>NC_080578.1:103979091-104589924 GCF_029962835.1 Magnolia sinica | reverse complement strand
TACAATCAAGCACTCTCTAATAGTCTATTACATAGGTGGATTACAGTCAACAAGTTTTTCACTAAGAATTAGTTAATATTTTAAATGATTTTAGTGAAATAATATGACCAACAGTGTTAAATCAATGATTTTAGTGAAACAATATGAGCGATAGTATTTTAGTTCCTAACACCTACTCCATAACTAGGTCCCTTACGCATTGGAAAACTAGACCATAGTAGAATCATTCAAACAGAATCATCATTCTTAACCCTTGGTTTATTTTGTCCTGCGGATTCTAGCCTTCTTAGATTCTGAGTTTTTTTAGGCTAGTGGCGACTCCTTTTCATTTTGCCAAAGTTTTGCTGGGTGTTTACAGGTTTGTTCCACAAAAACAGACATTGAAAATCATATCCCTCTTAACACTTTCCAATGAATCAATTAATCATTTCAATTAAATCACAAAAATTCGTTTTTTGAAAGATTAAACCATTTAAATTCTACAAAACAGTTAACAGGAATCAAATCATAATGCAAAATCATTAAAGTGAATAAAGTTGTGATTATGAGTTTATGACCATGCAAATAAATTCAATCATTTGCAGCCATTCAAATATTGTAGAGATCCAAAACTGAAAGCTAAGGCAAATAAGCCAATTATGCGTCAAACCACCATTTCATAAAACTATCAATCAAACCACTCTTCAACCTATCCAAGGTACTGATGTCACAGCACTAGTGGAAGAGAGAAATCAAGAAGACCTTTTCTTTTCTTTTCTTTTTTTTCTTTTTTTTGAATTTATGAAAATATTAGAAAATTTGGAAAAGGAGGTAGTTTCCGTAGACCTATCTTTGGTTCAAGAGGAAGGGGGAGAAGTGTTTACAGGGGGTTTATATGATCATCGTAAGTGGTTCCAACCTCTGCTGGGTGTTAAAATGTCCAAAATTCAACTTATTTGTGTCTTTTCTCATTTTGTACCCTGGCACATGCCTGGGAGACTTGCGCCTAGGTTCACCTCAGGCCCATGAGAGGTGCATAGGGACTAAATGCTTGAAGCATGTGCCTAGCTTGCCTTTAACAACACTGCTGAATAGCGGGGCCTCCTTTAACAATTTGTGGTTTCAAACTGGATCGGGTCCCATTGAGTGTGAGTTGACTTTGATGACTCTTGAAACCATGATCTACACACACCTCTAAACACTTTTTTGCACGCAGCATAGTGGTAGGGACATTTAGTGGGTCTAATTAATTCAAGTTTGCTAGATTTGGCAGAAGGTTTGAAGGCCTGTGCTTTTGGCAGGATTGTGGCTTTGTGGGGGGAGAAATAATCGGTGTTTCTGAAAGAGGAGCGGGATTGTGAAGTATTTAGAAGGGCCAACTCTGATATCTTGGATTGGGCTTCTTGTATAATGTCCCTCAAGTTTTCTTTCTCCTCCTTGGTTTGGCCATCACAGTTGTATTTTGCCTTGGAGTTTCTCTTTGGCCTAACAAAACTCGTTACCTTGCCCAAAGAAAAAGAAAAAAAAAGAAGAAAAAAGAGAGTTTTGCTAGCTCCAAACCCACCTCTCTCTACACGCACTTCTACATGCAGCACACATGCTAACATTGCAAAGTAAATCTGAGCAGTGCATTTGGGGATCTCAGTGTGAGGACAAGCATCCATGAAAATCAGGCTGGTCCATCGATCTCATGCCTAAATTGGATGTGGACTGTTGGCAAGTCCTTTTGAAGCGCCCACTGTGTACGGTTGTGGACCACCTTAATACTCAGATGTCCTACAAATGTGCCAGGTTGGATGTGGGCTGCATCTTGGGGATGGCTATGTGTGGGGCTAGCAAGCCTTCATTCAATGATGCTTCTTTTTTGAAGCAACGACAAAGCTGGTGCAGGTGGATGAACTATACTTTTATAGTATAATCATTTTTTAGACCATCCCTTTCTCTGGCCATCAATATGACGATTAGGATGCAGCCCAAAAAAGTTATTCAAAAAGCAGCATTATTGACTGAATGATCTGATCAAGTGAATATTAGAAGTTACAGATAATCAAAGGAAGAGCAGACATAATAGTTAGGTCCAGATCAATGATAACACGCTGTTGTTATAATTAATTAAGAGTGCCCACCATGTGGACCTCACTGTATGGATGCTACTGCAAAATACTAAAAGTCGTCCACTCAGTAGGGCATGCTTAGAAATAAGTGGACGGGTTGGAAAACTCTGTTTTTCTCACAACCGTACGTCTGTTCAGTTAAATGTGGCCCACCTGATTAGTGGGCAGACATGATTCTTGGGATAAGGAATCTACATACCTTCTGATGAATGGCTTGGATCTTGCACCTGTCTGCCACGGTGGCATATGTGGTGGCATTTGCATTAGCTGACTTGAACACACATGTAGGCTTCTTACAGCTCAGGCCTCCAAATGATTAAAGAAAAGGGAAAGACCAACAGTCCACTTGCAATGGTGAAAGGCCAAAAATTGAATGGCCAGAATCTTCCAAACTCGGGATCACTAGTGGCATTATAACCAATGTTTGAATTATCTCCGATATTATCGAAATATCTCCGATATTATCTTTATCTCCAGCTCAGCGATACCGATAACACTGGTAGCGTTATCGATAACGCTGGTAGTATCAGAAATTCCAAGTATTAGTAATTTATCTCTTAAGTATCGCCAACGTATCAATATCGCTAATGTAATCGCCAATATTTTCAACTATGTAAATTTTAGGTGTCGCTTGTATTGCCAATGCATCAATATTGCAAATATTTTCGACTATGTAAATTCTAGTTAATGCTTGTATCGTAAGTGTATCGACAACATTTTAATAATATAGCCAACATATTGATAACATCAAAATTTTGTTTATTAGAAAAAAATTATTTCAATTTTTTTTTTCATGGGCACATGGTCGTATGTAATGTTCAATTTGTCATTGATAATATTGATAATATCTTTATATTATCGATATCGCAACATGCACAATATTGAGACCACAATCTTTCATTTCCTTTCGAATTGTTGATGATTTCTTAGTGAAATATCATGTGTTGTTGATATTTTGCAATATTAATGGATGTTTGGATGGAAGGGTAGACGGTTAAATAGGCCGGATGGGCTGGTTGGATTGAGTCCTTACAACAACACATGCTTTTAAGGTCCCATTAAATGGAAACTTGTTATGTATGCATTCTTTTTTATTTTTAAATATGCAAATATGTACATTTTTACATCTCCTAAAGTTTTATTGAAAATTCCACCGTTTTTCACATGTTTCCTTGCATTTCCGGTTATCAACAAAATTATCGGCGATATCGATATTGTTTCTGTATCCTTGGCCAGCGAAATATATAACGATACTGATACTTCGAACACTGATTATAACAGTGGTCCGGATCACCAATTCATTGGTCCCACATGTACATAATCAGTTGCAAATTGGATCCTGCAGTAGTTATTGATAGCGGTTCTGCCTCTTTATCCATCTCATGATTTTTAATTTTAATTTTAATTTTTTCTTATCAATCCTATTGGTGCTGCAGTTGGTCGCCACAGAGAGGATGAGGCTGATGATTCTGAAGCTGTGACGAATTCCTTGGTCAACGGCTCCGAAGTACATCCTTTGTTGGTTCCAAAATCAATCTCCCTCCCTACAACAGTTCAAAAATCTTTCTCACTCCCTCTGGAGGCTCTAAAATCACCCTCGCTCTCCTTGGTAGGTCCGAACTCATCCAATTCCACTTCTCATACTGAGTCACATGTACAACCACTGCCTGCCTTTCGTAGGATTTTCACTGCCCGCCAAATCACATCCTCCATCTCAGCTTCTGAGAACATCCGCCTGCTTTGTGCCGCCGTCATTGCTCTGTGGGCCGTTATATGGTATCGCAGTTATGATTCAGGTGCAACAGCTTCTAGGCCATTGTATCTGCTCTCACTGACAGATGTCACTGTTGTGATTGGGCTACTACTGGCGGGACATGGCGGTGCTCATGCGAGGGCTGAAGTAGGACCAAGAAACTCAGGTCAAGATGCTGATGATTGGGCAGAGAAAGCTGGTAGGGCTTTGGAGCTTGGGCTGGTGTTGCAGAAGGCCGTGACTGCTTTTCTCATGGATTTCAGTGTCTATGCCGTGCTTCTCATCTCCGGCTTTTCTCTGATGCAATACTGGTAGTTTATTTCTTTTTAGGGTTAATATGATTGATGGGTTTTCATCGCTTGATCTGGTTTCGATGAGTATTCTTCATGAGGTGAGTAGTCTGGTGGGCCGCCTTACCTGAGTCGACTTGGGAGTTTCTGATTTTGACCAATGTGAACACTTATGATCTGATTGTATATTGTCACTGCAGTTATTTGCTGCGCAGTGGCGTTGAAGCACATAAAAATTCTTGTTTTGCATCATGAGCATGATTTTGGAGCATATCTCATTTATGGTAGTAAGGAGAAGAGTGGACGGTTGAGATCATCAGACCGTCTCCCAAGATTTGTGTTGGGCATGGGTAAGGCTAGCCCAACAGAGGGTGGGTTAGGTGTGGCCCGGCCTCACCCAAGATGGTGCGACGTGCCCACCTTGATGTCATCCAACCATTTTTCCAAATCATTTTAGGGGATGGGCCCCAAAAAGGAAGCAGATCCAAATCTCAGGTAGAACATACTATACAAAACAGTGGACCATTCAATCACCATTGTTTAGTATAGTATGATCCACCTGAGATTTGGATCTGCTTCATTTTTAGTCTCATGCCATAAAGTGAGCTGGAAAAAAGTATAAACTACGTGGATATAGAATAGATACAAAACAGTGGACCATTCAATCACCATTTTTAGCTTCCTAGCTTAATTTTTGTTACTATCAAGCATGCTGCTATAGTACATCAATAAGTTGGAATAAATTTCCACGATCTTGTTGTTGAACTCTCGTATTATTGAGTTCTTATTTAGTAATCCTTCAGTCACAACTTGTTGAGTCATATTCCATGACAAGATCTCAAGCTCGTCTGATAAATTTTACAACTGTTTCATGGTTCTCTGATATTTTCTACGAACCATCTTACGAGTGTTCAGGCTCAAAGTACCATAAAGATCATAGTTGTTTTACAAGCACAAACCTTTGTCGATAGTCACTTTTGCTTATATGCTTTTCTTTTGCTGATTGTATTACATTCGTATTCAAATTAATAAAAATGACAAATAATTCATTATTGTTAGTTTTTCTATTTTTTTTTTTTTTTTTAAAGAAATACAATTTAAGCTATTATTATTGAAAGAAAAGTTATTATCTGCAGGGTAAAAAAGATTAATTTAGAAACACTAACTCTCTCTTTTGTAAATCGTTTGAGCAGTATAAAGATTAAAATAGTTAGGCCAATCTCCATAATTCTTATCATAATTAAACTAATTCCGCCAAAGGTTACAAGCTTTTAATTTGATTTGAGTGGACAACAGGGCCCACACTTAGGGCCCGTTTGGCCAGGCGGATTGGAAGGGATTGAATGGTACTAGGTGGATGGCATGGATTTCTAGGTAATGATGGTGTTGTCAGTGGATTGTCTTGGGATCCATGGGATTGCTCTATCCCTGGATTGCTATATCCAGTCTGTTTGGCATGCCCGGCCAATCCCGGGATTAAACCTTCCCATCCCTTCCAATCCCTCGAACCAAACACGTCCCAGGCAAATTTGAACAGATTAGGGTGGATTGGATGGGATTTAAAGGTAATGATGGTGTTGTCAGTGGATTGTCTTAAGATCCATGGGATTGGGATCAGATCACCGACTCTGTTTGGCACGCCCGGCCAATTCCGGGATTTAACTTCCAATCACTTCAAATACCATCCAATCCCTTCCAATCCGACCGGCCAAACGGGCCCTTAATCTATTCACACACGTTTAACCAGTTCATTACACAAGTGACCGTTTGGCCAGATTAAACAACAACTCCCACGTTGAATTGTCTTTGGTCTCAAAATAATTACCACGATGGGTCAAGAAACGACGTATCTGGTTTGTTGAATGTGGACCATTGGTTATATTTCCTTTCGAAAATCCTTTTGTAGGGTCTTGATGAGATGATCAAGATCATGTAATAAGAAATCTGTACTCCACCGATCTAACTGTCTATTTCGATCAAGGTGTAGCCCACCTAACCAACAGATTGTGGTTCACACCATAACATGGTCCACACCCTTTTAGATTACTTTTCCTTTAAATGCCTTCCATCCATCTAAAAAAATATATATGTAAGCTGAACCTCTCCATGCCTACCCCGTGATCTCCTCTCGTGTATCATGCTTGCTGCCCGACCGATTATAATAAACGAATTGCATGGCTGTCAAGGTACAAAACGTTGCACACGACTAAGGGTGTACTCGCATGCACTATATTTTAGAAGAGTAGCGATTACATGCTTTATGGTAATTATTAAATGCTCGAGCTGTGTGGACCCTACTCTTGATGTGCATGAAGAATCCAAACCGTGAATCTGGTGAGCCTCCTCATTTTCACTGTGCATGTCAAGAATCAGATGATACGAAGAACTCAGGTGGGACATGCTGCAGGGAAAATGTATTATCACACCTGAAACCTATATGTTCATGTTATTTGGCCCACCTGAGTTTGGGAATGGCCTGAGTTTGGGCTCATCCCCTTATCCTGGTGGAATTCACCTGATGAATGGGTTGGATGGCATATCTACGGCTTTGTGGACCCCACATTCCATCTGGAAGTTTTTCGATGGATGAGGCTGGATTTTGGGATCAAGACCTAACATTGGATGGCACTCACACATCATGGTGGGCCCCACACAGGTAATTACCATACATTGGAACGTATGTGATCATTCCCTCGTTTTAGAGGCCACCTGAACAGTATCCTTCCTAATGCACTACTCCGTGAATTTGGTGGCCATGTTTGATCCAAATCGTTGCTTTAATGGGACATGATCATTGACGTCGATACACCAAATTAAAATCTCCGAGGTTGAAAAATCCTGACCCTCCAATCAGTGGCCTAGAGATAGACGGTTAGATATAAATCTACCAACACAGGGAAATTGGATAAATATTGGGTGGCTAGGATCTTCTAATTTGGAAGGTTTTTGGGCCATCCTGCATCTTCAGTTGGCACTATCATGTCGATGGTTTACGATCGTAGGGTCAAGTTGCCCTGCCCCCAAAACCAGATTGGCCACTAGCGGGGCGACCATCCATGCCATGCATTCTTCTCATAAACATCGCTCACTTGATGATCAATGGTAAAAATTGTATGGTCCACCTGATGGATGATCACAACCTCACACTCAAAAGACCCAAAAAAAAATTTAAAAAAATCAAAGGTAATTAGTTGAACCACTGAAGCGTTATTATTGGAGTATAGCTCATTTATGGTAGTACGGAGAAGATGGATGGTTGAGATCATCAGACCGTGTCCCCATGTACTTATAATTCAAAGCCCAAATTTCCAATACATAAAAATGACAACATCTTCCGAAACATTTGGAATGTTCATTTCCAAAGTCATATCTAAAAGACAATAATTTCAGACAAGAAAAGGGTACCCCACCCAATTAAGAAAGAGGAGAAGAACATAGCTAGGGTGTCTTTGATCATTTTCTAGATTTCATTTTTCTAATAATTATTATTTTTTTAAAATAGGAAAAGAAAAAAACTGGAGAGTTTTGTTTTTCAAAATTTTTTATTATATGATTTTAATTTCTTTTATTGATTGAAAAAATACAA
Source organism: Magnolia sinica (assembly GCF_029962835.1). Taxonomy (NCBI): domain Eukaryota; kingdom Viridiplantae; phylum Streptophyta; class Magnoliopsida; order Magnoliales; family Magnoliaceae; genus Magnolia; species Magnolia sinica. The sequence continues at coordinate 104,582,202 of NC_080578.1, read as the reverse complement.
GCAACTGAGACTTACGGCCCTTGATAGAGTGGAATGGTAGAGTAAGATTCATACAGCAGACTCACTTAGCTGAGATAAGGCTCAGATGATGAGGATGATAGCCAGAGTGATTTTCAAAACTTTAATAAAAATAAAAAATAAAAAAGATTTGTTTTCAATGACCTAGTTCACTCATAGTCAACTATATGACCTGACCTATGATGGACTAGTGCCCAACTGGTCTTGGTTCTAAAAACTATAATTCTAACTTTGTAATTATTCAAAAAATTAAGGAGACCATCTATATTCAAAGAAAAAGAGTTAAATGTTTATCAGTCACTTGGGAGCTTTTATTATTTCTATTATCCTCTAAGTGAAGCCCGATCATTAAAAGATGGTCCCGATATATATATATATATATTCTTCTAATGTCTCGGCTTGTGTACCAGCTGAAACTGAAAGTATTTTTGTCGATTAAAATACCAAAAATGTTCATTGCCTCTAAAAAATGGTGATCCTAAATGGTCCCAAACGCGGGATGAGCACTAAGGATGATCTGGAAATATTGGCGGTAGCAGCATTTCTGGCAATGGTGGTGATGGTGGCGATGTTGGCCAGCAACCATAAGCATCATCACAGTCTATCGGTGGCGGTGGCGATGTTGGCCAGCACCCATAGGGATCATCACAGTCTATCGACGGCGGTGGCGGCATTGGCAATGGTGGAAATGGATGCGGCGGCATCAGAAATGGTGGGAACGGATGCGGCGGCATCTCCAAACACTCCAAACCAATACAATATACTGGCGATGGTGGCGGAGGTGGTTGCCCCAAACATCCAAACACATCACCACAGCCTGTCGGTGTCGGAGACTGTGGCGTCGCACAACCAAATGCGGTGCAGCTAATTGGAATCGACAGAAAAGAATCACATTCAGCTTTCGCCCTCTGCATAGGCCGGCCAGCGATACAATTCTTCCGATCATCCTTATTAGGGATTCCAAAACAAACAGATGGCTCCACGTTGAAATAGTTATAAGAGAATGTGAAATTCTCCAATCTCGGCAATGAACAAACACTCGCTGGAATACTGCCGGAGAGCTGGTTATGCGCGACATTCAGCTGCTCTAAGCTGATCATATTACCCACCGTCTCCGGCAACGGACCCACCAGCTTATTAAACCCGACATCGAAGACAGTAACTCCTCCCAATGCTCCAATCTCCGGCGGCAAGCACGACGTAAGCCCGTCATTCAAGAGAATAATCTCATTCAAAGTTCCCGCCATTTTTCCCAAACTCGACGGCAAGCAACCGTTAAGGTAGTTATTAGCTGCAACAAGAACTGAAACCGGCGAGTTACCGATATTCGCTGGTAAGGCGGACTGGAACTTGTTGTTGTTGATGAAGATAGCATCGAGATCGAGATCGAAGAGCTGGGATGGGATTTCACCTCCGAACTCGTTGTAACGGATATCTAGATATTTCAATGAAGGGAGAGAGAGGAGCACGTGCGGAAATGGGCCTGCGAAGTGGTTGTTGCTGAGGTCGATTTCGAAGAGGAGGAGAAGGTGGGAAAAGCTTTCTGGGATTGTCCCACAGAAGCGATTGGAGTTGAGGTGGAGGAGTGCAAGATCGGTGAGGAGGCCGAGTTCTTCTGGGAGGGAGCCGGCGATGTCGGCATGGTTGAGGTCGATGCCGGCGACGACAGTGATGAAAGGGTTGTGAATGGACGGTGCACAGAAGACGCCGGTGTAGGAGCAGACGTTGGGGCCATTCCAGTTGGAAGTTAGGTTTTTGGGATCTGAGAAGATGAGAGATTTCCATGCAAGGAGAGCTACGTAGGCTTGTTGGAGATTAGGGTTTTGTATGGGTTGGGAGTGATTGAGTGAGAGTATGGAGAAGAAGAAGATGATTATGATGATCGGGATCATAGATGGATTGGGATATGGAGATTTCCATCTGATCATTGAGTGGTATATAGGTAGAGAAACGGTTTCTAGTTTTTGGGTTTGATTTGGGTGAGAGGAAGATGAGGAAGTAGGTATATATGGGTGTGGATGGATGAATGTATTCATGCATGCATGCAAACATAGAAACTACGTATGTTTATATGCTTTCGAGGTGGTGAGGCCCATTCATGACGTGTATGTGGAATCCAAACCGTGCATCTGGTGAATCTCCACATGTTCGCTGTACGTCCTGAGAATCAGCCCCACCATAAACTCTGGTGGGATACACCGCATGAAGGTGAGGAAGAAAGGTTTATATGGGTGTGGATGGATCGATGGATGCATGCATGCAACCGTACATCTGAAAACAGCGTACAATTCAATCAATTGAATCTGGACCGTCGGTTAGAATAGTGACAAATATCGCCTGGGATTTTAAAAATATCAGGAGAATTTCAAAATATCATTGTTTTTTTATTTCTCACAAATTTATCATGAAATTATCAACAAAAAAATATTTAGAAGTTAAAATTATGAGTGTGGATTGTCTGTGTTGAATGCATACGAAAATTCAGCGCTAACAAGATATGCTGGATTGTGTGCTACGCAACGTGACTTTTAACGCATGAAACTTTTCTAGTCTCCACCCTAATTTATGTCCCAGATCCACACTGATACATCAACTTTTACGGATCATTCTAAAGCATCAATTAAAAAATTAGGCACATCCAAATATTAAGTAGAACACGTTACAAAAGCAACAGGAATTGAATTACTAGCACTGAAACCTTCCTAAAGTCCACCGTAAAGTTTATTTGACATTTAACCTCACTGTAAGGTCACAAAGACTTCCATAAAGGGAAAACACAAATATCAGATTGATCAAAGCCTTCTATGGCCCCAAGTAGTTTTCAACTGAAGACGTCCAATTTCTACTATTTATGTAGTGTGGCCCACTTGAGCCTTTGATTTCCCTCGTTTTTTGTCTTATTCCATAAAATGGTATGAAAAAAAATGATGAACGGTGTGGATCAAATGCACATGTCGTGATGGCCAATGGAAGTTTCACGTGTCGATACTTCCAATTTTTTTTCCTCTCTCCAATGTGCTACATTATCTAAAAAATAAGCAGAGCTTACATGAACTTATCAATAGATTGGATGGCAAATTAAAACTACGAAAACATAATTGACCGTTACTATCATGGTAGGAAAAAGTCCTCTAGGCTAAAAAGGTAAAAAGAACTCTTTAGAATAACGAACTTTTTCCTTCGCAAGTTGGCAGAATAGATGGCCAAACCAATGAGTTCTCAATCTCTCAATTTATCTCAAAGCTTTGGGTCAAAGTTATTTGGTTCAAATTGAGTCACATCACGCTCTGGCATGCCATGCACTACGCACACATATCACATGACTAAATTCAAGCCAAATTGATAGAGAGCCATAATTGATGTTTCTCCAAAACTTTAATTCTTCATTATATATAAATCTAACCCAGAAAGAAAGTGAGATTGAGAGAGATAGAGAGGCAGAGTTTTGGATGTATATATTCACCTACTAGGTGTCGCCTGCAAGGGAAGAAGAACAGGGAATTCTCATATCTCTTTCTCCATCAAATTACAAGTTTCACATGGGGGGAAGAAGAACGGAGAATTCTCATCTCTCTCCCCTCTATCAAATTACAACTTTCATACAGGGAAAGAAGAACAAAGAATTCTCATCTCTCTTTCCTCCATCAAATTACAAGTTTCACACTTATGGGGTCTATTGCATGAATGGCTTTAAATCTCCCTTACGTTCTGCCAAGTATTGACATGTTGATGTAGAGTGGGTCGCGGACATTTTCGTGGCTAAGATAGATCAGAAAAGGCTCAGTCGATAACAGAAGTGATCCTGTCAGACTTTAAATCGGGCGTATTTCGCGATCCGAAATGAGTTATCTGACATAAAGTATATGATTTTGGGGTAGAACAGGCTACTTTAGCCACCCAACCTTGCGCAACCCGGAATTGTGAGATACTATCAGATTGACAGTCATTTCTCTTTTTTAATTCCATTTTTACTATAAATAGTAAGTTTTAGTTTGATTATAACTTTTCATCCGTTGGGCTTTAGGAGTCACGCCCAATGTGAAAAGTTCTTAGAATAATTAGGAGAACAGCTTGGTGAAGCCAAATAGGACATTTACTATTTTTGGCTGAAAACCTTGCGCATTAGTAGACATCACGACCGTTTATAAATAGTAAGTTTACTATTTATAGTAAGTTGTGAATTCTAAGAGTTTTAGTTGTAGTTTGATTATGAAATTTCTCCCATTGCCTAGTTTTCCTATTTGAAGGGTTGTGAACTCATTTATTACATTCATCAATCAAATTACAAATTTTATAGAATTTATTTCTATTTTGCTTCTTCTTCCCCTGTGGATTTGAGAAGTCTCTGTAAGGAGTCTAGAGAAGCTTTGTGGGTTCAGAGTAGTTATCCTTGAGTAAAACGGTGATCAACCTCAATACGTTCATCCCTACATCCTCTCTTATAAATGGTACAGATCATGGAGAAACATATTTGAAAGAATGACATCAAGAAATCGATGACTTATAAACACTAAATAGATAAATTCTAACAGTAGAATTTTGAATTTTCTTTGTTAGAAACCCCAAAATATCAAAATGAGGATCTGTATGTAATTATAAAATTAAAATATAAATCTTAAAAATTTTCATTTCCCCTAAGTTTTGAAAATTCGAATAGGTGTGCCGTGATATTAGAATAATTTGGATGGGTTGAAAAACTTTAGCCCGTTTTTTTACAACTATGCATTGCTCAGTGGATTGTGGCCCCCTTACTAGTGGACTGACCTAGTTCTAGGAATAGGGAATTTAAGTAGTACTGGAATCCTTCCCAGGACTGTCTGCCGTGCTGACACATGTGCATTAATTTGACTTGTATGCATGAGTAGTTTTTTTTTTTTTTTTTTTAATCACCCATTCAACAAATGTTTCTTAGGATGGCCCACTAGCTAGCACAGAGTCCAGAACATATACGCTTCAGATCATCTTTAAGATGCACTCGGAGGTGGAAGCCTCCCCATGCGTATGCATGTGTGTGCGAATCTCTTGTCCACGAGAATCGAGTGCTTGGCTCTTAATTTATTGGCTATATTAAGGAGTCGTCATTTTATACTCTTTTTTTTCTTTCGGGTTAGCTTGTTAGTACACACCCATGTCGGTACACACACACACACCCTCCATGTCGTCATTTTATACACCGGCAGGTGTGATGCATGATATGCAGGCACTGGAAAATTGTACAAGTGGCACACGCTAACTCAAATGAAACTGACTAAATTTTGTAACTTTCTATGGCTAAAGTCACGGTCCCAGAATAAGATTGGTTGAAGAATCCGAATCTCTGATTGATGGACGTTTGTTTGTTGAAATAGAGCCATTGGATATCGTTCGTTTTAAGCCATCCAATAAATGTCCACTAATTCGATAGTCAAATAATCAACTAAGTATAATTTTTTTTTTCTTAATTTAAATTACTGGTATTCTACTCTACAATTTTATTAAATTCCTAAGCCCGTGTATCATCCATTACACCATCAGAGCATTGAAAATTTTCTACTACAAATTATACTCTACCATAGGCGTTTGGCTAAGCCCACAGGCGTGTATCTGGTCATCCATCAGGTGGACCCCACCAAATAGATGTTGCTACCCTTTAGAGAAAGGTGGTCCATCCAATAACTATGCCGTGATATTACAAATAAATTCGGTGGATTAGAAAATTTAGTATGATTTTTTTAGATATTGCACCTGTCCACCATGCTGGCATACGTGGCAGCGTGTGCATTAGCTGACTTGTACACACGTGTGGGCATAGCAAAGCTTCTACAGCAGAAAGGAAAAAGCAAACACGTGCTACACGTGTTAGGGAGTAGTTAGGAAGATAACACCTGTTTTCATCAAAATCACGACACCCAGACTTTGATTATTCATATTAATAAAATACACTTGTTGCACATGGGAGGCTCAATGGAGCATGATTGTCCAACCCTGGTCGGACCTTTAAACGTACGACCAGAGCTGTGTGAACCTACGGTGATGTATTTGTTTATCCAAGCTGTTCATACATTTTCTAAGACCATAATAAGGTATGGGCTCAAAAATAAAATAGATCCGATGATTTAGTGGACCACATCCCAAATGACTTTGGCATTTAATGCAACTAACATTTAATGCTTGAAAAGGTATGGGTTGAAAATTGAGATACATCCAATGATCCAGTGGACCACAACGAAGATGACTTTGCCGTTTAATGCAACTTACATTAAATTTGTGCATTTAAGGTGCATTTAATGCAACATAAGCTTACTAGTTAGTGTAATCTATCAAGGAGCATTGGTTCTGCCTCATTTTTAAGCCCCCACCTTAACACGATGTTAGAAAAGGAGTGAAAGGGTGAGACGGTTAAAGCATTGGTTCTGCCTCATTTTTAAGCCCCCACCTTAAACAGATATATCGTGGTGAGCCCCATATAGATATAGATCTGGTGAGACGGTTAAAGGTCCTATCAGGGTCAGACGAATCTAAATCATCTGCCACTTGCATGTCATGTCTAATAAATATGAGATCAATGTCAGGAGGCACGCATTTCTATGAAGTTCGATTATTGGGACGTTATTATAAGATATTCAATATGCTTTTTAAGTTTTACACAAGCATGCAGGTGTATGTACCATCCACCCCACTTGTCTTTAGGTGCCGTGATTGGGTTGTAATTGTAGTCCATTATTTTAGTAGGCCCATATGAGTGTGATGGGCCACGTTTGTATTTTGAGTCAAGCCATCGGTTGCCCATTTGGGCCATTGGATAAGCTAGCTGAGTTGATATTTTTATTCCGAGTGATTTTCACGAGGGAGCCTATCATTTCTATGGTACAAATGTCCTGCACGAGTTTTTACATTTGGAAATACAAAAATTACAAATATGTACGATCATCATGTTACTTAATGTATAAAAAATAAGGTGCCATTATCAATAAAGTGGATGTACATATCAACTGCCTCAATACCAAATACCCCACATGAATCTTTCCTCTTCCCAATTAAATCAAAGTTATTTTTTTTTTTTTGGGAAGTTAATGCTAAAAGAAACTTCTTCTACAAATAAATAAATAAGAAGTAAAAGACCAAACTCTACTTGTTTTATAAATTCAACCAAATCCAAACCATCCAAACAAAATAAAAGGGAAATAAAAAAAAGTATACATATTCATGTTTCATGACCTCTCTCATCTTTTTCCATTTTTGTGCCATGATCATCAATTTTCTTCTTCTATTTCTTTTTTTAAATCATGACTCTTTTCTTAACTGAGCTATATGACTTAAGCTAACTTGCTAAAAATAGGCCATCAATCAAATACAAAGTTGACATGACAAGCCAAGGCTAAGTTAGGGATTGACCAAGGCTTGCCTGATTTCCAAACCCGGTTACCACAGCCATGACTTAATTGTTTAGATTGACTTGCCCCGTTTTCAAACCAGGAGTTCCCCATATCTAATTCAAACCTAACTCATTGCAAGCTCCATACAACATTAATTGATTGGTTTTCTAATTTTTTAGAAAATGCAAAGTCATTGTCATCATTTTTAGGTGTTTGTGTGAGTATGAATTATCGTTCATAAATTGGAAGTCAAATATACTTGTAAAAGAAATAGATAAAGTAAATTGTAATTATTATATTTCACATTATAAAATTAATATTTTTACCATAATTTCTAAGTAAAACAAATAATATAACAAAACCTATCACTGTACTAAAATTTAATTGAAGCCACCATACGATAGCACGAGTAAATTATACACTAGATTGAAAAGACACATGAAAAACCTCAACTTGGTTAGTTTGGCATGGGTATTACATGACCCAATCAATTCCAACCCTTTGAGAGTCCCCTGGTCAGTTGTGCCAATGTAGCATATGATTATACCTATTTTTGACAAACCTATATGGACCAATGAAATGTTGTCACGTGTTGGCACTATGTGCTAAATGATGAGTGAAATTCTACTCACGGACTCAGAACATTGTTTAAACATGATGTGGCGCACCCAAATCAAACGATCAATGAGATGCCATGTGATAACCTTACCTCATGTGGTGTAGATAATTTTAGGGTGTGTTTGGGCAGTGGGATTAGAAGGGATTAGGTGAGATGAGATTCATATGGTCCTATGCCAATTCCACTCCATGTTTGGGAAGATTGGAAAAGCTTGGAATTAGATTAGATGGAATTGCATTGGGTCCCGTGCCAATTTCACTCAATGTTAGCAAGTTGTGTAGGTCCCACCATGATGTGTGGGCTATATCCACATCGTCCACCCATTTTTCAAGATTATTTTAGAGCATGGGCCAAAAAATCAGGTAAATCTAAAGCTCAAGTGGACCCCACCATAGAAAGCAACAGGGATTGAATACTTACCATTGAAAACTTCTTTGGGGCCACATAAGTTTTGGATCTACCTCATTTTTAAGCCCATGCCATAAAATGAGGTTACAAAACAAATGAACAGTTTAGATATAACACATGTGTGTTATTCTCAGTAATTTCAAATGATGGTGGGTATATTCATTCAATGTACCACCGTATTATCAACAAAGCATGGCATTAATCTTATCTCATGGCAACAGGGGACAATCCCTGCCATGGGTAATAATTATGTATTTTGAATCCCATCCCACCTAATCGCTTCCAATCTCACTGCCCAAACACGCCCTTAGGGAGTGTTTGGCGCATGGGATTAAAAAAAAATATATAATCATTGCATGTGACAGGAATTGTCCCCTATTATCATGGGATATCATGAGACAAACACAACTCCCCAAATACTAGATGAAATTTACACGGGACCTAATGTACTTACATCCCACCTAATCCCATCTAATACCGTGAGTCAAACGCTCCCTTAAAGAGGAGTAAGAAACGTACATATGAAAGAACATTAAATACTAGATTCCTATCAAAAGTACTCTTTATCAAAAACAAGAGTCTCATTCAAGCAACTCTCTCTCTCTCTCTCTCTCTCTCGCTCTCTCTCTCTCTCTCCAAGCATTAAATGTTAATATTTTATCAAAGAATATTTCTATATAGCATTAAATGTTAAAGCCACGTCAAAAGTAATTCCTTAAAGATTACAAATCCAAGTGATGTAAAGACTCCAACAACTTTCTACTATGGGAGTCCAAAAACATGAGGACTCACGAGTCTCTCTTATACACATGACCATACACGATAAGCTAACTTGTCGTAGAAGAACCAATAAGATTTGCACCGTCGAACGTTCGGATCTTTCCTATGCTACTACGCAAGGTTACCGCATCTCGGAAGCCTATAAAAGCAGCAGTTGAAGAAGAGCTTAATGCCTTATGCCAATACAATCAAACATGTCTTTACTTTCCTATCCAACATAGATATTTATCTTTTTATTTTAGTTCAGTTTCTTCCCATCGTTACTCATAGCATGGGACCCTTAGTTTTTAACCCTTAATTTAGCTCTCCACCATTCATCCACAACATCTCGCTGGATCGGTCCACGACAGTCTTTCTACGTGTTTGGTTCTGATCAAGACCACGAATAGGCTTTCAACAGTCATCTCACCACAAATCCTGGTTCCAATAAAGCAATAAACAAATTGACAAATATCTACCCCCCATCAGTCGTCTCACCATGACGTCCAGTTTTGATCGAGCAATGAATAGACACCTATCCCATACATCATGATTGTCCTGCTACAAAGTTTAGTCCTAATTGGGCAACGAACGAATCATCACTAGGGATCCGAGCGCCACTGAGGGGCCACCGTGATGTATGAACTCTATCCACACTGTCCATTCATTTTTTCATATTATTATAGAATATTATTTCAAATATAGCGAAGATAAAAGTTTTAAATAGGCCATACATTGGTGATTAAATTCCTACCGTTGAAATTTTCTTAGGGACCACAAAAGTTTTAGATCAAGGTGTTTTTTCACTTCATCCAGGTGTATATGAGCATATCAAGGGGTTGGATGGAAAATAAACGACACATTGGGCCTAAGGAAGGTTTCAACGGTAGGCGTCCTTAACACCGCTGCTTCCTATGGTGTGGTCCACTTGAGAATTGTATATTCCTTGTTTTTGGTATAGTACTCTATATGAAAAAAGGGATGGACGGTGTTGATAAGATTCATACACCACGGTGGCCCCTTAGTAGCCCTCAAAGCCTCCGCCTGTCCCGAGCTCCAAACAGGCTGGGGTAGTACCTAATCCGCGCCCCTCCCTTGTCTAATGTATATGTAACATCCCGAATTTTTGTGGCCCAAATATATACTCGTGCCCGAGAATTCTGGATGTTAATGATGTAAAAATTGGATGCTTTAAAATCGCACTTTTTTTTTTCCATTTATATCACATCCAGTTACATTCACAAGAGTAAAATCAACTGTATTTATTATTGACTAAAAAGTGTTCAACTAATTTTCAAACACCCTCTCAATGTGAGCTTATTACATTATATTAATGTAAACAATAGAAAACATATAAATAAATAAATTTCAGTGTCATTCTTCTTCATTATTGAAACATATCTTCCATAGAATGATTATCATCCGTATCGTCAACCTGTAATTCACCTGCAACATCTGTATGGTTGGAGAGGGTTAATTCCCTACCCATAGTGATGGTTATCCTTCAATATTAACGATAATTCAAGAGATTGATAAGAATAATGTGAGGGTTCTGATACGTCTCGTACTCCACCACTACGAGTGGTATTAGTATGCGCAATCAATATATATATATATACCTAGCAAAATGTGTGCGGTCCATCATATGTAGTGATCATCACAATGTGGAATATAATTCATAGAAGACCCGGCTTACCCCGTATCCCATACCATGGAGATTCGTCGGTGTGTCCAATGCTACCGTGGATTTACGTGAACACCTCAAGACGGCATAACACATGGATCAGATGAATTACGTAATACGATTTGTTCACGGAGCGACTATTTACGACATTCAATTCCAAAAGTGATGTAACACACATTGCGAATTACTTACATCGATTTGTGCACCACTACCAAAATTCATGAAATTATGTGTCGACCAAGAGAGTCATTATCCAGAGCACATTACATCCACGATAAAATATACGAACCACTATATATGAGGCATATAACACATCACTTGCATCAATAAAGAAACAAGTCGAACCACGAGGGTTTTGAAATTCCAAGACAAATGCCCAAGCTATAAAGGGATGTAACACAAGGTTGACTTAATAAAGGAGAAAAGTAGTATTAAGTTATCTTAATAAAAGATATGAGTAGCAAATAGGCTAACTCAACAAGATTAAGGGGACAGGAGCAAAAGGCCAACTCAATATAAAGTAGAAGCACACATTGCTATCAAAATTGGCAAAGGGCAAGGCTTGTATCCATCACACCCAATAAATTCATAAAAATCACGCATAATTAAAATCATACCTTAATGATAATTTTTTAAAAAATAAATATTTGATAATGGTAAATCAATCAATTGCATGAAAAATCACAGTAATATGAAATTATGCAAAAATAAGATAAATCATACTGACTCAAATTAGTGTAAGCTTTAAAGGAATCCCTCACATTTGCCTTAGATCTAAACCCTAAATCTCGATATAGGAAAAAAATTTTACATGAACCACGACATCGCTTGAGCAAGAAGGAGACAACATCCATGTGGAGAAGGAAGATGATGATGACGTCTAGGCTCTCTCTCTCTCTCTCTCTCTCTCTCTCTCTCTCTCTATATATATATATATATATATATATATATATATATCTCTTCTTCCTTGGATATTGGGAAATTGGGCGTATGAGTGGAGAAGGGATGCACACTCCTTTTATAAAGGAGTGGGCATGTAAGAGGGGATGTGTTTCACATCCCACTAGGATTGAGTTTCTCCAATTTAACTTTTTCTAGCGATTTTTCTTTAAATCTAATTTGTCCAGTGTGTCGGGGTTATTGAATAGATTTGGGCTATATAATTTTCTTGGTAACCCGAAATTTAGATTGACCTATCTTAAAAATTCTCCTAACGGGTGCCAAAACGAACTTAATCTCAATTAACAGTACACACTTAATAATCAGGGACCAAATTTGGGAGAAATGTGTAGTCATAATAGAAAAACAGTTGGACAAAAGTTGGTGGTTGATCAATGGTAGAAAAGACATCTGAAATTTCATCTTTTCCACCAAAAGGAAGGAATTAGAGTTAAGTCAGTCATCATTCAACAGTGTAAGATTATAGATCGATCGGGGTCTGAATTTTGTATGATATTATAGTCATGCGAGGCTAAAGTGTGGTCCAAATTTGAGTTGTGATTGATGGTGTAAAGTGGGTTAATGGGAAGCTCCAGATTTAAAAAGAGTTGGTAAGCATAAAACTGATAACTTCGGGCCTAACGAAAAAGCCTACCTCATATTTTACACTTGGTTTATATGATGGAAAATCCAAGTCATTCATACGAAGGGAAATATTCTACTACGACTGCCTACGAGCTTTCTTCACTCGATGGATACTAAAATCATTGGTTGAGGGGCTAATGATTCAATTAGGCCACTTTTACAATGATCTAAGCGATGAAATTCAACGTGTATGGTTAATTTATGATAAATAGGCATATTATAAAATTTTACATGAAATGGATAATGGGAATCATGTGATCTAAAATTCAAGGCTACAGGTTAATGACATCTTTTATTTTTCCAACTTCCATCGTCTGTAACGTCGGACTATACTATTTAAATGTATTAAAATTTCACAGATATTCTTTATTTTTCATTCTCTTTCCATCGCACTATTTTGAGCCTTGATTGCTTATAGATGACCAAGATGCCTTTTTAATGGGCTATACCACCCCGAGGTCTAAATCAACGCTTTCATATATCTAATAGAGAAGTCAACCGGTAGTTGTGGCGTATACGTTATGATCTTCGAACTGAGCTGTTCATTCTAATATTTAGGTAGCCTGTTAGGTGGATCCAAATATGATGAACAGTTAGATGACATGTTAAAAATAGAAAAACTTGATGGTTAGTACTCTGATCATGTATGTAGGTAATTATACAGTCAATTTTATAAACGGATAAATACAAGTAGGTTTTTTGAGTGATCAAGAGGTAGAACATATATACCGTTAGATTTAAGTGACTTGTTTACATGTGTAAGTTCCTTAAATTATAGTTTTGATGATGGGTTAAGCATATTCATAGGTGGTGAACAAGATGAACGGATTAACATCTCGATTCAATACATGTACGAGCGATGTAGAGATCAGGTAGTTAGTTTACCATGATCGGGTGGTCCAAACTCAAAATGGACGGTCAGATATCTTTACCCAGCAGTGAATAGTTGATTGAATAGTTGGTATAATGAAAAAGTGAGAATACTTGGATATATAATAATCTTGTCCTAAAAATCAACGGTTGGATGACTTGATTTATGGATGAAGATTATTCCCAACGGTCAAATTTAGGTCAGAGAATAGATGTAAGGTTAGGATAAGCTAAATTTGTGACATATATATGTATATATTAAATTAAATTTCATGGTAACACTTAAAACTTTCAATACTCCAGTATTGAAAAGTTTGAGGAGTTACCGTATATGTGCAAAAATAAGCACCTAATGTTCTAGTACATACCACATACCAATGCGTATTGTGTCCTACCCGATGGAGCGGGAAGGAGCTTTGAGTGGCCACCCTAATGCATGAGTCATATCCATCCCACTTATCTATTTTTTTTCAATCAATTTAGGATATAAGCCCAAAAATGAGAAAGATCCAAGGCTCAAGTGGACATAATATTTTTGTTTTCATTTCAACCAGGTATAGGTGACTTCATGAATACGTTGGATGGAAAATAAATATCACGATGGGCCTTAAAGAAGCTTCAATAGTGAAAATCATTATCACTAATGCTTCCGGTGGTGTGGTCCACTTGAGCCTAGGATCTGCCTCATTTTTAGGTTAAAAAAATGGATGGATGGTGTGGATAAGACCCATACGTAAAGGTGGCCACTCACATATCCAGCCGTTCCTAGCTGGAGACAGGGTAGGACGCATTCTGCCTCCACCACATATAAATCTTACATTTAATGCAAATTTTTATTTTTATTTTTTACACGCACAAACACACCCCCACACGCTCAGGCCGTAGTGGGATTTCACCACCTAAGGATGCTCAAACCCCTGACCGGGTATTGAAACTCCTGAGAGTCTACCACCCGAGCAAGAGTAAGGGGTCGTTTGGCACCGTGGATTGGAGGGGATTGGAGGGGGAAACCCCCTTGGTTGTTTGGAGGGGATTGGGGGATTATATTGCCAATCTAGGGGGTTTCCAATCCCCTCTTTGAGGGGGTTTGTAATCCATGGTGAGAGCTTGGATTACACCTAAAATCATTTCAATAGTTGCAGGTGTAACATGTATGTCACTGTGCACTATCATTCTATTGGGTACATGGGCCACTAATGATGATCAACACCATCCAAACATTGTCCATGTAAATCAACACCGTCCAAACATTGTCCAGCACCAACCAAACATTGTCCATATTAATCAATGATTAAAAATTGTTGGTTAGTCACTCAGACATGATCTTGTGCTTGTGATCCATCCGAGACTTGGAATTTCATCATTTTATCACAACCATAGCGTCAAAAATTATATATCTCACTAATTAGGAATATTATAGTTGATTTAGTAATTAAATTCAAACTCCTCTATATATACCATGCATATGTATCTTTGAATTAAAGTTGATTCACACTCCTCTAGGGTGCCAAACACAGGGGAGGATTGCCAATCCTAGGGGTTTCCAATCCTGGCGGTTCCGAATCTAAGGGGCTCGGATTCCACGCTCCCAAACAGGCACTAAGGATCCTACATTTAATGCAACCTGCATTTAATGTTTTCTACATTTAATACAATATATTAAATATGGTGTGTTTCAGTTGAGCATTGGATCCACCTCATTTTAATGCACATACCTTAAAACAATCTAAAAGAAGGGATGGACGTACTGGATAAACAGATACATCAAGGTGGGGCCCATTCGTGGCCAGAGACGGGCAGGGTACGTTCTCCCTTCCACTGGTGGGCCCCACAGGACTAAATGAAGATTCCCACAGATTCTCTGCTGGCGAAGTTCTCCCTATATTTTTATTTTATCCACGCGTCACTATGTCAGCACGTTTTTCTCCAACAAACCTCTTGCACCCAGCGGCCCGGTTCCCAGATCTCCTCAAACTGTCAGGCAGCAAGGCTCGCCCCATAGAAGCTCGTTCATCTATTTGCTCCTTTCGCACACTTCTTGATGATCCAAACCGTTCATCTAGAGGGACTCATCTCATATATCCTAATCATTAAAATTTAAATTTCACATCCTCACGATAAAAATAAAGATGAATTAAGAAATGCTTGTTTAACCATTATTCCAAAATCTCTTATCCATGTTATCTTATATCTATGATAAGAGAGATTTTCCCATGCCCATTAACATTGTAAAGATGCAGACCAACGATCTGGATCATGAGTTAGTGTAGCAAAAGGCAGCAAGCAGATTGAGTGAGCCTCCCTTAGAAATGCTCTATCTTAAAGGGCCGTCGTACTTTCTCTTATCCTATTTATATTTCGTTCCAAACGTCTCTCTCAATCGAATCTAATCCTCTACGACGACCGAAGCCACCATTTTTCTTGCCATTTTCTTCTTTCTTCAATTCTCATCTCCTTCCTTGCCTGCGTGTCTACTCTTTCTAGGTACTCCGCTCTGATCAAAGAACAATGTGGGCCCTAACGTACGGAAAAACCGGCGACGTTGAGACCGGTGCTCGACTCCTCCAACCGATGATGCTCGAGAGCCAAGAGCTGCGGTGGGCCTTCATTAGGAAGATATACTCCATCATCATCGTCCAGATGCTGCTGACCATTGCCGTCGCTGCAATAGTCGTCACCGTCCGCCCCATCTCGAACTTCGTCTTGTCGAGGCCTGGGCTGGGCCTCTACATCTTCATCATCATCCTGCCGTTCATCGGTAATCTTCTCTTTTCCTCTCTCTCTCTCTCTCTCTCTCTCTCTCTTCATTCGATTCTATTGTGTGATTCTTCTTCTTGTTCTTCTTTGGCAGTTCTATGTCCTCTGTATTACTATTCTCAGCGGCATCCTGTGAATTTTCTTCTCCTTGGCCTGTTTACAGTGTCTATTAGCTTCACCGTCGGGCTGTCGTGTGCATTCACCGTCGGTATGTGACTCAAACTGTAAAACCCTAATCTTGTTTTTTTTTTCTTTTTTAATGGTATTATGGATAGATGGAATTAAACGAAAACCCCTAACTCTAGCTATAAATTGGAGAAGAGAATCTAGTATATATGATTTTGGGTTGTTTATGACTGAAAGAATGATTGAATTATGGAATTGAATTGAAATTCTGCAGTTTGGGGTTTAATGTGTGTTTGGTAATTGGTTACTGCGAGAGTGCTGTTCGGTGGAATCAATTTAACAGTTAACCTTGTTTGATCAATGTGGCCCACCAGATGATCAGACCCATCTAGAATTCTGGATGTTGTTGAGATTTATCCCAGAATTAACATAGATGGCATAGATGGGATCTGATGCATCCGATGATCCATCAAAGAACCAAGCATACGATTCAGATCGAATTGGAATTTGGGACCTTGGTATGTTTTGGCCTTAGGAATCATATAATTCGTACAGATCTGACAAAATCATATAGTCCTGAATCAATCTCTAGGACGAGATTTTGCATGGGATCTTAGTTGTAGCATAGATCCGACAAAAATAAGTTGACTGCACAAAGGAAAAAAAGAAAAGAAAAAAAGAAGAAGAAAAAAAAAAGAACAGAAAAGAAAAGGGAATCCCATTCCTTTCTTACCAGAGTGGCAAGAATTGATCCTTCAACCTCTCCCATAACTAGGGTTGTACATTGAGCTGAGTCGAGTCGAGTCGAGGTGGGCCGAGCTTGTGGCTTGACTTGTTCGTGCTCTCCTCGAGCTCGGCTTCGAGCTTACCATTGGAGCTTGGCTTGTTTACCAAATCTTTTGAGTTGAGCTCGAGGTGAGCTGGTGAATCGAGTCAAGGCAAACTTACCTCTAGTCGAGCCTGCTCCCAACCCAACTCAACCTAGCAACCCGACCCAACCTACACCCGATTCAACTCAGTCAGTTGACTCAATGGACCCAACCCGCACCTAACTCAACTCCCAAATCAAATATTCAATTATATATATATATATATATATATATATATATATATATATATATATCAAATAAAGCCATATAAGTACCTTGTTGTTGGTGCTAAGAGAGAAAGAGCTCAGGTGAGTGGCCGAGTGCAGGCCATATGGCTGAGACCGGTTAGGCGAACGTTGAGTCGAGCTTAGGCGAGTGGCAGGCGCGCACACACACACACACAGAGAGAGAGAGAGAGAGAGAGAGAGAGAGTGTGTGTGTGTGTGTGTGTGTGTGTGGAGCTCACAACGAGTTGGGTTAAGGGAAATGGTAAGAAAGGGACGAACGGGTAGAGTAGTTTTTAAATTTTAACTTTTATATATATATGTATGTATGTATGTATGCATGTATGAGTCAAGCCGAGCGAGCTTTTTGAGATAGCTTGGCTCGTGTACAACCCTTTTCATAATTAAGAGAGCCTTTGCCATGCATCTTAACAGTCAATCTCGTTTATTCATGACAAAATAAAATATTTAATTTAGTTTAAGAGTTTAAGTGGGGAGTGCCTGTGTGTACTACCTATGTCAAATTTTGGGGTTGTTGCATACAGCCTTGTACCATGAATGTGTCTCACCATCACTGTTATGTAACAACCATCATGACCATTACGTAACTGTTTTCTAATACCTTGTTGCAAATGGACGGCTAAGAAGAGAGATGCGAAAAGAGTCTGCATTCAAAATTTTAAAAAATGCCGGGTCCACGTAAGACCAGTTCCAGTTTGGAGATTTTTGGGGCATGGACCCTATCCGTTGCTGGTTCAACAGCCCAATGGTCTGGTGTATCCTCATGTGGAGGATCGTATAATTCCTCAGTTGTCATACAAGTCCATATCCCCTATTTGAAACCATGTCCTGCATTTAGCCTAAACTTACTGCACGTTTATGTTTATGTACCAGAAACCATGTGATCTTGGACTCCTGATTTGGGTCTGCATTATTCTATTCAATGTTCTTTGTGACCTTGAGATCTGATTAGAATTGAATCGTTTTCATTGCAAACAGGGAAGGTTATTTTAGAATCTGTTATTTTAACGACTGTGGTGGTCATAAGCCTCACACTCTACACGTTCTGGGCTGCTAGGAGAGGCCAAGATTTCAACTTCCTTAGAACGCTCGTGTTTTCTACCATATCGGTGCTGATGTTGTTCATCGTCATCCAGGTATGCGACATCTTTAGCTCATCAAACCCCATACGTTATTGGTGTTAGGTATGGTTGCAACTCGGCTGCATATGGTCCATGAGCTATGTTCTGAGCATGGTTAAAATACTCGGAATGACTTGCCCTAGTGGGGTGATCATCTGGGTTATTGATGGTGTTGAACTAGAACTCAGATCGATCTAGTCCAAGCAGCTGACCGAGCCGAGTTGAGTTTTCGATTTGTGGGAGTCTTAAAACCATGGATCTGAGTCCATGACTCCCATGTCCAAACCTAGAACAAGAATCAAGGAGATGGGTGATACCCATCTGGAACCCTGGCTAGTCGAAGAGGAACTACTATGGTTCTAAGTTCCAAAACCTTTTGAATCTTGTGGGAGTGTTGTATTCTTGTACTGAATTAAGGCATGACACTCCTGATTCTGATTTTGCAGATCTTCTTCCCAATGGGTAAACTATCAGTGATGATATATAGCGGCCTGATGAAGCACTACAAATATGATGAGTATATATGGGCCTCTGTCACTTTGTATCTCGACATCCTTAACCTTTTCTTGGCACTGCTTTCACTCTTCAGAGCTAAGAGTAGATGATACTTGAATTAGACAAAAGCAAGGTACTTTGGTGTGCCTCTTTGATGCAAGCCCAATTCAAGGCGAACGCCCAACCCATCAACTAGGCGCAAGCCTCAGTATTCAACCATTATTTCTAGCCCAAGTGCATTCATGATGCATGGCTTTGGGACTATGTTGTATGCTTGGAAAATAAAAAGTTTGAAATTGAAGTACGAATTGGAAATGTATCTGGAATTATTTTGGAAGTTTTTTTTTTTTTTTGAAAATATGTAATAATGCATTGAAACTGATCATGGTTGTTATTAATGTATTTATGAGGGGTGGTTGTATTTGGTCTATAAAAGGACCTATTTTGTAATGAAAATGGATCAAATCTTTGAGTTATTTTCTACAAACTTTGTATTTGTGAGTGAGTGATTCCTTTCTTGTTAGGTGAGTGAGTCCCCAAGCTATACCTTGTTGGGTGAGTGATTTCCTAACCCTTGGGTGAGTGAGTTCCCAAGCCAACCCCTTGAAGCTGGATCACTCAGTCTGGGCAAAACCTCGTAGGGCTGCAAGTGAGTCTTTAAGGTTAAACAATGTTCCGATGGCTCTATTAATCATTATAAGGCTCGCCTCATTGTGAAACGCTTTCATCAGCAACTTGGTATTGATTATGGTGATACATTCAGTCCTGTTGTCAAGAATATTATGGTTCAGTTGATTCTCTCTCTTGCCCTTCATTATGGTTGGGCTATATGCCTACTTAATGCAAAATGCGTTCTTTCATGACATTCTTATTGAGGAAGTGGACATGACACAACCCCAAGGGTTTGTGGATATATCTAATCCTCATTATGTTTGTCGCTTCAGCAAAGCCTTATATAGTTTTAAACAGGCTCTACGTGTGTGGTATCTTCGCCTTACAAATTATCTTCAGGTTTGGGATTTGTTGGATCTTCTGCCGATACTTCTCTCTTTGTTTGTCATTCTGTACAAGAATTTACTATTTTACTTGTATATGTGGATGATATATCACTACTAATCATGGCTGGTCCAAAGCTGCCACTTCTTCTAATGTCATATAGGGCCACGTGTTACATGGGTCTTTTCCTAGCTTGATCACGTCTTGCTACTCTTAAGTCAATGGTTCATCCTCAGTCACATCTGTAAAGTTTTACATCAATACATGGTAAGTTGGCTAGGCCTAGTGAGAAGTCCCAACATAGTTCTTCGTATCAAATTAAAATAGAGTAACAACAATTAATCATATATAATATAAGTTCATAATTGTAAATGTTGTGCATATGTATTAATGTGTGTGGATGCATTAAGTAGGAATCTGTCCACTTTGCTTGAGTTGCAAACCCATTAACTTACAACTGCCTTTTGGTAGGTATGGGCAAGTCTCGCATCTACTTCATGAGTAGGCTTCCACTAGTATAATAGGCATCTAGTAACGATTTTACTAGGAATGTCATTCAGGGAAGTCTCCCATGAACTCAGGCACGAATTGTGGATGCAGTAAATGGATGCAGAATTATAGCAAAGTAGTTATAAACCTTGAATTGTAAAAATCGTTATAATTCTTAGATTATAATCAACACAATTTTTATGTCATTTGATTATGTCATTATAGACATCAATTCATAGTTATATCCACTCAACCAATCAAATCACAAGATGCATTTATACAGTAAAATCATATTAATACATCAAAGCAAATGATGTAACTAATCATCGTTATCAATGTAGTAATCAAATCAAGTAAGAGAACATAAACACAATATCAAAGTAAACATACAAACATATCAACAATGAATCTATTTTAACTTCATAGAGGAAAAACATATCGGGATCACTTACCTTGATTCAGTAGAGATGATTTCGTAAAGCAATCAGTTTAATTTGAATTAGAACTTCTTCAAACCACATAAATGAGATTACTGACTGATCCTATTGGTTCACTTGGTGGGGACCACCTTTGATTAATCTAGTTTCCATAACAAGGTCAAAAAATGTATCAATCAATTGGATTAATTCCTTTGGACCCAACCCTTAACATATTGTTCTCGATTCTCATAGGTTGTTGTGGGACCCACTTGATCAATTAAAAGTGTTTGACCACCTTAAAACAACCTATTAATGGTCGATTGTAAACTATATTATATGTATCATGAATTTATTGAACCAATTATCAAAGCTAGGAAGTTAACAAAATTGTCTAGATATCCGTCAATCGAATTGACAAAGCTATGAATCGAATCGACGGGACTTTTCGATATAATCGACTTCGATCGAATCAAACATACTTAGATCGAATAAAAAAAAAAATCGAATTTCACATAGTTTGGTTGCTGGACTATTTTCGACACCTTTAATTGAATCAAAGCTCGTATTGAAGAAAGTCATATTATGACATATTTAATCGAAAATTTGAGGATTTATTTACTTTAATGAGCATCCAAATTATGTTTGATAGATGGATCAAGACCAACCACTAATCACCTCTTAATTATTTTTAAGGGACAACTGTTGATCAACTTGATCCGAACCATCCATACACCATTTATAAACAATTATAATGATTAACATTGATTGATCAATTCGGCTCATCAGATGGTTAGATTAATAATCAAACTTGTTTGTCAGCATAATCTGATGTTCGGATTTTGATTGTCGATCCACATCAAATCGGATCTCAACCATCCAATGGTTCACCATAGGAAATTAGCGCATGATTCTTAGCCTAAGATTGTCTTAGATTGGTATAACCCATCCAATGGTCTATTCAACTTAAGACTTAGGGTTCTGATAAAATTAAAATTTTAAATAATAATAATAATAATAAAAACCTTAAGACTTAGGGTTCTGACAAATTTAAGTCTTAAATATTCAACGAGCAGTATGCATCTAACCATACATCTAATTTAGGTCATTTCTTCGATTGAGATTAGTTTTGGACTTAATTAGGTAAGTTGACGGGGTTGTTGGTTGAGTAGGCTGACCGGGTGAGTTGACTCAATGAGTTGACTTATCGAATTGATGCTCTAGGGTTTTGGGTTCCTAAGGTTTCGGATTAGGCTAATCGGATTGACTGAGTTAGCTGGGTTGGATGAGCTGATTTTAGAATTTTAGGATTGACTTTCTTAAGATTTAAACTTCTGAGTTTAGGGTTTATGATCAGAGTGTAATTGTCCACCTGCCTGTTCAAACTCTATCAGCTTATCAACATGGGGTGAAGTGTTTTCGAGATCATGCCCAACAATGACCTATTAGAATGGATGGACGGCATGGATTTATAACACACACAACAAGGTGGGCCCCACGGTCACGGCCTCACGGAAGTCGTGTTTGTTTTCCGGCCACACCGAATCCGCGTTCTCTTTCCCCGGATTCCTGTAATAATTCTCATGCATGGATAACGCTTGATACGCATACACTTGAGTAGTCATACACGTGGTGCAAACTTACTCAAATAACAGCTACTAAATCTTCAACTCAAACATGTCTAAGTCAATATCAGAATATTAGATTGCTAGAACGTTCCTAACATCTGATAGCGAACACTTGCTCATGGAAATAGAACCATTGGATAATTTCATTGTTAACCGTCCAATAAATGTCCACCAATATGATAGTCAGGTAACCGTATATGCGTAATTTTTCACTCAATGATATATCTACATGAAAAAAATCACATTTAAAGTTTAAATATTGACTTATTGTATATAATATATTCATTTTCCAGGGCCTGATTATCATCCACCGTGTTCTCCAGAGTATCAAAACTTTTACCTTACTTAGAAGCGAATCCAACGAGAAGAAGCGGTTTGCGTCGTACCCCCGCCCGAACGATTCCGTCCGTGCAGGGCTCTGTGAAGGCCATCATGATGTAATGGTTTTATCCACGCGGTCCATACATATTTACAGATATCATTTTAGTATTTAAAGCCAAAAACAATGCAGAATAACGCTTAAGTGGACCATAAAGTAGGGATTGAATACCCACCATTAAAATCTTCTTGGGATCTGTAGAAGTTTTGGATCAAGCTGATATTTTTTTTTTCATTCATTCAAGTCTACATGACCTTATGAATAGGTTGGATGGTTAAAAAACATCATGGTGGCCCATAGAAAGTTTCAACTGTTGGTGTCATTATCACCTCTTCTTCCTTTTGTGTGGTCCACTTTATCTGTGGACCTCCATAATTTCTCGGATTATAACTCAAAATAGTCTTATAAAAAGTATTAACGGTGTGGATAAAACATTTACATCATGGTGGGCCCCACAGATCCCTGCCCCCCCGGACCACGCAATCCGCTTCCGAAGAAACGAGAGAGGCGTAGAAGGGTACGTATGGAATCACCAGGGCCACAGGACGAGAGAAGCCTAGAAGCATCATTCGCGGTTGGAAATGATATGGTGCAGCACGAAGAACCGTAACATGGTAGAGCAATATCTATCTGTACAGGACACTTGGAAGTATAAATTATCAATCTTGTCCATCCATATATATCTATCTAGCCAGGATGGTTTATATATCAAAAATCAAACAGTTCGAAGATCTTTCAATCTGTTCTAAGGAAAATAAATTGACAGTTGAAATAGAAAAATATCAACCGTCGAATATGATGATCATGAGTGTAAAATTGACAAACAGATAGGATTTTCTCATGTTTTTAATTTTTAAAATAAGTAATCGGTCCTTTTCCCTTCATATGGGTGGACCCGATTGATGCATCACCTTACCACGTGTTCTATGAAGATTGCTCTACCATATTTCCGGTATTCCTCCTATACCGCATGATGTCCTTTGATGGTTTGTCCCGAACGCGAGAGCTCCCTGCGCCTGGACGTCATACACATGCGGAAATTCGAAGGCGACGCGCGGCAGTTCTCGCCACACGCGCGCGTAACTGACACGCGTCTAATGTCCAGTGCCATTCCTCAGGTTGGCCGAAAATCAGGCGGATCTGGTCATCAGGATGGCCACACGTCTAGATTAAATATAAAATGGATGGATCTGATTTATTGGGGAATGATCACATAGCACGTGCGATCTATGTGGTCCAGCAGGTGATGTCTGTGTAGAATCCAAACCGTAAATCTGATTGAACTCCTCATATCCACCGCACATGAAAAGAATCATAGCGATCCAAGATCAGTCCAATCCTCTACATGTTCGAGCAATGCACAATCACTCCTAATACATACGTATTGGCCCCATCTCACTTTGTTGGAATGACCCAAATATCACCTTTCTCTTCATTTTGGTGGGGCCCACCTGATGAACGGCATTGATGGCATGTAAACTATACGGTGGACCCCGCATTTCATTTCGAAGTTTATAGCTTCCCTACCCTACATCCCCCAATGTTTCCTTAGGTGTGGCCCAGCTGAGTTATCCACGTGTGGGGTTTCCAGATCGAATCCCAATGTGCGGAGCATCTACTGGACGGATTGGATTGCATTCCCACATTACGGTGGGCCGTAGGTAACTGTACCCTATGGTAATTACTTCTTTTTTTTTTTTCGAATATCCATTCCGGGCTAAGCACGTTCTCGCTTCCACTGGTGGGACCCACCTGATCCTTGTTCCACAGTGGGCCCCACATGGCTACGTGAATATCCCCACTAATTATCCACGCGCGAAGATCTCCCTAAGCTTTTACTTTGTCCACCTGTCAGCACCTTTTCTCTCCCACGAACCTTTTGCAGTAGTTGGTACGGTTCCTAAAACACCTCAAGCGGTTAAGCAGCAAGGCTCGCCACATAGAAACTCGCTCATCTATTCGCTCCTTTCACCGTGATCTAGACCGTTCATCTAGATAGACCCATCTCTTATATCCTAATTACTGAAATTTCAACTGATCATTCGTATTCTCACTATCAAAATGAAGATGATTTCAGAAATGCTAGTCTAACAATTATTTCAAAATCTCTTATCCATGTACTGTGAAATCTATGATGAGCTATATTTTTCCCATGGTCCATCTACATTGGAAAGATGCAAATCAACGGTCTGGATCATGATTTAGTCTAGCAAGAAGTAGCGACCAGATTGCGCAAACCCCCCTTAGAAAATCCTTTTAACTTGAAGGCTCTCGAACTTTTTCTAATCCTTTGGAAAGTTACAAAGGCTCCCTTAGAAGATCCTCCGTCTTAAAGGCTCCCTTACTTTTTCCCGTGACCCATCTACATTGGAAAGATGCAAATCAATGGTCTAGATCATGATTTAGTCTAGCAAAAAGTAGTGATCAGATTGGACGAGCCTCCCTTAGAAAATCCTCTATCTTAAAGGCCATGCAACTTCCTCTAATCCTTTGGAAAGATGTAGAGGCTCCCTTAAAAAAACATCTATCTTAAAGGTTCCCTTACCTTTTTCCATGGCCCATCTACACTGGAAAGATGCAAATAAATGGTCTGAATTATGATTTAGTCTAGCAAAAAGTAGCGCCCAAGCCCTTAGAAAATCCTCTATCTTAACGGCTCTCGAACTTTCTTTAATCCTTTGGAAAGATGCAAAGGCTTCTTTCGAAAATCTCCTGTCTTAAAGGTTCCCTTACTTTTTCCCATAGCCATTTACACTGGAAAGATGCGAATCAACGATCTGGATCATGATTTAATTTATTAAAAAGTAGTGACCAAATTGTGTCAAGCCTCCCTAAGAAAATCCTCTATCTTAAAGGCTCTCGAACTTTCTCTAATCCTTTGGAAAGATGCAAAGGCTTCCTTAGAAAATCATCCATCTTAAGGGCTCCCTTACTTTTTCCCATGGCCCATCTACATTGGAAAGATGCAAATCAACGGTCCAGATCATGATTTAGTCTAGCAAAAAGTAGCGATCAGATTGCGCGAGCCTCCATTAGAAAATCCTCTGTCTTAAAGGCTCTCGAACTTTCTCTAACCCTTTTTATCTCTGCTTCCAAACGTCCGTCTTCTTCACTCGAATTCAATTCTCTGCGACGAACGAATCCAGCATTTTTCTCGCCATTTTCTTCCTTCTTGAATTCTCATTTCCTTCCCTGCTCGCGTGTCTACGCTTTCTCTGTACTCTGCTCTGATCCAGAAACGATGTGGGTCCCAGCGTACGGCAAGACCGGCGACGTCGAGACCGGTGCTCGGCCACTCTATCCGTTGATGCTCGAGAACCCAGAGCTGCGGTGGGCCTTCATTAGGAAGATATACTCCATCCTCACCATCCAGATGCTGCTGACCATTGCCGTTGCTACAACAGTCGTCACCGTCCGCCCTATCTCCCACTTCTTCGTCTCGTCGGGGGTGGGGCTGGGCCTCTACATCTTCATCATCATCCTGCCGTTCATTGGTAATCTTCTCTCTCTCTCTCTCTCTCTCTCTCTCTCTCTCTCTCTTCATTCGATTCTGTTGTGTGATTCTTCATCTTGTTCTTGTTCTTCTTTGGCAGTTATCTGTCCTCTGTATTACTATTATCAATGGCATCCTGTGAACTTCCTTCTCCTTGGTGTGTTTACGGTGTCTCTCAGCTTCGCCGTCGGGCTGACGTGCGCATTCACCAGTGGTATGTGATTGAAACCCTAATCTTGTCTTTTCTTTTTTTCCTTTTTAATGGTATTATGGATAGATGGAAGTAAACGAAAAACCCTAACCCTAGCTATATATTGGAAAAAATAATCTGGTATATCTGATTTTGGGGGGTTTGTTGAGTGAAAGAATGATTGAATTTTGGAATTGAATTGAAATTCTGCAATTTGTGGGTTTTTAATGTGTTTGGTTGGTCGCTGCATGAGTGTCGTTGAGCGGAATCAATTGAGTTGTGGAATTGAAATTCTGTGATTCGGGGATTGTAATGTGTTTGGTTGGTTGTTGCAAGAGTGCGGTTGGGTGGAATCGTGGATTGGAAATATTGGTTTTGGTGTCGCATCCTCAATGGTTATATGGCTGGCATTAGTTGCACCGAACCATTTCCCAAGTTTATAATGATTGGGGTGTGGTTTGGTGACTGGCTTGGGATGAGTCATGGGACCTCGTCTTTTGAAGCGTGCCCTGGAATCTTCTCATAGAAGGCGAACTCAGTATCAGACCCCATGAGAGTGTAGTTGGGTGGAATCATGGATTAAAAACAGTTGTTTTGGTATCATATCCATGATGGCAATGCAACTAGCTTTAGTCACACCAACCTGTTTGTTTGTTTTAGATGCATTCATTTTATAGGTCACAGTTTGGAGGTTGGGAATGACAACATTTAGTACCTGTCTGGACACATTATCAAAACCACTGTTCGTAGATGAAACCCCCATTTCGATCTAAAACGATGGTTTTGTGCCCATTTGGAAACCCACCTGCAATCATCGTTTTCAAGTCAACAGATAAAATAGGCGCTGAAATGCCCACTCGCTGAAAACCGATTGGATTGGCTTTTGGTGTGTTGATGAAAGCCCCACTTTTGTGGAAGTTGCGTTACTTGTGTCCAAACAGGTCCTTGTTGGAGTTTCGAGGGTCCAAATCATGCAAGCTAACTAAGAGTTGTAGTTGCATTAGGCTTTGATATGAACGACTTACTAGATTTCCTGAGCATATCCA
This sequence comes from Magnolia sinica, assembly GCF_029962835.1. Taxonomy (NCBI): domain Eukaryota; kingdom Viridiplantae; phylum Streptophyta; class Magnoliopsida; order Magnoliales; family Magnoliaceae; genus Magnolia; species Magnolia sinica. The sequence continues at coordinate 104,554,655 of NC_080578.1, read as the reverse complement.
ATTGACTTATTATTTCAAGTTTTTGTGGGGGCTACAACACTTAGTTTAAGTTTGCTTTTAAGTCAAAATGTTTTAATTCTTGAATTTGGAAAACTGATAAATTCTTTTTTTATAGGTAAGTGGGAAATCTTGGCTCAAACACGAGACGTCAATGTTGAAATGCACCCTGTTTACCATTGAGCTATGGGCTTGAACCCTACTTTGAAAACCAATGCATGCTTGATAGAAAACAAATTCATGTAAAGGGGAGTTAGTTGATACTCCCGCAGAGGTGATGGTTGATACCCAGGCACTCAAATCGTAGATGTGGCATTCACTAACCTGAATTAAACCGTCCAAATTTCGGACCTACCATGGATGGATCATTGCTCAAAACTGGATCAATTGAGCAATTGTAAAATCTAGCCAACAGAAGTTTGCTTGTCAAATTAGGACTGACTATTTTTTTCATTCCAATCGTCCATTACTAGTCCATGTACTGACCACCAAGATTTTTTATTTTTTTTAATTTTTTTTAAAACTTTAATTTTTTTTATTATTATTATTTTTTTCTTTTTGTAGCATGGAATCTTAAACAGAAGTGTTACTAAATAGCACTTGAGCACTTAGTTTATAAACTAATTTAAGGCTACAAAACTTGTTATCAAGAAAAGAAACAATTCTAAAATAACCTGATTAGTTCCCTTTCCTTAATTATTGAATGAAGAACAAGCACTGAAACGGTCGAAACCTGTTACTAAAACAGTCCTTAACTTGAACTGATGACGTCCCAAATTTGGGACTTTTGAAACCTCTCTTGACTCTATCTATTAATGAATCATAAATCCCTAAAACTTCTCATAAATAGAAAGGATGATTTCCTTATCCTCCACAAACTGAGCCTTTTTGGCCCATTATTGACATCAGCATCACCTGATGATAATATTATTGGTCAGCTCCTGAATTTCCTGCCCGTGCTCTTTTCTCTATCATCTTTGGCTTGATTTGTGGGGGGGTTTTTTTTTTTTTTTTCCTTCTCTTGGGTACTGTTATTCCGTCCATTGGTCACATTATGCAGCAATGGAAATTTGTTTGTCGTTGTTAATGAGCCTAGGAATGCTAAACCATCTGTTGGATTGGGTATGCGCTGTGTGTATCCTCTTATATGGTAGAGGTAAATTCTTGATGTTGAGAAATCCTTAGACGTCTGTTTGCTGACTCTGGTATACTCTATCTGCATCATTCTCGGAGATTGTCTCCCAAAGAGTGGTCTCATCCACCTTTACCCGGATCCCAGGTTGCTTCCAAATTCCAATACATGGTATGGGGACCGGTACGTAATATAATAGTTTAAAATACAAAAAAAATCGATTTGGCTTGATACCCAGTCGAGTTGAATCGACTTGAAAACTCTGGCTGTTTTCTCGTCATATTTAAAACCCAAGTTTTTTCAGTATTAATCAATGTATTTAAAATATACGTTTAATATTAAAAAAAATGTTGGGAAGAGTTTTATCTAGTTTTAAAAGGTTTTCATCTAGTTCTGCCATTTTTATTTTTTTTTTGGAGTTGAGTCAAGTGCTTCTTGAGTTTACATGGAGTTGTGACCACGGTTTTTCTTGGGTCTTGGTGAAATCTGGTCAAGTCGTGTCAACTCAGGCAAGTTGAATTGAGTATTTTTTTTCTCCAAGTTTTGAAACTAGTCTGCATCGATATTTCTGAGTTTTTAGAACTGTGTGGGATACTACCTCCAATAACACTTGGGGTAGGATCAAGTGGGTCCCTTCAGTCCATACTAGGTATGTGCAGTAGTAATTTTACACGGATATTGTAATTGATAAGTGTTTTGGGTCCCTCCAGTGCATATGCTGGGTATGTGCAATGGTAATTTTACATTGATATTGTAATTGATAAGTGTACCGGGTTCCTCCAGTACATTAGTATTGTAGTTTATAGATGAAATGATGAATGCTACTAGTCATCATATTATATGCATGCAATTGCATAAACACGGTATAAATCTCTACATTTGAATTCTAATTTTACATTAGTTTAAGCAACACTAGGATTAGAGAACCCTAACTTCATGAATGGCCCATAATTCGGATCATGTGCTTTGGTATGGAAAATGCAGGGGAGCTGGTGATTTGTGTAAGCATCGGTCTCACCTTGACTCTCAATCTTTGTATTGCCTTATGGGTAATTGATGAGATCCACGGTGCTCATATTTAAATGGCTGTAGCTAAATAAAGATGAATCTTTGAGCTTGGCAATTTATCTTTACTATATATACCACGAGATGTTAGTCATCAAGAGAAGTAAACAAAAGGATACCTGATGCCCTGCCCTTCAACTGAGGGTATTTATTTCACATTTTATTTCATGAGAGTGGCCCACACCCTCCTCTCCCCTCTATGAAGTCTGTCCAATAAAAACCACATGGGTCCCACCATGATGTCTTTGTGACATCTGTTATCCATCAGTAGCAGCACCTTATTCTAGGATGGGAGAACAAAACTGAGGTGTATCTAAAACTCAAGTGGGGCAGATGGTATATCTCATGGTGTGCCGTTACAGCCGTTACGGGGCCTAAAGGCTGTTACATAAAGGAAACGGTGGCTACCATCACACGTTACGGGGTTGTAAAGGCCGTAACGGGAAAAATGACTTGTAAAGGCCGTTACAGCCCCCGTAACAGTCTGTTAACGGCCGTTACAGACCGTATTGTAAAGGTAACAGTAGTCGCTGTTACGGCTACCGTTATCGTTCTGAATACCTTGTCACTAGATCTAAAACTCAAGTGGGGCAGAACACTCTAAACAGTTAGATTGGATGCTTACCATTTGAAACTGCTTCAGTGGTTCTCTCTTTCTCAGCTTGCAGCCTGCAACCAACCGCTCTGCCACACCCTACCCTCTGATCTCTCTTCCTTGCTCTCTCTATGTGCATCGCACATGCCACACCCTAGTTGAAGTAAAAGCAGTTTGTCTGATATTTCCAAGGTTCTGCTTGGTCAATTGATGCCTGATTGTGTGATTGCCATTTCTTTAGAGAAGTATGCCTTTCCAACTGTCTATCACTTGAACATATTTTTTTTTTTTGGTTTAGACTTTGTAAAGAATTTTATGAATTAAACAATCTCATGCCCAATCCAGAATGGGACCAAGCTTTCAAAAAAGGACAATTAAAAACTCTGAATGGGTCATTCGTGATTAATTGAATTTCTTCTGATTCTCCCTCTTCGCTTAAACATTTGATATAAGTGATTCTTGACTCGTTTGAAATTTTGCAATTTTTTAAAGAAAGAGGATGTGATCCTTGACTTGAGGATGTGCCCAGTATGCTCTTTTCATTTTGTTAAATTGGAAACACAGTTCAGTGATCCAGACTATACTTTCTACCTTTACAGTCTGTGGTGAATCAAGGCATTAGGCAACGGTAACTATAACTATACCGACCGGCTGTATGACATTATAATATGGGCCTTGCAGCCCTGTAATGATGGGAATTTCTTTTGAAGGGAAAAAAAAATAGTATCGGCCTGTAACGGCTGTTACAGGCATGTTACTCCCACCACCCAGATCGGGCATTACATACAGCCCTGTTACACAATTGGGTCTCACCATTACTGTTATGTAACAATCATCATGACTGTTACGCAGCTGTTTTCTAATACCTTGCTGCAAATGGACAGCTAGGAATGGAAGAGCCTGTGCATTCATTTTATTTTATTTTTTTGAAAGCCCAGTCCACATAGGACCAGTTCCAGTTTGGAGATTTTGGGGCATGGACTCATCTTCATTGGGTTGAATAGCCCAATGATCTGGTGTATCCTCGTGTGGAGGATAGTATAATTCCTCAATTGTCATATGAGTCTGAAACATGTGATCTTGGCTCCTGGTTTGGGTCTGCATTATTCTATTCAATGTTCTTTGTGACCTTGAGATCTGATTAAAATTGAATTGTTTTCACTGCAAACAGGGAAGGTTATTTTAGAATCTGTTATTTTAACGACTGCGGTGGTCGTGAGTCTCACGCTCTACACATTCTGGGCTGCTAGGAGAGGCCATGATTTCAACTTCCTTGGACCATTCTTGTTTTCCGCCATAATAGTGCTGGTGGTGTTCTCCCTCATCCAGGTATGTGACATCTTCACCTCATGAAACCCCATCTGTCATTGGTGTTAGGTATGGCTACAACAAGGCTGCATGGTCCATGAGCTACGATCTGAGCATGGTTAAAAGACTTGGTGATGACTCGTAATGACTTTCCCTGGTGGGGGTGATCATCTGGGTGACCCATCGTGTCGAACTGGATCAGTTCCAACTGAGTCCGAGTTGATTTGTCGGAGTCTTAAAACCATAGTTCTGAGTCCATGACCCCATGTCCAAACCCAGAACAAGAATCAAGGAGATGGGTGATGCCCCACTCAGCCCAACAGTCCTAAATAATTCAGGCTGGGGAAAAGCAGCTTAGGGCAGCAGACCAAAGTGAGCCCGGGTCTGTGGTGGGCTTGGGCCAGGCTAGCCGAAGAGGAACTGTGGTTCTTAGTTCCTAAACCTTTTGAATCTTGTGGGAGTATTGTATTCTTGTACTGAATCAAGGCGTGTCATTCCCAATTCTGATATTGCAGATGCTGTTCCCAATGGGTAAACTAACAATGATGATATATGGTGGCTTGGCGGCAATTGTATTCTCTGGGTACATCATATATGACACGGACAACCTGATAAAGCGCTACTCGTATGATGAGTATATATGGGCCGCCGTATCTTTGTATCTCGACATCATTAACCTTTTCCTGTCACTCCTCACACTCTTCAGAGCAGCTGATAGTTGAAAGGTGTTCCGGCCCATCAATGGCCATCACAACAATGACCATGTAAAAGGTGTTAGTTCCTGTAACCGATCCGTAATGTTCAATCTTGCTTTCAGTTCTCAACGAATTGAATATATGCTTGGCTTTCTTTCAATGTCATTGAGCCTCCCCCTCCCGAATGCTTTGATTCCTTCTGCTGTTTGTATTTTGCCTTCTTTTCCTTGATGAAGGCCCGTTGTAGGATCCTTGTCCCGTGGAAATCGGCAACATGCTGTGTCTCAGTTCGGACAAATGGTCCCAGAGTTCAGTGATCCAGACCGTTGTTGTGGATGGGAGGGACCCCATGCCTCGAAAATCTCTAGCATTTGGGAGGCGACCGGTGTCAGTGATTTTTGAGCAGGCCCTCCCTTGAGAGAGGGTGGGCCATTCGTTTGACAGGAATCCTCTACCGCACCTGCTATAAGCAGTACTTTCAACACCCAAGTTCTGTGATGTAGACGTCTACATTTTCATCTTAATCATCCGGATGGAAAACTAAGGTGGGCCGTCCCTGATCATGTTCACCGTGATCATTTCAATGCCAATGGCAAACCTAGGTGGGCCACATCACGGAGAATAGCCCATACAGTGTCAATTACAGTAGTTTCAGATCAGGCTGATTTTTGGATTGTCCCTTCATATCACGGGCATACCCCCACCTAATGAATAGACACCATGTTAGGCATCACATCCCATTGTTCTTTACCGTGCTTCTCTACAACAGGGAGGGGATTATGGTCCTTTGATGTTAAAACAGAAGATTGGGCTTGAAAACAATCAATTCTTACACGAGGATTGCTCTAGTGCTCTCAGAGCGCATCCATATTCAAGGCTGTTTTGATTGAATGGTTATGTTGTTTTCATGGTAGCCCATAAATCGTGCGGCTGCACCTAATGAAACGGTCGTAAGATCTCAATGGATCAAACCATGCAAGTTTTATCAAAATGCAATTACGAGCACTATTAACTTATACAGCTTTCAGAGCAATTGAAGCAATGAGCATTCCCTTTCGTTTTTTTTTTAACTTTTCACGCACACACTCACGCCCTTGTGGGATTTCACTACCCGTTGACCTACCTTGACCCGGTGTTGAAACTCTTGCGAGTCTACCAGGAGTAGCTTCCTCTGCAAAGAGACCAATACACAAATGATGGGGGCTCAGATTTAGAACATGCTTGGTTTTCACTGTGGACAGTAAACGATCGGATTGTTGGGTTTCTTTCATTTTTTATTTTTTCTGGTAAGAGAAGGCAGGGGGGCAATTCAATTGAAGTAATGTTGAAGCCATAATAGATGGTAAACATCGCAGGGCCCATTATTGGGGTGTTGCAATCTGGTTTTGGCCATTACCATTTATAATGGCCATGGGGAACATACATGGATCTACGCCACTCCGGATACTTGGATTTTTTTGACTCATCAAAATCCAATTCAGGCAGCAGCAGCTGCAGCTGAGTCACAACTCGTGAGTTTGTTCATAAGGTCAGACGAGTCATTAACCCACATGACCCAATTGAAAATCCTTGGCCTGCTCTTGACTCAGCTGCTTTGATGGGGTCTTCACTCCTTACGGGGCCACGTACTGCGGTTTACCCAAGATTGCAGATCATGTAAGAGTCTAGTGGGCCTTTGTTAGATGGACTGCTGCAGTCCTTTCTCTTCTTCCTCGGCCACCTGTTGGTGCAAGTCCATGCATGCAATGTGTAGCTCCCTATATCAACACTTCATATCATTGAATTATGGGGCCCCACCTTCACCAATCTAACGGCTGAATGGAATGTACTAAAAGGTGTTACTAAAAGGTGTTACTGAATTATGGGCCCCCACCTTCACCAATCTAACAAGCTGAATGGAACTTACTAAAAGGTCTAATTACAGTGTAACCCTCAATATTCCCTCTTTTCCCCACTGTTTCCTCTTTCTTTTCATACTCCCAACTCTCTTCAAACACAGCTCAAAAGGTGGTGTGCTGAAACGTGTTCTACAAAAATTCCTGTGCACTTCAGAAACCAAAAAAATCCATTAAAGAACCCTTTGATGATTATACTACTATTTTACAGGAGAGGCGGGGTCCGCCTCAGAGATTACCAACGGGCAAACATATTCTTGCTAAGCTCTGATCTCAGGTGGGCCATCTGATGTTACAAACCTGCCCCTACGGTAACAGGTTTTTCAAAGCTTCCTCTCATTGACAATGCTTAGGAGCCTAGACACACCTTGTGTCCATATCTCATACTCTCTCTGGCTCCGGCACTCGAATTCTATGACCCCACGTGCCACCGTCCTCAGCCCAAAGTAACGCCGCTTCTCTCCTCCTTCCAACAAGTGCCGGCCCGGCCATGCCGGTATCTCCTTGCAAACTTCCAAAACTACACCTGAAAACAACCACACTTGCCACTTTTAACTTTCACAAATGCCAAGGAGAAAAGAAAAGGGAAAAGAGAAAAGAAACCTTGTTGGGCTATTATCAGTGAAAGTAGAGAGGGAGGTCAAAAGTTTCGACTCACTCTTTTTCTTTTTGGTGATGGTTCCTGCAACATGTCTGCTCTTCATCTTCACCATTACCTGCATTAGATGACAGAATCCAAATAAATTCACCATCGTTAAGTTCATGTTAGCGTTTGGATGCACCATCATAATGAATCTCAATTCACAATAAAGTGAGGTGACTAACTAAATTGCAATTGCATCACAAAATTTCATATGGATGATACACAGGAGTAAAGAAATTTCATATACGGCATACACGAGTAATTCAAACTAAACCACCCAGATTACGTGTACTGGTCCAAGAAGTACATGGACATGCCATACATTGTGCCAGCATGGCACTTTGGTGCTTGGATCCAATCCATGATCCATCCATCAGGTTGTTCTGACGTCATACATGCTTTCCCAAAAATAAATCTGGTCCAATCAGCATGTGTGGGCTTCTCAAAGCTCTTAAGATGTATTGTGAACCAAGAGTTCAGCTCAATTGATTATCTGATTATCAGAATAGTGGAAATTTATTGGATAATTGAAAAAAGAAAATTATCTAATGGTCATGTTTCCAAAAAAAACAAAAAAAAAAAGCAAGTGTCCACAAATCAGAGATTGGTGTAGAAACAATCTGATCTTTGGACTGGAACTTCACTACAGTTAAGTTCCACAATTTAGCCAGTTTGCTTTGAGCTAATGTATGCCACTTTTATCGTTTCTAAGTGCCTGCATATCAAGCATCATTCATAACCAGAGCATCAAATAATTCCCCTACTGTAATTGGTGTCACACGCACCTGCCCCAAACGGTTGATGTAAACAGAGACGATCTTCCAGTGAAGGGCACCTGCACATTCACACCAAAAGCAGAACTTATGGCAATTTTCTTTTTTCTCTTGCATGGAGAGATTTAGGCATTTACAGATTTCACTTACCTTTTCTAGTGCGCTTGAGAAGTTCACTGCCCCTTGCAAGGAGCTCTTGGCTACATACACCGAGGAAGTTTTCTTCTGGAACAAGTTCGCCGCTGTAACTACCATTGGGTGTGGTTCCCATGCCTTTTTCTACTGGAATAACTGCAGCGATGTTCCATACTTCCTTTAGCGCCCTTGCCTTGAGCGTGGCAGCCCCTCGAAGAGCTGCAGAAATAATCAACCAAGTTATCAGAATCAGGAAGATAGAGGCAGACAAAACAATAACAATCCAGACAAAACAATAACCAGCATTATGAAAAGGCTAAAATAATCCTCATTAACGAAGCTTCGATACTCTGGCCGAGTATGATGGATGCCATTCGTGATCTATCTTTAACTCATATTAAACTGTTCAGTTAGTAGACCCCAATTCAAATGCCATACTGAGGAAATTCCCCAATCAATTAATTGATACCCAATGGACACCAGACAGGAAACACCAGAACTGCCAGACAGTTTGAATTTAAAACAGGAATTTTGATAAACCAGAGGCTTAATCTTTCTATTAATATTCTTTTTATGTTTATAACTTGTAGTTGGACAGTTCAATTTTAGTTAAATAAGCGTATTCCACATGTACAAATGCAAGTGCCTGCATATCATCCATCATACAACTCGAGGGGGTTGGGTTGGGTCGGGTTTAAGGGTCAACCTGAGCCAACCCTAGGTGCCTAACCCAAACCAAACCTGAATTCCTCTACACTCAACCCTAATCCAACCAACCCAGCCAAATACTCGTGATTATTCCCAACCTGACCTAACACAAGCTGATTTCAATTCAGGTAGGTGTTTTCCAACCCAATGGACCTAAAAATAAACATGAACCCAAGTTGCAGCACTACACCATACTCTGCCAGAGTTGTCTTATATAAATGGGCCTTGCATTACATGAGATTTATTGAAGAAACTTCATCATCATCATCAAAGTCTTATGCCAACTAAATAGGGTTACTCTAATAAGAGTTACACAAATACATTACATTCCTAACAAGCCTATGACTAAGTGGATGGATGGATGATACATATCCGGGTAAGATCTTGTGTCATGTCAGCACGTGTGAGGCAAATAATAACTTTAATCACTCCTCGAGAATGTTTTGCTAGCATTTTTTTTTTCTTTTTTCCCAATACCAAGCAACCAAGCAACCTACTCTGTTACTTGTAAGTAGGGGAAAGAATAAAGAATAAATAAAGAGCAAGAGCAGCACAACATTCACACCACAAGGTCCAACCAGCACCATTTTTTTTTAATCTTTTTTCCTTGACACACGTCCTAGTCATTAAGGGTTATTTACATAATTGAATAACATGTTAGTGTGGTAGATGAATACACGGAGAAATTTCACACATGCACATGGCATACAAGAAATTCAATTTTTACTGGCTAGATTATGGGACTTATTTTATTTTATTTTTTTTAAGATACATCACAAATTAAATTACAATTGCTTGATAATATACTAGGTGATAGGAAAAAATCCCCACGCCTGTCACTCTTGGAGAACATACGAGCCATTCAACATATGGGACGCACCATAAAGACCACCTAGAGCGAAAATAAGACAAATCCACCCACAAGTGTACATGGCCATCAACTGTCTCCCTTTTGGACAGTGTAGCACTCCCAAGTTAGTGAGCCATCATGGATTTCACCCTAGACAGTCTTTATGGTGGTGCAGCTCACATTTTTCATGGCTTGGATGTTCTGCAGAAGTGATTGGTGGTTGGTTTTGCATGAATGGTTATAGGTTTAAGGTGATTACCTGTAGCTGCTGCTGCAGTGAGAGTCATAATATCTCCAGGCGTCCGTACATTAACAGCGGAGCTGACGACAGCTGCAAGGTGCTCTCGCTCAGCCCCCATCGCCTCTGCTGCTTCCACACACTGGGCTGCCACCAATGTTGCCGCTGAAGCCACAGCCATGTCCGTCGCCTTCGACATCTGGTCCTCCTTCCCAGAACCAGTTGATGATGATGAAGCTGCTGTTGCGGCCGCGATGGCAGCCACAGCTGCAGCTACTCCCGCAACCGACACAGCTGCATGGAGCTGGGCATTCTGGGCCCGGGATTCTTCCTTCTTCTTCTCTCTCCGGTCCTTCAACCACCTCCCGACTGTCTTTCCTCCCCCTCCACCAGCACCAGCTCCACCTACTCCAACTACTCCTCCCCGGAATTGGGCTTTTCCAGTGTTGCTCAAACGGCAAAACTGCAACACAGAAAAACAAATGTCAGAAATGCATTATAGAATGCCACACATGTCCACACCCATGGAAAGGACGGTTCTGATACATAGGTGGGCCACCACATTGGACAAATCATAGGATTGGAGATTGAGAAGCTGACTGTTCTCTGCCCATCTTAACTTGGAAATTTGAAGAAGAGATGGCTATAATTATCAATTCGGTGTACCATGAATTCAGCTGGGCCCACCGTATCCATACTCATAGAGCACTGAACCACCTGCATCAAATGCACCCAATCCTGCACCCTCACCAAACTACACAAACACATGTGACCATATGCAAAATGATATTAAACCATCCATCTGGCAAACCCACTTGGATGGACCACCTCTCAAATTTTGCACCTCTTCCTTCCTTTTGGGCCCACCTAATAACCATACTGGCCTGACTTCTGGTCCCCACCTAATAAACATTCTGGCCCACAACAAAAGCAGTGAGCCCTCCTTCAAATGAAAATGCTAGTAGACCATCCATGTAGCAAGCCCCAGTGGGATGGACCACTGCCCAAAAATTGCAGTCCGAAGACAATTATGACCCACCTCCAGGTCTGCAGAGACGTGCAGGATGGGGCACGCCCACACCCACCACCTCTATTGCCAGATCACACACCAAGGAAAATCAGGTTGCTTCCACCGAAAGTGGCACGTGGGGGATCCAGGACATTCATCAAGAGTCTTTCAGATGGCCCACACACTGTATGGATGATTGGTCACACTCCTTAAGTATTCCATTTCTCATGGACGAAGAACAGGGGCCGCCAGAACTACAGCATCCAGCACGTGCACAAGGGTGGGGCGCTTGAGTTGGGAGCGTGGAACGAGGCTGCAACTCGTGCATTCATATAGAGAAAACATGGCGATGCGGGCACGCTCTTCAACCAGCGACATGTTTCTCATAAAAGACTACACTACCCTCATCCCTGCGCAGGTGAGCCGCGGAACCATGTGACATGCGCTCCCAAGGACACATCCGGAAAATTCAACGAAAAGCTGTGGCTAAAAAGGTAATTAAAACAAGCAGAGGTTTCCTGATTTATCGTGTCAAAACAAAGCTTTCCAGGATTCCGTGCCCAATTAATCCTGCTTTCATCAAAACCAAAACCCACGAAAAAAAAGAGTTTTGATTAGGTACGGTGTCACCGTACCACACTCCAGGTTGCATCCTTTGAATGATCTGAACCGTTTAAGGTTCTCGTTAGTAATGGATCGAAGCTATGATCATATAATCATATGCTCCATTGATGATCCTGACCTTTGAATCTTGACGGGAAGACGAGCCATTTAAATATAACTTCTTTATAAACAATCACCAGTTCAACCAATGCTTCTTTTGATAGACGCCGTACTAGACGCCGTACAATAGAGTTTCGAATATGAACGGTTCAGATCATCATTTAAGGTACAATCACGGGTACCTATGAGCTATGCTGACTACCAAAACCCCAAGAAAATAGAACATGTTAAAAGGCACTAGCTGTTGGACTTGGGGATCCTATTGCAGTGATCCAAACCGTTGATACGACTGAGCTAACCATGATCTAAACGCCCCAAAAAAGAAAAAATAAATCTGAGATTGGAGTATTCTAATCCGTCGATCATAGAACGTTTCCTCTAACCGTTGCTTCGTAGGCCAATGACAGGACTATCCATTTTTTTAAAAAAATTTTTTTGGGTGTCACCATCCATAGTGATGCCATCATTTTAATGGTTCGGATCATTGCAAAATGACCCCAGATCCAACGGACACATTTGAATACCAAACAAAAAAGTCACAATTCGTCAGTATGTATTGTAGTAAATCCTAAAAAGGCACACCATAAGTTTGATATCTACACCCACCTCATTGATAGATACACCCACTTAGAAATAGTATTCAATGTTCGAGCCTTCAGTACATAAAAGTACGGCCATGGTTTCAGTGATCCACAACGTTGATGCGTCAGATCACTCCATGCACCCCAAAAAAAAAACTAGATTGTACGACATCTGACGGTGGGGCACAATATCAACGGCTCGGCCCAAAAAAAAACACTAGATTGTACGACATCTGACGGTGGGGCACAATATCAACGGCTCGGATCAGTGAACAGTGGGCCTCGCTTGTGGGAAAGGTAGTGTACAATCGCTCTACCCGAACATCGTAAAAACTAGGAAATCTTCTGAAATCAAAGAGCAGAAGGTCCACTCACCACCATAAGTGCGCGGCATCATTAACATTCCATAGCCTAGAATTCAACTGAGGTCCACTCACCATGTTGACCACACGTGTGCATCGGCTAACGTATGTTAGCTAAGCTACCGTTTATTTTGCCCACGAGCCTGTGGCCCACCTGATGAGTGGACTGGCCTGGTTTTTTAGCTAGCGTACGTACATGATGAGTGGCGCGGATCCTCCACACGTGTACCGTACAGGCCTTTTCAACTACTCGTCCAAGGCACTTTTCCCCATAAGGGGTAACGAGGGCATTTTCGTCCTTTTCATCAGGAGTCCGGGAAGCTGCTAACCAGCCTCTTACAAAATTTAGCCAGCTGGGCATGCAAGGAGTTATATCATACTCGGGCGGCGTATGACACTTGATACGCAGGCACTTGGAACTTGTAAACTTGGCATACATCTAATCAAATGAAACCGGTGAAATTGCTAAAGTCACTGCTGTGAAGTCACAGTCCAAGAATCAGATTGTTACACTGATCCTGACCTCTGCTTCTAGAACCACAGGATATTGTTCATTCTCAACCGTCCAATTAGTGTCCGCCAATCTGATTATCAGGTAAAGAATAAACGAAATTGGTTCCTGATACATCTAGACTGGTAACAATAATTTTGACAAGTAAATATGACGTGTACTCCACGTATGCAATTTCCAAGTGCAGGCGTATCACCTTGCCCACTCAGCCAGAGTAACATTTCCTCGCATGCCAAACCCCCCAGAATTAGAAAAATAGGCTCCAGAGCTCTCAAAATTACAAATTTCATGTCTGGACAGAAAAGGCGAGGCTTTCAGTACTGCATGAATGGATGTCATGGAAGAAGCTCTCTCTCTCTCTCTCTCGATTCCGTGCTGGAGCGTCTAAAATCAGAAAAGCTCCGAATCACCTTTTCGATCCTTTTCTACTTAAATAAGGACGGTCCATCACGCGTCCCATGACTCCGATCAGATCAGATGACAGCAAGAAAACAAACAAACAAAGAAAGAGAAGAAACCAGATAGAGAGAGAGAGAGAGAGAGAGAGAGAGAGAGAGACCTTAGAATCATCGATCTCAGAGGGAGAGACGGGAGGGCTGTCAGTCAGAGACCCGCAGCTCTGGCCACCGTTCAGTGGCCCACTGCTATGAGAGAGCCTTCCTGATGTACGTGGCGACACTTCCTGCTGCATTTTCCACCAAAAATGCAAAAAATAAAAAACAGAGATTTCCATTTTTCAGATTTCATATCTGAAAAAATCACCTTAAAATAGCCAAAGAAAGCCAAATAACAAAAGCAAAAAAGAGAAATTTCACGAAGGAAAACAAACAATGAATAGTAGAAATTTAAATTTAATAATTTTTAAAAAAAGAATGAAACCGGAAACAGAAATCCTAAAAATAAAACAGGATTGCTATAAAAAGAACATGATTTTTTAAGATCAAGTCAAGAAATCTATAGAAAAGACTAGGATCCAATTTCTAGAAGGAAAAAAAAAAAAAACGCCATGCTTTTTCAAAATCCCATTCACGTAAGCAAAAACAGAAAAAAAAAAATAAAATTGAAATTAGAAAAACAAGATTTGAAGAGGAGAGAACCTAATTTGAAAACCCTAAGCTGCTATGAAAACCCCAAGCTGCTGCTTGTTCTTCTTCAACTACTCGATTTTTATTTATTTTTACAGAACTTACCGACTGAGACATTATTCGTTCCATGACGAGCTGTGACGTGACGGAGGAAGCGAAGGAAAAGGGATTTCCAGCGACCATCCCCGCCTCCTCCGCCTCTCCCGCCACATCTTCCAGTATCGCTCCACCGCCACCGCTCGCCGTCTTCAGCAGCAGCGGCGGAGGGTGAGACGGAGCTAGCGCTTTCGAGACCTCGTGGGCGGAGACGCTCCAAGATCGTGAGAGGAACTCCATCGGCTCCATCGGAGTCTCCGGCGGACGAAAACCGGCGAGGGAGAGGGCGTCGCGCCGCCATGAATCGGCCAGCTCTTCCATTGCTGATGAGGTGTGCGCACGATAAGCGAGTGAGGGTGCGCACGATAAGATGCTTGGTTTCTAGAGAGAGTTTACGAGAAGGTGGTGCAGTTTAGCTTTTATAGAACGGAAGGAGAGACACAAAGCGGCTAAGTGTCAGATTTATAAAAGAAAATAAAAAATGAAAAAGAAAAGGAAGGATATATTCACTGTTACGCCCTTCTTCTGTACGCCCGTCTTGTGTAAATATGAAAATATCCTCCATCTAATATGGAATGACAAACATAACCCTGGCGTTTTGAGGAAGAAATATACGACCGGACCCGAGTGTTTGCACGGTGTGCGCAGGCTTTCAGTTTGGAGAAGTGGGACCCTTTTTAACTTAAATCTAGATCGTTTGTATGTCGTACCCAATCATGGATAGTCATTTCAAAAAAGCTAAATTCGATAGTAAAATCATAACCGTTTGTTTGTGGTCAAAGAAATGGACGGTTAAGAGGAGAAAACATCAACCGTGGGTTTTGATGGGGTAAGTGCCCACCGTACGGATTGTATCTTAAATGATTATCTGAACCGTTCATAGCTTCTATAACGCTGTGAGATGAGAACATGAACGGTTCATTTCATGATCTAGGATCCAATCTGAGTGAAGAGTAATGATCTGGTCAGCTATGTCTATAGAATCCTTCTCATGCACATATGAACCGTCCAATGCGTCTAGTCTCCTCTTTTTCTCCAGCTGGGCAAAACTCATAACCATCAGATGGTTCCAAGCATATGTAAATGGGCCTATCTGCCATGAACAATCTTCTACATCCATTTTGCATGCCATTAAATGGACGGTTCGGATCATCTGTTAGTATGATTTTTTATTTTTTATTTTTATTTTTCCAACTCTCTGTGAAGAGGGACTGGACGTAATGGACGGTCCAGATAATTAATGTGGTGAGTTAAGAGTCCGGATGAAACTATGTCCATGGAAAGATTCCCATATACTTAGCTCACTGGATTATGACTCCACAAAGATCCATTTCAGGTGACCTAGCCACCCTTCACCGGACTGTTGCTGTATTTCAAATTTTGACCGTCCATTTTCATGATCTGAGGTGAAAGGTTAGGATTTTCCTATGTGGGAGATTTTGGTTCATGGACCATCCATGGTGGGACCCAACATATCAATGGTCAGGATCACTGAATTATTGGACCCACATGCACAAACGTAAAAGCTGAGTACCCATTAAACTCGATTTCTTTTCCCAAGAGCAGTTTAAAAGCTGTAATCGGTTTAAGAGACAAATCACGGCTTTGTGTCTTTGTGTTTTTATTTGCTAAATTACAGGGCGAGCTTTTACTTTTTGTCACTATATAGTCATTGGTGACACCTCATCCACAATGATGAGCGTGAATCCAAGCCGTCCATATCGTGGGCCCCACTTTGGATAAACATATAATGGAATCTGACGAGAGATGCTCTACTGTTCTCAGAGCACTTATATAGTACTCCTAGTTGCATCGTGACGCTTAAACAGTCTAATCGATTGATCTAAACAGTACATTAGATCCAACACATATTTCAAGGGATGCCATGCCAATATCAAACTGATAGAGTGATCCTAACCATCTGATTCATGGCCTCCAATATGAAGGGTCAAGATCATTTGTAAAAAATACGTCTAACCAACAATTTAATCAATCTATTTGATAGTTCCCATCATGGATTGATTTTGATTCTCAAGAATCGCTTCTGTTAAACAATCCTAACCATCCGATCCATGGACTGGAAAAAGGATGGTTACAAAAAAAAGGCCTAACCTAGGATGGATATGATCATCCGATCAGTCTTGTTTTTGTCTAGTAGCCGTTGAAACATTTTCTATACTTGATGGACAGTTTGGATCGATCTATCGGACTATTAAAGTTACCCGATGAAACGAGTACCATAACTTACGGTGCTCTGGGAGCGTTGGCACATTTCTCTAATATGGAAATCTCACTGGTGGAATGGTTCTGAGCCTTCCTTCAGCTTATGAATCTGGACAACTGCCCACCATTTTCTCAAAAGCATCGATTTGGATGGTTAGGATCATCCGATCAGTTTGATGCTGCAGTGGGCCTCACTCCTGAGGAAATAATGTATCCTCCGGTTCAACTCAGAATATTGCCCTGATGCACCGTTGTATATAAGTGGGCCCAATGATTCGATGATCCAATCCATTAATCTGATTGGACCGACCGTAGATTGGAAGTGACCCCACCCAAAAAAATAAAAATAAAAACAAGTCATGAGATCCTACCCTTCATCAACGGCACGAAATAGATAGTCAACAGATCAACAAAGCAAAAGCCAGGGGAATGGTTAAGATCTTCCATTCAGTAAGGCCGCAACCATTAAGGTGGGTCCCGTCATATCAAAGGTCTGAACTAACGAAGCACTGGCTCCATTTATATGGTTTGGGTGCACTCCAAACAATAATTGGACACGCATCGGTGGGGCCCACCGTGATGTTTCCGGGAAATCCACACCGTCCATCCGGTTTTTCCAGCTCATGATAGGAAATCCTCTCCGTCCAACAATTCATAGTGTCGATTCCACTGGAATGAACTGAAAATACAAAAATATTTGCCTGATCCCAAACTTCTGTAAGCCCCACGAGAGTTTCAACGGTAGGCGTTAAATCCTCAATGTTTCTTATCGCGGGGCCCACTTAGGTTTGTGATCTGTCTCGTTCATATGCCTAGCATGAGCTGGCAAAACGGATGGAGGGGATGGATTTCTCAAAACATCATGGTGGGCCCACCTATCTTCCGACCGCAGCAACATCCTGCCGTCGGGGGTCGCGGGCAATCCGCGTCTACAATAATAATGGTGTACCCGTTCGGACGTGGATTGCGTACTGACCCTTCACTGCCGACGAAGCTACTGTGGTCGGTTGTCTATGGGCAGACTATGATGTATTTGCTTTATCCACACCTAAACTCAAAAATGAGACAGATCCAAATCTCAGGTGGACCACACCACAGGAAACAGTGGTGATTGAATCTGCGTGACCTCAAGAAGTTTTTAATGGTGAGTGTTCAATCGTCACTGTTTTCTTTGGTGTGGTCCACCTGAGTCTTGAATCTGCCTCATTTTTGGGATAATGACCTAAAATGAGCTGAAAAATTGGATGGACGGCGTTGATAAAAATAAAAATAAAAAATTCATGATGGGTCCCACAGATCCCCAACCAGTTGGGACGCTCGTAGGGTCAGTAAAAGCAATTCGCGTCTTCCGCGATTTGGTGCATTTCCATTAAAAATAACTATAATACTCTGGCAGACTGTTGCTTCATGCACATGCACTAGGAAATCGTCCATGTATCACTCATCTAACTCAAAAGATACCGTCCATTTTATATGTCCCATCCATATGGCTCATTATATCCAAAATCTATCAAACTAGTGGTTCTAAATGGAAGATCTGTTGATATGTCGTGGATCGGTCGACATCTCATGGATGGCAGAATTCAGTATAAAGAAGTATCCATCAGTTAGATGATAGGATTATTACATTAAAATTTATTACATGGACCATAAGTAGTGGATCCCCAGATTTGGACAGTCTAATTTGAGTTAATGCATGACATCATATGCAACTGTGACTGCATGTCTATGAACCATCACACACATCAGATGCGTGGGACCACTGGGATATGTGTGACATCTAGTCCGTCCATCATGTGCACAAACTCCACAAAAATCAGATCCGTTCAAAAATCAGCCAAAGGGAACAGTTTGGATTAAGACGCTCACCATTGGAACCTTCTTGGGCTCCACCATGAAGTTCATATCCCATCCGTTCTGTTCATAAGGTGGTCCAGACCCAAACTTCGGTGGGCCCCAAGAAGATTTGGGTGGGAGATGGGACTCGGCTTTCCTATTAACCCCTCCAGTACTAGCAGGCAAAGCAGTAGAGCTGTACACGAGTTGAGCCATGGCGGCCAGCTTGCTCTACTCAACCCCGAGAAAGCTCAACTTGTCGCGGCTCAAAATTAGAATCAGCTGAGTCGAGCTGTTTTTTGGAGCTCTAATAAATTTTGAGCCAAGTTCGAGCTTATTCGAGCTTCACTCAACTCGGATCAAACCTTAACTCAAATAAACTTTGATTGAATCAGCTAGGTGACTTGATTACTTTGATATGAATGATGCTCGCCGAGTGTTCGATTAAATGATTCAATGAAATATTGGTGAGGAAGGGATATGTCAGCCATTTGATTTGAATGCTACTCACCCGAACATAGGGGTGTACATTGAGTTGAACGAGTTGAGCTAGCCTCAACTCGAACTCGGCTCAGCTTAGTCCTTGAGCTTGACTGGCCAGCTCGGCTCCGTTCAGTCAGCCGCTTGGGTAGCTTGAGCTAAGTTTGAGCCAAGATCGAGCCGAGTTCACCATTGAGGCATTTTCCACAAACACTTGAATTGCAATTTCAAAATCTCACTGTTTTACAAACAAAAGCAATAGTTTTACAAGTATTTTATCAAATACCTTCTAAATAATATAAAAACTAAGAAAAACAAAGAAAAATAACATTTATTTCATGTACATATCTTCCTTGCCACTAGCCACTAGCCACATTTCATTGAGTCATTTTATCAAACAGTTGGTAAGCAACATCAATGGCAAAGTAACCAAGTCACCAAACTGGTTTGATCTGAGTTCGATTCGAACTAGATTCGATCCGAGTCGAGTTGGGGCCTGCTCGAACTCATTAATTTCGAGCTCAAAAAATCAGCTTGACTCGGCTCAAACTCAGCTTTGAACCAAGTCGAATCAAGCTTTTTCGAGTCAAGTTAAGTGGGCTAACCAAGCTAGCTCGGTTCGTGTACACCCCTACCCAAACATTTGATTTTGATAGTGTCGTTTAGGTGTTTCATGAAATAACTCTAAAATATTGTTATTGTTTTACCTTTTATGAGAAGTTGAAGATGCATTTTGCTTAATTGAGAAAATGCCAATCAAGCTGTTGATTGAATCGAGCCAAGCTAGCAAGACAAGCGATGACGGAGCCGAGTCGAGTTTGAGTCGGAGTTAGCTACAAGCCAAGACTCATGTACAACACTACTAGTTGGTAATGTCGGCCCTACCATAATATATGCATTTTATCTTTACCATCCATCCATCTATTTCTCCACCTCATTTTTGGATTAGAGCAGGATGTCACAAACACCCCTTGGGGCCTGTTTGGTCGGACCGATCCCACAGTATTAGGAGGGATGGGATCGCGATATCCCGGGATATGCATGATGAGCCAAACATACCTAATGAACTTGTCACGGGATATAAGCAATCCCATGGATCTTAAAACAATCCACTGACATCACCGTCAGTACCTTAACATTGATCCCATCCCTTAATTGGATGGATTAGAAGGTAAAATCCCGGGATATGGTGGGTGTGCCAAACGGACCCATGAACTTACCTCGGGATATAGCAATCCCATGGATCTTAAACCAATCCACTGTCACCACTATCATTACCTTAAAATCCATCCTATCCCTCCTAATTCCATGGGATTTGCCCGGCCAAACAGGGCCTTGGGGGGGTGTTTGACACACTGTATCATATGAGATTAGGTGAGATACAATTATATTCTGTTCACGCAATTGCATCTAGCATTTGGAGAGGATAGATTAGATGGGGTGGAATTATTGCTGGAATTCTATAAATTTTGAAGTGTACTACATGTAGGCCCGATATTGATGCATGTGTTGATCCATGTCATCCATCCATATATACTGTTTACATGTCACATTCTTGGTTATATATGTAAACAAGTGAATGACATCAGTTGTAAATTTAGTCCATTAATTATAACTCCATGGTCCATATAGCATGATTTTGCTTCATCCCGTGTTTTCTAGCAAAAATCTTATCTCCAACATGAGATGCGGTGGTTACATTAATTAAATTTTATCTCAAACATGAGATGATGGGATGGTTACATTAATGCCTGGTTTCCTAGCGCAAAAATTATCTCAAACATGAGATGAGAGGGTTACATTAATATGGTACTTCCCGACATGCAATCATCGTTGTACCACGATGATATTAATAGCATCTAATACGATTCCATACCATTCAAATCCAAGAACTAAACAGGGCCTGATTGGAGTGGATGTGGCAAACACATCAAGGTGGGCCCCACGGATGTTTTTCTACGTCAACGGTTATAGTAAATTCGCATCCCACTACAGCTACGTTACCCTCCGTTTGATTGAGGAGCAAAAGCTGCAAACATGTCTAATCGGTCCTTTCGATACAATTAATTTGTCATTTCATGGCTCTCGATAGGGTGATGTATGGAAAACGAAAACTCTTCGGTGACGCGCGTGTGCACGCTCGGAGCATGTCTAGCGCTTGTGTGAGCGGAATGACTTTAAGTTGATGAGATCCACTCCGTCCATCAGGTACATCGCTCAGTTTTTAATCTTGATTCCAAAAATAAACCATGATTCAACACTCAAGTGGGCCAAATCATGGGAAATTACATTAAAAACTATTAATTCTTATGTTATGGCCCCCTTGAGTTTTGGAATCAAGTTATTTAAGTTACATTCGTTAATCCCGATGATTAAAGTTAGATGAATGGAGTAGATGAAGCATAAACATCACAGTAGCCCATACAAAAAATTAATGGTGACCATTCATCCCAATCTTTTAGCATGGTGTGTTCTAATTGAATTTTGGATCCTGAGGATTTCTAGATCGTAGGGTGTAAAGGAGAAAATTTACCTGATGAACGGTTCGGATCTCATGAAAGTTTCATTCAAATGGCGTCAGACATGCAGGGAGTGTACCTAAAACAAGCCACGCTAGCGGGGTTACATGGAAAACGCTACAAGGGTCATTCAACACACATGTGGGCCACCTCATAAGGTCGAATCTAAAACCTATAGAATCACGTGGTATGGCCCACCTGAGTTTTGGAATACTATGATTTTTGGGTACCTACTTCATCTTGATTTTTTGTATTTTCCCATGGTGGGTCCTACACAAAACTAGTGGTGGACGTTACATCCCAACTATTTCTTATGGTGTGGTCCACCTGAGTTCTAGAATATCATGATTTTTGGGTTTTATAGTTAACACGAGGTATCATACATGATGGACGGCGTGGATCTCAAGAAAGTTCTGCCCACGTGGCCCTCGATTTGTGCATGTAACCTCAGTAGGTAGGTACCTAACGCGGCTATATATTCCATGGTATACATTACCCTGTGGTTAACCCACATTTCCAATATTATGGTGACACCTCACAACACGCGTGTGGTAATGCCTCACGTCAGAATGATCAGACAATCCTGACCGTCCCATTTATTCTGTTGAATCAGGAAAGTTGGATGAGTGTTATTTTTTTCAAGGCTATGCTCCATCCAACAAGCGTCTCACTGTTTGGGCGGTCTAGATTGCCACAAACGCATTCCATGCGTACGATGACGAATCATGGCCATTTTAAAATGGTGGTGAATCAACACTGTTATTTGTAAGAGTTTTGATAGGGTACAGTGCCACCATAACCGGGTATGGTACAATGGCAGGCTTCCAACCCCGGTTGGCATCTTAAATGATGATCTGAACCGTTCAGTTACTGTTATCCCTGCTTCCCGGGCTATGCATTAAAAAGAACATACGTTGGACTGGCGTTTGTGTGTGAAGCTGAGTATTTATGATGGTTCGTATTCAAACCAAAGATTCGAAGATCAGGATCATCAATGAAATACGATTAAATGATCGTAGCTTTTTTATAGTAATAACATGAATATGAACGGTTCAGATCATTCTATAGATGCAATCCGTCTGAAAACCTGTACCACCGTCCCATACTGTTGTACGGTGCACTGTACGCTCCCAAAGCCCAATGAGGAAAGCGTACCGTATGGAGATTGTATTTGGTACATGTGTCCGGTATCGATGACCTGCACAGAAATGTAGGGTCCCATCCGATTGGCCAAGTGGCCATATTGCAGGTGAGATACCGTTCATCCAAGTTATTGCAGCACACATGGCACTCGTATCAGATCCAGACCGTTCATTCAATAGCTCCGGTACTGAACGGATCACAAAGAATAAAAATTACAATGTTTGAACAATCCTAGCCGTTAACCAGATCCGTGCGAACGAACAGTGGAATGGTGAGACAGAGAAATATCATTTATTAGAAGGTCTGGATGATACAATCAAGTAGCACTAATGAAGGTTCACCTCAAATCTACCCTAGGGGCCCAGTAAATTAAATTATCTCTGAAAAAGAAGATTTGCAATTAAATGGGGTGAGATGACATTTTAAGTAAATGGGGGTGAAGTTACATTTTAAGCTCCCTCCAAAACTAACATAAGTAAACAAAGGTATCTTACATGGATGGAATCACAACAATAGAATTATTCAAACCATATAAAAGTTATATATAAATAGACGGTTAAAAAATATAGACAAGTTGCTGATTTGTAATCCTTGCATTTATGCCTGCTCAAGGATAATTTTTTTTCGTTAAAAGTATATATTTCAATAAACTTATTATAGTCATTCTATTAAATGTTACATATATATATATATATATATATATATACGAGATATTATATGCATTAATTTTTATAAATATATTAAAAAATTTCAATACTTCTCAACTGCAATTCAAGCTAAATAAAAACTTATATTCCAAATGCATTCCATTTACCCCTACGTTTTCTAAACAAAATGAGATGTGTGTGCCGCATCAACTTGAGGATTTTTTTTTCAACTCTATCTTATTTAGTAGATTGCCCTCACTATCTCCTCCTCTTGGTATATATCCAACATTGTTAAAAACAGTATCAGCTAGTGCAATAAAAACTGCATTGGACTATTTTAAAGACTACTTGACATCCATTTTATATATTTATTAAAAAATCTCATATTAAGACATTAGCCCAAAGTAAAACATATCTAAAACTTAGGCTATAACATCAGAAAAAATAAAAATGTATCATCTATTACAAAAATCATTTTTGCAGTGCTCTTCACACACACACACACACACACACACTCACTCACTCTCTCTCTCTCTCTCTACATTAGCCTTGATATTTTCGTCCATCTCCCTCATTTTTTTCTCCCTCCTAATGTGCTGATGCATTTATGAGCAAATGGCTAATTTAAATATTCTCAACCTGATAAGCCTAATACCTTTATTGAAAGTTGATTATTTCAAATCATCTTTCATCAATCATGATTACTAAAATGATCATCATCCCGTTTTATAATTTTACTGTTATTTTCTTAATATCTTAGATTAATTTAATTTCGACATTATGGGTTCACCCCATTAGATTAGTGTACATGCAAGTGTGGAAAAGACGGTCCACGAAAATGGGTCTGCATCTCGCCTAGGTTTTTAAATATTGCATGTGATATTATGCATGGTTACAAACAACATGATTGGATGATAGATTCATGTGACAAGGCATCCATGTTACATTGCATGCCGAGTTTATCTCAAAAAGATTCCCAATAAAATACAAGCATTTTGGTAGCTACTATGAGCCTTGCTTTTGGTATCTTGTTTTGTGAATCTAGTATGAAATGTGGGGTCCACGGACTGTGTATGCTTAATATTAGTTTCTCATTTCATTGGGTCCTTACTCCTCCTCTGGTGGTAGACTCTTAGGAGTTTCAACACCCGGTCAAGGGTTTGACTACCCATAGGTGGTGAAATTCCACTAAGTTGTGAGTGTGTGTAAAAAAATAAAAAATAAAAAGTTTCTCATTTTATTTAATATTTTTAAATATTTTTTTTATATTATTACTTTATTTAATTTAGTAAAAAAATCTTAAGGATCAATGGTTTAATTGAAGATATGCTTCATAGTAGAAAAAAAAAAAACATAATAGAATTTATATAATTGATTTTAGTTAATTGGAATAAGGCTTAGATGATAATAATGTATTAAATTAGGAGACTAACAAATAATTACAGAGTACAAAAAAGCTAAAAAAGACTCTAACATGGATGTCTATGGGCAACCTTATCCTTTGCTGTTTCATTTCTCCATTTTTTCTAATTTTAGAAAATAGATGGCTTTTATTATTGAGTAGAATGAAGAAATTGAGTTCTAAGTAATATGGAGAACATGCTATTTCAATAGGCACATGACATGACTCAACAATAGACAAACGGATGTGATTGTTTTTGGGGCAAACTCAACTTAGGAACTAACATGAATGAAAGCATGTTAACATTCCCTTCATCCTAAAGAATGCTGACCGTAGGTGTTGAAAATAGAAATAGTAGGTGATCACTAGCCAATGGCCATTGAATTGATGGTTAGGATCTAGTCAGTCCAATGTATTTTACCATTGCCTCATTCATATAATGAGCATTTAATTGTGAAGGCACACGGGCCTTGTCGGGTGACGCATGCTGGAGGGCCAAGTACTCTCCATCATATCAATGGCTTTGTAGACAAGACATTTAAAGGACAAGAATCTCTTTGTCTCTCTCTCTATTTTTAATTTTTTTAACCAATTAATTTTTTTAACCATACGCTTGGTTTGTCAAGGACTAATCTGATTTGTCGAAATTATTAATTAAAAATAATATAAAGATTACAAATTACTTATTTTGAGCGTATGAGCTTTACTTACTATGCTTGGTTTTGAGAGCATGCAAAATTTATCTCAAAGGGATTACATAAGCCTTGCTTGTGATGTCTTGTTTTATTAACGTAGTATGATGATGTAATGTCCATGTACCCCATATATTTATTATTATTTTCTTATTTTATTTAATATTTTTCTTATGTTTTTGTATAATGTTATTTTATTTGTTTTAATTAAAAAAAACTCAATAACCTATGGTTTAATTGAAGACATGCTTTTGAACCGAGAAAAATGGTATTATGGGTTTTATATAGTTGATTTCTATTAAATGGGATAAAGTTTAGATAATGATGATGGATTAAATGAAAAGACTAATATATAGTTACTAGTACAAAAAAGTTAAGAAACCTTCATATGGGTTGTCTATGGGAGCCTTGTCTTTTGCTTTTTCATTTTTTTTTTTTTTCTAATTTCTACAAATAGATCATCCCTATTATTGAGTAGATTCAAGAAATTATGTTCTAGCAATATGGAAAACATGCTGTTCTAATAAACATATGACATGTTTCAATAATAGCGAGCGGCTGCGATTGTTTTTTTAGGCCAACTCATCTTATGAGCTAATGTTAATGAGAACATTCTTAACATTCCCTTCATCTTAAAGAGACACTGTATGTAGGCGATGAAAATGGAAATAGTAGGTCAATAGCTCATGCTTGTTCGATCGACGGTTCGGACCATCTAGACAATGTTATTTATTTTACCATTTACTCATTCAAACAATGTCATGAGCATCTAATTGTGGACGCACGTGGGCCTTGTCTGGTGACGCATGCCAAAGCGGCATGTTGTTGTGAATACAACCAACTCTCCATCATATCATTGGCTTCGTAGACAAGATGTTCTTTAAATTCCTTCTAGTATTTCCTCTTCTATAAATTTTTTTTTTTTTTCACTACTTGTAGATTTAAAGTTTATCTTAGAAGAAAGAGACATAGATCCCTTCCTTTCTAGAGGTGTATTTGATTCACCAAAATTACCAATAATTTGAAAGAAATGTGTAATTATTATAAATTACCATTGGTTGAAAACAAAATTTTTATAGAAATTATAAAAAAAGTATAATGATTATAAATTACTTATCTCATGAATATATTCATGTTTTTATCAACCATTCCTATGTTAGTTTTGATAGTAATAAAACTTTCCTGATAGCACAATTCTTTCAAATTATTAGTGACTTCAGAAATCAAACTGGCCGAATAAGCAGGGCCAAATGCTTCATAGGGTTGCTTTTGCCACATGAAAAATATCTAGTCCATGTAAAAGTTGGGTTGGGTGATGATGGTCACCTGATGTGTCATGCAAATCCACTCATTGACTTGGGCCAGTAGGGCATGCCATGGGTTTCCATTGATTTTGATGTCGTGTCCCACTCAATGAGCGGACCTGCCTAACTTTCAGATAATGTAATCATCAAGGTGCAGCTGACCTTTTGCATGGGTTCAATATTCTATACCTGTGAAGCCATGTAGGAAAAAGAAATGACTGTACCAAAACTTTTAATCATGGTTAAATGACTTGGCAACTCAAATAGACTCGCCTGTCTTGAGTTGAGTTGTGACTCGCCAGAGTCAGGTGTGAATCAGCTTTTCTTCTTTTTCTTCTTCTTCTTCTTCTTCTCCTTTTTTTTTTTTTTTTTTTTTTTTGTTGAAACTCCTGAGAGTCTACCACTGGGTGTGAATCAGCTTAACTCACCTGGGCATCGAAGATCCAAACTGAATGGGGTTGCACAAAGGGCCTGTTTGCCTGCCAGCTTGGATGGAATTGGAAGGGATTAGAAGGGATTGGAAGATAGATCCTGAGATTGGCCGGGCGTGCCAAACAGACTCGATGTAGCAATCCCATGGATCCTAAGGGCGTGTTTGGCCGGACCGATCCCACGGGATTTGGTGGGATGGGATCAATTTTAAGGTAATGATGATGGTGTCAGTGGATTGTCTCATGATCCATGGGATGTAACCAATTCCACGAAAAGACAGCGTGTTTGGGATGGCTGTTGGATTCGGTTCAAACCACCGATTTGTAGCCGTTCGTGTTTGGGATGGCCGGACCAATCCCATGGAACTAGATGTCTGCCATTTCCAACGCCCGCCCACTTCTTGCACAGTATTCCATGCAACGAGGGAAACGGATTGGGTCGGTGCTATGTGGGCCCCACCATGATGTTTGTGTCTCATCCATGCCGTCCATCATCCTCTATATACATCATTTTATAAGATGAGACTGGATCAGAGAGATGGCGTCGGGCCTAGTGAGAAATGCATTGGAGTCTGATCGGATGGTCAAGAAGAAAGAGGTCAGGTTGTGAGTTTGACAGCACTGTTTTACATTGGGGCCGTGCTCTTGCTCGGGTGGTAGACTCTTATTAGGAGTATCAACACCTGTTCAAGGGTTTGAGTACCCATAGGTGGTGAAATCCCCGTAAGGCGTGAGTGTGTAGTGGTGTGTGTGTGCGTGTCTTAAAATAAATAAATAAAAACTTGCATGGGTGTTCTAATGCTCTACATCATCTATTTACACGCCACGATCAACCCCACGGGAGTTATTGGGGGTGTAATAAGTATTAGCCTGTGCCAATACGGAACACGTGTTTGAGATCCAAGCTTTCCATCAAGTGGGCCCTACCGGTTAGATCCTCCAGCTCATCAGAAAGACAAGCTACACTCCTAAAGTGAAAGCCACAGCATTAAAAAACAAACGGAAGGTGATTTTATTTTACATGTGGCCCACCTGAGGCGTAGGATAGATGAATTTTATGGGCCGTTGATCTAAACAGAGTGGGCAGCCAGATGAGAGGCATGACCCACGTTGGCACGTATGTGGATGGGGATGGCTTAGCGATCCTCTCCACATAAGAGCTGATCACCTATAGGTATAGGTCATGTACCACAACTTGTGGTACTGAGACCACGTTCCTTCTCACATGCCACGTGTTCAACATCTGTCCAACTAGAATCCAATCAATGACCAACAAAACGAAGTAGCATTAGTGTGCAAGGAAAACCAGAGGTCACTCGTCAATTGTTCTAGTGCTGCTCCTATTTGTATTGGTTATTATGGCCCACTCTGAATTATCCATTGAGTCAGAACACATTTAATGGGCCGCATGCAAAATCACCTTGATTGGATGATCCAATCGATCCTTGAGTTGGCCTTATTTCTTATAGCTATCTTCTTTCCAGGCCATGGAAGGATGGTTGCAAATATCAATTGCCTAATAAAAGTGATTCTTTAGAATGGATAGCAACCCATGATACTCTTTTTCATAAAAAAGATGAATCAAACTAGTTATATTTTTTTGTTTTCTATTTGAAGCTCAACCAAAGCTCCTTAAAATCCAACAAAAAAACAATAATATCTATGTTTGGGAAAATACTTTTAAGCTCTTAGAAAAAGAAAAAATCTCATAAACCCAGTTCAATAATCAAAGCCCAAAAATGAATTCTGCAGTCTTATACTTTTCTAATAGATATTATAGCAGCAGAACATAAGAAGAAGAAAACAAGAGATTTCACTTTTCTAATAGAGATTACAGCAGCAGAACACAAGAAGAAGATAACAAAAATATCCACTCTTCTAACAGAGATTACAGCTGTAACCATTGGTTGAAAACAAAATTTTTATAGAAATTATAAAAAAAGTATAATAATTATAAATTACTTATCTCATAAATATATTCATGTTTTTATCAACCATTCCTATGTTAGTTTTGATAGTAATAAAACTTTCCTGATAGCACAATTCTTTCAAATTATTAGTGACTTCAGAAATCAAACTGGCCTAATAAGCAGGGCCAAATGCTTCATAGAGTTGCTTTTGCCACATGAAAAATATCTAGTCCATGTAAAAGTTGGGTTGGGTGATGATGGTCACCTGATGTGTCATGCAAATCCACTCATTGACTTGGGCCAGTAGGGCATGCCATGGGTTTCCATTGATTTTGATGTCGTGTCCCACTCAATGAGCGGACCTGCCTAACTTTCAGATAATGTAATCATCAAGGTGCAGCTGACCTTTTGCATGGATTCAATATTCTATACCTGTGAAGCCATGTAGGAAAAAGAAATGACTGTACCAAAACTTTTAATCATGGTTAAATGACTTGGCAACTCAAACAGACTCGCCTGTCTTGAGTTGAGTTGTGACTCGCGAGAGTCAGGTGTGAATCAGCTTTTCTTTTTTCTTTTTTTTTTCTTCTTCTTCTTCTTCTTCTTCTTCTTCTTCTCCTTTTTTTTTTTTTTAAATTTTTTAAATTTTTTTTAAAATTTTTATTTACACCCTCACACATTCATGCCATAGTCGGATTTCACCACCCATGGATACTTGGACCCTTGACTGGGTGTTGAAACTCCTGAGAGTCTACCACTGGGTGTGAATCAGCTTAACTCACCTGGGCATCGAAGATTCAAACTGAATGAGGTTGCACAAAGGGCTTTTTTGCCAAGCAGCTTGGATGGAATTGGAAGGGATTAGAAGGGATTGGAAGATAGATCCTGAGATTGGCCAGGTATGCCAAAAAGACACGGGATCTTGATCCCGGATATATCAATCCCATGGATCTTAAGAGAATCCACTGACATCACCATCATTACCTTTAAATCCCATCCAATTGACCCTAATCCCTTCAAAATTGCTTGGGGCATGTTTGGTTCGAAGGATTGAAAGGGATTGGAAGGTTTAATCCTGGGATTGACTGGGCGTGCCAAACAGACGGGATATAGCAATCCCATAGATCTTGCACTATTCCACTAACACAGCTATCATTACCTTGAAATCCGTGCAATCCACTCTAATACCATCCATTTCCATCCGCTTTGCCCGGCCAAACGGGCCCCAAGAACCGAGTCGACCCAAATGAATTATACATTCTTAAAATCGGTTATAATTTTCGTTTCTTATCTTTTATTGGCCCATATCATCATGTATAATATCTTTACAACGATAATCATTTCTCACCGCATAGAGTTACCCTAGTGGTTGGATGTGGCTTAGATGCAAGCCAAACCAACCATGTGGGTGGGAACCTGACCGTGGTGTCTACATTGAATTGATGTATGTAGTGTATATCCACACCATAAGAACAGGTGGTTATTAACCATTAAATATTTTTAGGTGGCCATAGTGTAGTGGATTCAGCTGATATATGTGTTTTTACTTCTCAATATCTTTACACCTTTTCAACCGGTTTGATGGCAAGTAAATATTACGATGGACTTAGGAGGTTTTTAATGGTGGGCATTCAATGACCACTGTTTCTCATGGTGTGGTCCACTTAAGATATGTATCTGCTTTATTTTTGGGTCCATGGCTTAAAATGAGCTGGAAAAACAGATTAGACGGCCTAGATATACAACTCATAAAATGAGGTGGGCTCCACGGTCAGGGTCTCACTTGTAACGGCTGATGTATGTTTATTTTTATATATAACGTGGAGTAGTGGTCCAAGCTCATGATGGACAGTCATCATCTCCCCATGTGTGCTGCATCAGCACGTGTGCTTGACAGGGCTTTATGCAGAATTGCCGTTGACAGGACGCCATGGGTCTTGCCAAAGTATCATTGTACCGTACCAAAGGACAGTTCCTGTCAATGAAAAAAGGGTAAACCTCTGATACTGTGACAGAGTGTAGTGCTTGATACGCAGGCATCAAGAAATCGTACGCCTGTGTTGAGCCGTCCAAATCGTGGGCCACAATCTAGATGGGCAATAAACAAGGAAAAATAATCTGATTTGATTTCCTAATTGGCCGTTCAGTCTGTATTTAAAGGTTGATTGAAAACATCCAACGGCCTGGATTCAATAGACAGGTGTCCTTTAATCAGAATTGAGAATCCTTCAATCAGCCTGGTTTTTGGAAGGATGGAATGGTTTAAACTGAGTTATAGCATGCCACGTATTCAATATCTAAGTGCATGTGTATAAACCATCGTACTCTTTCAGAGTATCAAATAATAAATCTCAAATGAGAAAAGATGCCTAGGCGATTCCAGCGAGATTAGAGATGGACGCGGATTCCCTGGTGACCGACTCTGTGGGTCCCAACGAAATTGTATTACGCTGTCCATCCATTTTATCATCTCATTTTACGTCGTAACTTAAAAAATGAGGTAGATATAAGGTAAACTGAACCAAACCACAGTAAATATTGGGGTTAGTGACGTCCACGGGTGATACCTTGATAGGGCCCATTATGATATTTATTTGCAATCCAGCCTGTTCATTAAGTCACACACCTGGGCGATAGGAAATACAAATATCACCTTGATCCAAAACTTATGTGGGCCCCAAGAAGTTTTCAACGGTTAGTGTTTAATCCCTACTTTTCCAATGGCGTGGCTCCCTAAAATTTGTAACTTTATAGTAAATATGCTGTTTGTAATAATTTTTATGCTGGACATAACTCCTAAAGCTCAACCGATAAAGAATTAAAATCAAAATAGAGCTTACTAAAAGTAATAAAGACTGAAAATAAACATGGATATGCCCGGGTTGGTTGGCTAAAGTAGCTCGTCCTACCCTAAAATTATATATGGTACGTGGAGTAATTCATTTTAGTTTGCGAGATATGTTTGTTTTAAGCTTCTTATGGTCTTGATGGCTTATGGCTCTAATTGGGCCTTCTCTAGTCCATCTTGGACATGAAAGTGTCTGCGGCCTGCTTTACATGATGTGGTCCACGTAAGCTTTGGATATGCCTCATTTTGGAAACGTGCCTTAGGTGCGAAAATGAATGGACGGCGTGGATAAAACACTTACATCACGGTAGGCCCCACAGACTCAGTTCACTGGGCAATCCAAGATGCCATTACGCGGCCAGTACGTGTACTAGCCAGGCACGAATGCATGAGATCTGGACCATTCATCAGGTCGCAGACCACGATCATTTCTTGGCCCAAAATCTGGCCCACTCATCAGGTGGCCCACACATGCATGAGAAAAATCAAGATACCAACCATTTTGTCAGTAAATGTGCGGCCTAGGTGATGAGTTGGCAAGCCTGATTTGTAGATTAGGGGATTTTTATGGTGGGACACATTAGAATGGTCTAGATCTAACACACGTGTAAATTTGACATTTTGGGCCAATTACGTCTCAATTTTTTTGCTACGGTACTTTCTGTCCAAGCGGATCCAATATCAGTCTTTGATCTAATTGATATCCTCGAAATGACCTGATGGATCTACTCTGAACATTGTTTTCCTTATTTCGTTTTTTTTATATATAAGAATTTCATAGAAATTTACAGTTTGCAGCAGAAAACGCAGGTACCATTGTGATTCAAGCTAGGTTGAAATTTTCAGCCAATTTTAAATTTATTGTTTGGTACAATAAAAAAAAATATATAATTAGCATCATTAGTGAATGTAAGATGCTTGAAGTGATTAAAGATGGATGATAACACATGTGGAAAATTGGTGTATGTGGATACTTTACACTTGAGAGGTGCTGGAGAAGCTGAATGGTGAGATATGTGGGGTGTATAGGCAGTGCATGAGCACATGTGAGACACTTTAGACATGTGGGGTGTAGAGAAGATGGATGGTGGCACATTGGCTAATGTAGCTTAGTGGCATGTTAAGAGCATCATGAAAGATGGACCATGGCTTATTAATGTGAAGTGATTGAAGATAGATGGTTGCACATTTAAGTTTAATGGTTGATAAATTCGTTTTTCTTCCAATGCGGGAAAATGTCTTTCTTAGGAGTAGAGTTCAAGAAATATATTTATTTATTTTTCAGCAACGATAAAAAAAAGTAAGAAAAATATTTTATACAAGCTTCATTAAAAAGACTTAACAAATAACAAAAAGTCAGATTTATGGGAAATGGTGTATTCGTTTTTTTTTTTTTTGGTAAACCTATATAGGCATTTGGGAACTGGTTAGGGTGAGGGATTTTGGTAGGGATTTGTGGAATTTATATATTTCAAATCTCTCGTGTTTATATTTTGTTGATTATTTGTCAAATTCATTGATTTCACAAATCTCCTCTCTTATAAATCCATGAATTTGGTGTAAATCCAAAGCTCCCAAAAATCATAAAGACATAGTAAATTAATAAAATGAGAGACTTAGAAGCAGTGAAAGTTATTCTATTACAAATAGATGCTCTAACACTCCCATAAATGCTCCCAAATTCAAGGCTCTGTATATGCTCTCAAATCTGAGAATTTGTAGCTTAATTCCAAAATAGTGGACTTTGGAATTTTTCAAAAATAAAACTAATGTAAATCCATCAATTAGAAAAGTTCATGGACTTAACAAAATCCATGATATCATTTCCTTGATTTCAAATGTTGCATGTACAGTAAAGATAGAAGGATAGGAAAAGAAATCAAAATTATAATGATGATATCTACTGTGGTTGTATAATAATGGATTCCAAAATATAAATTGTGTTTGATTTGCAAAGAAAGTTTGGAAATATCATATTTATTAGACAATAATTTTCTCATATTCATTGTAACTCAAATCAATCTCTTAACATCCACATATAATGTGTAAAAATCAAAACACAACTCAAATATCATTTCTACATTCCCATCCATCATGCTCGGACGATAGGAGGCATGTCGGCACCAACCCTTCGTAAACTGTACATCCAATGTCTCCCATTTAAGGGAAAAGGACTTCATGCACATCCACTTTCATGTAAGATAACATGGGCATGCGATGTGTTGTTCCAACTTCCATGTATAATTGAGGGAAAAAAAATCAGAAAAAATAACAGTGGTCCACTTTCACATATGGTAGAAATATGAGCATTTCTATATTCGCAAATAGCCCCTCCATCACACTTTTATTTGTGAGAACATAGTAACAAGTGTTTATAAAACTAAGATTTGCTAAGCCCACACACATGTGCAAGGTAGTTCATGTTTTAGAGCATGGCACATTGGTGTGAGATCTAAGCCATTTATTAGGTTAGCTCAGCTTT
Organism: Magnolia sinica; assembly: GCF_029962835.1. Taxonomy (NCBI): domain Eukaryota; kingdom Viridiplantae; phylum Streptophyta; class Magnoliopsida; order Magnoliales; family Magnoliaceae; genus Magnolia; species Magnolia sinica. Next base: position 104,520,337 of record NC_080578.1, on the reverse strand, counting down.
ATTTTTAGACCAAAACAATCTATTTAGCTAGCTTATTTTCATGCATGAGTCCAAAAATTAGGCAGATCCAATTCTCAAGTGGACCACACCACACCCACCATAAAAAAACTTCTTAAAGGGCACAACAGTTTCTGATTAAGATGATATTTGTGTTTTCCCTTCGGCCATATATTTGTGACATAATCAACATGTTAGAAGGCAACTAAGCATTATGGTGAGCCCTAAGAAGTTTTTATGGTGGGCATTCAACCATTGTTCTTGTGGTGTGGTCCATCTGAGATTTGGGTCCGCCTTTTCTGGGCTAATGTCCTAAAATAAGCTCTATATATATATATATATATATATATATATATATATATATATATATATATATATATATATCATGGTGAGGCCCACAAAGCTTCTTCAGCGTCAACGACTGTACCGGAGGGGTCACTTCCGAATCCAAGACCATGTGTTGGGCTTAGTAAAGCCTCCTAAAATTATTTTTGAGAAATTTCATATTAATTAATTAATTAATTAATAGTAACTTATTCATAAAAATAAATGAATTTATTGAAATGATTGTTGAGAGATGCTCATAAACTAGGAGTAGTTTCCTGTCCAACCAGAACATTTTCTTGTGATAAATGCCATTTCTCCACATTCGATCTTCAAGCACACAAACAATACAAATGTGTAGATCTTGGCGCATGTGTGCAAGATGGAACATACACGTGTGGACATTTGTACTGAAGGTGGGGAGTTTTAAAATAGCATTTTTTTTTCTTTTTATAAAATCTGAACCATCCAAAGGTGGAGACCAAGCCTCAAAATGGGTGGGACATTAATGTAGAGCGGGCCGAGGACAATTTCATGGCCAAGATGGATCAGAAAAGGCCCGGTCGATGACAGAATTGACCTAGGCCATCGAACCTTAGATCGGGCATATCTCACAATCCGGAAAAAGTTATCGGGCGTAAAATATATGATTTTGGGGTAGAACGAGCTACTTTAGCCACCCAACCCCACTATGCTAGGTTACGCAAGCTGGATTTACGAAATACTCCTGGATCGATAGTTGTTTCCTTATTACACTTTATCCGTTGGGCTTTAGGAGTTGCACCCAACTTGAAAAGAGCTTACAATAATTAGGAGAACAGCTTGGTAAAGCCAAATAAGACACTAACTATTTTTGGCCGAAAACCTTGCGCACTAGTAGACATCACGTTCGTCTATAAATAGTAAGTTTACTATTTATAGTAAATTGCGAATTCTAGGAGTTTTAGTTGTAGTTTGCTTCTGAGTTCTCTCCCATTGCTTAGTATCCCTATTTAGAGGGTTGTGAACTCGTTTATTTCATTCATTAATTAATTTTAAATTTTATAAAAATTATTTTCTATTTGCTTGCTTTCTTTCTCGTGGATTCGAGAAGCCTTTGTGAGGAGTCTAGAGAAGTTCCGTGGATTCGGGACAGTTATCCTCTTAAGAAAGACGGAGCTCGACCTCATCACGTTCATCCCTGCGTCAGACATGGCTGGAAATCAAAATAACTGACCATCTTTAACGTCCATTTGGTTGCTATCATATGGATGGCTAGAAAGTTATCTCGAATGTTCCAAGTTCAGTTGCCTAAATTAGAAGATTAATGTAATTTCCCAAGGCATGTTCCATCCCACCGGGCCCCATGATTTGGACAACCCTGACTAAGATTTTGAGTACATGCATGATATGGACTCAGGTCACCACCATTTAAAGTTGTGATGTCTCATCTACTGTACAGGCACGCAAGTATGTCAATTCAAACCATCCGTATCATGGACTCATTCAAGGTTGGAGACATCAATCTTAAAGGAAAGAACAAGAAAGAGGATTCGTATTTAATGTTGGACAGGTCACAAATGACTTTATGAATGGCTAGGATTGAAAGAAATTAGGCTTCAACAGCTGAGATGGATAAAAACTAGCATACCATAGAGTGTAATTTTCAATTGTCTATCAGAATTAATGCATGCATCTATGATATGATTGTAGATAATTGATGAACCCTATTATTTGTCAATGGATTTCTTAAAGGGCTATTTGTTTTTTAATTTAATGTGTAAGTATGTAACAATTAATTACCAATGTAATTCCTATACTATTTTTAATACCGGGAATTTCATGTGGGGCCCACTGATGTATGTAGCTTATCTATACAATCCATCCATTCTGTCAGCTGATTTTAGAGCATGAGCCCAAAATTGAGGCAAATCTAGAGCTCAAGTGGACCACACCACACGAAGTAGTGGGAATTGAATTGCTTTTGTTAAAAAAAATGGGCCCTAGAAGTTTTGGATCAAGCTGATATTTGTGTTTTCTTCCTCATCATCGATGTTTGTGTAACCTTACGAAGAGGACAAACAAACAATCTTGCAACTCCTAAGAAAAAACTTTTCAACAAGGACCACTACTTCCATGGTGTGGGCCACTTAAGCTTTGGATCTACCTTATTTTCTTAGCTCATGTCCTACTGTAGGATAGATGGATGGTGTGGATATGTCACATAAATAGGGTAAGGCTAACAAATTTAAGTTAGTCTTTTTAGGACTGCTTTTCAAGGCAGAAATACTAGTTAACTTTTAAACGGGGTTAAGAAGTAATAATGTGCTATTTAAAGGGTATTTCTAGAGGAAATGAAAAAAAAAAAATCAAATACCAAGGAAAAAAAGAAAAGAAAAGAAAAAGATAATGTAATTTTAATACATTTTTATATTGTGACCTCACGAAGAGGTAAAGAAGTATTTAACTAACACAAACTAAAACTTCATGACAATACTTTTATTTCATATTACTACTAACTATTTAAGTTATCTATTGGTATGTTTAATATCTTTAATTAAAACTATTAAATATTGAATCAAGTCTTTGAGTGACCATACTTCCTCTAAACATTGAGTCGAGTTTTCATGTTTCAAGCTACGCTAAAACCTTATATGGATCTTGTTTAGATCCAAAAACAAGCTAACTGCTACCAGGTATATGACATGTGGCACTGATGCCACATTACATCTATATGTCAAGCATACTCAATCATCACCATATTTAGAACCTTAGACACTTGTAAGTTAAACCTTTTAAGTTATGGGATATACCAAAAATCAGTCATATCCAGAACTTAGGTGGGTCATACCGTCATACCATCCAAAACCATATGAAGACATGCCTAAAACATATAAAAGTACTTGGCGGCTCCACCTAAGTTTTGGATGCGGGTGAAACTTGGTCTAACCCCTCATCCAAGGATGGTCTGAATTTATGAACCTGATCTCGATGGGCCCAATAAATGATTTTGAATGTTTTAATGGGAGGGTAACCCCTCTCAACGTTGTATGTGGTGTGGCCCACCAAAGTCATGGATTGACTTGATATTTAAACCTGTGGCCCACTATGGAATGGTGCATCTGACTAATGGGGTAGATGTTCAACACACATCACGGTGGGGACCACATAACTTGACCTCATGGGAAGTTCCCATGAGGTAGACTTGTGTGGGCCTCCCATGAGGTCGAGCTATGTGGGCCCCACCATGATGCGTGTCGAACATCAACACTGTGCATTTGATGGGTCCCCTTTAAATGATGGGATATCCCAAAAAGCAGCTGTATACGGAACTCAGGTGGGCCATAACATATAAAATCATGTGAAGATATGCTTAAAACATATAAAAAGCACTTGGTGGGGCCCACCTAAAATTTGGATGCATCTGAAACTTGGTCTGATCCCTCATCCAAGTGGGACACACATAATGGATGAGCTGGATTTGTGAACCACACCTCGGTGGGCCCAAAAAATGACTATGAATGTTTTAATGGGAGGGTAACCCCTCTCAACTTTTGTACGTGGTGTGCCCACAAAAGTCACTGATTGACATGATTTTTAAAGCCTGAGGCTTACTAGGGAATGGTCATCTAACTGATGGGGTAGATGTTCGACACGCATCACTGTGGGGCCCACACAGCTCAATCTCATGGGAAGTTTTTTTTTAATATATATATATATATATATATATATATATATATATGTATGTATGTATGTATGTATGTATATATGAAAATGTATAGAATAAAATCAAATGAGGCAACTCTAACAACTAATTAGGTCTCCTTACCGATTGCACCTTGCACTTAGGTATTGAAGAAAAGTAAAAAACTTTCTTATTACTAATAAAAGTTAACATGAGTACAAGAGCCATAAGTTGTACTTCTTTATAGAGGTCAGTACAAGTATTTTTAGTACAAGATATTCTGTGCAGAATCCTTGTTTAACTCCTTGCAGATTTTGTAAGGCTGTGCAGAATCCCTGTTTAACTCATTGCAGATTTTGTAAGGCTGTGCAGAATCCCTGTTTAACTCATTGCAGATTTTGTAGGGCTGTGCAAAATCCCTGTTTAATTCCTTGCAGATTTTGCTGGTCATTTTGAAATTCAAATTCTTTTGAAATTCAAATTCTTTTGATGCAGTGGAATCACGCTGGTTATTACCCTCCCGCAAACTTGGCCGGGGGAAGAGGTGAAGTTTGTTTCTGAAATGTTACAAGAGTGTTTTTGACAGTGGCTTGGTGAATATGTCAGCAACTTGATTGCAAGCGGAGACATGATGAGTAACAAGAAGACCAAGTAAAACCCGCTCTCGCACAAAATGATAGTCTATTTCAACGTGCTTGGTCCGAGCATGAAAGACAGGATTGAAAGCCAAATAAGTAGCACTAACATTGTCGCAAAATAGAACTAGTGGACGTGGCATTGGAATCTTTAAGTCACGAAGTAGAAAAGTGAGCTCAGTAGTGGCATGGGCCATGGCTCGGTATTTAGCCTCCGTACTAGAGCGAGAGACAGTGTTTTGTTTTTTTGCACACCAAGAAATGATATTGCGTCCGAGAAAGCTATAGTAACCAGAAGTGGACTGTCTCGTGGAAGGACATCCTGCCCAATCTGCATCAGAGAAAGCACATAGATCAAGTGTAGAATGTGAAGAAAAGTGAAGGCCAAAGTGGATAATACCCTTGATGTAACGAAGTATCCGTTGTACCATCTTCATATGTGCCAGTGTAGGTGCAGACATAAATTGGGAAGCATAATTAACACAAAATGAAATGTCAGGTCAAGTGAGTGTAAGATACTGAAGTGCTCCGATAATACTTCTGAAGTGTCGAGGATCCTCGAGTGGTGTGGTGTCATCAAGACCTTTGGTTTTGGACTGCATGGGGGTGCTTATGGGTTTACAGTCTACCAATTGTGTTTTTTCAAGGATAGTAAGAGCATAGTGAGATTGTGACAAGTGAAGTCCATCTTGAGTTGGTGTAATCTGAACACCCAGGAAGTGGTGAAGAGGGCCAAGATCCTTCATAGCAAATTCGGAACTCAAAATTTTGATGAAGCTGTCCAATAACGTTTGACTAGATCCTGTTATAAGCATATCATCCACATATAGAAGTAGAATTAAGTTGCCATGTGGAGAGTGTAAAATAAATAATGAAGGATCAGCTAAACTGCAAAAAAAACCATGATGGATTAGAAAAGCACTAAAGTGATCAAACCAGGCTCGCGGAGCTTGTTTTAAACCATAGAGAGCTCGTTGTAGCTTGCAAACATGATGAGGATGGTTGAGATCGGTCATGCCAGGAGGTTGGTCCATGTAGATGTCTTCTGTGATGTGACCATGGAGAAAAGCATTCTTTACGTCAAGTTGACTTATGTCCCAATGTCGAACCAGGGCGAAACTGATGACCAGTCGTATGGTGCCAGGTTTGATGACTGGTGAGAATGTCTCCGTATAATCTATCCCGTCTTGTTGGTGGTAGCCTTTGGCATCAAGTCTGGCTTTCAACCGATCAAGTGAACCATCAGCTTTGAGTTTTGACTTGAATACCCACTTTGATCCAATAACATGCATGTGACGTTGACGAGGAATGAGCGTCCAGGTGTGATTACGGTGTAGAGCCTCAAGCTCTTCAAGCATTGCTGACCTCCAACCTGCATGACTGAGAGCAGACTTCACGTTTCATGTCTCTTGAGGGACATCTTGTGTGTTGACTATCAACGCATATTTTGGATTTGGTTTCTGAATTCCATGTTGTGATCGGGTAACCATTCTGTGTGGGGGTGACGAAATGGGCACTGCTGTTTCCTCGGGTTGTGTACCATGGTCCTGTAGAGGCACCAAAGGATCAATGTTAGAAAGCATATACTTTTGAGAAGTATCACAGGTGTTAAGATGAGCAATGCTATCATTATGAAGGGAATCTGGTGGAGAGGAGGGATGCTCAGTTGTGAGGTGCGTATTGGATGATGAAGCTGGCAGGTCTAGACGAGATGTTAGTGAGTCGTGTCTCATAATTGATGGTGAAGAAGGCGGGTCCAGGTTAGGTGATGGTGCATGTAAATAACCTCAATATTGAGGTGAACTGTCCAGGTGTTGAACCACCTGCACATTTCGTCCTCTGTCATGAGTAGGGGTTGTATTGCTTAGGACGTGTGGATTTGGTAGAGAAATGTCAAAAATAGTAGATCCTGCACAAGAGATAAAGAGTTAGATTGATCAATAGGCAACGTAATCCAAGAGTCAAAAATACTAAGCCACCAATCCAGGGTTGGCAACATGGTACGTGTACGATTGTGTTTGAAAGGAAAGCTGGTTTCATCAAAGACTATACGTCGTGAGATGAAGACTTTTTTGCTGAAAGGGTGAAAACATTTGTACCATTTGTGCCTGTCACTATAGCCAATAAAGACACAAGTGACGTTCTTAGGATCAAATTTATTTGTCCGTGTATCCCAAGTATAAGGAGAGCATTGAGATCCAAAAACACGCAAGGAGGAATAAATTAGATGAGTGCCATGAAGTTTAAAGAATGGTATATCATTTTTAAGAGTAGAGGAAGGAAGACGGTTAAGAAGATATACAGCGGTTTGGAAAGCCTCAACCCATAGGTATAGAGGGGCACCAGAGTGAAATAACATAGTCATACCCAATTCTTGAATAATGCAATGTCGTCTTTCAACCATTTCGGTTTGCTCCGGTGTGTAGGGACATGAAATATGGTGAACTATACCCTATGCTTGAAAGTGAGACATTAGTCTTGTGTTGACAAATTCACCACCACCATCGGAATGAAAGATTTTAATTTTTTTTTGTCAAATTAGCGTAGGACATATTGTTCAAAAGCTGAAAAAGCATCTACAAAATCAGACTTATTTTTTAGGGAAACAATCCAAGTGTATCATGAATGATCATTAACCAAACAAGCATAATAACGAAATTTTCCTAGAGAGGTAACAGGCGGAGGTCCCCATAGATCACAATGAATTTTAATAAAAATGTCTGAACTAGTATTGTCTGAATAAGAAAAAGGTAGTTTACTCAGTTTGTCAAACTGACAACTGTCACAAATATGTCTTAACTTATTGGACCCTGAAACATCAATCAATCCCTTATTTTTGAGAACGTGAACAGTAGACTCTTGAGGATGACCGAGACGCTGATGCCATATTTCTGCAGACCCAGATCTGGACCGATTGGAATAGTGAAGTTCAGGTGGACTGCTGAGGACATAGAGATCACCCTTGCGTGTTCCTGTCATTACCGTGTGACCTGTCTTCCGATCCTTAAGACAAAAATTTGTATTAGAAAAATCACAAGTAACAGGATATTGATCAGTTAATTGACTAATGGAGAGAAGATTTTTGGCCAAGTGTGGTACAAGCAAAACATCATGTAAAGGAAGTATTGTGGTTTTATTTTTGATATATGCATCTCTAATGGCTTTAATTGGAAGAGGTGTACCATCACCAATCAAAACAGAGTCTGAGCCTATATAAGAATGTAAATTTTTTAACATACCTTTGTTACCTGTCATGTGATTGGAAGCTCCTGTGTCTGTGGTCCATTTAGTGTCAGCAAGGGTGGTGTCAAGGGTAAGAGTAGCTAAGGCTTGTGGCACTTCGTCATGCTGCGGTGGAGGCTTGGGCACATACCAGCAAATTTGGCAATATGACCCATGACACTACAATACTGGCACTGATCATTTCGATACATTTCTCTTTCAACGGAGGTCATTCTATGTTGGCCAAGTGGAGGTGGTCTTCAGGCCATACTAGCTTGATGGTTTTGATCATTGTTGTCTCGGCGAGACTGTTGATTGGAGTTTGAACCTGCAAAAAAAGTGGAGCCTGCAGGTTTTGGTGAGTTATTATGGGCTTAAAAACCTCTGCCATTGGAGTTGAATGGAACTTGTGACCCTCGGCTATGATTAGCTTGTTGTTGACAGCATTGTTTCTGGCCATAGAAGGCATATTGCGTAGTTTGAGAAGAGACTCCAAATAAGGTCTATCTTTGTTCATATCCTTGAAGGAGAGATACCAACTCAGTATAACTTGGACGTGGAGGTTTGAGCATCGTAGTGGCAAAGGTCTTATAGTTTGGACCAAGACTTGTGAGTAGAGAAAAAACCTTGACCTTGTCCGTCACTGGGCAACCAATAGCGGCAAGGCTATCACACAGACTTTTGAATTTGCGAAGATGTTCAGCCAGAGAGATAGTCTCATCTTTGCGAAGATATGTGAGTTGCTGATGAAGAGTATACTCCCTTTCCTGAGAGTCCTGTGCGTAGGCCTCCTTGAGAGCATCCTAAACAACTTGCGAAGTCTCTAAATGTAACATCTTGGATTTTCACTATTTTGGATTTTCAAAAATCCTTGAAATTTTTTTATTATTAATTACTTTATAATATCACTTAATGACCAATAGCACTCAATGTTAGTTTATACAGTGGTGGTACCAATAAAGAACCGCACAAGTCCGATTAATCAGCCATAGGAAGCCAACGAATCCGTCCGATCACTTGAACATCAAGTGTAGCCCCATGATTTACTTGCATAGGGCCCAAATCTAACTGACCTATCGCTAACTAATCAAGACAAGCATAACTAAACTAAAGATCTAACCAAAGCCGAGTCAGATAAGGCCCGGATCTTAGCTAATAGACCAAATCAACCCCGTTGCTTTTTTACCCTAAAACCGACAGTTTAGAGTAATCATGAACAAATCTCCACTTTCACTAGTTATAAATAGGCCACATTATGAACATAACTAATCCAAAACCTAATCATTGCTCATGAGAAATCTCACTACTAAATTCATTTAAGAAATGCCCCGATTTTCTGAACAAGCTTTAGACCGCTTGTTGGTGGGCCATTAGTTCCAAAACTATAGAATAATGTCCGTCTTACTGGGCTTGACGTCCATCACGGGAGTCGGACCTAGGTACTGTCCAGAACCGCTCAACTTGAGCCAAAGGACGAGTGCATGAGAAGTGCAAATACCCTAAAGGAAGAAGTTGAAACTTAAGTGATTTGGGTTGTCCAGTCTTATGCAAAGTTGAGAATTTCGGACCGTTGGTTTACAACCAAACTTCTCACGTGGAGTAAGGATATTTCCCTGCTCATATCCGTATAGCCGCGACCTTGATCGACTATTGGTGACTATTGAACAGACTTCTAATCATATTTGTCGATCGGCGCATCTAAATGGCGGGCCGATCATATCCATATGTAGATCATCATTAGGGCCAATTATCCTACGGTGTATATCGACATGTACGCCCCATAGTGGGCCCTATAGGTTAGAAAGACCCTCCCATAGGGCTAGTATGGTAAAAACCTAGCCATTGGGGCCATTTACACTAAATCTGGCACTATAAAAGGGCCTCATTTGGGCACCCCCTCCTCTCCCCATACGAATTTGCCCTAGAGAAAAGAAAGAGAGAAAGAGGAGAAAGAGAGAAGGAGAGAAGGAAGAAGGGAGAGAAAGGTGGGCCCAAAGGAGGTGAGATCTAGAAACCCCTCTTCCCTTTCCTCAAGAAATTCCACATCCACAAATACAAGCGATTTTCATCCGATTAGGGAGGTAAACACCCATCCTTTTTATAATCCTTTGTGTTGAGGTAGAATTTGTATGAAATCCTAACATGCAAGTGCATTGTCTTAGGATTCCGGCCGATCAACATCGAGTTTGACGCTTTTAGGTCGTTTTCCAAGATCTCAACGATCCATAGGTGCGGACTATTGTTCTTAGGTGGCCTAGCACCAATTTTAGTATGAGTTTAAGGATTTTGCTTTCTTGGATGATGCATTTGGAGAATCTAGACGAACCTAGGGAAGACCCTACCCTTGATCTTATCGATTCGCATGGAATGGTTATGGAATGTTGTTGCCTTTCGTATGATTTGATTTGAATGGATGATTGCATGTACTTGTCTTGTTTGGTTCTCATATGATGTTCCCTCATAGCATGTATGATCCATTAACTCTTGTGTAGTTTGGTTCTATTAGGTATAGGAAGTGCTTAACTTCCTCACTAACCCACACAAAACACATGCACTCTTGATTTATGATATTGGTAGCTTTGCTTGATAGGAAAAATCTAAATTGTATGTTGAGAAAATATGAAACATGATATTGTTATATGCTAGATGATAACCCTGCCAGTTGGCATGCTATAGGTTACCATCAAATACTTGGGTTGGTCAGGAATATGAGGAGAGTGAAGATGGTCCCGTTGGTAGGACTACCCTGAGGTTAAACCCATGGATTTGGGTGGGTGCGTGTGGGCGATAGTAGTTAGGCTACATGGGTCGGTCGTATCCGATGTTGTCTGTCCTGTATTCACCTAAACTCGTGCGGTCTAGCCTACTTACTAACCAACCTTGTTTGTTAACCATGTCTGCCCACACATGTATGGAACCTGGAACACCCTTCAACCATTGGAGCCCATTGCCAACCATTTAAAATCGATCCACTGACTCAAGAGCCGAGCATGGTGGAATGAGACACTGTGGCCAAGGTGTCGGCCTACGCTGGGGTGACGTGCCTCCTCGTAGTGACCGCGAGCGATCCCATATTTTAGCACTCCCCATGTGCTTAAAGTCGGGGATGGGGGAAACCTGACGGGATCAAGGATCGCAGAGTCTCGGCCTCACACGTTGGGGGGCCTTTACCTTGGAACCAGTTTAAGGCATTGATACGTGAGGTGTACCAGTTTCCCTAACCTACTTGATGAATGGACTTAACTAAGAACTCGGCTAACACGATCATTGCATCACACTAGTTAGGGTGGCGACTGGCAATCGAGGTGACTCTGAGGGAGTGTTGGTCATACGCGATCGTTACATGGAGTCGCTCGAGGAAGTGTTGTGGCGAGGGCATGCATCATATTATCCATCATGCATATGCATTAATAAGATTAGTTAGTTATTTATGAATGATTGCTTTTCATTAAATTCATATTATAACTAATGCTTGTTACAACTTAAGACTAATAGCACCCATTGAGTTGATCACTCACTCCCACTCTGGAACGGTGTTTTAAAACACTAACCAGACTCTCTCGTAGATGCAAGAGATGTAGATTTTAAGGAGCCTAGCGCTGCGCGCCGCGAGGAGGAGGATGGGTTCTCGTACTTCCAGTTGATGAGCGGGTCTTCACCGGCTCAGTAGATGGGGCGTTGGACCGCTGAGTAGTGGACTTAGCTTTATTCTTTTGGGCATACTATTTTTTTTTGGTGATTTTGTTGGGTAATGCTTATGCGACCCATTATACATTCTTTTGGACTTATATATATACTTGATCTCTTTTATTTCAGTTAACTTATGTGTTTGTGCTTCATGTTCCAGGAAATTTCAGGCTGCGCATTTAAACTTGATTTAAGCACATATTAATGAAAACCGGTTATAAGTGACCCTGAGAACTCGGGAGTCGAGTGTATGCATGACCCCCGATTTTCAGGGTGCTACATTAAACCAGTGACTAAGCCGAGAGCTTGCTCAGTAAGAGTGCCTATGAGCCAACCTTGGAGTAGCCTATCAGATTTACGCCAAGTAATGAATTCTTTTGTAAGATCAGTTGATGGTGATGGTTTGAATTTGGTAGGAGCTACTGTTGCACCTCCGAGATGTCCAACCAAATCCTGGCTTTCAGCTAGAGCAAGGGCTTGCTCACGCTATAATGAGTAGTTTTCTTAGGAGAGTTTGAGGGTGAGGAAGTTTCCTACGTTGAGTGAAAGGGACACCATGAAATTTGTGTGTAGGGGGCTTTGGGTACTCAACCTGGCTCTGATACCAGGAAGAAAAGTAAAAAACTTTCTTATTACTGATAAAAGTTAACATGAGTACAAGAGCCACATGTTGTACTTCTTTATAGAGGTCAGTACAAGATATTCTGTGTAAAATCCTTCATTAACTAGTGAGCTGTGTAGAATCCCTGTTTAACTCCTTGCAAATTTTGTAGGGCTGTGCAAAATTTCTGTTTAACTCCTTGCAGATTTTGTAGGGCTGTGCAAAATCCTTGTTTAACTCCTTGCAGATTTTGCTGGTCATTTTGAAATTCAAATTCTTTTGATGCGGTGGAATCACGCTGGTTATTAAGTATAACCTTTGGCTACAAATTAGGCTTTACATTTGTTAATAATTTTATTATCCTTTAGACTTTTAGAACCCATTTATTCCTAGTAACTTTTTGGTCGGTCATAAGATCAACAAGTTCTTAGACTCATGCTTTTCCATGGAATCTCTTTCATCTCACATGACATTTATTCTTCTACCATCATCATGTAGAAAGATAAAATTTCTCCATTAAAAGCACACATTTATCATAGGCAAATAATTTCCCATTCAGTTAACACATGCACTACATTTGTTGCTTACATATGATGTTAATATGAAAATAGCATTTTCAAATATGCTCTATGGCTTGTTTGGCAGTACTTTTAGGAGGTGTAGAATTGATTCTTAATAAATTATTTATTAAAATTATTTAATTCAGGTTAATTTAACAATTATATGACTGCCATGCAGAGTTGAAATTTCTGATAATTGTCTATTGTTTTCTTAGGTGCGGACCACTCTGCCGAGTATATGCCACCTAACCCAAGCATTATTGCATGAGCTTAACCAAAGCCCAAAAATTAAGCTCTTAAAATCCTCAGGTGAGTCACAACATGGAAAACAATGGATATTTATTACAAAACTTTCAAATGCACGTGGTAGCTCACATAATAATTTGATCCCCATGATCTTTGGGGGGGTCCAACTTTAATAGTGGGGCAATCTTGCAAGATAGGTTAGATGTCATATACACACTGCAGTGGTCCAGTCGTTTAATGCTCCGTGAATGGGCACTCACACTTTGTACAAGTGAAGAGATGTTGACCATAGGTTTGTGTTGGGATGATTAATAGTAGGGAAAGGGTGGTTGTAGACAATTAAGAAGAAAGTGTTGTCATTGATGTCTATCAAACACTTTTAATGGATGAAAAAATTATTTTGATTTTCAAAATCACTTGAAAACGATTATATTAATCTACCTTGAAAATGAAATGTCCTTAAAGATCAATCCATTAAATTAAAAGGTCTTAGACATATTAAAAATAATAAACAACCACCCCAAAATCTCCACATCTAATTATCAGTGGATGAGAATTCTTTTTCTTAATTAGATAAAGCCCTTCATCCTCACGATGCATCTTATATGAAGTTTCCTTGGTTTTTGGTCCACCAGATCACTGGACCTACTTGATTTTTGGAGTGTCCCATTTCAAGATGAAATGGCCCTTGATTGATTGGATGCTATGGTAAGACCATACACTTATTTTTGTACAAAATCTCCAAATCCATGTTAGATCTTTAGGATATCTGCCCCTTTCAAAAGATGGGTGGCTTTGCCAAAATCACCTTCCATGAGATTCATGTTAATCCACTCATTAGGTGGGCCATTTCATTATGTCAAATCAGATCACTAGCTTCTTTCCGCATTCTACACTGTGGCCCACCTGATAAGTGGACTAGCCTGATTTTGGCCTAGGTGATCTCCATGCATGGCATGGCCCATTTCAATGGCTGAGATGTCCCACACAAGTGACACGTGTCAGGAAATATTAGCCTATATGTAAGTTCCCATAAAGTAGCTAATGTGATCATTTCTCCATTCCCAAAATATAACCCTTTTGCTGTTCCCAATAGTAGCACATGAAGAAGATGTCTCATACAAAAATGTAAGGAGTTCTCAGATGCCTATCTTTGTCCTTTGGTATGAAAAAATTACCATGTGAAAGTGGATTCCTTGGACAGCCTTTTTCCCTGAAATTAAGATAAGATGTCCACACTGGTGAAAATAAAATACCCATGTGGGTTAACAATCCAGACCATTGATTTGATGGGCCCAATGGTCTTTTGATCCACATTCTATAAATGGATGGAAGAAATTAATACCAACCTTAGTCTGCATTAAATGGAAAAATTCTACTGGTGGAATGCAACAAATTGTCGGATTGATGATTGCAACCACACATCTACAGTGGGGCCCACCAATGAACAGTTTGGATGATTAGTCTACTATGCCAACTACCTATTTATTTGTGTGGGTATTAGTTTTGGTGAGAAGGGGCACATCGTAAGTAGCGTGTGCCTTCGACTACATGGGGTCCACTTTGCTGTGTGTGTATGTGAAATCCACTCCGTTCATTAGGTGTGCCACTCCATGTTAGGCCTTGGAAAGAAATATATGATGAATTAACGGGTGGACCATAATATAAGGAACAACTAGAATGGGCTAGTAACCGTAGGTTTGTGTGAGGGGCCTATGATGTTGAGTGTTCTAGTCCATCCAACCCGTTCATTGGGTATTACTCATATGCATTAAGAGAATTTTAAAAAATAAGACTAACCCAAAACCTACGTGGGCCACGCCATATGACCTTAGAGGTTTCAGACATAATTTTAGCATTGTTCTTTGTTTTGTGGCCCACCTGAGTTTGGGAGTTTTTAATGGACAGATTGGACATGTAACAACAACATGTTAGGCTGCACAAAGCCTGGTTGTAACCACTTCCTAAAAAATATATAGCATTTCCTAGGGTATTTTAATCTGTCGTTTAATGTTATAGGGTAAAATCTAGACCATAGAGTAGGAAAAATCTGAACCGTGCATTGTTAAGTGTATTATAAATTTAATTAAATTACATAAATGCCCTTTACTTTATTTTTTTTTAAAAAATAATAATAAAAAATTCCCGTATCATCAAAATCAGGTAATGTAAAGTTTTAGGCATCTCAGGAAATAAATCTGCTCGCGCTGCACACTATACTGTAGAGATGCGCATAAGGGGTACCTTTGTAATTTTAATCATCCAGGGGCAAAACTGTAAATTTGCGAGGTACGTGTAATGGTTGCCCCGTCACATCGGGATCGAAACCCCGGGGGGCCCATGTCTTTAAATTCCATGGATGGCAACATCTAGTTAGTATACAAAGAGGTGGGCCCCACCTGAACGCCTGCAAATGACTGTAGGTTGGGAGGGAGAGGTGGAGAGAGTGATTGTGTTGGATGGGCCTTTTCAGGTCTTGGCTCCATCTCAGCCCGACAATTTTGGAGGCCTCCACAGACAAATTTAGAGAATCCTTCTTTATATTATATTTTAACAGCTTCTGCTAACAGAGAGAGAGAGAGAGAGAGAGAGAGAGAGAGAGAGAGAGAGAGAGATAAAAGAGAATGGTTACAAGACAAAAACACTCTGATATTTTAACAGCTTCTGCTAACAGAGAGAGAGAGAGAGAGAGAGAGAGAGAGAGAGAGAGAGAGAGAGAGAGAGAGGTTTGATAGGGAGAGAGATAAAAGAGAATGGTTACAAGACAAAAACACTCTGCCAGTACTACTGCAGCGGATACTCTGCTGCCTTCCTTTTTTAAAATAAAAAATAAAAAATTATCTTTAGCAATGTTGGTGATGAGAAACAAGAGCTGGACTCCTGTGTTAGTTTTGCACCATTAAAAAATGGTGGTTATTCTTTAAAGCTGTCAATGGGCTGGGTTTGGATAGGGTCTTATATTCTTAAGAACCATCAATGCATTGGGTTTGGATCTGATTGAGCCCTATAGTATCCTGACCCAATTGGGTTTGAGTCTTTCTGGGTTTGGATTTGTAGTAGAATATTCAACCTGGGTCTAACCGGGTTTCGGTACCTATCAAATCTTTGAAACTAAGTTTTTGAATTGGGTTTGGAACAAACAAGAGCATTTACAATGTTGAGCCCACCCAAAGGGTAGATTTGATTGTACATACATGTGCTACTTTGGTACATGCATGGTGTGTAGATGGGCTCTCTTTCATGGATGTGGCTTATGCATTCTCATTTTGTTGCATATATATTTATTTATATATTAGTATTATTAAAACTAAGTGGATTTGCCTACGCTCAATGTTATTCTCCGATACCTTAGTTTAATTGAGTCTAAGTTGAGGAACCTAACTCAAGCCTTATCTTATTTTAAATGAGTCTAAGTTAATAGACCTAACACCCAGATCCATATCTCAACTGGCAGACTGAGTGGAGATGCCTCGTTTCAATAGTTGAGGTCTTGGTATCGATCCCTAGTGGGGGTGGCTAACATGGAGTGTGTGTACTGACATGGGTGTGTACTAACAAGCCAACTGTTAAAAAAAAAAAGTTAATAAACCTCACTCAAATCTAACTTTTAATCTGGTCCAAAAAATTAAGACCTAAGCCTCAATCCAATTTCTCAAGGGTCTAAAAATTGAAAGACGAATGTGTTAAAATCAGGTCAAGTCCATTAGGTATCCATTAATAGAGATGTACACAAGCTGAACCTAGTCGAGCTTGGCCTAGTTCAGCTTGGCTCAGCTAGCAGGCTATCCTTAGATCAAACGCAGTTCAGCTTGGTCCCCAAGCCTGACCGGCAGCTAGGCTCGGCTTGGTCAATATCATGGGCCGAGTTTAGGGCTGAGCTTGAGCTTGGTCTTTCAATCCGAGTTCAAGTTCGAGCCTATATGCTAAGCTCGATTTTAGGTTTTATGGTTTTTAATATATAAATAATACAATATATAATATATAATATACGATTTATATAAATATATACAAATTATTTATACTAAGTGAATCCAATCCGAGTCGAATCGATTTGAACCGATTCAAGTTCAAGTCAAGTTTCCAGCTTGAGTCGAGTCGAGTCTGGTATAGCTCAGACTCAGTTTGAAATTTTTGGGAGCTTAAAAAATCAATTCAACTCAGTTGAATCCAGTTGTGAGCTAAGTTGAGTCAAGCTTTTCCAAGTCAAGTCGGGCGAGTTAACCAAGCTAACTCGGTTGGCAGCTCTGCCCATTAATTTGTACTATTCTCTATTTTACTTTTAGCCATCCATTTTTATAATCAATGATTGGATGGATGGGATTGGATGATTGGTGTGATTTTGAAGATATGCTCAATCCACAATGGGACCCACAATTTGGATGATCTGGATAGCTATTCATCATTGCTACATGTGAGAAGGACAAGTCACCACCATTTTCAATATCAGGGCTAACTAACATGGAGTATAGTCTGAGGAGGAATGAGAGCGTGAACGTAGGCGTGCACTGCCTACGTCATTATCTCATGCAGTCCCATGCGTTTACTGTTTTCACATCCTCGACTCACTTTCATTTCCTGTATTCGATTCCAACGTGCAAACAAATAGCTCTTATGATTAACAACACTAGTCCATCAGGAGATGATTCCTCACGATGGACGGTTACCATCTCTTAGAAATTGGTCAATCTGATGATTATTATCTGTTCCACATGGGTAAGTAAAATATGAACCGTTCTTTCATTTCTATCAACGGTTAATTTATTGTGAGAATTCATGGGCCACATGATGATTACATTGCCATGACTTTTCACATGTCCCATCTACCATGTGGGATTCCCATGATGAATGGCTCTGATCTTGTTAATCTGTTTCTCCTTTACACGTGAGTGGCAGTTCTCTTTCAAAGTGCACGTACGAAGGACTACACTTACTAACATCCCGCTTTTCTTTATGCATCTGATTCTACGCTGACCAAAAGCATCGGCTTTGTTTTTTTGTTCACACATCTCTCTCACCATTTGCTGACGTGTATGATTCGGTACACACGTTCAGTGATCCAAACCGTTCATCTGATGATCTGAATAGTTGATGGGGATCTAAACCTAAGATCAAAGGACCCCTAGAGTACGTACTCAGGATACATGGATATTCATATTAAATGGTTCATGATCAACGGTTTAAATAATCCAATCTGGGAATCATTTTTGGGTTTTACGATCCACATTGTAGCCTATCATATAGACGGTTGGGATCATTCAAGCAAGTCCTCTCTTGGACGGAATCCTAACATAGCATCATCATCTGTAATTCCTCTGGCGTTTGCTCTCGTCCTCTAATGAGGGTCCACCAACCTTTTCTAAATAACCGTATTACCCCCACATGTTGCACGAGCCTTTCTTTCTCTTTTTCTGTTCTAAATTCTATCCGCACCGTCTGTAGCTTTCATGATTTTCTTTTGTTTTCTTTCTCTTTTCTCTCTTTTCTCTCTTTGCTCTTTTTATCTTTTTCTCTTCAATTTGAGTGTGAAAACATGTACCAAGGGCATCCAAATATCGCTTATAAGGTTTATCAGCCTCGTGGGTGTTGTATTTTTCTCTAAAGAAAAAGGGGTAATTTAGAAAATAAAGTACTTTATTTTTAAAAGTAAATATATTTTTTATATGGCAACTATTTTCTTTAACCTTCACGTGATTTGATATAAAAAGTAGGTTATATTGCTACAAAAGACCTTGGTTCAAATATTCAAGTCTAAGTAGACTTGCTTATTTGTTGGTAGGGTGATTTGGGTGGTTGTTCCATGTGAATAAGCAGGCTAACCCATTGAGAACCCTATTATGATGTCTTTTACGAATTTTCATTCAGAACATTATCAACCTGGGTGTTTTTTTTTTTCATCCATTATTCATAATGGCAACCATCTCTTGAAGATTGGTTGAAGTTCGATTCAACACTTGGGAGTTTAAATTTTCATGTTTAAATTTGGATCTACACTTGCTTAAATATTTAAAAAAGGGAAACAAATCTTCCTCTAGATTATGATTTTATTCAAGCCAAGATGCTCACAAGCTAGTAATTTTTCTGCTCAAATTTCCTTATTTCATGAATTTATGTGCTACTTTTTCCCATAACAGGCACATGAGTCAAAGTGTTATGTATGTACATATCAGGATGCAATTGTATTTAGGTTAAAACAAAATTCAATCTCAATGGGCAAGCGTTTGTTCAATACAAATTATCTATTAATTGATAAGAATTGATGTTGACTCTATTCTAAGGACATGTACTTAAATATGACTTATTGAGAAGCTTTTACTAATCTAAAAATAAAGTACATTTCAAGTTGTGGTTTGGCACTGTCCCTTAATTATAATTCTTGAGAAAAATTCTTAGATCAAAAGGTAAAATTTAGAAAAAACTAATATATTACAATGAAGAAGATAGAGAAATGAAAATGATGTATAAAACTCTAATCTATTAATTTTCATCTTTAGAGTATCTAGAAGTACGTTCAAGCATACACGAGCACGAAGTATTCCGACAATGCCAGGGAGATAATACATCCAATGCATATAATAACTAAAGTGCCCTAATTAAGGGTGTACGACCTTCCTGGGAGATGTATGAGCTAAATCATGGATCTTAAGTAAGGGAAAAAGAACTCTATGTATTAGGGCGAGTCCTTGGATTCTTCCTTGTTCAACTTGTCTTATTATTGAGGGAGGGTGAAGAGTTGGAAGCAGGAGATCATGAATCACAAGCAAAGCAATAATAATTTCTCGAGAAAAAGATAAACAAATTGCATATGTTGTAAACGAGGTCTAAAAGGCTATTTATAGTGATAGGAAGCTTAATTTCCGTCCAAAACAAATCTTGGATGGCTATTTCCTACTCAAATGATTGTTACGGACATTTCAACACGTTTTTGACAAGCCATGCCACCTTGAGAGGGTTCTCTCCACATTTGAGAGTGTTATACCAATCCATTGTTGAGATGATCAAAGAATTTCATGGCTTGATTATCCATCCATTTCGACTTCCATCTACAGTCCACCAAGCAGATAACTTCTAACCTTTTATGTGTGCGACGTGGGATCTGTCCAATAGGTTGGCCCACCATGAGGATTAACCTATGCAAAAATCAACACATCCTCGCATTGAGTAAACCCCACTTATTGGTATTTATTAATGGCTAGACATTTTTTTCTATGGTGTGGCCCACTTGATGAGTAGATGAAGCTGATATTTGCACTAAGTTAGCCTCTTGGTGGGGTCAACCTGCTAGCAGCTTGGATTTGCATTCTCTTAATACATTGAAATATCCGCTATGTGGACAGTAACTTGTGGTACAACCGGTTGGACTTGAGATCTCACACACACACATGCCCGTATATGTGGCATGTCTGATGCATAAGATTTGGGAAAGATAAGTTGAGTTTATACTCTTGAATAGTGTGATGGTTGATGCTCAGACACTTTGAAATTGTATACATAAGCATATGTTAGCGCAATCAAACTGCCTAAATTGTTCGATAGGTTAGTATCTAAAATTCAATTAATTTAACATTTCTAACATTTGATTAATGACTATTTGTTTGTTGAATTTGGACCTTTGAATGTTTCAATAGGCTGTCCAATAAATGTTAACCAATCAAACGGTTAGAAAATGAAATCAATGTTATTTAAAATTTGTAGCTGGCCGAGCATATGGTTGTGGCTGCAAGAGAATATCGGTACTCTATTATAATCAATATGGATCATTCATTTGCCACTAATCATGTGGTGATCACAGTCATTAGATCATGGTGACTTTTAAGATTGATAGGCAAGCTAATGTGGGTCCCACATTGTGAACAATCTAGATCAATGATTGAACCTTCTCTATTGTAAATCAATATGAACAATCTATCGTCCTAGAAATTTATCAGATGGTTAGGATCTTCGTATGAATTGACTTTTATAGGCAATCAAAGGTAGGTCCCATGTGATGGACCATCTACATTGATGATTGGACCTACTCTATTTTGATCAATATGGACCATCTATTTTCCTACCCAATGGCTATGATAATCCTATCAAAGTGATTTTTAAAAACGTTAGTCCCATATTATGAACATTCCATATCAATCATTGGACCTTCTCTATTTTAATTAATATAGAGCATCTAATTTGATAGCCACTAATTAGATGGTTAAGATCATCAAATCAAAGTGTCTTTAAGAGGGATGGATGATCAAAGGTGCGCCCTATATGATGGATCGACTAGATCACCAATTGAGCATTCTTTATTTTAACCACTGATTGGATGGTTAGGATTATCAAATTGAGTGTCTTTTAAACGGGAAGGATAATCAAAAGTGGGCCTCACATGATGGATGTCTTGATCAATGGTTGGATCTTCTCTATTATAATTAATATGAGATTGCTGAATTATAACAAAAATATCTCTCCCACATTACAAGATTCCAGGACTTTCACACCACTCTGCAATTGTATCCTCTACTCTTCTCCAAGCTCAAAGGTGGGCTCCACTGATAGCCAATTTAAATAATTGATTAGATTTTTTTAGTATAATAAATATTGGCCATTCATTTTCCATACATTGATTTGATGACTAAGGTCAATATATTAAAGTGATTTTGGAGAGGGGTGGGCAATAAAAAGTGGCCCACTTGATGTACAATAATTAGTCCTTTTCTTAACATTGATAATATGGATCTTGCATTTCCTAATAGATAATCTAGTGGTTATGACTCTCTAATCAAAATGACTTTTTAGGAGGCATCAGCAATTAAAAGTGGGCCTCACTTATATCAATCATTATACCTTTTCTATTATAACAAAGATGGACCCTCCCATTTCCATCCATTGATCAAACATTTAACAACTTCATAAGTAATTGGCTTTTAAGAGGGATGGACAGTTAAAGGCATATGATATACAATAATCAAGCATTTTATAGTATAAAAATGGATCATCCATTTCCTAATCTTCGATGTAATGGTTAGGATGACGCGATCAAAGTGAATTGTTGGAAGAGATGGGTAATAGAAGGTTCTTAGACATAATGATGGTCTGGATTAATTATCAACTCTTTAGTATATTTAATATGAATTGTTTATCTTCATGACCATTAGTGGGTTGGTTATGATCATTAAATCAAAGTCACTTTTAAGAGGCACTTACAATGAAGGTGGCCCACATGATAGAAAGTTTAAATCAATGATCCAACCTTCTCTAATATAATCAATATGGCCCATTTGTCTTCCTAGCAACTGATCGGATGGTTTAGATTATTTTATCAAAGATCAAACATTTTCAATTTGACCACTCATGAGGTGACTATTTTTTTGGCCGTTGATCAGCTGTTACGTTAGTATGGCCCAAATTTTAGTCCAGATCATTCATTATGTGGCCCATTTGATGAATGGCTTAGATGAATTTCTTAGACTCAATCAAACATAATTTAACATTTTCTAAAAATTATTAACCCTTTCTTGGATTTCCTCATAAACTTTAAACATAAGAAATAAAATTAATGGTCCAGATTAAAAGATTCTAACCCTAAGGAACAGATTATTGAACCATGGGCCCCACATGGAAAATGATCAGAAGCATGAACTCAAGGATGGACACAAATAACTCAAATATAATCAGAGGCCCACTTTGATGGATGGTAGAGAAAGAGTTAAAGCAAACTGACATTCCATCTGGCCGACAGGTGGAAATCTAGACAGACGGTTAAAATGAAAAATATCTGTGGCCTGAGTTCAAGGAAAAATGTCCACCAATGAGAGGTTAGGTTCATTCAAGCGGTCTGATGTTGAAGTTTGTGACCTTACGTAAGGTGGATGGCATGATTTGGACGGTTCAGTTTTGAGTTATACACAAGGTGTACGACTTCTGACCGCATGCGCATGAACCATCATAATCTGCCAGAGTATCAAATGCTCGTGGAAACAACGTCCCTTTCGTGGTTGAAAGTTCGGAACAGCCATTTACCGTTGTGTCGTACGTACTAACGCGATCAGCGGTCCAAAACCATGTAAAACAAAACGGAGGGAATGATCACGTACATCCGGATGTACGGGAGTTCCCATATGTTCAAGCTTCTGTGGAGCCTAAAGTAGTGTTTATTTGGAATCCAAACCGTTCATCAGGTTCTCCATCCCATTTTCACCGTAATACCAAAAAATTCTGACCCAAAACTCAGTTGGGACAACAATTTAAAATCACACCTAAAACATCAATTTGCGTAGTGGGGGCTATCGACATTATGAAATCGCCTGAATTTTGGAGATTCACCTCATCCTGGAAATATGCGTCTGATGAATGGATTTGATGGTATATACAAAGCACGGTGTGTCCCACACACAACTGAAGTTTCTACGATTGGCATCCGCTCTCCATTGTCCCTATGATGTGGCCCACCTAAAGTTTTTATAGGTTGATTTTAGGCTCTGGTGGAATACGATGGACGAGTTGGATGATACAGATATCTTACAATTGGCCCACACTACTCGAACTCACAGAAACTCACACGTCCCAAAGTATGGGATCATCCATGCAGCTGGCTTGCACCTGAGTACCATGCAAGGACAGTACGCAGCATTGATCTGAACCGTCCATCAAATCCAACCCACCATTCATTGGCCACCATGTGTAAATCATACAGATCAAATAATCTTAACCTAATCAGGAACCCATTTTATTAGGATAGTTAGAAGCGTTGAATAATCATTAACCGTCCAGTAAATGTCCACCAATCAGATATTCTCATAAATACAATAAGCTTGATTTTGGTAATTTTGACAGTTTTAATTTGATTACTTGGATACCATGTGCACAATAGGTGAGTGTCTGCGTATCATCCATCACACTCTGCCAGAGTATCAAAGTTTTTTTATTTGGGTTAATGACTAATAATAATAATAATAACAATAATTACTAACGGGTCTATATAACCTCATTAGATAAACGGTCCAGATCATCAATTGGTGGGCCAGATTGGGAAACATGAGGCATGTGGAATGTGGGGCGTCGGTGTGTGGATGAAGTATTGTATTGAATGAAGAAGGCTGTATTTGCCCCAAGAAATTGAAACAATAGCACGTGAAATGCAGCTGTTAGTTACTGGAACGGCAGGGCTACAATCAGTCATTTTCCTGAAGGTGAGAACGTTCAGTTCTTGTCACTTGCATATGTGGCCAAAGCTTCTTATTTCCTCCCCACAATTTATAAATGAGAAACAAAATAAAATAAAAAAGAAGAAAAAATCTCATTGGATATTCTAGAAAATTCTAACTATAAAAAAGTTATTAAAACATTATTTTCATCATCAATGCTTATTTATTTTTATTTTTTGTACTAGAAAATTCTAACTATAAAAAAATGTAATATATTTTTAGTAAAATCTATCTTTATTAGAATTATCAATAAACAAATCTTACACTGGGCAAAACCCCTTCTTAAATAGGTGCGTCGGAATAGTTCAAATCTAACCCTATTTTAAGGCTGTCAATGAGCTGATACACCGGGCAAAGCCCATTTTTGAATGGGTCCACCTGAATGGTTCAAATCCGTGCCTTTTTTAGGGTTGTCAATGAGTTGATCTTACACCAAGTAAAATCCATTTTTGAATAGGCCCGTGGGAGCAGTTCGATTCCCTGCCTTTTTTAGGGTTGTCAATGATTTTATCTTAAGCTGGGCAAAACTCATTTTTAAATAGGCCCACCCAAATAGTTCAAATCCGTGCCTTTTTTAGGGTTGTCAATTAGTTGATCTTATGGCAAGCAAAACCCATTTTTGAATAGGCCCGCCCGAACAGTTCAAATCCGTGCCTTTTTAGGGTTGTCAATTAGCTGATCTTTTGCCAGGCAAAACCCATTTTTGAATAGGCTCGCCTGAACGGTTCAAATCCTTGCCTTTTTTAGGGTTGTCATTGAGTTGTTCTTATGTAGGCAAAACCATTTTTTGAATAGGCCGCTTGAACGACTCAAATCGGTGCCACAGAGAGAGAGAGAGAGAGAGAGAGAGAGAGAGAATCTTAATCTCTTCTCTATGCTTGCTAAATTGCACTAAAGAAATAAGCATTAGATAATTATTAAAAAAAATAGTTTTTACATTGTCCAAAACAAATAGTAAGAGAGGTGAGCATAAAAATAAAGATAAAATAAAGAGACATTTGGATACTTATAAGTTACTTTCTCTACTTACAACAATAGCTAAATAAGTTTTTTGAGATAAGTAAATTTAGTTAAAGATCAAGATAAACAGAAATGAAGATAAGCTATTTAAGGCATAAGTAATTTATTTTAAGTAAATTAGGATCCAAACACTTCTAAAATATCCTAGATCCATAACGCACCAAATGTTTTTAGCCATGAAAAATAAAATGCCTCTTAAAGAGAGTTGGTCAGCTAAACGCCTATGATAATTCATCGACCTTTTCCAACGAGGAACCGTTGATAGTCTCACAAAATGTGATTGATGATGTGAAACTAGGTTGATTTTAAAACCAAGTGTCCAGGAATTATTAAATAGTCTTATTTAAAATTATTTTAATAGCATTTATTTTAAAAAAGCTAGTGTCCAAGAATTATTTAATAGTCTTATTTTAAAATATTTAATGGTTTATTTTAAAAACAAGTATTAGAAATTAGATTTGTCTAACAAAATTTTATTTATTTATTTTTTTTTTTTTTTAAAAACAATAAGTGCCTATTTGGATACCATCAAATAAGTTACTCTTTAACTTGTAAGTTAATTTTTCTACTTAAGTTAGTTTTGTAAGCTTCTTAGTAAAAGTAACTTATTTACCGCCGTTTCCTTATCTTGATGAGTTTTTTTAATTTTTTTTTTTTTAAAAAAAAAACTTATCATTTACCTACTTTTCTCACATGATTGTTGTCAATGATGGACAATATCATTAATATCGGCCCCACATGATGGATATGAGCTATACATAATGGATGGTGAAAATTAAAAGCCAGACTCCTAATAATGAATGACTCACATTCACGGTAGGCCTTAAATAATAGATGACCCACATTAAAGGTGCACCACACAATAAACAATTCACATGGACGCTTGCCCTCGCATGGACAGTAAATACAAAAGTGAACTAAATAAACTTAGAAATAAATATTTACATGTTATTGAAAACAAAACAAACAAGTAGATAAGAAGATAAACTCCTAAAAGTGTAAGTTCTTTATCTAAAGAAACTTACCATCCAAATACCCTGTAAATTAGTAATATTAGCTTCCACAATTTAGTCAGTTTAATTTGGATATATATATATATATGCCACACCTGCAGTTACTAAGTGCCTGTATATCAATCATCTTAGACTGCTTAAGTATCAAATAACTCACCTTTAAAATGATGGCATAGTTAGATTGCAATCTTGACCATCTAAATCTCTGACTTAATTTTGGATGGAGCATATCTCAAAATTAAGCTTAGATATAGTGAGTTTTCAATTATTATTTTTTCCTCATAATTTGGACCATCTGCTATTTTACTTTTTAACAATCCATTAATTAAATGGTCAATATTACTTGATCAATGCAAATTTAGAGATATGCTCCATCAACAATATCCTCCAATATTTGGACGGTCTGGATGGATGTACTGACCGCTCTATTACAAATGGTGATACCATCCATCCAGCGGATATCTTTCAACACGGCATCTGTGTGAGACATCCAACTCGTCCAATAGGTTGGCCCCACAAAGAAGATCACCCCTATCCATTCATCAGATGACCCACACTTGTATTCTGTTCAATATCAGTGGAAATACAACATCTTATAGTGTGACCCACCTGATCAATGGATGAGGGTGATTTTTGGCTAACGTGATCCTCATGACCTTCCAAACATATTGATTGGAAATGATGTCAAACAAAAATGATAGGTTGGAAGTTATCCATTGGTCAGACCGTAACTTATCATCCAACCCGTCGATGAGAGAAAATTGTGGATTTTTTTTTTATTTATTATTTTTCAATTTTCTTTCCACGTGAAAGACTAGTTTGAGAATTTGGCGTTTGGCAAATGATCATAAGCCTATTCTCTTTTTATCTTTTTGCAGTCACCACCATAATAGGTTCCATGATTGGCAAGTATGGCTGCACTTGAATATTAAATAATAAATTTTATTTTATTTTTTATTATATAATTGAGCCAGAGAGAGATATATATATATATATAGGTGGGCCACAGGCATCTGATTATCATTATTGATGTAATGCCACGTGGACTTAAAATAAAACCTTACCTCTGCAACTCTCATTCCTTGTCTTCAAATGGACCCTACCAAGACCACCTTCCTTAGTACCATGTACCCAGCCTTACTCTCTTTTTCTATAATGACAAAAGTACCCCTTGACCACTACTTTAACTTGAATGGATCAATGGATATGATCCGTTCAAATTCCAAGCAGTTGTCAGGAGACAATATCTTGAATGTCCAGATGCATGTGGGACCCCTCATTTGATCATCGGGAGTGATGATCTGATGTGCACCGGTCTGGATGGGATTCCCATGATTAGAAACGTAGTTTAGAAAGCTATTTGACTCGGCCGAGTTGACTCGACTCGACTCGACCAGATTTCACCATAACTCATTAAAAAGATCGATCTCGTCACGACTCCGTTTGTAGATTTGGGGCCATTGTTCATATATCGAAGCCAATCGATCAACGGCTGTGGATGTGCCATTCCCAAGAAATCACCTCAATTGATCATTTAGACAAAAACTCAATGACTAAGATCTTCCAATTTGAGAGAATTTTTGGAATGGGCCATCAGATTGATGGTGTGGATAGACTAACCATTCAATCAATGCCAAATTACAGGGACCTGGTACATGGGATGCATGAGGTTGTTTTCCAATATCCTGATGGACCCTGTAATGGTCCATTGATCCAGACCGTTGGCTTGATGGGCCCACCATAGATGGGGAACCCCAAAAAATATTCTAAATTGGGAGATCCTAGGCATACAATATCTGGCATTGTTTTACTCAGTCGTAGATCCATTAGTTAAGAGCCTTGGAAGTGAGAGAGGTTTGCGACAAACAACTGTAGCCGTTCAATCCATGGGTAGTTAAAATCATAGAATGGTCAAAGGTCCACATTCAAAGCCCAAAATGGTCAAAATTTAGAACTAGTTTCCCAAAATAAGAAAAGGACCATTCATGACCTATCTAGCGTTGGAGATACATCTTGAATTCAACGGTCCACATTCCCCAACGGGCAAGCTATGATATCACTTCATTATTCCAAGGACCATCCACTTATAGGCCAGACATTGAAGGGTTGGGATCTTCCAAAATGAGATATTTTTAGAGGGCATTCAATGACCCATGGGCCCACTTGAATGGACTGTCAGATCAGGGAACTACTACTCATGGGTGAGAACATGTGATTAGGAGATATTTACGGGACAACCGGACCATTGATAGCTGGTCCATCATTTCAATGGTCTAGATCACAAAATCATGGGGACCACTTCA
Organism: Magnolia sinica; assembly: GCF_029962835.1. NCBI lineage: Eukaryota > Viridiplantae > Streptophyta > Magnoliopsida > Magnoliales > Magnoliaceae > Magnolia > Magnolia sinica. The sequence continues at coordinate 104,491,882 of NC_080578.1, read as the reverse complement.
TAGATGGCACAGATAGACCTAATAACTCCTCGACGGGTAAGATTGTCTAGAACATAGTTTAAAAACAAAACAAGAAAACTCGACTAGACTGAGTCGACTCAAACGAGTTTCAGAGTTTTGTACTAATAGACGGTGGATGCTCCAAATATCTAAATCATTGGCCTGATGGACCTCATTGTGGACAGTGGATGATCCAAAAATCTAGATTAGTAGATCCTATCCATCCAATCTTTGACATCTCTAGTTATGTATTTCTTTCTTATCTCTCTGTATTTGTCCACTTAATCAAGGGTTAATATCTTCCCAATGGGAAGTTGTTCGCAAAATCAAACCGTCTGATGTCCATATCCAGGGCCCACCAGTATGTGATGGGCCCATCAATTCATCTCCCAATGCATTGGAACCTGATACATCACAATTGAGTTAACTGAGCAGCCTGAGTAGAGAAAGGGTGGCACACTCGGATGTGTGGGTCCCACCAAATTAGACTGCTGTGATTCTGTGATGTATAGCGGGTCGCGGACAATTCCATGTCCAAGATGGGCTAGAGAAGCCCCGAGTGGAAGTGGAAGTGATTTGGAATGTCAGAATCTTAAAATAGGCTGATCTCATCTCGCAAAACTGAAATAAATTATTTGAATTGATATGTCGGGTTAGTCACGCTGAATTTGCGAGATTCTGACATTTCGAAAGTCTTTTTGAATTTCATTTTGATCATTTATAACAAGTTTTAGTCTGGTCATAACTTTTAAACCTTTAAATTTTAGGAGTTGAGTCTAACATGAAAAGTGCTTAGAAAAAAATAATAGAATAACATGGTTAAGTCAAATAGAACACTTACTATTTTTAACCAAAAACCCTGAAGTCTAATAGAAATACGAAGGTAAGTAAATAATAAGTTTACTATTTATAGTAAATCACGAATTTTAACAAGTTTGAGTTGGAATTTGATTATGAAACTTCTTCTTAATTTAGTATCACTATTTAAAGGATTGTAAATTCACTTTTATTATCAATTAATTAATTAAATTTTAAAATTTTAAAATTTATTACTATTTTCTCATTTTTCATTTTAGATTTGAGGCCTCTTTGTGAGGAGTCCAGATAAGCTTTATAGATTTAGAGTAGTGATACCCTCGGGCCCCTCGGGGAAGACACCGATCAACCTCATCATGTGCTTCCCCGCGTAATTATGTGAGACCATTGAGGATGTGAAACTGTTGCAGGGAGCCCTTGCAACAAAAAGCCCTGTGGAGCCCACTATAATGTGTTTGTGACATCTATTCCGTCCATCATTTGCACCCTATGGCATGATCCCAAAATCAGGCCGATCCAAAACTCAAGTGGGCCACACCACAAGGAATAATGCTACGGGGACCCCATTTTAAACACACACACATCTTTAATCATAAAGGGGTGAGATGTTGTATTACCCAATGATAAGATAGAGTTGGCCTCAAATCTCATCAATGAAGGATTCATGACTAGTCCGAGTCGACTCAGACCTGGTCGAGTCTGAACCGGGTCAGCACCATGAATCTTAATTAAAAACATGGGTGACTCGCGGAGAAATCGGTGAGTCCAGACTCAAATCAGGGCCAAGCAAGTCAGTCCTCAGTCACCGAGTCTTAAAACCATCTTATTCAGATGATGAAATTCTTAATTCCTTATTAGGGTGGAAGTTATCAGTGGGCCACCATGATCAGATGATCAGATCCATTCAAATAACGACCCACAAAATGGACAGCCCTTCTTTAATCAGCTGTGATTATCTAATCATAATTATTTTTGGGCCATGTGCAATCTACGGCGGATTCTTCCTGTCCAATATATAGTCTCAAAAGATAAGAAAGAATTCACATCAAATCATAGCTGATTCTAAAAAATTCTTCTTTTAAATTCTTTAATCGTATTTTATACAAGACATTCTTCTAAGGCTCCTATCATCACACCCATTCCTTTTTAAGAAATGCCAAGTGAACTCACCTGAGCTGTACTTTGTAAAGCACACTCACCTCACACATAAAAATGCAACACACGTGTATCAGATCAGAACCGCCCATCAAGCAATCCCAACTACGTAGATACCAAGTCTCAGAAAACAGCCAGATTAGATCAACAGATGAGCAATACATTCACAAAATAAACGAACGGATTAAATTCCTTATATAAATGTGGCCCAGCTAATGAATCAATAGGCCTGATTTTTGAGATATGGCATCTAAAAAGTGAGAGTTATCTAATGAACGGCTCCGATGTAGCACACATATGCGTCTCTCACACTTATGAGGACATTTATTGAGATGAACATGTTCAGTTAGCTTTTCTCCCTCTATATATATTTATTTATATTTATTATTTAATTTAAAAGAGTAACTGAGGGTGAGACATTTGAAACTTTGGACGGTAGTGGATTATACCTAGGAGAGCATTTATATAGAGTGAGTCAAAAAGAGGTTTTGTATCACTATCAAAGGTGGGGCCCACTTGGGTCTCCTTGGAATCTTGCATAGAATGGGTAAGCCAGATTTATCTTTAAGTGATGAACTCCTTGTGAGAATCTGTCAAGAAGGGGAAGAGGGTGTAGGGCCCACCAGCCCTAAATCTGAGATTCGATAAGATACATCACTCCTAAAAGCTTGCTTCTTGCTGAATATATGTAAGATGCTTTATTTTATTTTATTTTTTATTTTTCCTAATGGGTGGACAGCATAACTTTCAAAAGAATACACATTAATCGATGACTCTTATTCAGTAGTGGTGGAACAGAATTCAAGTAGTCTCCTTGTTTCTTACAAGTGGGCCATGGTTTCTTAAGTTGAGTACAACCTCTCTCCAAAATGATGGTAAAACCATTGCCTTGTGATGTTGGAATATTTCCTAAAGGGTCTTGTTGTTGTTCCCACCTTGATAGGGACATTGCAACCGCATGCGGTGTGACGTATTCTTAATCTGAACCATTCATTTGTTCATGTAATTAAGAGAAAGTCTTGGATGTCTTAATCATTTCAAATGGAGCTAATTCATTATAACCGTCCATTGTTTAGAGCTATAAATCACATTCATCAAATGAAAGTGTTAATTAGAATAGTAAAGAATATAGAGTGGGATCTATCTACTAGATGTTTCAAGATGATGGTTGTACCTATTTTATTTCTTTAGTTAATCTTGACTATTTATTTTCATGCTATTGATTAGAAGTTTAGAATCATTCAGTTGGCATTATTTTTGCACCATAGCGTAATCTTAACTGTAAAAATGAATGAACGGTTCATATCAACAATAAATAACCTCGTTTGCCATTTAAAATGCTTGGAAATGTTACTATAGTTTTTATTAATGCTAGGACTTTAACAAAACCCTATTTTAAATTAATAATTATTGTAACACAAAATTGACAACATTTATTAAAATGTTGGTAATGATTCCCTATACTTTTAGATGATATGTGGATGCCCAATCATCAATCCAAACCATCCATTCTTTCGTATAATTAGGGACGACCATGATGAAAAAAGTATGCCAATCAAATGGCCCTAACAATTATTTAATCAAATTAATGGATAAATGAAATAGCTAGGTCCAATCATCCTAAACCATTCATCTGATAGATCTTAATTTGTATTGCTTATGATTTCAAAAGAGATTATTAGAACAAATTGACTTCATTTATTGGGTTAGAATCATCTAATTGGTATCGTTATTCTTGCCCCCTGGCTTACTTCTCATAAGGTCGACCTCATCTCTCTCTCTCTCTCTCTCTCTCTCTCTCTCTCTCTCTCTCTCTCTCTCTATATATATATATATATATATATATATATATATATATATATATATATATATACTAGTTGGTGTGTGAGGCCCTTATGGTATTTGTATTACATCTTACCTATCTATTAAAATTATTACATCATGAAAATGAGAAGCCTTAAAAATTAGGTTGATTCAACTATTAGGTGGTGTATGTCATAGAAAACGACGAAAGAACACCTAAAAACCCTACATTCACCGAAAGCCTCACATTTTTATGATTGGATCATTCTGATTTTTGGCACATCCTATTTTTATGGCGGGAAAATCTTGTTGGAAAGATAAGATGTCATACAAACACCATAGTGCCCCACACACAAACTAGTTGGACATACAATTAGTTGTGTGTGAGCATTACTCTCTCTCTCTCTCTCCATGTATAGTGATTCCCTACTAACCAAATATAGCCTGCAACCTCCTTTTAAGGTTTTGAAATTGTAGGGTTGAGCCCCCAAAGGCCCTCTCATGCCACAATACACTCTCTACAAGCATGTATAACAAACAAGTTTGTGGGCCCTACATTGTATACCTAAAATTCACCCTATCCGTAAGCTTTAATAATTGATTCTAGGTCTGACTTAGAAGATAAATTTTTATAATGTGAGATACACTAAGTGGAACAATAGGGATGGAATGCTAGTCTAAGTTCTGAATTGAGTTATTAGACGGCAAAATCTCAAAATCTCTCTCTCTCTCTCTCTCTCTCTCTCTCTCTCTCTCTCTCTCTCTCTATACACACACACACACGTTCACTCATGTTCACCTTTGGCCCACCTGAAGATTGGATCGAGTTGATTTTCTAGAGTGTCCACCATAAAATGAGTGGCCCACCTAATGGATGGAGATCATGCTTATTTAAGTGGGGTCCATTTTGGACTATCTACACCATAGGTATGGTTTGATCACCATCCCAGGTCCCATGGGTTTATGTGATGGAAGTTGATTTTCTGGAGTGTCCCCCATAAAATGAGTGGCCCACCTAATGGATGGGTGGGAGATCATGCTTATTTAAGTGGGGTCCATTTTGGACTATCTGCACCATAGGTATGGTTTGATCACCATCCCAGGTCCCATGGGTTTGTGTGATGGACACACACGGTAAAGTTACTACCACAACATTGTGGTGGCCGTAACGACCTGGGTGGGTCCTACCTTGATGTGTTCATGACATTAGCAGAGTGGTTGGGAGGAGACACTGTAAGATGGGATGGATGTCACGCACAGATCATGGTGGGACCCAACTCATCTAGATAATATAGTGGTGTGTTGATGAAGGGATTATTTCTGCGCTGGCCTTCCTCGTATAAGGACTGATAATAGGTGAATCTGGACGTTTTTAGTCCCCCAAACCGGATATTCGGATTCTCAATATCCGGTTTTGGATGATATTTCAAATCATGGATGGACGCATCATGGATAGGCTGTACCCCAAAAATCTCGCAAGTTGGACGACCCCAACCATATCTAATGTCTGGCATTTTTTTCTCCACCGATCATCAGTGTTCTTTTTTTCTCTATCTATCCATTCTGGATATTTCTGGGCAAATATAGAGCACCATATCAACTGCTCACATCTGTGGTGAGATATCCAACCCTTCTGATAGGTGGGCCCCACCGTGAGGATCACCCTATTCAAAAAATAGCCACATTCACTCATTAAGTGGGCCACACCATATAAAACAATAAATATACAGTGATAAATAACAAAAGTACAAGTGTGGTCTATTGAGCCCACTTGCATTATACAGAGAAAATTGTTACATTAAAGATGGTATCTTCCTTACTACACCTTACCCTGTTTCCTTGGATGGCTAGGATTCTACAATGTAGGTAGGGCTGTACACGAGCAGAGTTAGCTCAATAGCTCGCTCGGCTGGACTAGAAAAAGTGTGATTTGACCCGGTTTGAAATTGAGTTTGAGCCAAGTTGAGCTGAATTTTCGAGCTTGCCCAAGGTTGACTCAACTCGAATCAAACTCGGATCGATTCAGATCAGTGACTCGATTGCTTTGTTATTGTTGTTGCTCACAAAGTGTTTGATGAAATGACTCAATGAAGTGTAGCTAGTGGCAAGAAAGGTACATATATGAAACAAATATCATTTTTTTTTCTTGATTTTTATGTTGCTTACAAGATATTTGATAAAATATGTGTAAAACCATTGTTGTTATTTTATATACAGTGAGATTTTGAAGGTGCAGATTATGTGTTTGTGAAAATGCCGCACAGGCAAACTCAACTCAATTTTGGCTCGAACTTGGCTTGAACTGGCCAAGTTGCTAACCGAACCGAGCTGAGCTGGCTAGTCAAGCTCGAGGACAAAGCCGAGCCAAGTATGAGCTGGGGTTAGCAAGTGGCCGAGCTGATTTGAGCTGTGCCAACCTCAACTTGATTCGACTCATGTACACCTCTAAATGTAGGTTAATTGATGGGCCATCCAAGTGGGTCCTATTAAAATGATTTAAATGAAAATCTGAAATTAATATGATAAAATAAATAGTTGGAATGAACAAATACAATACTGTCCTAAAAAATATTTCTTTTTATTACCATCATGAGTTCCCCACACTAATCATTATCAACCAGATAATGTACATTACTACACGTGGGTGTGGCAGATGGATTCAATATCCAAACCATCTATCAGATCACTACCATTGCATATATTCCCCATGCCAAGAATCAGATCGGTTCATTTATCATCTTGGCCACAAATGTACGGTTGTAAAAAGATTACTTGAGTTATTATGATCCATCAACCTAATTATAATATAATAGTACACTCACGGGAAGAACTACCTTTATCTTTGGCAGTATCATGTAAGGTCCACCTGATGGATGCCTCCGATACTTCACCTGGCTGCTGCACCGGCATATGTGGTGGCATGTGGACTGAGCAAAGCTCAGCCGTACAAACTCAAAACTCAGCTGAGCATTGTGTAGTACTCTCCACCATTCATTTCAGTTCGAGACAAACGTGGCCCACCTAATGATAGTACTATGATATCTATGAATAAAACCAAAGGTGATCCTGCTTAGAAAGACTCTTCAATAGTTACATAGAAGATTATCTTTGTCTTATTTGAATTTGAATCATATTTGAAATTACACTACTTAAAGGAAGCTATCTAAACCACTCATCTCGTGTTCTTGAGTATGGCATCTCCGATTAACCGTCCAATTTTGGACATCACCAACCGTTCTTATAAGTTATCTAGGTTAAGGTAATTGCATAGAAAAAAATATGGCACATTCAGTTATCTAGTGGACCACACTTGTATTTTGCTATTTATCAATGGCTAGACATTGGTTCTAAAGTGTGATCCACCTAATTAGTGGACCACATAAGTTACTGTCCACTCATCAGATAACTTACAACCTTACATGTGTGTTTTACATCATCAACCCTTCCTATACATTCTCCATATCATGATGATTGTATGGAAAAAAATCTGCCGCATCCATTCATTTAGTAGATCACACTTGTATTTTGTTGTTAATTGATGGCTAAAAATTATTTTCTATAGTGTTGTCTATTTAGTGAGTGGATGAGGTTGATTTTTACATAAGATGATCTTCAAGATATAGTTACAATCCATTGGAAAGGTTGGATGTCGAGCGATGCACGATGGGTTGAAGTTCTTCAAATGTGTACCATAAATTATAGTTAAACTAATTTGATTTGAGACCACATGGATCATTGGGACCTATGAGTAGAGGTGGGCACAGGATGACTTGGTCCGGCTAACTCGACTTGTCCAACTTGTTTAGATCCAACTCGACCTGAACTGAATGGGTGAGTCGGTCTGAATTAAGTAGGATTCGTCCAATCCAAACTCAAACCGAGTTGAGTTCGAGTTACTTAGTAACTCAATTTAGTTAAAACTAACTTGATCCGAAACCTGACTCTCTAACCCTACCCGCCGCACCCTACCTTGACTCTCTCTCTCTCTCTCTCTCTCTCTCTCTCTCATCCTCCTCATCTTTCAAGCCCTTCCTTTCTCTCTCTCTCCCCCTCATCCTCCTCATCTTCCAAGCCCGGCAACCACCCACCACTATCACCCTCCTCCTCCTCCTCTCTCTCCTCTCCACTCTCTTGGTCTCTCCCTACCTCATCTCTCAATCCAACTCAATTCTTTTGACCGAATCGAACTTGATCGGGATCAGTCCAAGCTAAACCAGACTCGGATCAAGTCAAGCATGTTGGACTCGGTATCGAGTTCAAGTTAGGCCTATTTTTAAATCAGATCGAGTCGAGTCAGCCCTAACTCGGTCCGACTCAACTCGATGCCCAGCTCTACCCAGGAACCCTTAAAAGCCATGGTTTGTAGCAAGGGGATTGCATGCTTAGAAAACTTGGTGGGGTCCACCATGATTTATGTATTTTATTCTCTCCTTCCATCATTTTACAGCTAATTCATCCATGTATGTGTGATCTTATGACAGGTTGGATGACAAATAAACATCACTGTGGGCCCTAGAAAGTTTTCAACAGTGGAAATCAATATTACCACTTTTTCCCATGGTGTGGTCCACTGGAGCTTTGGATATGCTTCAATTTTGGGATCAACTCATAAAATGAGCTGTAAAAACGAATGGACGGCATGGATAAACCACATACATTCACAGTGGCCCAACATAGTTTACTCTAGCTTACTGAGTAACTCAGTACACAATCCGATTTCAATTTTAAGACCCGGATCGGTTGCATCGAGTTGACCTAGACTCGATCAGACCTGATCCAGTTCACTTCACTGAGTCACGCTGACTCAGGCAAGTCAATCGATGGTGAATCCTGAGTTGACTCAGGCCCAAACGAGTCGGGTCGGGTGGTGGAGTCTTTTAACCATGCTAATTCTCAATCGAAAGGAGTGCAAGTTACATTGCACGGTACAAATTAACGGTCCAAAGCACTCACTACCGCAACCTCAATTAGAACACCTAAACGGACGATCCTAACCAATCCAAGTGGGCCGCTCCATCATCAGAACTGTTCATCTTGTGACTTACGATCACATGCTGAGATGGTCCAATGAATCCAACGGCCCATGTTCTCAGTGCTACCACAAATAAGCTATGATACCATTGATCAATGCCGTAAATTCATCTACACGTGGCGATGATCAGAACCATCAACTCAGCCTAAATTTCTTCAGTGGGCCACATGGCATAGAATACAGAATCATTTGACCATTGAGGCCTCTCTGGAAATGGCACAAACTATTCAATAATTACACTCGAATCTAAACCGTTGGCCTTTTTTTACTTTCCATGGGTCAATTGATTATAACCGTTGAAGAGGTGGGGCCCACCATGAATAAGCCGTACACAGAATATCTGTCACTGCAAACGCTCCCACCCAATTGATATCAGTGGACCATCAAGATTAGTTGGGAGTGTTTGCACTAAGAGTTACTGCATGGTGGGGCCCACCTCTTTAGTGGTTATAATCATCCATACAGCAATCCAAAATTAAAATTAAGGGAAAAAAAATCCCAATTATTTTTTCCGAAAATAAAATTAAAATTAGTAATGATTTTTCAAATGAAAATTTCTTTACATATCAGCCATTAGCCCACTCATAAGATGCTAATCATGATATTCTGAAATTTTTTTACTTTTTTCTTCTTTTTTTTTTTACACCACAAAATACCTCAAGAATTTACATTTTTCCAAGAAATGTTTGCTGAGGGTAAAATTACCAAAATGCCCTCGTCTATCTTTTGTTTGGACAGTAATGAATTCCAGATGCGGTTTGCCGTGTGGGATCGGATAAGGTGTTAGCCGGGTGGCACCTGAGTGGGTGTTACCTTCTCCGTGGGGCCCACCTTGAGGATTTTCTGTATATCCACGCCGTCTATCCGTTTCTAAAGATCATTTAAGAACGTTGTACAAAAATCTAAGGAGTTGAAAATCTCAGGTGTATCACACCACAGGAAACAGTGGTGATTGAGTGCTTCACCATTAAAAATTCCAAAGGCTCATCTTAAGGGTTTTTTAATGTTTATTTTCCATCCAAACTGTTGATAACTTCAATAAGACCTTGATAAAATGTAAATACAGATATCGGAATGGTCCAATACTTTTGTGTCCCACAAAAGGTCTTAATGGTCATTCAATACTATTTCTAATGGTGTGGTCCATATGTAATTTTTAACCTCTTAATATATAGGATCGAGTGTAAAATGAGAGGAAAAAACATATGAACGGCATGGATATACAAAAATACATCAAGGTAGGCCTCACACGGTTAGCGTAACACCCACTAAGGTGTTAGCCGGTAACAGCTAATCCTCTCACTTGGCGACGGTGACCCGATCCAGCCAGCTAGCTGATGTCAAAGCTCTGTGGGCCTCACCATCATGTGTTGCTTTAATCCATGCCGTCCATTAATTTTTTTTCATCTTATTTTAGGGCATTACTTGAAAATTGAGGCAAATCCAAACTCAAGTGGACCACACCACAGGAAACAGTGGGAATTTAATCTTAGCGTTGAAAACTTTTCAGGGGCCACATAAGTCTTGCTTCATGCTGATATTTTTTTTCCCTTCATACAGGCCTGTGTGACCTTATCAACGGGTTGGATGGAAAATAAACATTACAGTGGGCCCTAGGAAGTTTTTAATGGTGGACGTTCAATCAACACTGTTTTCCAATGGTGTGGTTCAGCTGAGAGTTGGATCTTCCTAACTTTTATGCTTATAATCTAAAATAAGCTGACAAAATGGATGGACGGCGTGGGTAAAGGACATACATGATGGTGGGGCCCACGGAGCTTTGACACCATTTAGCTGGCTGGTGTGCGAGTCACTAGCCAAACCGCGTCCATGAATTCCGGCATCGTGAGGCCCACGTAGTATCTGTATAACATCGAACCCGTCCAACATATTCATCCGACCAGGACGATTACAAGAATAAAAATTATTTCCAAATGAATAATCAAACGGTCCACATTTTAATTTGGATGTACTTGAGTTGTGTATATTATTTTTTCATAGTTTGGCCCACCTTATGAATGGATCCACCGTATTTTTTGTTGGTACGATAATTTTGGCAGGATACATCTTTTGAACCGGTTGGATGTCAGCAAAATACCATATGGGACCCACAATCTCGATTCTTCACTTTTTAAAGAAAAAATAAATGAGGGCATTTAAGTAACTTCTCTTTGAAAAGCTACAGAGAGAATTTTATGATGGAGCTGCAGCAGTACTTCAGTACTCCTGCAGGGTACGGTTCTTTTATGCAAATGGTAATATTCATCAGAATGCTTGATCATACCTTGAAAAAATTCTCAACCGCACATCCTTCTTTTCATCAGTGGACGACCAAAATCTTAATTATCACACCCTCCAAGTGGCCTGAAGTGATAAATCTCGTTCTCGGCAATTTCACGGACCGGTAATTTCGCCCGATATTTAAAAAAAAATAGAATGACTCAAATACAACGGGTTGGATGATAAGTACGGTCCAAAAAGCAGATAATTTCCAACCATTAATTTTCATGAAAAATCCAACCATTCCAATAGGTTGGACCCACAATGAAGATCACTTATACAAAATATCATCCCTATCTACCTATCATGTGGACATCACTATAGAAAAATATTTCTAGCCATTGATAATATGAAAAGTATAAATACGGTCCAGTAGATGGTTGGTTATTTCTCATTTTTAATGAGGTGATCCAAATGGTATAGAAAACCTATTGTATAGGTTTAATATTACAGATACAATAAATATTAGAAGTATCCACTGATGGACTGTAATGGACGGTACAACCGGTTGGACACGAGACCTTCCCTTAAAAAATTTATGTTCTTCTCGCGATATTATTCGAAAATATCGCTGAAAGTAAAATATTAAAAATAATATTATGAAATAGTGAATGATATTATATTGAGAAAAAATAGCTATAAAATAGATAAAAATAAAAAACTGGAGAGATTTTTCCAATCTCGTGATATTATCGCGATAATACCATTGGATCAAAATGTTGCGATAGTTACCAAGAGTTGCAAAATCTCGGCGATATTTGTGACACCCCTGTAGCTTCCATCACAGACGTCGGCTAAGGGCTCACACGTGTATACTTAGCTCATCTACGCGCTAGCGTATGTCCGGGTATGAAAAACGTTTGAAAAATCTGAGCAGTCCATCAGGTGGCTAACTGTTTTTAAAGTTTCTGGTCCATAAATTATAAAAATCCGCTCATCAGGTGGGCCATTTTGAATCGATGAAATGGACGGATAAAACAAGCTCTTTCATCCCATACATTTGTTTCATACAGCAGCCCATCTAATATGTAGACCTGCCAGATTTTGTGTAAACAGATGGCCCACCTAATGAACTGTCCTGATCTGGAGCGTACCTTCCATATCAGCGTATATGTTGACGTGTGGATGGACAGGATGTGACCTCGCGTGGACCTATCAAGAGAAAGATGAGTTGGTGCTGAGCTGATGCGAGCGTGACTCGCATTTTAATGCGGGCAGTTTCAACGGACCAGAACCCGCTACACCTGTTTTACACGCAGCTGCGTAAAACAACCTATCTGTGGGTCCCACAAGTTATATATGTTCAATCCACTCCGTCCATTAGGATCCATTCCTGATTCTAGTTCATGTGAATAAAAATCAGAAAATTCGCAACTCGAATGGGCCATACTAAGGAGGAAATGGAGATAGGATACCAACCATTGGTTTCTGTGTGGGGCCCCACGGTTTATATATTTCATCGCAACCGTTAATCAGGTATAAATCATAATGATAAAATGAATATACAAAATTAATCGTGAACCAAGATTCAAGTGGACCGCATCGTCTAAACTTACTCGGATTTTTAGCAATTTTACAATTTTCCCATTGGTGTGGCCCTTTTAAATTTTTTATTATTCTAACGTTTTATATGTGCTGTTCAAATAGAGTTTCTAACATGATGGACGGAGTCGATTACATATACAAGATGGTGGACCTCATAGAGCTGGGGTGTTTTTACACAGCTGCCTAAACACAGGTGATATAGAGGATTGAGGTCATTGGGAATAAAACGCACATGCCAGGGTGTCACTTTCCAAGTACTGTACACCTCCACATATGGAGGTGGGCCACCACTGCTTTTCCACAAAATCAATACCTTTCAACAACTGGTTGTAACTATCCAGATTGCTATTTTCAGATACAGATAGCTGGAAAAAGATGGTCCAACCATTTCCTTCTCAATTTCAGCAGCTCCCTGAAAGGGCATACAGACGTCACGATGGACGGAGTGGATGTATCATAGATATCACAGTGGGCCCCACCGAGCCTGGGTTTACAGGGAAGGAGTGGAAAGCAAAAGGCAGTCAGTGAGCCAGCCAGAAAGCGAAGGGAACGGATTAGGTGAGACCCCGGCCTCACCCAAGACGGTACGGCCCTTACCGTGGGGCCCACCTTAGATTTATCTATTCTGTATCCACACCGTCCATCCTTTTTTTAAGATCATCTTAGTGTATGATCCCAAATTTGAAGCAGATCCAATTATCAGGTGGACCATACCATAGGAAACAGTGGTGATAGAACGTCCTACCATTAAAAGCTTCTTAGGCTACACTTTATTGATGCTTCTGTTTATTTACCATCCAAACCGTTGAAAAGGTCACATAAGCGTGGATGAAGGAGAAAAACATATATGAGCTTGATCTTTGCTTTTTTTGCCCTAATGGTCAATCACCACCGTGTCCTATGGCATGGTCCACCTGATAATTGGATCTGCTTAATTTTTTGGATCATGCACTAACGGTGGAAATATCACGGTGCATTAAACCGCAGAGCGAGTGATCTTAGCTGCGCATTATTAGGCCTTTCTCTTGGTTGAATCTGAACCGTCGATGCTTTTCTATTAATTGGCGATCTATTGATGGGTTAACTTCTTGCAACGTGAGGAAATTTTTGATGCATGGGATGTCAGACATAGGGCCCACAATATCAACCGTCTGGATCGCTTCCCCCACTTGTACGGACGGAACACCAACATGCACATAACCTTTGGGCCAAGCATTGCATTGCATGAGGCCTACTCATGTGCCGACTGAGGTTCTTCTATAGCGACACGAACGACAGGTGCCAGACTCGCACGTGGGACACGAGAGAACGACAAGGGAGGTAGGTCCCACCCGTGTAAATGATTTGGCTCGATTATCAAACCAGTCAATTTCCTAGGTAGGGTAGGCTCCCGTACATTAAAAAATATTCGACGGTAACTTTGCGAACTACTTCTAAACCGTCCATCATTCCCGTGTCTACTCGGGCTCTGTTTGGGTGCCACTCATAAAAATTAAAAATAATAATAATAATAATTTTAAAAGAGTTCAGATTCTTTTAATTAACAGTAATTATTTATTAGAGAAGATAGTTTATTTAAATCATGCGATGGTCCAGTGCTCTCAGGGCCCGTTTGGCCGGGTGGATTGGAAGGGATTTTTTTATTTTTATTTTTATTTTATTTTACACACCCCACACACTCACGCTAGTGGAATTTCACCACCTTATGGGTACTCGAACCCTTGACCGGGAGTAGAAACTCCTGAGAGTCTACCACCCGAGCAAGAGCAAGGACCCGGATTGGAAGGGATTGAATGGTATTAGGGTGGATGGCATGGATTTAAAGGTAATGATGGTGTTGTCAGCGGATTGTCTTAAGATACATGGGATTGCTATATCCCGGGATCAGGTCACCCAGTCTGTTTGGAACGCCTGGCCAATCCGGAGATTCAACTTCCAATCCCTTCCACCCACCCGGCCAAACGGGCCCTCATAGCACTTTAAGTTACAGTGCTCCTACTTACATGGGGACTCTTAGGACAGTCCAATTGGCTGATCCATACCGTTCATTAGGGCTTTAACATGGATGGCGGAGACTGTTTACACAAAATAGGCCAATGGTTCTAAAGAATCACTTTCGTCAGGCAATTGTAACCATCCCATCCATTACAGAAAATAAGGCCAAATCAAAGATGGGAGATCATATTAGATCCGTGGATAACCAAACAGGCCCTGAGTTTAGAACTATCCTCAAGATCGGAGGCGGATTCAGTCAGGTTTTCCATGTGGACCCACATTTATGTATGTTTTGTATATCCACGCCGTCCATCCTGTTTGGCCAGCTACATCCAAATCTCAGGTGGCCCACACCACGGGAAACAGCGACCGTTGAAAATCCACCGTTAAAAACTTCCAATGGCACCATCCAAATCTCTCTTTTTTTTCATACACGCTCGCCCTCACACCCCACACACCCACGCACTCACACCACTACCTCTGATACATGGATGAAGGGAAAAACACAGATATCAGCTTTTGCTCCAAAACTAGTGTCGCCCACAGTTTTTAATGATTAATCACCACACTTTCCTGTGGAGTGGTCCACCTGAGACCTGGATCTCCTTCATCGTTGGGTCCATTCCCTAAAATGATCTGGCAAAACGGATGGACGGTATTGATATACAACACATACATCAAGGTAGCCCTACTGACTGAAATTGATTCAGTCCCGACCTGACCGAATTCACGCCCGTCTAAATCACCCAGGTAGGCCAGCAAACCTTCTCTCTCTCTCTCTCTCTCTCTCTCTCTCTATATATATATATATATACACACATAAAATAAAGGAAGAAAATTCACGTGACGGTCCATCCGTCAATCAAGGAAGAAAAAAAAAAAGAGAAGAAAAAAAGAAAAAGGCAAAAAAAAAAAAAGAGGAAAAGGAGAAAAGAGAATGGGAAGGAAGGCGGCCAACAAGGCGCCGGTCGCAAAGAACGAGAAAAGGGCCAGAATTTCAGAAACCGAGGAAAAAGAGATAATTAAAAGCTCCGCAATTATTGAAGTAAAGGAAACCCAGCCAAAATCTAATTCGAGAATTGGCCCGCTCATCCTTTCAAATCAATTAGGAGCTTTATGATACTCTGCCCACCTGTCACACTTCATACGCAGGCACTCCCAAACCTACTTAGATTTCCCAACCTTTACTGTCCTCGCCTCCGGTTGATTTAATTATTCTAACTTCTCATCCCTCGACGCTTGTTTGTGTCGATAGGAAGAGTGAATTCATGTCTAACCGTCCAATACATGTCCTCTAATCCAATACTCATATAATCAAATCAGCTAATTTTTAGGTCCAGATCCATGGTTTGGACAGGTTTGATATGGCTACTTGCATGCCACGTGTGAATTTCTAAGTAATTTGTAAGCGCCCGCGTATCATCCATCACGCTCTGGCAGAGTATCAAAGCTTTTTTCTCAGATCGATTAACAAAATGACGAAAGAAAATATATGACGGCAAAATCCCGGATCTTACTTCCATTTCTACCGTACGCCGCCGAAATTCCGCGCCGTACGAAGGGGTGATGGATTTTCGATTGACAGTCTAGGGATGACCTGATCTGGAGGGTTCTTTGATAGTCTGGCGCTTATGACGATTGGTACGCAAGCACCCAGACAACGTGCACGTCGCGGATAATATCGTACGTCCAAGATCAGACAACCCAACCGCTGGGTCGTGTCCCCCATTATATCGTTGTAGTTTATTCAATCTGAACAACCTGTATACCACTACTTCAAGGCCTGCGTATCAAAATCACTCTGGCAGAGTATCAAAGGCTTCCTCAACATAATACATATTTCCAGGGAGCAAATGACCAGTAGATAAAGCTTGGTGAAGTTACCACCCCACACAGAATTCAATAGCCTTTTTCAGTCTTTTTCTTTTTCTGTTTTTTTCGTTCTTTCCTGGGTCTTGCACAACATTGAATATCCTGCAAGCATTACCTCTCAAATGGGATTCCGAAAATGTCATTTCGGAGCGCACGTTGGGATTCCCGCCAACTGCCTTTTTGAAGGTTTGGGAACTGTGTGCATGGGCTCTCGGTGATGTGCGTGTACACAATAATTTTCCATTTTCTTTTTTTTTTTTCCTTATAAGTATTTGGGTGGCGGCCAGTTAATGATCCTCGACCTTCTTCAACCCCTTCATATCCGTCGTTTCCACCCTGAAAAAAATCACAAAGGATGAAAGGTCAAGGTAGATCATTACCAGATAAAAAGTCCATCCATCTCAAGTTTAAAATACTGTTCAAGAAGGTCACAGAAACAGTCTTTAAAATAAAAACTGAAAAAGAAATGACAGTTAAATTCTCAGCAAAACATGATAACATAATAACGGGCAACCCATTCTCTCCAATAAATAAATAAATAACAAAACCAACAAAAAAAAAAAGCCTCTTCCCATTTTAATGGGTTGGGTTTGGCTACAGGTGGATCCTAACCTGCCCATTTATCTAATGGGTCGGTTTGGGTCCTCTTTACACCCAAAGCCAACCCATGAAAGAGTTGATCAGGCTCATTTTCAAGAAAGGTGATTTCATTTCATGTTTGGCCCACGGACTACATAGCATTGATGAGCTATGCTAACAACACTTTGGAATTAAGGACAGTACCGCCCAGGCAAGTTACACTGCAGCTGGTTGTTGGATGTTCAAAACTCTCTTTTATAAAAGAATAAAACGAAGAAGAATGCACCAAGGTAGACTCGGCAATTAGACATCGGTGATCTGGGTCGGGTCTTGGTCTAGGTTGGTACATTTAAAAAACTCCACCAGTGGGAATGAGCACTTTCATTGTTGCTCCCAAGCCAGACAGAGGGCTGCATCAAGTTGGGCGCTTGTATCAAGCTTCCGCCACAACTTTCTCATGAATCTTGACAATCTGGCATTTCCATTTAAAGAAGGTAATCATGGTTGGGTTAGATCTTTTGGACCCAGACCCGCTTCAACAAGTCCAAATTTTGACTCGGACCCATTCATTGCTAGACATTTCCATTTTAAAAATAATAATAAAGCTCTAAGGATCTAACCCCTTTCAGTAATTGGATTAGATCTTTTGAACCCAAACCCACTCCAACAGGTCCAAATTTTGACTTCGATCCATTTTATTACTAGGCATTTCCATTTAAAATAGTAACGAAGCTCTAAGGATCTAAACCTTTCAGTAATTGGGTTAGATCTTTTGGACCCAGATCCGCTCCAACATGGCCAAATTTTGACTCCGACCCATTTTATTGTCAGTCCAGCGATCCATCTGGTCACATTCCACGTTTGGTTTAGGTTGCTACCAGCTGCAATACTCCAAAACCTATGGTTTGTATGATTTTTAACAGAAAAACATCTTTTAGTCTGAGGAGGGCGCAAGGCACCACATTCAACTGCAAAGGGCTGAATGGTCCTTTAACACCCACTCCCAACTGAGTAGAAAGGCTAGCATGGCCCTAGTTAGGTTTAGTTTTGCATCCTATTAGTGGTCTTTTAGATAATCTCCTTCCACATGCTATGGAAAATGACAAAATTGCCCTTCTACTTTCTCTCTCTTGTGATGAATAGATGAATCAAGGTACGTCCCACCCACCTTGTATGGCCCTAAGGAAAAAGTTCACATGATGCATATTGTTCCTACAGGCTTTTAATGGAAAGAGATTTCTGTTGTGACCAATAGGAATATATATTGACCCTTTTGGAAACATTCGGCCCGTACCTTTTATACCTGACCATGACCCAACCTAAACCCCAAACCCACCCATTAAATAAATGGGTAAAGCTTATTTTGACATGGACCCAACCTCTCCGACTAGGTCCAAGATGAAGACCCAGTTATTAAATGGGTCCGGTGCTGGGCTCCCCTTGACCCAACCCATTTTCACCTTAGCTTAAACAACTCATCATCCAACCACACCCACCCCCACGAAAAAAAAAAAAAAACTTTCATTTCAGGAGCAAACTCAGGACCCTTGCTTTCCAAGCAGCAGCATGAGTATTAGCCTTTTGCCCAGCAATGGGCAATTTTCCAGGGAAAGTTAACTCCACATTTACATGGTCCCTAGAATGATCTAACATGATAATAATCAGGCTCAACCAGTTTGAGGCAGCTGCTAAGTGCGGAGACCATCTGAAAATGGTACAGCTGGGACAATGTTGGAATGGTATATGTTTGCATGTGGGGTCCCTGGGATTCAGATCTGGCTTGTTCTGCGAATTGCTAAGGACAATTCTCTATATGCATATGCCGCACATGTGGTATACGTGCGTGTTGATATCTATCCGATCACTCATCACAAGGCTCCATCAATGAACCACACACACACACACACACACACACATATATAAAGCCACATTGATCGAAAAATCCTGATCGCATTTTTCTATCAATCAGAAAAAAAAAATTATTAGAAAGAAGCCCAAGGTGGGGAAACTAGAACCCACAGTGAGGAACCGCTAATCCATTACATGAGGACTCCCATCCAATCCCTGAAGAAATTATCTCCTCAAGTCCAAAAAATCCTTTTAAGATCAAAACACCTAATAGCTGATGCAACATTCCAACTCATTCGATCACCTCGGATGCCCATTCATTTCTTATTAAAGGATCTACTCTTTTTTTTCCCCAAAGGGCCCAAAGAACTGCTAGGAAGCATATATCCCATTAGAATTTTCCCTTGCAAGCTTTAGGGCCATCTGCCCATCAACCCATACTTTCAGGAGCAAAATTGTAGAGCTGGGCATCATCCATGATAGACCAACTGATCAAGGCACCATCTCCACACTCTTGAAGCTCATGTACAATAAATGAAAAGGTGATTTATACTTTCAGTGCTCATTGTGCAGCGCCAATAATCATATTACTAACCCAAAAGAGATCAAACCATAGCACTTGACAGTGACCAACTGGTGCTTTAGGGTCTAGGCCTACACCCGGCTCACCACTTAAGACCCCAAAGCCAGGCCTAGCATAGAAAGCCCAGAAAATGGTTCGGCCTAGGCCTGGACCTGACCCAACCTAACTAGGCCCGAAAACTGATAAAATCCTTATTTCAAGCTTGAATATCCCTAATATATCTATTGATTGAGTGGGCTACACATGCACAAAGAAATAAACATTTAGAGGAATGAAACCAATGGTCTACATTCAAGATAGATGGGTTGCCTAACTTGGGATTAGAATGGCATATTTGTAGGATGCAACAAAAAGTACATATAAAGTCAGATCAAGCTGGGCTGGGCCACGCTGGGTTGGGCTAAAATTGCTCCTGTCCAAGCCTGAACCAAAAATTGATAAGTCCATGTATGCGTGGGTAAAGCCCAGCAACAGGCCAAGTTAGTAGGTCCAAGCATGGCCCAAAGCCAGGGCGGGCTCATCGGGTCAGACGGGGTACCAGCCCATTGCCACCCTTAACTAGGGCCCACGTGCAATGACCCTAGAAGGGCCATTACTCTCCAAATCTATGTTCTAGGGGCACACCCACGCCCACAATCCAACTTATGGTAAAGTGATTTTACCAGTAAGTCTCAAGAGTCCCACTTCCACAATTTACTGTCTAAACTACGGTGGTCGATCACCACACTTTCAAGAAGCCCATAAGACTACAAGCTACTCTTCGAACTCGCTGAAGTTTCATTTGAATAAGGGGGACCAAACAACCTAAGAGCACATCCTCCCATAGTCACTAATTTTTGGCATCCTTAAGTGAACTGGTTTACCTAAGATCTGATGTAGAACATGTCACAGATACATCCCTAGCATGGTTAGACCAAAAGAAGATGGACCGTAAATTGATCATAACTTTTGATCTGGATATCGTTACGGCGCACCGGACCAAGTATCATGAACCGAAGCAACACGAGAACTCCATGACGAGTTTTTTTGAAGTGGAGGGGACTGATGTAGAGCGGGTCGCGGACAGTTTCATGGCCAAGATGGATCAGAAAAGGCCCGGTCGACGACAGAAGTCATCAAGACCGTCAGAACCTTAAAACAGGCATATCTCGCAAACCGGAATGAATTACTCGACGTACCATATATGATTTTGGGGTAGGACAACACCCAAATCCATAGCTCAACTGGTAGACTAAGTGGAGATACCTCGTTTCAACCCTTGAGGTCTTGGTATCGATCCCTAGTGGGGGTGGCAAACATGGAGTGTGTGTACTGACATGGGTGTGTACAAAAAAAAAAAAAAAAAAAAAAGGAGGGTGTAAAACCAGCTACTTTAGCCAACCAACCCGGCATAGCCTGGTTGCCCATGCCGAATTTGCGAGATTCCATCAGATCGACGGTCAAATTCCATGTTTATTTCCGTTTTTACTATTTTTAGTAAGTTTTAGTTTGATTATAACTCTTCATCCGTTGGGCTTTAGGAGTTGTGTCCAACATGAAAAGTTTTTAGAAAAATTAGGAAAATAACGTGGTTAAGCCACATAGGACACTAACTATAAAAAATAAATTTACTATTTATAGTAAGTTACGAATTTTAGGGAGTTTTATTTATAGTTTAACTCTGAAATTTCTTCCAATGCTTGTTATCCCTATTTAAAGGGTTGTAAATTCGTTTTTAATCATCAATCTATCAATTTACAAATTTTCATGAATACTATTTCTATTTTCTTACTTTTTCCTCGTGGATTTGAGAAGTCTTTGTGAGGAGTCCAGAGAAGCTTCGTGGATTCGAAGTAATTATCCTTGAGGAAGATGGTGATCGACCTCATCACATTCATCCCTGCGTCAAGATCCCATCCTCCCAAAGTAGTCACTAACTCTGGCTTCCTAAGGTGAGCTAGATTATAGTCTCCGAAACGTAATGCATAGTGGATAGTTAACTAGACCAACTATACTCACAAAATTGGATCTATGAACAAGATCAGGCATCCAATGGGACCTATCAATTGTCATGATTGATTTCCACGGTCCTGAAGTTCTGTACCTCGACAACTTGGGGTGTGCCTCAACTATCATCTTGGATGTTGTATATTGCTAGTATCTTCTCCATAATGAAATCCCTACCTCTCGAAACCTCCAAAATCATCTAACCACAAGGCTTTATTCATGAATTTCAGGGATTTAATACCAGCAACACCATGGATAATTTGTTTACACACCTTCACTCCATTAAGGGCATGGTTTGATAAAAGGAAACCCATGGGAAAAAAAAAATGAAAAAAGAAAAGAAAAAGGAAGAGGTTATTCATTGATGTGAGCTTTTGTGTTGTTTGGATAGCAAAGAAAACGGTGGATTCCACCAAGCAATCATTAGCCTTTTGAAAAGTTTGAATATCCCCGATATTATCTGCATCTCTAGCTCGGCGATACCGATAACATTGGTAGAATCAGAAATTTCATGCATCGGTGATGTATCACTAAGTATCGCCAATGTATCGCCAATATTTCCAACTGTATAAATTCCAGGTGTCACTTTTATTGCCAATGTATCGCCAATATTTTCAATTGTGTAAATTCCAGGTATCACTCGTCTCACCAATGTATCGAAAAAATTTCTATAATATTGCCAATGTATCAAATATCAACAAAATCTGTTTATAAAAAAAAAAAAACTTCTGTTTCATTTTTTTTTTAATGGCAGCATGGTTGTATCATGTGTTCAATTTGTCAACAATAATATCAATAATATCATAACATTATCATTATCACAACATGGGCAATATCGAGACCACAATCTTCATTTCCTTACTAGTTGCTGACGATTTCTCAATGATATCGAGGCCACAATCTTCGTTTCCTTGCTAGTTCTAACGATTTCTCGGAGCAATATCTTGTGTTGTCAGTATTCTGAAATATCGATGGATATTTGGATGGATAGTTGGATAGATAGATAGGATGGGATGGTTAGACTGATTGCTTATGACAGAAAATGCTTTTAAGCCCCCATTAAAGGGAAACTTATTATGCATGCAACTATGCATTCTTTTTACAATTTTTTGATTCCTAAATATGCAAATATGTGTATTTTAGCAACTCCTGAAGTTCCACTAAAAAATTCTATCATTTTCCTTATTTTTCCCCAACGTTTCCTTGCATTTCCAGTAATCGGTGATATTATCGATGATATCGATGTTGTTTCCATATCCCCGGCCAACAAAACTTGTGGCGATACTGATACTTCGAACACTAGCCTTTTCCATAGTTTGGATTCTCAAGCACAAGATACAAGGCGAAAGTTGTACGAGGAATATGAGATTCCCAATTGCTATTCAAACAACCCTAAAAATATAATCCATGTTTGTGTAGTGCCTTATGAAATAATCATCCCATAATGATTAAGATGACCAACCCACACCAAGGATTCAACTAATCCAAACATGCCTTAAGTAGGATTTGTGTTTTTTCACTCTTTGCCATAGGAATTTAAAAAGCGTGAAAGTACACTGGCATTCTAGTCATGGAAGCTTTATAAAAGTAACCTTACCTCCCATGGATAGGTGTCTCCTTTACAAGTGGCTAACCTTCTCTCTCCATTCTTTTAAATAATAGGATCCCACCTCTTACGGAGAACCCACAAATAGTGGTAAGTTGATGGAAGGGCAAGCTCCCGCCCTAATTGCCAATAGATGCCAACTCACAACTCATCTTCACCACCAAAGAATTTGATAGAAGGCTCCCTCACAACCCATTAGTTGATACAATTTGCAAGTGCTCCCACTTCATCCAGCCTCACCTCTAGCATCTTACTCTTTAACAAAATGACTTTCTTGCCCAAAACCACTTCAAAGTACCTAAGGATGCAACAAATATTCCACATCTCTCCCACAAGCATCACAGAAGATGAGGTATCATCAACCAACTGCAAGTGAAACACCTGGAAATCAAATAGGTCCACTCTAAAGCCCTTGACTAAACCAGCCTTCCTTTTTAAAAATTGATTATCATACTAATATAAGATAAAAGCATTACCCTCTCATTACTCGTGGATTAGGCCAGCCTAAAATAGACACATCAAAAGAAAATTCGTTTTAAAAAAAAAAAAATTAAAATTTAAAAGGCCCAGATAAAGTTGTTAGAAACATTCCACTACAAGACCTGCCAATTACTCAATAACTCTGTCTTGGAATAACCTCGAAAATCCAGTCTTGAAAGTATCCAATTGACAATCATTCAAAAGATCCATCTTCTAATTGTTGCAACCTTAGGGAAGGTATTCTCAAAAGTTCTAGCATCTCTCCCTCCATGTAGGCAATAAAATCCAAAACAAAAACATCTTCCGAATACTCCTTGTGACCATTGAATAGGGAAGCCAACCATGATCATCAATGTCGTCATTTCCAATCACATAAGCAATTATGCCATGCATATGCCACCGTGGCATATGCAGTCATTGTCACGTCAAGGCTTATGTGGTCGCATAGAGAAGTTTGCAACCACATAAGCCATAGTTATGCAGTTATGCCATCGCATACGCATAACCCCAAAGCTAGAAAGGAAGAAAGCCCTTCATTAAACCTTGCCGTATCAAGTATATTACTAAGAGCTTCCACAATTACAACAGCAGCAACAACAACAACAAAAAGAACCAAAGCAGATCCCATTGCCTTATTACTCTTGATCCTCCAAAGATACCTTTATGACCGTGGCATGATCTTAGTCTAAAATGAGTTTTTAAGCTTTTCTCTAGGGTCTAATGGAAAAAAGAGTGAAAACCTTTTTTTTATTTTTTTGAAAGGTAACACCACCAGGGATTGAACCCTGGATCACTCACACACACTACATTATCACTACCAGCTCATCTAACGAGTAGGAGACAAGAGGGCCTTTATGGCCCCATATCAGACACAATACAGCCCAATTTCTTGGTTGACTGATTCACCCTTAGACAAACCTTTTATCTGAAATTGACTGTCAGTTAGTGTACTGGTCTGTGCCAAACAGCTGAGTTGGCTGACCTGTTTTTTTATTTTCAAGCAACAAATTTTATTAAAGTAAATCAGGGACAATGACGATATAGGAAACTGCAGAAAACAGCATGCAGTATAAATGAGAGATGACCTTCTGTCCAGTATAGAAATAAAATGAGGGAACAACAGAAATACAAAAACAGCAGTGTAAAGAAAGCCACATCCAAATTATGAAAGTATTGTACTTACGTTGTCCCATAGAGAATAATCTTTTGAATTTTAGTGATGTCAGCACCACATTGATTGTCTTCAATGAAAATGGTCAGGCTGAGAGAAAAATCATTCAATTAGATAATCTATTTTCCTACAATAGAAACAATCAGAGAGATGAAGTCATAAAAGTATGGAAAACAGAAAAAAATAAATAAAATTGCACATACCTACGAACATTCTGAAACTTGACATACTTCAGAACAACTGGCTTTCCCTGTAAACAAGACAGAATGAATTGCTGCAGGAGGATCTTTCAAATAATACATTGTCAAAAGTTAACAAGTTATATAACCCTTATCCATGATCAGGTTCCCGATTTTGCAGCAGTGTATGCATGGATGCAGAAATGTTACCTTGAGATTATCCAGGGATAAAACAGCTGAATCACTTGGTGGGAAATCATTGACGTTACTGTAGAAATCATCACAATGAATAAGAAATTTTGAACAATGCATCAGAGCAAGACATGAATGATAAATCTCCATTAAATGTAGAACTAATACAAAATAACCACATCCCTCAAACTCAATAAAACATACCTAAAACCCATATGCTCCTTGTTTGCAAAAAGTTTCACCATCCTAGGACCTGTCCAAACAGCTCTTGCGTGAAATATTTTTCTTTTTCGTTTTTTCTTTTTGAACGGTCTCATGTGAAATACTATTAATCTATTTCATCAATCATATCATCATATCATCAAAGCCTTGACCCAACTAATTGGGCTAGCAAATTGATCATCGTATATAATTATATAGATAAAGAGAGGCAGACAAATGATCATGGTTCACATAGCACTACAGACAATATTGCTTTGAGTTGCTCAATTCAGATATGTATGCCAATCAAATAAACCTAATCATCCCATTAAGAATATGTATCTATGTAATGTATGTCATGTATCTAAGTGTCTATGCATGTATGTGTGCGTGCATGCGTAATGTATGTACGCATGTATATGCATCTACGTGTACTTTGTGTGTGTGTGTGTGCGCGCGCGTGCGTGCTATATATAATAGCAGCTTTTGGACGTTTGTGCCCTTACGATAAGTTGTGGGGACGGGATATGTAACATCCTAGATTTTCACTGTTTTGGATTTCTAAAAATCCTTAAATTTTATTTTTTTAATGTAATTAACTTATATTATCACTTACTGACTATTGGCACTCAATGTTAGTTTATACATGGGTGATACCAGTAAAAAACCACACAAGTCCAATTAATCAACCGTAGGAAGCCAACGAATCAGCCCGATCACTTGAACATCAAGTTTAGCCCCATGATTTACTCATGTAGGGCCCAAATCTAATCAACCCATCGCTAACTAATCAAAACAATCATAACTAAATTAAAGATCTAACCAAAGCCGAGTCAGATAAGGCCCGAATTTTGACTAATAGACCAAATTAACCCCGTTACTCTTTTAACCTAAAACCGACGGTTTAGAGTAATCATGACCAAATCTCCACTTTCACTAGTTATAAATAGGCCACATAGGGGTGTACATCGGGCCGAACCGAGTCGAACTTGGCTCAACCTGGCCCGGCCTGCTCACTAGCCAAAGCAGCCCGAACCCGGCCCGGTCACCAGGCCAACATGTCCAGCCCAAACCCAACCCGGTCAGCAATCGGGCGAGTTCGGGCCAGTTTCAGACCCACGATTTGGACGGCTTTGATTTTTTGACTCTGGTCCATCTACTCTATGGGAAGAACTTTGGTAGGTAACTTGAATGGCCTTGATTTTTGGGAACGGCTTTTGTCATAGATTTTTGGGACTTTGCTCCATCTACAAAGGGACCCACGATTTGGACGGCCTGGATTGCTATGAATGGTTAGGGTAATTGGGTAAGAATTTAGAAAAAATATACATATATATATATATTTATATATATAGGCCGGGTCAGGCCGAGTCGGGCCGAACTGGAACCTATCCGAACTCGGCTCGAACTCAGTTTCGGGCCGAAGAAAATGGCCCGTCCCGACCCGAACTCAGTTCTGAGTCGAGCGAGCTAATTGGGCTAGCCCGGTTTGTGTACAGCCCTAAGGCCACACTATGAACATAATTAATCCAAACCCTAATCATTGCGTACAAGAAATCTCACTACCCAATTCATTCCAGAAATGCCCCGATTATCCAAACAGGCTGTAGACCACTCGTTAATGGGCTACTAAACCCGTGGCTATAGAAATATATTCGTCTTAGTGGGCTTGACGTCCATCACGGGACATTGAGCCAAGATCTCGTCTCGAATCATTCAACTTGGACTTGCAAGGCGAGTGCTTGAGTTGTGCGAATACCTTAAATGAAAATCTAAAACTTGAATGAAATAAGTCCATTACTCTTTCGCAAAGTTGTAACTTTCGGATCGTCGGCTCATGACCAAATTCGGGATACTGACTAAAGATAGTTCTCCACACATCCGTATAGCCGCGGCCCCGATCGACTATCGGTGACCGTTGAACAAACTTCTAATCGTATCTGTCAATCGGCGCATCCAAATGGCGGGCCGATTGTGTCTGTGCGTAGATCATCACTAGGGCCAACTATCCAACGATGGGTATCGACTCCTACGCCCCGTAGTGGCCCCTAAATGGTAGAAAAACATTCCCCTACAGCTAGTATAGTAAAAACTCAACCCTTAGGGCCATTTACACAAAATCTGGCACTATATAAAGGCCTTATTTGGGCACCCCCTCCTCCCATACGAATTTCATGCCCTAGAGCAAGAGAAAAAAAAAAAGAGAAAGAGAGAAGAAAGAGAGGAGAAAGGAGAAGAGAGAGACCTTGGGGTGTGGGTGTTGGTGCACCTCCGCCCTCTCATCCCCTCTTTAGCCGCCTCGCCGTAGCCGGAGTCGTCGTTGGAGCTTTCCCGACAATGGTTGGAGATAAGTATTGAATCTCAAATATAATTTAGGATTTTAATAGTTGTTTATCCCAAATCTCATAAGCTTATATGTTTGTTTAGGTCTTTCAACAATTTTCTCTAAAAACCTAACCCTAGGAGCTCAAAATCGGAGATTCCTTCTTAAAGGCGCGGACTATTATTCTTAGTTGGCCTAGCACCAATTTTAGTATGAATCTAATGATTATGTTTGATTGGGTAATGTATTTGGATAATCTAGAGAAAATTTAGGCAAGACCTTACATTTTAGATCCTCTCAATCAACATAGAATGATTATGGAATGTTTGTTGTTTCTCAATATGATTGGGTATGAATTTGATGATTGTTTGTTCATTCTTTGCTTGATTTTTGTACAATGTTTCCTTATAACATGTATGATGCATTAACCCTTGTGTATTTTATACTATGAGATACATGAAATTCTTAGTTTCCTTACTAACTCACACAACGCACTTGCACATTTATTTCGTAATAATGTTAGTATTTGCATTTATAGAGAAACTTGAATTTATACGTTTAATGTATGATTACTTGACATCACTTGTGCTAGATGATAAACCCTAATTTGTTGAAGTGCTATTGAATACCATCAAATCCCTAGGTTGCTCAGGAAACTTAGGTGAGAGAAGGTGGTTCCGTTGGTAGGACTATCCTGAGGCTAGACCAACGGATTTGGGCGGATGCGAACGGGCGACAGTAGTTGGACTACATGGGTCGCTTGTACTTGATGCTGTCTATTACATACTCGCCTAAACTCGCACAGTCTAGTCCACTTACTAACCAACCATGTTTGTTAACCATGTCTGCTCACGCCTGTATGGAACCTGGAACACCCTTCAACCACTGAAGCCCATTGATAACCATCTGAAACTGATCCACTGACTTGAGAGCCGGAGATGGTGGAATGGGACACTGTGTCCAAGTTGTCGGCCTACGCTGGGGTGACAAGCCTCCCTGTAGTGACCGCGAGCAATCCCTCCTCTCTGTACTCCCCATGTGCTTTAATCAGGGATGGGGAACCCAATGGGATCAAGGATCGTGGGGTCCTGGCCTCGCACGTTGAGGGGCCTTGGCCTCGCAACCAGCTGAGGGCAATGATATGTAGGGTGTACCAGTTTCCCAAATCTGCTGGATGAACGGAATTAACTAAATACTCGGCTAACATTATTCACGCATCGCATTAGCTAGAATTTGGCGACTCGGCAGTTGAGGTCGCAATGAAGGAGTGTTGGTCATGCGCGATCATTAGACGAAATCGCTCGAGAGAGTGTTGTTGCGAGGTCATGCATCATATCATAATACATGCATATGCATTAACAAGACTATTTAGGGATCTGTGAATGTATGCCTTTCATTAAATTCATCATATAATTGCTGCTAGTTGTAACTTAAGGCTAATATAACCACTGAGTTAGCTACTCACTCCCACTCTGGGATGGTGTTTTAAAACATCAACTAGATCCTTTACTAGATGCAAGTGAGGTGGAGCTTGACTAGCCGAGCGAAGTGAGCAAGGATAGAGAAGAGGAACTTCCCTGCTTCCAGACTTTCGGCGGATCCTTTTAGTTTGAATTCGAGCTACCGCGGGGTATGGACCAGGGCCCTAGTCGCTTTGGGTCATGTATGGGTGGGACTAGTTCCCTATTTAAATGATTTTGGATTCGTGGTTTGGATATTTTTATATTTAGTAGCAATTGATACTGCTTTATAACGTACTTATGCTTCATGTCTTGCTAAATCCTCCATTATTTATGAGATCATCCAAATGCAATTAAAATATGAAGCCCATTAGGGCACCCATAACACCTAGGAATTCGGGAGCCGAGTTCTTACACGGCCCCTGAAAACCTGGGGTGTTACAGGATAAGGCTTCGGTTTTAACTTTGCGTGGCCCTTCAACCTGAGGGAATTTTTGTCCTTTCAACTCCTTCCTGAGAGTAGCTTGCACCACTTCTCTTCTTTGCATGTAGCCACACAGAAGGCGTAGCGTTAGGAAGCCGACTTTGTGGGTCCCACTGTGATAAATCTGCAACATCCACATCGTATATTTATTGCACTGGCTCATGTAGTTCTCTTAGGATGGAGGCCAAAAAATGAGGCGGATCTAAAGCTCGAGTGGGTCCCAGCCAAGGTATTCCATAATGGTAACCGTGACCGTAACCATTGTTGTCAAAATCCTATGATTTACAATTTGAGTAGAATCTTAAGTAAAATGATTTGAATCCCATTTTATATTAAATCCTACAATTCTATAATTTGAATCATATGATTTATGATTCAAATCCCGATTTCTATTCAAATTATGCTTGTGCTCTTCTATTTAAGATTCTCTTGGCTTTCATTTTATATTTTTAAATTGGTGGGGGGCTTTAAGAATCCTTTAGAAAAGCTAAATTATTTTATTGTGTTCTTTATAAGAGATTAAATAATATATATTCTCTACAATATTAAATCGTGGAGCTTTTTTTATGATTTCTTACTTCTTAACTGGTCGAAACACCAAATTGATGTATGACTTATCTAGAATGTTTTCATGGATGTTTACGAACATGATGACTTGTCTGTATTGTGGAATAATGGTTACAAATCAAAATATCGTTAGTCTACATAATGAAATGCCGTTTTTCCAACGTGATTCTACATTCATAAAAGGTAACAAGAACATAAATTATTAAAGGATCCTTGAATGTTTTTTGAGGAAAATTTCTTAAAAGACAAAAATAATAATAATAAAGGAAAGATAAGCATCCTTTAACATTATCATGACATGGTATTATTACTCGGTGCATATTGATAGCAAAAGGATGATTGATGAGTTTTTTTTTTTTTTTCCTTATTTATTTATATTTTTAATAATTTTTTCAATTTTTTAAGAGAAACATTAAAAAAAATCTTATGATTTTCGATTTGATACAATTCAACCCCTATTACAATTTGCGATGTAATAACGATTTTGACAGGACTGGTCCCATAACAAACCATTACAATAGGCTCATTATGACTGTTACAGGACCGTTATGGGTCAATTTTTCTGTAATGGCCATTACAGCCGTTATGACCCCGTAATGCGTAATGGTTACCACCGTTAACATATGCAATGGCCATCGTGGCCTTTATTTGACCATTTTGGAATAACTAGGTCCTAGCACAACAAAAGGTGCACATGAGTTGCCCATCATCAAAATCTCTCTCTCTCTCTCTCTCTCTCTCTCTCTCTCTCTCTCAGTGTAGCACGCATGTGTCTAGATGCACCCGTTCCCTTAGTCTCTTTCTTTGTGTTGCACACGCCATAACCCTAGTGTGTATAATGTGTGTATGTGAATCTGTGTCTATGTCCATGTCTACGTCTGTGTATGCACACGCGTGACCCCTGCTAGTGTGCATGCATATAGTTGAGTTGTTTGAGGGCCCGCCATGATATGTGTATGCTATCCAACCTGTGGATTACTTGGTAAGCCCCACCATGAAGATGGGATGCCCAAAAAATGAGGATAATCAACCATCAGGTGGGCCCCACCATGAAATAGAACTAGAGGGTGGCTTAGCTTTGTTTCAAATATAATTCTTCATCATCTTTGTTTGTAATATCAGATGATTGGGCCATTCTTTTCATGAAATCTTTGTTGCCTTTCACCGAAAACAACCAAAAAAGGTATGGCACTATAAATTGGCATAGAGATTGAAAAGGAGAAGAAAGAAAGAGAAAACACGAGAGGAGAAAAAAAAGAAGAAAAAAAGATGAAGGAAGAAAGGAATAAGTTAGGGTTGCACGCCCCCCACCCCTTTTCTCTTTTATTGAAGTAATCAAAAGAAAATAAGACAAAAATGCCCCTGTACGATAAACTTTATGTCCAGCATCGAATCATACGATTCGTATGTACGATTTAAAAAATGGTTTAATGTACGATTCGATACTGAATCATACGACTTTATCATGAATCTTACAATTCGATATTTTTTCTAAAAAACAGGCAGCGTCCGGTGGAAAATTCAATTTCATTTTTTCAGTTATTTGCAATTTTTGTTTAGGGCTTCTGTGTTTAAAAGCTATTTATGCCCCACATACATTATAATATCACTTCTTTTCTTTTTTGAGAGAGATAATGGTGAGATTTGAAGTTTATCTGGGCCTAAATAGTTTTTTTTTTTTTCAAGTGTTTTCTCATTTATTTCAAAATTTCACTATTTTCTCATTTTTAATCAATTTATAATCTTCTATGTTTGTGTGGGGCCTAAATGTTTTTTTTTTTCCCTTAATATAGAGGCTTGTCACTTGTGTGTTGGTTGGTTCTTTTTAAGCATTGGAGATGGGAAAGAAATCAAAGACCAAGGACAATGATCTTAGTTGGGAATATTGTTCAAAGATGGATAAGGTCCATAATCTCCACCTAAGATGTATTTTTTGTGGGAAAGAATATTGGGGAGGTGTGTTTCGAATGAAACATCACACAGCCCGAACAAAAAATGTAGCGGCATGTCCCCAAGTCAGTGATGATATAGTGGAAAAATTCAAGAATTTATTGGGATGGTATTGTTAGTGAGAAGAAGCAACAAGAAGAAATGACGTATGATGTTGGAAGGGTTCCTATTATTGATGATGTTGATGAAATGGGTGAAGGTAAAAAGAAAAGGGACCATGAATGATTTTATGGGAAGAAAGAGTGAGACAAAAGAAAAACAACAAGCCACTCTAGACAAAACCTAGAAAAAGGGAGATAGAGATAGTGTGCCTATCTATTTCTCGTTTCCAATATGTAAATGCTCTACCATTTAACCTTGTAAAGAGCCCATTCTCCACACCTATGATGGAAGCAGTTGCTGCATTTGGGTTGGAATTGAAGCTTTTGTCATATCACGAAGGAATAATTTTTTGAAGATGGAGATTGAGTTGATAGAGAAATCTATTGATTTTATAACGAGGAATGTGGGAAGACCGGATGCATGATTATGTCAAATGGGTGGATCGATGAAGTGAATCGGCTGATTACAATTTTTTTAACGAGTCCAAGCAGTACTATACTTTTTAGATCTGTTAATTAGAGTTGTACACGAACTGAGTTAGCTCGGTTAACTCGCTCGACTTGACTTGAAAAAGCTCAATTCAACTCGGTTTGAAACTGAGTTCGAGCCAAGTCGAGCTGATTTTTGGAGCTCGAAAAAATTTTGAGCCGATTTCGAGCTTGTCTGAGATTGAATTGACTCAGATAGAACCAGCTTCAGTGACTCAGTTATTTTGATATTGATGTTGCTCACAAAGTATTTGACGAAATGACTCAACGAAGTGTTGTTTTGGGTGCATACATTCTTCGCAGGATCGGCTAGCAGCGAGGAAGGTAAGGATATGAAACAAATCACTATTTATAAATAAATAAATAAACATTACATTATAAAAATACCATTTATCTTGATTTTGATGCTGCCTACTAAGTGTTTGATGAAATTCTTGTAAAATGTTGCTACTATTTTGCATACTATGAGAAATTGAAGGTGCACTCCATGTGTTTGAGAAAATGCCGCACACGCTCGAACTGGCTCGAGTTGCTAACCAAGTCGAGCTGCCCAATTAGGCTCAAGGACCGAGCCAAGCTGAGTTTAAGCCGGGGTTGGCTAATGGCCAAGCCGAGTCGAGTTGTGCCAAGCTTGACTCGATTCGACTCATGTACAACTCTACTGTTGATACATTTGATATTTCAAAAAATGCGAACAATTTGTTGGGCTTACTATTCAAATGGTTACCAAGAGGATAATCATAGGACTTACCCCCATTGGACCTTACCCCTCCACCTTCAGGGGGATCTAACGACCTCCATCATTGGTTTCTAGGCATATAGCCTGATTCCACAAGATAAGGCCAGCCATTTAAGGCAATCTCCTCCCCTACTTCACTAGAGGAAATATGTACCAAAGTTTAGGGACATTAGGGTTTTTTACCCAATACCCCGAATTGTGAGCATGTGCCCACCCAATTAGCTGGTCCTTTTCAATCAAATCTAGAGCGTTCTTTTATTTCCCTCTTAACCATCTATTGCAAACCAGCAATAGAAAGGCTAGGATTGTTCAATCAGGCCAATTTTTAGAATCCCCATTCGTGGTGGTCCCATCATGCCCACAATCTAAAGAACCCCCAAGGGTCCACTTGCCAAAACCTAAGGCGCAGAGTCGCATACACTATGATATCTTGCTCAAGGTTCAAAGAGAAGGAGTCTTCTTGGGATGCTTTTGGGAACTAGGATTGAGGAATTCTTTTTTGCGTTTGTTGAGACTAAAGATTTCTTTTCATTGTTTTAAATTCACTTACATACCCTGACAGTGAAAATAATCAATTCATCGATTCCAAACATGGACGGTTCCAATTATCATACAACCAAGAATGTGGGCCCTGATCCTAAGTTGTGACAGAGGTAAGACATTGGGATGGAGATGCACCAAACATGTCCCGCCTAATCTGCTCCCTTTTTTTTAACTAACCTCTGACCATGGTAAAAAGCCTAGGTCGAAATAACTAATAGGTAGTTTCGGGATTTTAAAAATACAGCTCCTTGTACGTATGGTTTAACAACGATAGGGTTCAGCATGTCTAATGGCACAAAATATAGGCGGTTTACTTTAAATATTTTAGAAGTATGCAGTTTTTGATCCATAGCACAAAGGGCAGCCAGTTATAAGGAAAAATCTTCTTTTTTTTTTTTCTTTCAAAACCCTGGCTGGCTTCCTTTCCTTTGTTTTCCAAACCCTAGCTAGCTCCAAAATTCACCCAGATCCAACTCAAAATTTTACAAGGAATACCACCTCCCTACTTTCCTAAAGTAGACCCCACCATAGATCTCCTTTATTCCAAATTACACCAAATCGACCTCCACTGAGGCACGAATTTGAAACCCCAATGGATTCCTCCATCTCTTTCTATAACTTGAAAAAAAATAAAATCCCTTCCTATGAATCATCAACAACTCTCTCACAAAATCCATTTTCGATAATATTTCATCTCTACATATCTAACAACAAAACTTCCACTTTCCGGATTTTAAAGGGAATCCCATTTCTCTTCCCCTCTCTCACAAATTCTTCTTTACATGTCTCATTTTTATTTTTTTTAAAGCTCACAATATTTGTATTAAAAAGCAAGAAGAAAATACAGAAATTGGAGAGAGGATTCGCTGAGAAAGCAGACTCTACTGGACTCCAAGAAATAGAAGGTCATAGCCCTTAAGAAAATCTACATAAACAGCCCATTCTATCATTAAACACTTTGCCTTAGAAGCTACAGCCATACATGTCTCATTTTTTCTACATGACTTTCTCCTTCTTTTAGCAAATCCTAATTTCAATCGAGGCAACTCAAATAGACACGCAACATCCATTCTAGTTTTTTCACAAGGCCTCCACAGCCTACCCTTCATCATGTGATAGTTTGACAATCATAGAGGTGGGCATCGGTCCGGATCGGAGCGGATTAGGTTCAACCCGATCAGATCCGAAATGGTAATGGTTTGACCCGAACCCGATCAGATCCGGAATCAAATCCGGGTCACCTGACCCGAACAGATCCGATACATGATTCGCCTGACCCAAACCGAGTCCAACTCGGTCAGAGAAACCGAGTCGGATCGAGTTGGGTACGATTCGGATCTATGTGAATATAATTTAACTTTTCATATAATGTGGTCCACTTCAACATTTAATATATGCAATTTTTTAACTCAAGGCCTAAATTGATATGTCAAAATGGATGAACGGCTTAGATAAAACATATACGTCAAGGTGAGCCCCACATGGCTCTGAAAGAGCATTTCACGTGCATATTCATATTTTCACTGGACGTTAATTACTTTACGTGCACGGCAAGACTTGCTTCTCATGCAAGCACATGCATAGTTTTGGTTTTTATATATATTAGTGAGTTGTGTGGGTTTAATCATGGGGTATGTGTTATATCCAAACCGTCCATCCATTTGGTGACCTCGTATTAAGGTTTGAGACGAAAAATAGGACAAATCTAACTATCAAGTAGACAACACGAATTGTTTAACGGCGAAAATCATTCTCTACAGCTATTTTTGGTGTGGTCGAGATGATCTTTTGATATTATTCATTTTTTGGATAATGTCCTATAATGATCTCTAAAAGTATATGAACAGTGTAGATATAATAAATACATCACTGTGGGGCCCATGTAACTTTGACATCCTTTGAACCGTTCGTACAACTCGGACTCGAGGAGCATCAGTGCTCGACTTCTCACAACACGTAACTACAGCAACTCTGTCAATCCCCCATTTTTCTCAAAAAAGGAGCACTTCGATACTCTGGCAGAGTGTGATCGTTGATACGCAGACACTAATAAATTACACAGGTGTTATACAGTTAAATAAAATCAAGCCATTCAAATATTGGCTCTAATTTAGATGGACCTTAACTTAAAATTACAGCTATTTATTTAAATTAATTTGTGATCTGAATGGAAAACAGGAAACGCCTCCTATCTAACGTACAAATAAGTGAATGACCACTAATCAGAAGTTATAATTTTTAAATGAAGTTATTTTTTTCCTGACAACCTATTTGCAATAGGTTCCAGAATTCAAACGGTTAGATTGACCTTGTATATGCCACCGTACACTTCCTGGACACCTGCATGTCAACCATCATAATGTGCCAGAGTATCAAATAGCTCCCTCTCTTTATTTCTTTTTGAGAGATTTACTACTGTATTCCGGGTCGGGTTTGCTTAGGTCGGTTCGGACCCATTCGGTCCGGGTAATCGGACCGGATCTGTTCGGATACAGTATTATCCGAACCTGACTCGAAATAACATCGAATCTGGATGATCAGAATCGATCAGGTCCGATCAGACCGTCGGTTCTGTTCGGAACGGTACCGATTCGGGTCTGGTCGGATCGGATCCACCGGATCAGGCCCAAGTTGCCCACCTCTAGACAATCATCTCTACATCAACCCACAAGGAAGCTCCTTTGGAGCTCCCATGACCATGGGTGATAATGATTGTTAATTCAAAATTTTGGGGAATAACTAAAATCATTTGATTACTCTCCTCTAATTTTCCCAAATGATGCTTATTCACTAATATGATGGTGTCGAGTAATTACCCTATTTTCAGGTTACATTTTTTTTCTATATTGTTTTCCCATCGCCCAAATTCAGTGTTTTTGCTAGAATAACTATTTGGCTTTACATTGTGTTAATCCAGATCATATAGAAGCTAGGTAGACTTCTTTCTATTTAGAAATATAGACAAATCAATATCTAAAGATTGCAAAGTTATGCTAGGATAGACTTCAAGTATTAATCAATATCCAATAACGAGGTGGTTGAATTAAATGGAGAGAATAGTTTTATTGAATATTAAATTGATGGAAGAAGGAAAGTTGAAGTTAAGGAAGATGTTATGCAGAACAAGATGGTTACATGGATTATGAAAGTGGAAAAAGAAGCGTAAGTATCCAAAGGGCAAGGCCACCCATATAAGGAAACTTGGTGGTGAAATGTTAAGGTCCAAAAGGATTTAATGGAAACGATCACGTTTCAAGGCCTGACAAGGGACTTAAAACGAGGAATATTTAGAAGAACATAGAAACACCAAAATGAATGCTAAAAAAGTAATAACTAAGGCTGAACTTGAGACGTAGGAACCTAGGTCGGGGGCAAGGGAAGGTAAAAAAAAATTACAAAAATGAGAGAAAGGGTGGGGACCTAGATCATGTGATCTCTCTCTCTCTCTCTCTCTCTCTCTCTCTCTCTCTCTCTCTGAGGATGATTATCCATATTTTTTGATGTTTTGTCAATAAATTATTTGTTAGTTTAAACAAAGGTGCTCTGCATTGGTTACATAGCGGTCGCATTGGTCATTACATAACAGCATCGGCTAAGACCCTTAACAGGATTTGGGGTCGAACCAGTGATGGTGAGAAAAACGACACAGCGATGCATTATGATAGGGGCCAATGGTCAGAAAACGGCTTTTTTATATATAAAAATGCTGAAATCCACATTTTTTCCATTGTTTTGTAATTGTTCTTCATCTCTCATCTTTCCTAATGCATTTTTGACCAACATTGTGCACATATTACGGATTAAAACTCTAGATTAGAGAGATTTGAATGGATTGAAGCTCCGTGGGACATTTTGGGAAATTTTAGAAAGAGAGTTAAGTGTTCAATTTTTTATTTTTTTTAAATTTCTTGCTATTGATAGTTTTATAATGATTACAACACCAAATTAACCACATCTTACTAGATTCATGGTCAGTTTGATGGGTTTTTTGCAATTTTCTAATATTTTTTTAAATATTGTTGTTTTTTACATGAAAATAGCAAAAATCAGCTTATTTATCATATTTGAGTGTGGATGCTTCAAACAGATGTAAATGCTTACACGCACAACATCATGCCATAGATTAGGATTTTTTGTGATTCTTTTATTTTTGTTAATTTTCACATGAACAATAAGTATGAGGAAAAACTCCAAGATTTTTTTTATATTGAATGTGGACGTTTCAAATAGATGTAAGATGCTTACATGTACAACATCTACAAATACCAAAGCAACCACCTAATCCACCATCCCAAGCCCAAAGTAGACCATCAATTGTATCATGTGCATTATCTCTCTTGGCACGTTGTTGCACCCCGTGACTTGACCCTTTTGATGTGTCAAATGTAGTTTGGGTCGCATGATTCCACCAGTTATCACTCAACCACAATAGTTGCACTTCATTGAATACCTAGTACCACCCACCCTATCATAGCCATCCAACATCTTCACTTCAGTTCTAGTTCCAGATTTCGAGTGGCCGGCCATTTTCTCACTACTCCATACGTGTGTGTGTGTGTGTGTTATCAACATAAAATTTTAGAAAAACAATTTGTTCACATGTTTATTCACAAGTCCACAGTCAGTCGGTCATAAAAACAACAGAATTTTAAAATAATAATAATAATAACAAAAATAAAATGGGGTTAAAATTCCTAATCTAGGGCATGGTATTGTAAATGTAAACATCCTACATCTGTTTGAAGCATCACCATTCAGTATTAAACAAAAAAAATTAATTTTTTTGAGGCTTTTTCTTCAAAGTTACTGTTCATCCAACAATGCCTTCCTCTGCTTTTGCTATGGATGCAAATCTAACAAAAGCAATGCCCATTCAGAATCTCAACTCCCTGTTGATGTGTATTACTATTACCACATCCCAAGTGCCAGGAGAACTCTATCCAGTTCCAACCTTCCAAGATGCCTTTCACAAATAGGGTGAAGAACTCCACACGTTCACCACGAGCTGGGAGCCCCCTCAATGGCTTGTCACCACTTGTCCTCCTGGTATCAACACTCCCATTTCTCATTCAGAGAAGTTCCTTCGCCATCTCCTATTCCTTTCTTGTTCATCCCCTATGAAATCTCCTCTCCATCACTTGTTGATCAAATGCCATAATTCCTTAACTGAATGCACCTTAAATATACTTTTTATGCCCTATAATTGTATTATTCTAAGAGCAATTAGTACTTCAATTAAGAGGCAGTTTGGATACAATACCAATCTTGGAAGTTGGAACTAGTTAAAAATAAGACTAGAACAACAAATAACAGTCAAATTTTGTTCTATACAAAATATGAAGTCAATTTGTTAAACACAAGTTACTGAGATTGAACAAATATGAGCTGTGTTTGGAAAACAATGTGCTTATGAAATTAAATACCAAAACAACTTCCAAGACCCAATTGCACATTCACAAATTGACCATTTGAAATATAATTTCACTTATGCTCCATCCAAAGTGGGGCCCACCATTTGGACGATTTAATTCATGTTACATGTTTACAACATCTGGTTGTGGGTGAACAATCTATATGTACAAGACCGGCCCTCAAAGTAAAACCTAAGCTCAACATAGGGCCCATGACAGGCCAAAACAAACAAGCCTGAGCAATGCCGCCTACTTTTGTGCAAGATCCAGGCTGTTCATCAAGGGCGCCCCATCATTCATTATATTTCAAAATTGCCCTTGAAACCCTCAATGGGTTTGGGTTGTTGATCGCCATCATCACCATGCTCATCATTATCATTGTTGTCGTCATTCCAGTTGCCAAATTCTGCCAATGGCTGAACGGAGAGAGTTAATGGATACCCATAGCCAACCAGTGTAAGTGAGCTCCAACATTGATCACCAGTGGTCAATGGATGTTGGTGGGGTTGCGAAGTTACAGCTAAGCAAAGGAAAGAAGCGGAGAAATTTTTAACCAGTTAAAAAGACAAAAACAAAAAAAAACAAAAAAACAAAAAAACAAA
The DNA here is from genome assembly GCF_029962835.1 of Magnolia sinica. Lineage (NCBI taxonomy): Eukaryota > Viridiplantae > Streptophyta > Magnoliopsida > Magnoliales > Magnoliaceae > Magnolia > Magnolia sinica. Next base: position 104,451,890 of record NC_080578.1, on the reverse strand, counting down.
AAAAAAAAACAAAAAAAAAAAAAAACAAAAAAAAACAAAACAAAACAAAACAAAAAAAAATAACTTTTTATATATAACATCTTAACCAAAAAGTGGGCTATTTTGGGTCAATTTTAACCAAGGGGAAAATTTCTCCACTTCCCATTAGTATACCAAACATAATTAATTACAAGCTACCTCTTTTGTTTTTAGGAGTGTAATGGTGGTCTGCTTCCTCAGCAGCCCCTCTTTTGTTTGTTTTTTTCCTTCCCCTTTAATGAAATCATCTCACCTTTCAAAAAAAAATAATAATTACAAGCTACCTGGTTACATTTTCAACTTAAAATTTCTCCAAAACTTGGGCCATGTTGAAACTTTTTTATGTCAATCTCTGTGCATGAAGGAATCAATAGTTGCACACAGTTTCAATTACAAACAACAGCATATCAGCACAAATGCAGCGATTCATTTATTGGCAAGAAAACATGTTTCTATAGACAGAAGATTCAATAAAATACATGTCAGAATCCGCCTGCTCACTCCCTTCTGTTAAAAGGAAAAGGAACCAAAAGAAGGGGGAAAAAAGAAGCAAGAATTAAAAGCAGCAACTCAATCTCCCAATCAATAAATAAACATCTCATATAGGCAGAAAAAGTTTTTTTTTAAAAGAAGAAGAAGAAGAAAAGGAAAAAAAAAAAAAGAAGCTCAACTGCAAGAGAATCGACAGTACCTTCCTCTTCAGGCCCAATGATAACAACCGAATGCAACTTAACAACTTGCATGAAAGGAATATAAATCAGCAACTGTTCATCAGCGTCACTCTCGAGATGCAACCCCTCATCTTCCCTGTAACCCTGATTTAGAAGGGGGAAAAAAAGAAAGAGGGCAAGGTATGCAACATTAAGAGGTGTGCAAATAGATCTTACTGTGCAAGGCTAATAGGTGTAAGGTTATACCAAGAGGGAGTCTGACTACACAACATAGGTTAATGGTCATGGAATGTCATGGAACATGAAGGGGCATGAGAAAGGGAGTGAAATTAATAGGTGTCCAAAAATTAGGGGGTGGAATTTAAAAGAAGAGAAAACAATGTTAGTTGAAAATAAATCGATAGAAATAGGAAAGTGGAATGTCGAGGAAGAAGTGAATTTTATGTGGAATGAGATGGCTAAGTGCATTAGGAAAGTGGCAATGGATGTTTTAAGAGTATCTAGAGGGAAAAACTAATCATATAAAGAAACTTGGTGGTGGAATGATGACATAGAAAAAGCTATTATTGAGAAACATTGATGTTTCGAAGCTTTGTAAGGGACTAGAAGCAATGAAAATTTTGAATAATATAAAAATGCCAAAAAGATTGCAAAGGAAGTGGTAAGCGAGGTTAAGCTTAAGGCTTATAATGATATTTACAATAGATTGGACACAAGAGAAGGTGAGAAAGATGTCTTCAAACTTGCAAAAATGAAAGAAAGGAATGTCGGGAACCTAGATCATGTTAGATGCATTTAGAACCATAACTAGAGCGTACTAGTCAAGGAGAATCAGATGAGATCAATCGAAGGTGGAAAATCTATTTTCAAAAGTTGTTACACAAGAACCACTCTATAAGCATGGAAATAGAAGGAACCATAAATTCATATGGTGTTAGAGACCACTGATCCTTTCTTAAGATTATGGTATCTGAAGTGAAAGAAGCTTTGGGAAAGATGAAAACAAAAATGCCCTCAAACAAAATGCTATACCAAAAGATGTTTGGAATTGTATGAGAGATATCGGGCTACTTTGGTTGACAAAGTTGTTAAACAAGATTGTAAAATCTATGAAAATGCCAGACAAATGGAGGAGAAGTACTATGGTACCTATTTATAAGAATAAAGTAGACAAACAAAGTTGCACTAACTATCGTGAGATTAAACTTATGAACAATGATATAAAACTTTGGAAGAAGATGATTAAGCAAAGACGAAGACATGAGACGAATGAATGAGAAAATAGTTTGGTACTTTGGTTTCATGCCATGGAGGTCTACCATTGCAGCTATTTTCGTACTTAGACAATTGATGGAGAAACATAGGGAGAGGAAGATCTCCACATTGTCTTTATTGACTTAGAGAAAGCATACGATAGGATCCCTATGGTGTTAATTTGAGTGTTGGGAAAGAAAAGAGTTTCAAGAGGGCATATTGACGTGATTAAGGATATGTATGAGGAAGTGGTAACAAATGTGAGAACCACTAGTGGAGAGACAAGTAAGTTCCCAATATTGTAGCCTTACATCAAGGATCAGCATTAAGCCCGTACCTTTTCGCATTAGTTATGGACAAGTTAACGAAGCATCTGAAAGATGATATTCCATGGTGTATATTGTTTGCAAATGATGTAGTTTTAATTGACAATAAGTGGGAGGACGTAAACATAAAGCTAGATTTATGGAGGTGTGCTTTAGAATCTAAAGGACTTAAAATTAGTCACACTAAAACTAAGGAATTCAATAACATTAATGGTGGTTCATGTAGATCTAACGAGCGATTCACCGACCATTTAGCGAGACGTACTCCTAAATGAGTCCTATGAATCATCCCGGTCGAGCGGTCGATGCGGCTGTGCGGGATATTGCTTTTGCGTTGCTTGATTAACAGCCCTCGAAGGTGGGGGATTGGAGGTTGCCCCCCTTGGTTCTCAACCGTTGGATAGTAATTGTGTGGCATCGACTATGCAACCAGTTGCTCCCCAAGATTATCAATGCTGGCTTGAAGTTGCCTTCGGGTATATAAAGATTCTAGGTATCAACAAACTCCAGCCAGCCATAAGGCCAGTCGTTTCAGCCATTCTTCCTTGCCACTGATGGCGGTGGTACAGGACAACCTCGAGGTTCATTCTGGCTAGCCTTTATAGGGTGTTCAACTACCCGTTCTGCTTCCAGTTCCAGGGGAAAACTAGGTGCAAGCTGGATATTCAGCGTTATCGAAAGTCTCTCGAAAAAACTTTCGATCACCCTTTCAAAATTCTCTGCTTGTGCCCTGTTACCCTCTGCGATTTGTCGTATGTCTCTTTGCATCTGAAGGAAATGCATTACGACATCTCCAAGGGATGGTTGAGAATGCATCTACATCAACAAGTTCCATCTACTATCCCTCGTCCTGTGGTTCTTCTATAGCGTCAGGGATAAAACTAGCCTTTTCGATTTAGGAAGCATCTTGCTTTATTTGGAAATACCAAAGATAGAATATTGTGTTCCACTGGGCATGCCAAAAAATATTTTATGCTATTCAATCAAACACGAGGCCACACGTGTTAATGAAGGCCCGTATTCGATCAAACATGTGTGGCTAGGATAGTGCAGGCATGCTAGAGTTGTACTTGACTCGAGTTCGATTGAATGCTGGTGACCCAGCGCTGAGAAAGACCGATTAAGACTAGATCAATGGATCGAACACCTTATCAACCCCTAATTGTTACAGCGATCGGGCGATTTAGAAGGGGCGGGGTTAGTCCTTCTGAATGGGTACTTTTTTCTTTATGTTTAGGACTTTTCTTTCAACGGTGATTGTAGGCTTTGTATTTCTAAATAGAACAATGATGAAAAGAAATAAAACTAAAAGGGCTAACAATGATAATTTTATTGATTTGTATTTGAATCTCTATACAATCAGCAAATAAATAAAATCATCAGAGAAATAAATGAAAGATAAATACACGTGATCGCTTGTATGGACAAACAATCGAGGCGAATGGTCAGCAAGATATGACCGGGGTGTGATCTTCCAAGTAAGGATTCGGTTGATAGGGATCCAACAACGGTAGGTGGTGGATATTTATACTACTCCTAAGCATACTACAGTGATAGTGCTGGACAGTAGCGATTTACGCTAACCTAAACTCTGGGCATTCTACAGCATAGCTGGATAGAAGTGGGGGAACTAGAAACTAAGATAAGCAGGGTTGCGTTGTGTAGATTGATTGTGTTTGTCTTGGGGCCCCGAGCTCTTCGTCACGTGCTTATATAACTTGGGAGGTGGCAAACCCTTGCTGGGTTTCCTAGCTGGTTTAAGATCCTTGGCAATCACGATGTGGAGTTGTTTTCCGATCTTCCTAGCCTGACCAAAGAGATCTTCAAGAGTTGCAGTACCAAACCATTTTTATATCACCGTGACAACATGACTGCAGAGACCCATGGACGTTACGGGATCAGTTTCACTGGACCTGGATTCCTCCAAGTGTCTTTGATTTCCTTCTGCTTTGAAAAGAATCCACTTCTCGACCCTTGTAATCGCCACGAGAGCACTAATTGTCTCTAGGAGGATCTCTCATTTTGGCAGGATTATGTGAGACGGCCTTGCCGAGCATATCTAGATTGCGATAGGATCCCTATCTCGGCAGTCTTTATAAACTTGTCAGCCACGTTGCTTCAACTACACATGTCACTCATGTTAGTGTCTTATCTGCAAACGTGCATACGGCTTTGTGCCGTTCTGCTTTTGACAAGTGACGTGCCACCGAAGGATGTGAGGCAAAAGATATCATCGGAACACGAGCAGGATTTTGTCTATCATTTAGTGCATAGTGCCGACACGTGGTGGCATCTTATTGGTCCGCATGGACATGCCGAGACAGCTGTAAACAGTAATATACTAACTAATGTACATTACGTGTCAAGTGATTGGTTGGAAAATATATTCACTCGGATGCAATGTTATAAATGGCAATATCGGTGGGAATAGAAGTTTCCATTTGAAAATTGCAACCCAAACAATGGACAAATAGAGCTCAAGGTGCGAATTGGCAAAGAATTCCGATCGAATCAAACCAGAGGAGGGAGAGAGGGAGCGAGAGCGAAGGAAAAAAAAAAACCCTAGATTATATTGAGCTCAAGTACCTGTTTGAGGGCGTTGGAAAGGGAATGGCCAGTGTTCTGATTGAGGCATTCGACTCCAGTCCAATCTATGAAGTCGAGAAGATCCACCTGATCAGAAAAGCCGCAGAAAAAAGAGGGAGGTTAGATCGTTCTTCTTTCTGGAAGATAGATGCAGAAATCGAATGAGTGATGATAGCCAGATTAGGGTTTTTTCATGCACCTGACTTCTCTGGATTGCCGTAGCAGATTGTGCAGACATGGCGGAGCAGTTGCAGGCAGGAGAGAGAGAGAGAGAGAGAGAGAGAGATTGCTAAATTGCTAAATCCTTTCTCCTTTTATCTCGTTGAAATCAGGAGAAATCACTTTTTCTCCGGATTTCGGTGCGGGTCGGGTCGGGTTAAATTTACGAGGACCCGACTTGTTTACTAATTCGAGCCGAACATTTTGGACCCGGACCCGTTCCATTGGTCTAAATTTTAGACCCAAGCCCACATTCCACCGTTCGGGTCCTATGACCCATTGGGTCAACCTGACCCATTTGTACCCCTCCAATGGAAGAACCGTACCTTATGTAGTAGTGGTGTCAATGGGCCGGGCTGGACTGTCGGGCTTCCAGGCCTGTCTTGCCTCGGGCCAGACTTGGGCTGAAGTACACAAAATCGGGAGTGGATTAGGTGCGGCGCTGACCATAGGCCCCACCTTAATGTATATTTTGTATATCCAACCTATCAGTCTGTTTTTTTCAAGCTCATGCCGAAGAACGAAGCATATCCAAATCCCAGGTCGACCACACCATATGAAATAGTAGTGATTAAATGGCCACCATTAAAGTTTTCTACAGCCCACTTTAATACCCAAATCTCAGGTGGACCACACCACATGAAACAACATCGATCAAATGCCCACCTTTAAAATTTTTCCCACAGCTCACTTTAATACCCACCATAATGTTTATTTGTCATCGAATCTATTGATACGGTTGCACATACATGGATGAAAGGAAAAATAAATAAATATCTTGATCCAATATTGATACGGTTGCACATACATGGGTAAAAGGAAAAATAAATAAATATCTTGATCCAAAGCTTTTGTGGCTTGTAATAAGTTTTTAGTGGTCACTCTCTATGCTGTGGTCTACTTGAGATTTTGATATGCTTCATTTTTGGGCTCACTCACTTAAAATGACTTGAAAAAACAGATGGATAGCATGGCTATACAATTCATACATCAAAGTGGCCCTATGGTCAAGGTTGCATTTATGTTAGTGAGGCAGAGGCGCACCTAATTTGCTCCCCACAAAGCTACCACATCTATCCATACAATACCTATAACACTTTCTGTACACTAAAAATAAAAATAATAAAAATAATAAAACTAATAAAAAAATAAAAAAGAATTTCAACCCAAATTTGTTTGTTTTGGATCACGCTTTATACATTTCCTTCGTCTAGGTCCAATAAAAGATACACACAATGGTGCCCCACACACAAACCTATGGTTGGTATTCCATCTCTATTATTTCTTGTGATGTGGCCCACCTGAGTTATTGACCTGGATGATCTTAATGCACGCGATGGACAATTAATTTTACATACTCGACATGGTGACCCTTATGTTCATCGCACATACAAAAGATTTAACTCAAGAACAAACATAAATGATGAGGACATGTTCTAAGTGCATGGATTCCACCAATAATCATTTCTTTTATCAATGGTCAAAATTCTCTAATCCAAGAAACAAAATGAGAGTTGTTTAACGTTTTAAAAGATTTCACTTGCTATCCAAACATACCCTTATTTTTTAATTCTTATTTTATATTGTGACCCATAGAATGATAGAAATTATCATTGGATATTCATCACATTATCCATGTAATACAAACGGATTCCATGATCCCAAATAGGCCATAAAATTACTCCCAAAACCTTTAAGTTTACATGGTGTGGCCCATCTGAGTTTAGGATCAAGCTGATTTTGATACCTTCTCTTCATGCTAGTCAATGAAACTTGAATAAGAAGCATGCATCTCCATTTTTTCCTCTATTGTGGCCTGTGTGAGTTGTGAACATGGTTGATTTTTTGGTCTAAACACCTAAATCTAACTTTGCAACTTATGGACGGACTGGATTACCATAGAAAATATGATGGCCCACAGAGAATGGGTGTTTTACAGGCCGAGTATAGATGCTGTAGATGATATCCATCTCAAATATTCACTCCATGTCCTTACAAATTAGGGTCCAACATCCTTAAAAAAGAACTTTGGATATTAAATTGTGTGTGGTTTAATGAAATGCTATAAATTTATTTTGTGAGTTCTACAGGTGGGCCCCACCAATTGTGTGTATTGGCATCAAACCTGTTCAACAGGGTCACATGTTATAAAAGTTGAATGGTTAAAAATTGAGGGCTATCCAACATCATGCGCGGCACATGTGATTTTAGTGTATTTTAGATTATTGTCCACTGCTTTCTATTTTAAATTATCATCCACAATTTTTTGTAGGCCGGTTTATATAATGATTGTATATGCTTAATTTTTAGGGTATCATATCATAATTATGGCCACTTCATGAGATTTATGAACGGGTTGAATGGCATATACTCTAAGATAGCCCACCATACGATATATTGATGTTGCACATATATCTATAAGGGGCCCTCTGTTTTGACGGCGTATAATTTCTCTATCAGAAATTCTACCTAATAACTGTGTGGAATTCAATTATGTTTGTCTACTTACTAAGAAACGACATAATCTATTAAATATTTTAACATACATTTAATTTTAAAATTTTAAAAATGCATAAAAAGATTTAAAATATTTGCCAACAGATTTACAACTATTAAATAGGTACTGGGATTTTAAAGTGTTTGAAGCTTCAATAATTTTAAAATGCTGAAATTTAAATAGTCTTAAAATATTGCATACTAAATATTTAATTAGAAAATTTGTAATTATAAAAATTAATAATTTTCGTGGTTAAATAAGTTATTTATTTTAAATATTTTTAAATTAGTGAAATAAAGTGGTAATTGTAAAGTTATGATACATCATTCTATGTGGTATTTCTCTCTAATAAAATGATAATTGTATCAATTTGTACTATTTTTCTCTTTTTAGATGCTTAATTATAATCAAATAAAATTAAGGGGTGGGAATGGGTTGCGAATGGCTCAGACCCAACATGTCACTTAAGACCCAAAGCCCAAGCCTGGGCTAAACCTGCTTGCACTAGCATAGCAAACCCAAGCCTGAGCTGAACCGACATGGACCCAGCATAGCAAGCCTAAGCCCAAGCCGAATTGACATGGACCTAGCGTTGCAAGCCCAAGCCCAAGCCCGACCTGAAAATTTTTTAGTTGGGCATGAGCCCAACATGGACCAGAGTTTTAGATCAGGGTGAAAATTGGTACCTTGGGGTTTCATGTGATGCCGCATCACATAGACCATTCAGATTGGACGCCCATAACACGTGTGCAAAGGTGCGCAAGTGTGCACGCATGCCTATATGTGTGTACGTGCGCCATTCAACACACACATTAAAGACAGTCCCAACACAATTATGGGAAGCCCTAAAAATAAGCCTGCCCAATAATTAAAAAGGCCATACCAAAAGCAATGAACAGCCATTCCGAAACCCTTAAATTGACAAGCTGGCCCAGGTTGGTTGGATCTTGGGGTATCCAATTTTCATGGTAGGGCGAACATTGTTGTACAGGTTGGATGCTATACACATAAAAAAGTAGGCCCCACATGCAGCCCTTGTAAAATAAACTTATTCTAGAATGACTGGTAGAAGAGCAGACCTCAATAAGTAATCCCTAGAAACACCGTTTTCGGTTCAAATTTTGAACTATGTTGGTTCCATTACAATTTTGAACTATGTTTGGAAAAGAAATGTAATTTCTAAGAATTGGAACTAAAATACTAAGAACACGTCCATCATACGTCCACCAATATGCCATTTAAGATGCAATTTCATTTTATTTATCGGTTTATTACCCATCAAAAGTGGACCCCATGATTTGGACGGTTTATTTTGAACTATATGTTTATGCATAGACAATATCCACCGCACGCTCTCTCTCCCACTAAGTTATCATCGCCACCTTCTTTTAATGGCACACACAACTAGCAATCCACATTACAAGGTTCCAAATCCATCTAATGGGAGACCCACCATGCAAATGATCCAGATCACTGGAAGATGGACCCCACATATACAATTTGTTGGCTAAACAAAAGAGTGATTGAACATAGAAGACACTCAATAAATTTTATTTACTACACAAAATATTACAAAACAGATTTTTCTTTCAAACTGAATTTCACATGAAAATATCAAATAGGAATGATAGAAAATCATAATATAAAATCTGTCTCGGTCTAAAGCTATGTCCGAATAAAGGAGATATCTAGTGCTGATACTGTGTATTCTAAAGCAATGGAACCATTGCTAAAGAAATCACGAAGATAGTCGACCAAACCGCATTTCTCAAAGGACTAGAGCCATCTGAAAAGGTGAAAAAAAGAAGTAATATTAGCTTGGTGTTTGATTTCGGTCTCAAAGACCGACCTAAACGGCAAGAAAATTAATAAAATCCCTATTTCCTACTTGAATATTCATGATCTATTCATTAATCAAGTGGGCCACATATGCATAAAGAAATAAACATTTTAGAAGAATAAAATCAACAGTTACATTAACAATGGATGGATTGTCTATGCAAGGATTGTTGTAGTATATAGTAGTGTGCATGTAAAGTTAGGCAGACCAAGCTCGACCAAAGTCCACGGGCTAAGCTAGTTGGTCCAAGCACGGACCAAAGCATGGTCGGGCAGGCTACCAGCTTATTGCCACTGTTAGGGCCTGTTTGGATGCACTTCCTCAAAAGCGGCTTTCAGTCAACTTGGCTTTTGCCCCGCTTATGTTTAAGTGCCTATTTTGTCAAGCCAGAGATGATATTGGTGTTTGAAGTTTGGATTGACATTGTGTTTCAGCCTCAAAAGCTCCTTTGGAGGGTGCATTGGCCCACCTTGGGCTGAAATTTCATGTAAAATTGTGTGATTCCATTTCCCCCGAATCTAATTATCACTGATTTGCAAGTCACGGTTTTATTTCTTACCATCTCTACACCAATACATTATTAAATATAGGTTACCAAATATATTTATATGAATTCCAGTGGCTTTCAATTAGTACCAAATACAACTAGTGATTTAAAGCGGATTTCAATTACTACTACATACAACTGATGATTCTAATTCACATGAATTTCGTAATAATTACCAATGTATATCAAATACATGCTCCCAAACAAAGCATTCACTTATGCATCACTGTGAGATGTGTGTGCCCTCTCAAGTATTCCCATTCATTTAGCCCGAGTCATGGACTACGCTGATTTTTAGGCCCAAGGCCAAAAGAGGAATAGTGTGCATGATGGTCGTGAAAACATTAAAGTGGGGCCCACACAACTCAATCCCACTTAATTATAATGCCGAGGTTTGTAATAAATCATGACCACACACCCAACTGACCTTGGTTTGATGCGCCACCATTCTCGGACAAACTAGGCGTAGAAGATGATCGGTTCGATACTCCAATGCCAAGGGTCTTACAATCTGCTCCAACTCCACCTGCAACCCAATCTCAAAAGCATTATGATAGTTCATCTTACAATGCCTATGCGGCCGAGTTTTGCATGACATAAACAGAGAGATTAGGTGCTGAGGGGCCTTTCATCTTGTTCACAGCATGTAACTCAAATCAAATCCAAGCCACCCAAATAGTGGGACCCACTTTAGATCAGTTGGTATCCCAAAACACACCAAGTGTATGATCCTAATTCTCTCATGATTGGTGGACAACTAAAATGGCTGATCCAAATTCAACAAAAAAATGTCCATCAGCCAGAAATCAGGATGATTAACCAATGTGAAAATGACCACTCTACGGTAGTAGTAGTCTGCACTATTTTGGTGATTGGAATTTAGGACATGTCACTTGTAGAGTAGGGGTGGCCCACCCCACCATTTCCCTTGATTCAATACAGATGCAGAGATTTTAAGGAGTGAAATAATTTTCTTACAGTCACTAAAGCATGGGAAGTTGGTAACATTGAGAATATTGGTGAATCCTTCTTTACAGTCACAACGGTGCCCGAATTGCGACGTTCTCACGCATGTACCTTCGCCGCAGTAAGACCACTTGCATGCTATACAACCATGTGAAACCGAACATTAGTACATATATTTCAGTGATACTGATAATGATGATAATAATGATAAGTGTCGTAAGATGTTTACGATCGATAATGGAATGATTAGTGTGGTCCGGTAAGGATGATGGAGCCGGAGCTAAAGCCGACGCATTGTTGCAGTCGTAATTCAGAGAACCTGGCAAATTCAAAGTATGACAGGAAGATAAAAATTAAAATTATTATTTAATTTATTGGATAATATTAAAACTACATTTTTATTTTTACTAATGAATTTATTTTGAAAGAAGAAATTTCTTAGATAACATTCATTTTAAATATAATTTCATAGAATTATAATCGTGAAAAAGACTTCAACTACTACAGATATTATTTTTTATGGGACACCTAGGAAATCAATTAATTATAGTGTGAATGACTGGGATCTACTGTAATGTGGTGTAATGTCATGTAAATGAGTAATGATAACCACTACCATAATAGTAAGAAGTAAAGCCTTATGTAATACTACTACCATTCTTGCAACTTTAATTTTTTTTTTATATGCATGTAATGTACTCACATGATTACATGCATGAAAATGTAACTTGCCTAATATATGTTATATCCACATGGTAGGGCATGACTCCAAATATCAACTTCATCCAGCACTTGTGTGGGCTGCAGGAAGTTTGTAATGGTAGACATTTAATCCACTACTTTCTATGGTATGGCCAACTTTCATTTTGAATGTCTTAATTTGTCTCTTTTTATAAAATGATCTTGCAAAATGAATAGATGGTGTGGATATAATACATATATCATGGTGGGGCCTATGAAACTATGCCACACCAAAGCATCTCAACTCATCTAAGTCGGTGGTAATTCTCACAAACTATTGGTTCATTTCTTACCATTTACCTTACCCAATGCACCTCTCTCTCTCTCTCTCTCTCTCTCTCCCACTCGCCCGAACTCAACTCAGCATCTACCCGACTTCTCTCAGTCATATGGCCTGCACTCGGCCACTCTCCTGGGCTCTCTTTCTATCCATACTCATAATAAAGTACTTTCATAGCTTCATCTAATATTATATATATAATTGAATATTTGATTTGGGGGTTGGGTTAGTTGGGTCGGGTGGCTGGGTTGAGTCAGGTGCGGGTTGGGTGTTGGGTTGAGTCGGGTGCGGGTTAGGTGTTGGGTCCTAGGTCGAGTCAGGTGTGGGTGCTAGTAGATGGGTTAGGTTGGGTGTGGGTGCTAGGTTGGGTCGGATTGGGTATTGGCAGATATGTTGGGTTGGGTTGAGTTGAGTGTGGGAGCAGGCTTGACCCAACTCGAGGTAAGCTCACCTTTACTCGATCCACTAGCTCACCTCAAAAGGTTTGACAAACAAGCCAAGTTTCAATATTAAGCTTGAAAGCAAGCTCAAGCTCAAGCTCTGTGTTCTACACGGACGAGTCAAGCTAAGCTTAGCTTACCTCGACCCAACTCAACTCAATATACAAACCTAATCTCAAAACTCATGTCATCCAAATAGGCCATGAGACTTTTAACAATCAACCAGCCTACACTCAAGCATAACATTTAAGGGAGGGTGTGGGCTAACATTTCCCTCACCTCCTCTCTCCACGTGTAGGATGCGATTTGGTTGGTGACCTTAACATCAGCTAGATAGCGTCACAGCATTGTGTGCCTACCATGTTTTTTGTGTTTTATTCATGCCATCCTTCCATCTTGCCTGTTCATTTTAGGGCACGAGCCAAAATTAGGCAGATACAAAGCTAAAGTGCACCACACTATAAGAAACAATGGCGACTCAATATTTATTGTTAAAAACATTTTTGGGTACACAAGTTTTGGATTAAGCTGATATTTGTGTTTTCCGTTTTATCAGGTTACGTGACTTTATGAACCGCTTGGATGGCAAATAAACATTGCAATGTGCTAGTAAGAAGCTTTAATGGCAAGTATTCAATCCCCACTGTTCCCTATGGTGTGATCCACCTGAGCTTCAGATCTGCCTCATTTTCGACCTTATGCCCTAGAAAGATCTGGAAAAATGGATGGACGGTGTGGATAAAACACATAAATCATGGTGGGGCCCACAGATTTGATACAAGCTCTCATGCTGGTATTGGGGTCACCATCTAAGCTGCGTCCCACGTATGTGCCATACCCTAATCTAGCCTAACGAGATCCATGCTGTATCTAAATTACAAACTATAATAAAAATGTTCAAGCATCTACACCTGTTGCATACTTCAATATGGACCGTCCATTCATTCCATACCACTCCCAATAGACCATGTCCAAAAGCACACCCCGATCAGATGATCCTAACCCTTGGAATGATCAAAGGGTCATTTCGTGAGAAAGTCCAACTTCGATGGCATTGGCTTATTAAAGTGCCTATTTATAATCACAAGTAATCTAGGCTGGGCCCGTCGGGTTTCTTTTTACCCGACAAACCATAACTATCTAAACTTGCACGCAATTGATCGAGCGGTTAGGATCATCCAATTGGCTTGACTCGTGCATCTTAGCCTGTCAATGGTGACGTGGATTGAATGTACAGTCCAGATCGATGATTGGAGTGTTCCAAGTGTCATCTAAAAGCTTTGATCACAATGCTAACGTGTGATTTTCCGTATGACAAAGACAGAATATGAAGTCTCGGACAAGTAACAAAAGGTGTGCGATGATACGTACAAGAAACCTATTACAGATCTATTTTATTTATTTATGGCCACTTGAAGCAGTGGGGCCCACCTATTCTCTTTTAATCTATTTATTAATGCCGGCCAAATCGTTGAAGCAGTGGGCCCCACACGGGTTTGAACGGAAGAAGCCTATCACAAGCGGCGGACTATGTGTCTGTCCGCCGCGTGGATACGAGAGATGGCATAGAAAAAAGCTGGGGCTTACATACGGCAATCACCACCGTCCATATGAGCTGATGATTTTTTGTTTGGGGCCACCTTGTGTGAAGGTATGAAATAGAGGGTCGACGATGTGTTTCCCTGTTGGGCATACTGGCGGACGGTCTGATTAGGAAATCAAATTCCAGGTGCTACTTTGGACGGACATGAAGTATGCTGTGTGATTCTGACCTACAAGGAAGTATGTGGGGCCCATTGTAATGTGGAAACAACATCTGATCCGTCCATCATGTGTAGTCACTCTTTTTCTCCTTCATTACCAAAATTTGGTATAAATCCAGACTCAGGTGGGCCACTCCTAGTAAAACCATGCCCAAAACCTCTAAAATCATATGTTATGGCCCACCTGAACGTTGGAATGGCCTGATTTTCGAGGTCCATTCATCCGTTGGAGTGTATCTTATGGATGGATTGGATGGCATATACTTAATACGGTAGCCCCAGCACACAATCTGAAGGATTTTACTGGTGGGCATCCACATCCCAACCGTTTCCTGCATTGTGGCCCACATGAGTTTTGGATTCACCTGATTTCTGGGTTACAAAGAGGACATGATGGGATCCACATGATAGACAGATTGGATGTCATGTACACATCACAGTGGGCTCCTCTTATTGCATTGTAGGTTGAGCTTAACCCACAAAGCTTTGTAGTGGACCCGGCCTCGACTGACCAATGATAGAAGTATCTAGATGTGGACCGGTGAATCAACGATCATGATCATCACACGGTCTCTAGATACGGGCTATATTGAGTTAATAGATGCAACTTGTACAATTTCCAAGTGCCTGCGTATCAAGCTTCCTATTCCAGCAGAGTATTCAAATAACTCTCCTAGAAGAAGAAGCGCATTTCAAAAGAGAAATAAATGCTTGTTCAACCAAAAAAAGAGAAATAAATGTTAGTTTAAAGAGGCCATTTGCAGAGCATTTGCCAAAATGTTATAGATCTAGACGATCTCGACCATTGATCAGGTGGGTCACACGGTAAACATGGCCTAGATGAAAAATCAGACGGGTCCACACTCATCAGGTGTCCGATTGATCCTCCTTGAACGAAAACAATGTTCATTTACATCTAACGGTCCATTTTTGTCATGCATATGTGGCCCACCAGAACATTACACCAACCTGTTTTATAGACGAGATCATGTAATTTTGTGTGACCCACCTGATGAATGGTTATTATCTCACACATGGGTTGCAAACAGCACGTGTTTCGAGAATCGCAATTTCAATCTCTCCGCGCGAAAGCATTTCCCAAGATTACGAGTCGCCAAAACTTCTATTTCCAACGCGCATTAACGACAAAACTACTCGCGATTGACTGCAAGACCCTTCGAGGGTATGGCTACATCCAACCAATCCCACGTGGCAGAGAACGTGCATCAGATCCAACGGGTTCATCAGGTTCCGGCCACATTTTCACCGTGGATACAAGACTTAGTTGGGCTACTTAACAGGCGATGGTGTAAGATAATGCCAGAAAACTCTTAAATTCACATGGTGTGGTCCACATGAGTCTTAAAATGTCCTAATTTTTGGGGAATCTATTCATCCTAGTGTGGGACGTCAGATGAGCGGATTGGATGGAATACACACACCACAGTACACCCTACGCACATCTCAATTTCCCGTGGTGCAGTCTACCTGAGTTTTGAATCAGCATGCTTTTTTTGGAAGCGGATTAAGTGAGGCCCGGTAACAGCTTAGTAGAGGGGGCCTGACTGTGGGGCCCACCTTGATGTATGTGTGTTGTATATCCATGCCGTCCATTAGTTTTTCCATCTCATTTTACAGCATAGTCTAAAAAATTCCTAGGGCCCACCGTAATATTTATTTGTCTTCAACCTGTTGATAAGGTCACACAGGCCTAGATGAAGGGAAAACATAAATATCAGGTTGATACAAAACTTTTGTTGGCCCCAACATATTTTTAACGGTGGGTGTTCAATCCCTACTGTGTGGTCCACTTGAGATTTGGATATGCTTCATTTTTGAAGCCATACTTTAAGATGAGTTTAGAAAACTGATGGATGGCATGGATATAGGACACATACAACGAGGTGGGCCCCATAGTCAGGTCCTCACCTAATCCTCTCTCCTTGTTTTGGTATATGTCCAAACGCGGCCCACCTGCTGAACAGAGTGATCTCATTAACATCAATTCATCCGTTCACGTCAGCAAAATAGCCATGGTTGGATTTTTCAAACAGAAACCGTACATGACTTGTTAGGTTGACCGGAGCTACTTCTAGAGAACGACTTTAGATGCATCAGATCCACCCCATTCATACAACCCCTTTTTGTGGTTCTGATTCAACAGTAAGTGGGTCACTGTGAAGGAATTGTACCTAAAATCTCTAAATTCACTTGTTAGGTCCCACAGGAATTTGAAATATTACATGACCTTTTAGGATGTGTTTTATCTTATGAGGCAAAGTTAGACAAATGAACGTAGACATCACAATGGGCCTTGCACAAACTAACAATGAGTATTCCATTCCAGCCATTTTCTTATAGTGTGGCTTACTGACTTCTGGATTTTCAATGATTTTTAGTTCCTAAAATGAATGAGAAGTGGCTTACCTGATTAAGGGGTTCGACCTGTGAAAGTTTCACCCACATCACCGTGGACATGCTTCTCACATAAGGTTGCAGATTGCATGGTAGCTCCTACCATATAGTTTGGTGGTGTTGGGATACGATGAAATTTGATTGAGCCTTATGCTATTAATAGAGATGGAGTCACGCAGAATATGCTTGAAAGTTGTTACATTGAATATGTGGTTAATAGAATTTCATGACCCAATCAAATTTCATCATAACCCCTCCACATGCTTGACCTTGAGCCTTGATGTGCATTAGGGCTTGGGTCAAGCTAGGGCAAGGTCTTAGAGCTCTAGTACATGGTTAGAGCCGAGGCTTAGAGTTGTAGGGCCTGACCAGGACTAATCTCACTCTAGCACTATCTTTACCCATTGCCACGCGCAGAGATAATAGAGAAGTAAGAGATCTTACAGTTGGGAATAACACAGGGCATGAACTTGAAGTCATCACCAATATGGAACTGACTCCACCCTGGATTGCATTCGCATGTAAACGTGAAATTCGAAGAAGCATTGCAAGTCCCCTTTCCACACTCAATTGCATCACATATACCATCTGAAACAATCACACCCACCAACAAAAAACCAATATTACTAACATACAACCCATGTACCAATTTCAACCATCAAAGCCCAAAAAATAAAAATAAAAATAAATAAAGACACTCACATATGCACACGTGTGTATATAGACACATGCATATGTATGTATGTGTAGTCATACATACATATGATGCATCTATGTAGACATACTACATACATATAAATAGAAATGGACATTAACATGCATCCAATAACTAAAATAAAACCCATGTAGCAAATGAGACGATAGACATACATGCATGTTTATGTGCAGACATACATACATAGATACATTTGTTTGTTTAGAGACACTGCATAAACATCTATAGAAGTTTACACACATAGCACTGTAGACACATACATGCATGTGTCTATAAACATTCACATCTGTAGGTATGTGTACAACCACACCAACCAAAAATAAAACCCATGTACAAAAATTCAAAAGAAAGACATACAATCAAACATATAGATATATAAAAGAGGAATGCTTATGAGCACCGTGCACACCTTTGCATCAACTGTTTAGATTCTTTGCCCATGACACATGTGTAAAGGTGTGCACGTGTGTAAAAGTGTGCATATTGCTCATATATATAAGAAAGTGCGCAGGCTTGCACACCTTCTTACATAAGCACCCACACCTGTCATGGACACAAAATTTGAATGGTCCACGTGATGCGGCACCCTTGAAGCCATATGGGCTAAATTTTCAGCCTGATTCAAAACTCTAGTGGACCATGGTAAAGAGAAATGCAAATTAAGAGAAAACTATTTCCTTTTGTCATAGCCCAAAAGAGTTCTATACCTGGCTGAAAGTTGGGCTTGTGAGGTTTCAAGGGAAGCCGCATCACATGGACCATTCAGATTCTGTGCCCATGACATGTATGTAAAGGCGCACACAGGTGCTCGTGTAAGAAGGTGCGCATGTGAGCATTCTTCTATATAAAAACATACACACATACACGTGTGTGTGGAGAGATTGGGAGATACACATAATCATGTATAGACATACATACATATGCACGTGTGGAGAGAGAGAGAGAGAGAGAGAGAGGCAGTACTAAAAACAGGAGCAAAAACAGGAGATAAGGCGTGGTCTGATGCTACGATTGGTTGTATGAAGAGGAAAGAGGCTGCCAAGTAAGATATGAGAACACCCAAACCCATCTTTCCTCCTCTGTTCTTCTTCTTTTCCTCCTTATACACACACACACAGAGAGAGAGAGAGAGAGAGAGAGAGAGAGAGAGAGAGAGAGAGAGAGAGAGAGAGAGAGATGAAAGAAGGGAAGGTTGATGGAGGGGTGGTGGGGATGTCTGGGGTTTTAATGGAGAGAGATTGAAAACTACGTTGTTAGAAGGGAGGCAGTTAGAAGAGAGTCGTTGGTGGAAAGGGTCGGCGATAATGAAATGCTTTTAATTTTCTATGTTTCTTCGGGGGTTTGTTTGAAGTAAGCAGAATTTCCAGAAGACGCCTCGCTCCTTTCCCATTTCCCACTACTATTTAAATATGGGCCAGGTAGCATGTGGCTCCCTCTTTAAAATTCATGAATCTGATGGATGCTACTCTCTCACATTAGAATTGCACACGTGTCATACAATTACTCAAATCAAACCGTCCAATTTATGGTATCCATTATAGATGTATCATGAACGAAAATTAAGCTTCTTTTGATTATCTCACTATCGGATTGATGACCATTTATTTAACGGTTAATAATGAAAAAATCTACGGTCCTATTACTACAAGTGTTTTACCAATCAGATGTTGGGACTGAGCAACCAATCTGATCGTAGGCTATGATGGGCTGCACAACCTAGTCAGTGCATGTGTATCAAGCGTCATTAACGAACTGAGTATCATGTAATTTCTCATTATATATACTCTGCCGGAATATGTTTCGTCATACACATGCTTTCATTACTAGTATACATGGCATTCCCGTAAATGCACTGTTCAAATATAAAGGATTAGCGATTCAAGTTCAAAGATTTTTTTATTTTTTTTAATGCTCTGGGCTGGTTGATACTTGATACTCAGGCACTGAAAGATTGCACTGGGAAATTAAGCTATCCAAAATAACGGGTCCCATTATAGATGGATGGCTGATTGGCTAATGTTTGATGGACGGTTGAAAAAAAGTCAATGGTTGGAATTCAACAAGCAAATACCTGATCATTGGAGGTTGAGATCGTTAAATCTATTTTTCTTCTTAATGTTGGATTATTTACTCTGGGACCAATATTATACAGGTGTGACTTGAGTTGATATGTAGATCAGCTAGGTACGGGACGGCTGGACTCGCCCAACTCGTTCAAACCCGTCTTGATTTGAACCTAAGGGGTGAGTCCATCCGAACCGAGTAGAGTTCATTCAATTCAAACTCAAACCAAGTTGAGATTGGGTCACCCAGTCACTTGACTCGACCTAAAATCCAACTAGTTAGTGACTTGACTTGATTCAAAACTTGACTCGTATATATATATATATATATATATGGAAATTGTACTATGAGGTCAACCTCGTGGGAACTTTTCATGAGGTTGAGTTGTGTGGGCCCCACCATGGTGTGTCGAACATCTACCCTATCAGTTAGATGCACCATTCCATGTGGTTTGGGTAGGCCACACCACATACAACAGTTGAGAGGGGTTACCCTCACATTAAAACATTCATAATCATTTATTGGGCTCATTGAGATGTGGTTTACAAATCGAGCTCATCCATTGTGTGTGTCCCACTTGGATGGGTCAGACCAAGTTTTAGTCGCATCCAAAACTTAGGTGGGCCCCATCAAGTGCTTTTATATATTTTAGACATGTATTCATATGGCTTTAGATGGTATGACTCATCTAAGTTCTGTATATGGCTAATTTTTCGGATATCCCATCACTTAAAGGGGACCAATCAAATGTCCCCTTTAATCACCCTTTATTTTCTATATGCACGTACGGTCTAACTAATGGTTGTAGATTTCACATAACTTAGTGGACCCCATAGAGTTTGGGTGTTTTACGTGCTGCGAATAAAACATGATTTATATACGGTTCTAGTGCCAATAAATTCTAATATGGCAATTTATGGACATCTAATGTACGGTTAAAAAAAGGGGAAAAAAAAATCAAAGTTCAACAAACAAGCATCCACTAATTAATAAAAAAAAATGTTCACTAACACTACACCAAAATCGCCAAACTGGTACGGAAGGCTTTTTGGTTCAGAAACGGCTTAAACAGTAGTGTCCTAATTGATTGTTGTATATTGTTATTTCTTATTATTATTATAGTTTATTATAATATTTTGAAACAGATATACGGAGTGGACATCTAATGTACGGTTAAAAGAATGGGAAAAAAAATCAACGTTCAACAAACAAACGTCCACTAATTAATAAAAAAATGTCCACTGATCAACAAACAATTGTCCACTAATCAGAGGTTAGCGTAAATCCACATAAATTTAGAGATTTTGATTTATCTACGGTGGACCCCGGCATGGCTATCTACTCTGCCTGGTAGGAATCTGATACGAAGAGGACAGATTATAATCAAACTTAGTAGGGAGAATGGTTATTGGATACTCCAGTGGAGTGTTATGCTTCATACACGTGCACATGGTTTATCTCAAATTTGACTTTCACAAACGTGGGACCCACAAATACCCACTATTTGTGGGTCATTAACACAAAATATGATTGATTGAAGAATTTGATCTAATTAATGTGGATTTGTTTGATCAAGATCAACCATTGACCGTGGTTAACAGATCTGACAACCGCGGTCGGCTTGTCTAGTACCGTGATGAGTCGTGGTATAAAACTAGATTGGGTAATACTGGATCTGACCATGCAATTATCTACTCATTTAAACCATCCATCGGGTGTCTAACAAAAGGGTCAATTACAACTCTAGTTCGATGCAATCTTTTTCCTTTCGTTACTAACTAAAGTTGTCCACCGTGTGGATGGTTCAATTTAAGCACACTATGTATTTTATTTTTGGAGCTTTTAAACTATACCATTTGGTAATTTAATTAAGTTGAAGTGTTACACTCACCTACTTGCAATTAATTTAATTAATCTACATATATATATATATATATATATATATATATATATATATATATGGAAAAGGTACTATGCGCTCGACCTCATGATAAGCTCCCATGAGGTCGAGCTGTGTGGGCCCCACCGTGATGCGTGTCAACCATCAACACCGTGCATTTGATGGGTCCTCTCTAAATTATGGGATATCCCAAAAATCATCCGTATACGGAACTCAGGTGGGCCACACCATCTAAAATCATGTGAAGACACCGTTAAAACATATAAAAGAACTTGGTGGGGCCCACCTGAGTTTTGAATGCTGCTGAAACTTGGTCTGAACCCTGATCCAAGTGGGAAACACATAATGGATGGGCTGGATTTGCAAACCACATCTCAGGGGGCCCAAAAAATGATTATGAATGTTTTAATGGTGCATGGCCCCTCCCCACTTCTGTATGTGGTGTGGCCCACAAAAGTCACGGATTGAATTAATTTTTGAGACCTAGGCCCATGAGGGAATGGTGCATCTGACTGATGGGGTAGATGTTCGAAACGCATCATGGTGGGGCCCACACAGCTCGACCTCATGGGACATACTCATGAGGTGGAGCGCATAGTACCTTTTCCCATATATATATATATATATATACACACACACACACACATCTACAAGTCCATAATGAGGTATAAGTCCATAATGAGGTATGTGTTATGTCCAAACCACCCCGTCTCAAGTCTTGAGCTGAAAAATAAGATAGATCCAAAGATATAGTGGACCACATTGGGGTATAGAATGTCTGTCATTGAAATCCTTTTGGAGGTTCATATAAATTTTGCATCAATATGATATTTGATTTTCCTTTTCATCCAGGTCACTGTGACCGGTTAAACAGATTGGATGGAAAATAAACATTATCTTGTGCTCTACGAATGTTTTGACGGTCAAAATCATTGTCCTGCTGCTATTTGTGGTGTGGTCCACTTGATCTTTAAATATAACTCATTTTTGGGCTCATGACCTAAAATGATCTCACCAAATGGATTTACGGTGTGGATATAAAAAATACATCATCGTGGTGCCCATGTAACTTTGATCTCCTCTGAACCGCTCCTACCACTCGTAGCGAGTGTCAGCGCTCGTCGTTGCACGAACACGTATCCACACCACCCAGTCAGTGGTATGTGGTACACCAGCCAATCCGCTTCCATCATCTATCATAGAGATTAATTAATGAAACGTACGGTGATATACCGGTTAACCCAACCTATCAGCAATATGCTGTCTGACCACGCTACCTTCGATTTAAATATAAACAGTGTAGGAGTGGATAAAACAAATAAATAAACGGTGGACCCCACAGAGTTTACTCAGTACGATTAGGGTACTGAGTTACTCAGTACGCAATCCGCTTCCAATCTAGATCGTGCATGTCATGGATTCGGTTCCGTTGAATATCTCTTTTTCACTGTCCATTCAGTGGCCGCTGCAACTAATTGAAATGGTTAGGTTGTCCACTCAGCCTTATATATAATATATGCTCCATCTGCAACGGGTCTCATGATTTAGACGGTCTGGTTTGAAAGAAACGTATGCCACGTGTTCAGTTGGTGAGTTAACAACCATTTAAGAGATGGTGAAAACGCACACGAAAACAGCCGAGAAGAAGTGGCTATGGTCGGCTCCAAACACTGGACGGATATGTTCTAGGAAAAGAATCGTCCAGCTGGTTGGACCGACCACAAGGTATGGTCTCTCCATCGAATAACTTCCAACCCACATGGTATGGTATGGCCCACAATAAGTTTTTAATGGTGGGTATTCAATCCCGAGATTTGGATCCGTTGTTGATATCTTAAATCTCTCCTTGATAAGGGTCCGTTGATGCCATGGAAAAATACACCATGCTCTCCGCATATACATTCGAACGAGAAAATTTAATAAATCCATGTTAGTTGTTGGAATGTTTCAGTGTTGCTACTCAATGGTATTGAAAGAGCTTGATGTAGTAAAATGTGTGTAGAACTATGCAAGCGTGGAATTTATTTTCTATTTCGATTGTGATAATATTTATATTAAGTGTGATTGTGATTATGGAATGAAAGAGATGTATTAAAACTTTCTAATTCATTCTTAAGATTTAAAGGCATGGCTTAGGCTTTGGAAATAGAATTGGCTTGTTTGAATTGGTAAGATTTTATTTTATAATTTTTATTTTAATAGTGTATTACTCTACGCTTTGTTTTGTAAGCTCTTTTGCAAGAATATTTTTTATGTAAATTTGAATCGTATTTTATTCGGTTCTCAAACAGTTATATAAAATGAGCCGACAAAACAAATGGGCGTCAGGGACTCACACATTCAGCTATGACCCCAGCCTCACCTAATCTGTACCCTTCACTTTAATATGTGACGAAAGATAGGACAGGTGGAATAAAACGGCCATCATCCCAACGTACAGATGGCGTGGACGATGAGATATACAAAGATATTGTTATTTATCGCCCACGTTTGGTACCACACCCAATTAGTCAGTTGGGCCCCACTCAGGGTGGGGCATGGACTTGGAAAACATTGTGGTTGAGGACAGGAGTCCTCTGCAAAGCTTCGTGGGCCCACTTTGTTGTTTTCGTGACATCCACTCCGTCCATCAAATGTGTCTTTCGATGTTAGTATCCGGTGCCAAAAATAATCACCATCCACAATTCATGTGGGCCACCATACAAGAAATAAAGGGTTGGGCAAGAAATTCAATTTAAACCGTCTAAAATTATGGGTCCCAGATTAGACTTATCACGAACCATGAATTAGGCTTATTTGATTATTTAAGCATCTGATGAGTGAACATTTATTGGACGGTTAAAATAAAAATATTCACCGTCCAATTTCCAACCGTACTATCAACGAATCAGATGTTAGATTTTTACTACCAATTTAATCTCAGGACTATGACTAGCTACGGTAAGTTGCGTTTAATATGAGCTGAAGGATGCCGAAAATTTCAAAGTGCCTACGTATCAAGGTACACAGGCAGCCGGAGTATTAAATAGCTCCCCTAAAAGTAGATGCTTAACCGAAAAAACAGAAGAAAAAAGCAATGCATTTAAGAGCCAAGATTGAACGGCTAGAAACTTCACACACCCCCCACCCTACAGAAAAGAAAAAAAAAAAAAAAAACAACTTACATCTGGAAGATTTTGGCCCATTAGTTCCAACGGTTTGTACGCACCGAAGGTGCCATCAGGTCAGTGTCCTTGACTTGATATTGCTTCCTTGTACGCTAAGAGTCTAAGACACAACAATAGCAGCTATCTAAATATCAACGGTGTTGATCACCAAGATGAACCACATGTACGGTGGAGATGATCCCTCGAGCTACAGTTTGTGTGCACTCTTAAAGCTTGCCTTTTTCCATTCACCACAACTTGATTTAGGGGCCCTGAGTAAAAATCCAACACACATGAAGATTAACACGATTTGGGCAATCCATTTGGTGGACCTGATGTACGGTACCCATCCAAAGGTCCCTCAGTTTGGACGGTCCCTACACTGACCATCCCATCTGAGGACTTTTTTTTTTTTTCGTTGAAGGTACGTGGACCATTTCTCTCTCCTTTTAAATGTCCATTCACAGTCCATTGATTGGATGGCTATGATCGTCCAATATTAGATTTATGGGCCAGCTACGTCCCACCTCATGGACAGCCTAATATATGAACGGTCCAACATGATGATGTCACATGAGTCGGCAATACATTCCCTTTAGTACCAATTTAGGTGTGAATGTGGAGCCAAAGGTATGGATTTTTTTAACCTTATCTGTTTTCCTTTCCGCTCACAAAGTATAAAATCTCTTGAAAAGAATAAAAATGAATGGTTATAACATGTTTTATATATGATTTGCATGTATAAATTTATTTTTGAAAATTCTAGCCATATGATTAATGGTGAAAATCATTTATTAATTTTGGTTCATGGGCCTCAAATTAGATAATTTAAATATTGGATCACACATTTTATGGGTCATAATTCAAATTAGCTTAACATACAAGGTTTTTATTTTCTGCTTAAGGGCCACTTGGTTGTAACATCCAATCTCTGAAAATTTCCTAGAGCTAAAATAGGAACAATCTACTCATCAGGTCAACCACACGTATATTGGCTCAGACCATCAGCTGTACATTGATTATGAACGTATGGCCCACCTAATGAAGGCGATCTTTATGATGTGGCCCACCTTTTACATGGCTTAGGAATAATTAAAAAGCAACACATCAGTGAAAAATAAAACATTGCATGTTAAGATCACATAAAACGTTGTACATGATTTGATTGGACGACGAATGGACATCCAATCAACGGTTAAAATGAGAATAGTCAATATAAATAAATATCAGATGACCATCAAATTCCGCCAGAATATAAAATAAGTCACCCAAACGACGGTTCTTTTCTGTTGTCCAAAATCAAGGAGTTTTAAGTCTTCTTTGAAAGGATTTTCTTCTGGAAGGTGGATGACACACGTCTGAATTTTGTGGGTGTTGACTAAATGGCTTTAATGCATCTAGAAAGATCGGTACCATGAAAATGATGGGCCCCACCATCAAAATCACATGGCTCAAAAATCAGGCAGGTCCATTCATCAGGTCAGCCTCAACCGTACATTCATTCAGATGGTTGGTTGTCCGTTGATTCTAATGGTGGGAACACCTGATGAGCCTCCCAGCCTGATTTTTACACCAGATGATCTTCATGGTGGGGCCCACTATTTTCATGGTACGAATGTTCTACGTACGCACTTCTATCTACATGTGATCAACTACCTTTTGCACATCTTCTCCATTGATTCTCTCTCCAGATTATTCATGATCAGATTTGGATTTGGTTAATGAAACTTGATCCAGACCATTGATATGAATGTCCACACAATGAATGTAGGGCTGGCAATGGGCCGGGCGAAATCAGTATTTTGAATAGGCCTGGGACCTAGTACAAATCATCCAAGCCTATGTGGATGACCAGAATTCATCTAGATTGTGCCAGCATGGCAAACAGCTGCAATATCCGAGCCGTCCACCAAGTGAGTCTAACCTTGAAGATCTCCTACCGAAAAATTAGGCCGGTGCACTCATTAGTTGGGCCATGATGTTTTAAAAAAAGGTGAACGGCTAAAAAAAGTTTAAGCCAGCTTTCTTCAGCTCTGCACATTTGTTTTGTAAATTGTGACCCACCCCAAGTGGGACCACCCTGATGAGTGGTCTAAAATACAAAACTCTTTCAATGAAAATTAGTCAAACCATTAAGTCCATCAAAACCCAAGAAGAAGTAAGAAGATCAAGAAATTCAATTCATGAGACTTGTTTTTCTTAATTTTAAAAATAAAATCAGAACAGCCTGTCCATTGGATGAAGGAATTTTCCACGTTGATGCATTTTCCTGGGCCTTTCTCACATGTGGAATTGTTGCAAAGACCATCATGTTGGATCTTGTGTGTGTGTGTCTATATATATATATATATATATAGTCCAAAATAACTGGGTAGATTGGCCACCAAGAGATGCACCGAGAGCACTTACTTATGGTGCTCCTAGTTGCATTGGGATACTTATACAACTCGATTGATCAAGACCATCCATTAGGTCTAGCATAGTTTTCATGCGCGGCCATGCAAACCTTACACTCATCCGACAACCGTGACCCTATGATTAATCACCTTTAATATAGACTGTCAAGATCATTTGCATAAAATAGGTTCAATCCATAATTTGATCAGTCTATTTGTTAGGGGCCACCTTAGATTTCGTATGATTCTAAGGAATATTAAATTGGTTTGTAATAAATTGTACTTGATTTGAAATCAATCTCTAACTATTTTTAAAATTAAATATCCATTTAGGATATATAAAAGGAAATGACAGTAAATTTTCTTAAAATTTTTGTAAGAAAAGATTGTTAATATTAGGTCATTACTCATGCCTCGAAAATAAACACACAAGAGTTTCAACACAGGCTATGGGTTTGTGTATGTATGTGTGTGTGTGCGCGTGTAGGGAAATGCTCGCTTGCCTAGTTATCGTGAGAACTTTTTTAGAACTTATCTCCTCTGATATGCGCGTAAAATCTAAACTGTCCATGTGACAAGCTATTTGGATGGGGAGTGAATTAGGTGCAACTCCGGCCTCACCCAAGATAGCGCGGCCTTATCGTAGGCCTACATTGACGTAAGAACTGTCCATATGTTCTTTATAGATCATTCTAGAATATGATTCAGAATCTGAAGCAGATCCAATTCTCAGGTGAACCAAACCATAGGAAATAGTTGTGACTGACAATTAATGGGTTGCTTAAATTTAGATGAAGCTGATATTTGTTTTTCACGTTCATCCATTTTTATACAACTTATCAACAGTTTATATGGAAAATAAACATGAAGTAAACGTTACAGTGGGCCATGGGAAGTTTTTAATGGTAGATATTCATTCACCATCGTTTCCGATAATATGGTTCACCTGAGAATTGGATCTTCTTCATTTTTAAAATCACGACCTAAAATTGTCTTCCAAAACAGATGGCCTATGAGGGTATAAAATACGCAGATCAAGTTGGGCCCCAGATTAAGGGATGCACTGTCTTAGGTTAGGCCAAGGCCACACCTAATCTGCTCCCTTCCATGTCGGAAGTGGAATGGATGGCGTGCCACACGCCACCGAACTTGGTGGTGTGTTGCCGTCACCAAGTTATGTGGGCCCCACCATGATCTAACTATTATATCCACACCATCCATCCATTTGCCAAAATCATTGTTGGGTATTAACACAAAAATTAATCAGATCCAAAGCTCAACTGGACCATAACACATATAGTAGTAGGGATTGAACGCCTACCATTAAAAACTTCTTAGGGCCACAAAACTTTTGGATCAAGATGATATTTGTTTGGTCCCTTTATCCAGTTTTGTGTAACATTACAGTTTGGATGGAAAATAAACATCATGATGGGTCATAGAAAGGTTTCAACAGTGAGCATTATTATCCCCACAACTTTTGTGTTGTGATCCACTTAAGCTTTAGATCTACCTCAGTTTTGCACTCTTGCCCTAAAATGATCTCTTAAAACAGACGGTGTGGATATAATACATATATCATGGAGGCCCCCACAAAATTTGTGATGGCAACACTGCCAAGATTGTATAATGCTAATTTATCCGATTTTGCCTTTTTTTTCTAGCGATGGCATCTCCACGCTATATTTTGAAAATTTATTATCCAATGGCTCATGCCAAGACATGACTCGACCTTATGTTTAGGTTTCATGCGCTCGACCTCATGGTTAGAGCTATACACGAGTTAAACCAAGTTGAGCTTGGCACAACTTGACTCGGCTTGGCCAATAGCTTACCTCAGCTTGAACTCGGGTCGGGTCGGTCCTCGAGCCAATCTGGCTAGCTCGGCTTGATTCAGTCAACAACTCGGGCCAATTTGAGCCGAGTTCGAGCATGTGCGATGTTTAAACACTTAGAAGCATCTTCAATTTATCATAAAATGCAAAATAGTTACAATATTTTACATGTACTTCATCAAACATTCAGAGATCAGCTTCAAAATCAAACAGTACCCATCATATCCATTCCTTCCTCTCCAACACTTCATTGAGTCATTTCATTAAACACTAGGTGAGCAGTATCCATATTAATATAACCAAGTCACCGAGCTGGTTCGATCCGAGTCAGTTTGAGTTGAGGCTCGATCTGAGTTAACTCACCCGGGCTCGACTTGAAAAAAATTTTAAGTTTCAAAAACCAACTTTTATATATATATATATATAGGTATTATGAGGTCGACCTCATGGGAACTTCCCATGAGGTCAAGCCGTGTAGGCCCCACCATGATGTGTGTTGAACATCAATACCGTGCATTTGATGGGTCCCCTTTAGATTATGTGATATCCCAAAAATCAGGCATATATGGAACTCAGGTGGGCCATAACATCTAAAACCATGTGAAGACATGCCTAAAACATATCAAAGCACTTGGTGGGCCCCACCTGAATTTGGATGCAGCTGAAACTTGGTCTGACTGCTCATCCAAGTGGGACACACATAATGGATGGTCTAGATTTGTGAACCACATCTTGGTGGGCCCAATAAATGATCATGAATGTTTTAATGGGAGGATAACCCTTTCAACTGTTATATGTGGTGTGGCCCACCCAAGTCATGGATTTACTTGATTTTTAAGCCTATGGCCCACCATCGAATGGTGCATTTGACTGATGGGATAGATGTGTGTGTGTGTGTGTGTATTGCAATTTGGGTATCAAAATCTTATTGACTCTATAACCAGTTGCACTACCTAATGTGTCATTTAAAAGCCTGAGAGACATTAGCATTTAGGACCCAACTATCATTTATAATAGTTAGCTTCTTCCTGAATGGGCATCATCAATTCTTTTGATCTGCCGGGTCTGACTAATCAAACCCAATCCCAATCTATTTAATTTTATATTGGCGAAACACTACCAAACCCCATCCATTTTGGAAATGGGTCAACTTAATCCTTGACATCCCACATTGAGTTCAATCAGTTTGGCAGGTCAGGTCAAGTTTTTGCTGACCCTACCTCTATGGTGTTGAGGACTCTAACCATCCTTAGTACTCCAACATCTCATTTTAATAAATATGTGAAAGCCAACAAGTCCTAGGCTTTAAGACCTGTTTCCACAAAAGCACTTTCAATCAACTCAACAAAAACGAATCCAATTAGCTTTGTTAAATCAGCTTTTTAGCACCTATTGAGGGGATAAGATAGGGTTGAAGAAACTACATCCAAAACAAAACACAAAGTGGGTTTTGGCCCTTTTGATTTGAGGGTGCATCCAAATCGGCCATAATGTCAAAAGTCACGTTTTAAGATGGGTTTAACATCTAAAGAAACTCTTTTAGGCCTAGCTGTAAATGGACCTTAACTTCTAAAGTTACTTAGACTGGTTGTATAGGATTGAAGTTGGGCTCAAATGACTAAAGCCCAAACCTAGCCCGAAATCTATCAGGCAACACATTCCAGCCCTAACCCAACCCATCGATAACCTAAAAAGGTGGCTCAGGTCAGGTAGGGTTCAACCCAAGCCCAACCCAGGTTTTATTGGGTTGGTATTTGTATAGCTCAAGCCCAAGACCGAACCTAATACATCCTGCCCAAGCCCAACCCAATGTTGGGTCAGTCACGGGTCATCAGGTTGAAGTGGCCCGACTTTCATCCCTAATGCCACTAAGCTTTAGAACTATGATTGGACTTGCCTTATTTTTACACCAGATCATCTTTAAGGTGCGACCCATCTAATGTACGGCTCATGGGTGCAACATGTAATGGTGCGGTTGAATGAAACCAAGTCCGAAATCTATTAGGCAACACATTCCATGCCCAAGCCCAACGCATGGAAAGGTGGCTCGTGTGGGGTAGGGTTCAACTCAAGCCCAACCCATTTACTTAAAGAGGTCAAATTTCCATATTGAACCTGACCCCACTACCCATTAAGCTTGGCTCAACCCCACCTCAAAAACAGGTCAGATTAATTGACCCACAGGCCGAGTTGACCGTTGGCCATCCCTAATAAAGTCACACTCACCATCGAGTTTTGAGTTTCAAGTAGACTCAACTCACAATCCTGTCGGGTCAAGTTGACTCAGCCAAGTTTCAAGGCATGCCACTTAGGGCTGAAAGTCGGGTGGGCTGGGTTGAGTTGGTGCTCAACCCTAACCCAACCCAACCTCAGGTTGGGGATTCTCAACCCAAGTGGATATACATTAGACAGGTCACGCCGTAAAGATGATTTGGTGTAAAAATAAGGGCAATCCAATCATAGTTCTAAAACTTGGTAGCACAAGGGTTGAAAGTTAGTGATGTACAGCGGGTCACGGACACTTTCATGTCCAAGATGGATCAGAGAAGGCCTGATCAGAGATAGAAGTCATCAAGACCATCAGAACCTTAAAACAGGCATATCTCGCAAACTAGAATGAGTTACTCGATGTACCATATATGATTTTGGGGGTAGGACGGGCTACTTTAACCAACCAATCTAGATATGCCGGGTTGCCCTTGCCACCGAATTTCATGTTTAACTACGTTTTTACTATAAATAGTAAGTTTTAGTTTGAGTATTACTTTTCATCCATGCCGCTTTAGGAGTTGCACCAATATGAAAACTGTTTAGAAAAATTAGGAGAATAACGTGGTTAAGCCACATGGGACACTATAAGTTATAGTTTAATTACTAAACTTCTTCCTAGTATTAGTATCCTTATTTAAAGGGTTGTAAACTCATTTATTTGAACTAGCTATCAATCAACAAATTTCTTTCATATATTTTAAAATTATTTCTATTAATTTCTTTTCCTCGTGGATTCGAGAAGTCATTATGAGGAGTTCAAAGAAGCTTAATGGATTCGGAGTAGTTATCCTCGACGAAGACCATGATCGATGTCATCATGTTCATCCCTTCGTCAGTTGGACAGGTGGGCTTGGGCAGGATGTATTGGGTTCGGTCACAAGCTTGGGCTATACAAATACCAACCCAATAAAACTTGGGTTGGGTTAGGGTCCCGGGTTGCCTAACCCACCCCAACCCGAACTTGATTGATATATAAGTTCCTTATAAATTATAGTTGAGTATGGATTGTCTATGTTGAAGTCACAATAAATTCCAATGCCATCGGGTTTCATTGGTCCACATCATTTCTGGTGGCTCAAGCTAATAAGATACGTAGAATTTCTCTCTCCCAAATAGATTATGTCCTATACAACGTGACTTTTAAAGGAGCAGGTGTGCTGTATTTTAGCTTGTTTGTTTAGAAAAAATGAATTTCTTTACTGGAAATAACTACATATATAATTAATAAAATCAAAGGTATGCAAAATAAGACATGTATTGAAAATATAATAAACTAAGGGTGCAATCAAAGAGGGTGCCATGAAACCTCTACGGTCGACTAATAAAATCAACCCATCAAAAGAAATGGACCAGCACATTAAGGAAATATCAAGATTGAACATTGGTCCTACAGTAAGGGCAATGTGAATGAACATTGAGCCATGGTAGAAGGCAATGAGAGTGGTAGGTGTGGGAACATGGGAGGTTTATCACCATCTGTCTAGCCCGGATCTCATCCAGGCAAACAGCACACATCACTTTCTCTGAATTCCTTCTGTCCACATGAAACGCCATTTCCATTCTCACCACGCCCACACCAGCTTTGCTTGCACCGGCTGCATGGTCCGACTCTCCATCTCTGCTAGGCTGGTTTTTACTGAATCTGCCATTAAGATAGCAATGCAAGGCCAGTATGCTAGTAGTAGAGCTGGCATACATGATAAGTGTAATACGAAATGCAAGTTGTAAGCTAAGGGCGTGTTTGAGTGTCATTGATAATGGGTTAAAAACACATTTTCTCCGGATCAGAAGCATACCAACGGCTGGATTTGAGTTTATGATCATTGCCAGCTTGGTAAGATTGTGGCCCACTCAAGGGTCCAATTCGCTTGAAATTTCAGTGGATGGGATTTCTGTGATGATGAATTTGATAAGCAGTTTGGATTTTCAAAAAAATGGAACATATGAACATGTGTGTGATCGATGGTCAATTCCAACCTCCGTATAAACTCATTTTTTGAGAAAAAGGATAGAACAGCTCTTTTCTGAAGAATGAGAAGTGGTTGCTACAAACACACTTGATCTGATAAAGTCTTCTACCCAACCCCTTCGCCTATATGCAATCCCAAAATGGGCTGGCAAAATGGATAGACGGCGTGGATGTTTTATCCATGTTGTCCATCCGTTTTACAAGTTCATTTTAGGATATGGGCCCAAAACTGAAGTAATCTAAGTGGACGACACCACAGGAAACAGTGTGAATTGAACACCTACTGTTGAAAACTTCGTGGGCCACAGAAGTTTTAGATGTAGCTGATAATTGTTTTTTCCCATCATCCACGCGTTTATGACCTGGTGAGCAGGTTGGATGACATATAAATATCACTGTGGGCCCTGGGAAGATTTCAACGGTGGAGACGTCATTATCCTCACTCTCTTTCTGGTGATGTGTTTCAATCCAGGTGTTAGGCTTCAATTTGGGGCTCATATCCAATAATGATCTGAAAAAAACGGATGGTCGGCATCGATAAGACAAGCATCAACGGTGGGTCCCACAGAGTTTACTCAGTACGCTGCAACGTACTGAGTTTAGTACAGATTCCGCTTCCGTCCAAACTGATCCCACCACCCGTCGCTTGTTTACGTACGCTGCGCTAAACGAGGGCGTGAGTTGCGTGTAAGCCCGGCTACGAGGAGAGCATGTAATCCAAAGCTCTGTGGGCCCCACCTAGTTGTCTGTGTGAAATCCATACCGTCCATCAGTTTCGCCATGGCCGAAAAAAAAATGAGTTAGATCCAAAAATAATGTCAGCTCCACCACAGGAAACAGTGGGGATTGAACGCTCACCATCAAAACCTTACTTCTACCCATATAGGTTTCGGATCAGAATGATATTTGTCTATTCCGTACATCCTGGTGGGAATCCCCTTATCAATGGATTGGATGGCATATATAGATCAAGGTGGGCCTTATGAAAGTTTAAACGGTCAGTATTTCCATCCCCACTGTTTATGTGGCGTGGCTGATTTAACCATTGGATCCACCACATTTTTGAGATTACATCCTGATATCACCCCACAAAACTGGTGAACGGATTAGATGCAATTCGGATATCACGGTAGGCCCCACATATCTAAAGTAACAAGGGTTACAAGCAACTCGCGCGAGAGTTACAGAGTTCGAACGGATCACTAAATCACCGTGCCACGTTTCGTGTCCTGTGGAGAAATCTTCCTTATCGTCTGCACGTGGCACGCGGATTGTCTAGTGACCCCACCACCAGCCAATGGCTAGTTTTTGGTGTCTGTTGGCCCCACCATGATGTATGTGTTTCATCCACGCCGTCCATCCAATTTTCCAAGGTCATTTCATAGAATGAGGCCAAAATGGATAGACGGTGTAGATAAAACATAAACATCATGGTGGGGCCCGCATAGCACCGACCACCAGCCAAACAACTGGTGTATGCACTCACCATCTTCCGAGGGCCTTACAAGCTGCACAGCGCATGCACCAATCCTTCAGGGCCGGTTTGGCCGGGCAGATTGGATTGGATTGAAAGGGATTGGAAGATAGATCCGGGATTGGCCAGGCGTGCCAAACAGACACGGATCCTGATCCCGGGATATAGCAATCCCAGGGATCTTAAGACAATCCACTGATATCACCATCATTACCTTTAAATCCAATCCAACCCACCCTAATCCCTTCAAAATTGCCTGGGACGTGTTTGGTTCGAGGGATTGGAAGGTTTAATCCCGGGATTAGCCGGGCGTGCCAAACAGACCCGATATGGCAATCCCGGGATATAGCAATCCCATAGATCTTGCACCAATCCACCGCTATCATTACCTTGAAATCCGTGCAATCCACTTTAATACCGTCCAATCCCATCCAATCTGCCCGGCCAAACAGACCCAAATAATCGGAACCGTCGGATCGTAATCAAAATAAAAGGCTACAATTAAGAGATGAGAGAGAGGATGGACCTGTAACCAATGCCTCGAAGCTTTTCTTCGAGCCTTGTACGGGCTTTGAGGGCAGTTTCGTCCATGGCCGTCGTTGTCGACGGTGCGATACGTGAACGCAGAAAACAAGGCTCGCGCGTGTTATCGAGATGGTGATGATGGATCCTTCTCTTTCGGACCACCTCCACTCCAGGTAGCATATCCGCCATCGTTTTTCTAACGTGTGCACCCTGATTCTATTCTCGCAGGAATCAATTAAAGATAGAAAAGAAGATCCGAGAACTGGCTTTTCTTCGGTTTACAGTAGGGTTCTCTTCTAACGTACGCAGGTGGCGCGGCTGATCAGCAACAACGCGTTTTTACACTATCAATGTTTCTTCGTGAAATGAGCTTCTCTCTCTCACCTAATAAGGTTCGCTGGTAGCGGATTTAACCCTAGATGTTGAAAATATTAAAAAAATGTCATTTTCTTACTAGAAACAAAAAGGTTAAAGGCCCGCAGTCCTTGTCTACCCCTGGATGTTTAACCGATATTTATAGCGATAATATCTTGATATTTTCAATGTTCGATGTTTTTATTTTCTCGCGATATTTTCAAGATAAATGCCTAAAATTTTAATTAAATTCACTTTTTACCCAAATTTTCAAATTTCAAAATCATTTATTATTTTATAATAAATAATTTGATATTTTGTTTTAAGAAGGAATTTCCTGATATTATCGCGAGTAAAAAGTAAAAATCTGAAAATATACCGAGAAATTGCGATGAACGAGAATTCTACCATGGGAGTCCGCTTGGACGGGAAATGATTCAGTGAAACGGTCTGCATCTAAAACACGTACAACCTACCTTCGTCAGTGGCTGTAGTAGGGGATATGATCAATCTGTGCCGTCCATCTACTGTCCCCCACCGTGTATGCCCGAACATTTGAAGACTACACTGTTGAAGAAACTTACCTGTCACTACCTGGAGTGCAGAAGCTTTCACCATTCTTTCAGCGTCAATTTCACATCCTTGAAATGGATGTATATCCGATTGGTATGATTTTCTTTCAAAATTGGACCACCCACAGAAATATCACCAGACAAGCGTTCTGATTTGTTATCTTCTCAATCAGTTGCACGGTGGAAGGTGCGTTGCATGGAAGTTCAGTGGAGTTGGCTGCACTGGATCGTTTCTGTTCAGAATATTCAGCCGGCGCGAAGCGTGAGGCGCGGATCCCGTACTAACCCAACCGGACCTAGTTAGAGACGGAAGGTCCTGTAAGGGGTTCTGTGGGCCCAACATTTTATCCAAGCCGTCCATCCGTTTTGAAAGGTTATTTTAGGGCATGAATTCAAAAAATAGGGAGATCCAATGTTTGAGTTGGCTACACCGTAGGAAGCAACAGTAACAATGACGTCCACCCTTGAAACCTTCCTAGGACCACTATTGTTTTTATTTTCCATCCAATCTGTTCAGCAAGAAACTTAAGTGGTCTCTAATAGGTTTTCAGCGGTAGGCGTTGAATACCCACTGTTTCCGTTTTTTGTGGTTCAATCAATATTTCAATCTGCTATTTTTTGGGCTCATAATATAAAATAATCTTTCGAAGTGGATGGACGGATTAGATATAACACATATATCGCAGTGGCCCCACAGATCCCCTAACAGCACCATCCATCTCTAGCGAGGTCCCGGTGGGTAGTACCTAAACCGGCAGCCAAAAGCGGTGACACATGCCACGTTTGTCGTACGCTCGATTCGACTCACCTCCGTAGATTTCCCTATGCCCACGCGCATGTGGAATGTTGTTCACCGACCCTCACACGTGCAACATCAGGGTATTCCATTAGGTGGGCCACAATGTGTAGATCTTCGAGCTTAATAATCAAGCAGTACTCCTCAGGTGGACCATAATTGTCCAAACAAATGGATGGCTAGAAGAAATTCTTTCGGCCTTCTTCATGTTTTGTAGCCCACCTTGAGTAAAACGGTCAAAGTTTTAGGCCAGAAGATTCAAATAACGTGGCCCACCTGTGGAACCGTCGGATTCTGCAGATGTGAGCTATATTGGCATGTGTGCCTGCTTGAGGATGGTAGGACTCCAATACACCCGTCTTTTTATCTTCTTCTTTTTTTTTTCACACGCGTACACACGCCCCACAGACTCACGCCGTAGTGGGATTCCACCACCTATGGATACTCCAAAACACCCGCTTTTGAATCTTGATTATCTTTCCAATGATCCAAGCCGTTTATAAGATGAATTTCACTGTGTACTGTGGATAGTCAACTAATGAAATCTAACCATTTATATTATTACAATGCATTGGTAATTTTGATAGTTATTTGAACATGAATGGAAACATATCCCTTGATCTGTTGTGAAAGGGTTGAAATATTTATGAGGCATTCCTTCTAAGGAGAGCCCAGTGCGTAACCGTTGAGAAAAGACTAAAATCCAACGGTTAGAATGCCTATGCATCTTATTACAAGTCATAATCCCATGAGTCATAAAACCCCGATATTAAATGAGTAAAAAAGCAAAGTTAAAAACAAACAAAGCACAGTGTCAGGTTGTTTTTGGTTTTAATGGGCTGGCTTGGTACTAAATGCATACCAAGACATAATCATAAGGTCTCATTGGGAAAAGAAACAAAGAACAAAATAAATATGTGCTTTGGGATGACTCGATTTAAGTTTTGCAGTTATATGAAAGCAGGGTAGCTGAGAAGATGTTGCCTACCTTGGTGAATGTGTTATATATCCACCCCGTCTATCAATTTTTACATGTCAAAAATTGCACGGATCCAAATCTTAGGCAAATCACACCATAGGTGTAACGTCCTTAATTTTTTAGAAATGCACCGATTATTCGAACACGCTATATTCACCGCTCATTAGTGGGCCACTAAATTCGAGGTCATAGAAAGACGTTCGTCTCAATGAGCTTGACATCCATCGCAAATGACGAATCAAGAAATTGCTCAAAATTGCTCAACTTAGGCCACAGGCCGAGTGCTTGAAACACGCAATTCTCTCCTAAGTATGAATTTGAAACATAAGTGAAATAGGCCCTACTCTTTTCATGAAGTTGTGACTTTTCGACCATTGGATTAGACTAAACTTGAAGTACGAGTCAAGGATATTTTCCTACTCATATCTGTATAGCTACGGCCATGATCGATTATCAATGATTGTTAATCGAAAATAGGGCCCCTACGTCCAATCGAAGCATCCAATTGCCGCCCGATTGTGATGAAACATAGATCCCATAGTGGGGTACCTGCCCTTAACGTAAATGAATCAGCGGGCCCCCGAAGGGGCTTGTGGGCCAAAACCAACCCACTATGAGAAAGTATAATGGAAAAAAGGCCATTTGGACACAAAATCTGAGACTATAAAGACCTAAAAATTTATCTCTCTCTCTCTCTTTCTCACTCCCATATGAATTTTCACTTGCAAAAAGAGGGGAGATAGAGATAAAGAGATGGGAGAAAGTATAGAAAGGGGTAGATTGGAGCATTTGCCCCATCCTCGGTAGCTCGTGGTGTAGCCGTGGCCACGCCGCATCGTTGAAATTGCCCCGGTGACAATCAAAGGGAACTAACAAGTAATTTTTTGAGTTGGGCCTTGATGGTCGATTGCATTTGCCATTACGAGCTAACCAAGCTAGTGCAGGGTACTGACAAGTTGATTTATGAACTCAAATCCTAGAAGCAGTACTAGGAATTCAACAAACCTCATGTCATGATTAATGATTTATGATATGAATGAATGAATGCATGCTAACCTGTATATACTCGTATATCCCGTTTACTTTCCATGAATTTCTATCAATGTGTAATGAAGCTTATATGTTCGATTGGATGCTATAATAAGTTGAAATTGGTAGATTTATTGCTCATGCTTCTTATTATTCACTTGCATGTTCGATAATTGACGCAGGGATGAACGTGATGAGGATAACTACTCCGAATCCACGGAGCTTCTCTGGACTCCTCACAGAGACTTCTCGAATCCACGAGGAAAGAAAGCAGAAAATAGAAATAAATTCTAATAAATTCGAAATTGATTAATTGATGAATAAAAACGAGTTCACAACCCTTTAAATAGGGGTACTAAGCAATGAGAAAGAAATTAGAATCAAACTACAACTCAAACTCTTAGAATCCGCGACTTACTATAAGTAGTAAACTTACTATTTATAGACGGTCGTGATGTCTACTAGTGCGCAAGGTTTTCGGCCAAAAATAGTAAGTGTCCTATTTGGCTTCACCAAACCGTTCTCCTAATTATTCTAAGCTCTTTTCACGTTGGGCGCAACTCCTAAAGCCCGACGGATGAAGAGTTATAATCAAACTAAAACTTACTATTTATAGTAAAAATGAAATTAAAACAGGGAAACGACCGTCAATCCAGGGGTTTTTCGTAATTTCGGGCTGCGCAACCCGGCATAGCGGGGTTGGTTGGCTTCAGTAGCTCGTTCTACCCCAAAATCATATATTTTACGTCAGATAACTCATTCCGGATTGCAAGATACGCCCGATTTAAGGTTCGATGGTCTGGATCACTTCTGTCGTCGACCGGGCCTTTTCTGATCCATCTTGGCCATGTAATTGTCCGCGACCCGCTCTACATCAATAAATGCCCAAACAAAATAAATTTTTTTTGATTTGTTGTTTATACAATTTTATGTAATTGTGATAATTAATTTATTAGTATATTGATTAATTGCGGCTATTTGGTTAATTGGATTTGCCAACAAACCATAAATTTACGAGGGCAGGCATAATTGAGTCGGCCGTCCCGGACTAATCCGATTGACCCAGGCTGAACGCGGGCAATCGACAGTAGTCGGACTACACGGGATGCTTGCATCCAATGTCGGTTTCGGTGAGGTTCTCCCGAGTCAACCGAACTAGACTAATAGCCGATCAACTGTGTGTGTCCACTATGCATGATCATGTTTGCTTGAATCTGGAGCACCCCCATACGCTGGAAAGGTTTACTGATAATCATTAATGATACGATTCCTAAGTTTCAAGAATCGGACATGGTGGTATAGGACATTATATCTGTGCTGTCAACCTATACTAGGGTGACGAGCCTCCCACGATACAAAACTTTTATTTCCCATGATAAATTTTTAATGGTCAATCACCAGAACTTTCGGTGGTATGGTCCACTTGAGAATTGGATATACTTGAAAAATAGATGGACGACATAGATGCACAACTCATTCATCAAGGTGGGCCCCCATATAGTTAGGGTAGGAAGCGGATTGGCTGGTGTACCACACACCACCAATAGCTAGTGTGGGTATGTGTCGTACAAAGACGAGCATTGAAACTCCTCGAGATCTGAGTTGTACGAACGGTTCAAAGGAGATCAAAGTTACATGGGCCACACAATGATGTATTTATTATATCAACCCCGTTCATCCATTTGGCGTAATCATTTTAGATCATGAGCCCAAAAATGGGTCATATCCAAACCTCAAGTGGACCACACTACAAATAGTAGTGGGAACAATGATTCTCACTGTTAAAACATTTGTAGGGCCCACAATAATGTTTATTTCTCATCTAATCTATTCATAAGGTCACACATACCTAGATGAAGAGGTAAAACAAATATTATATTGATCCAAAACTTCTATAACCCTCAAAATGATTTCTATGGTATACATTCAACCCCCACTATGTTTTGCGGTGTGGTCCACTTGATATTTGAATATGCTTTATTTTTTGGCCCATGCCTTGCAACAAGCTCTTCAAATGGATGGAAGGTTTGGATATAACACATATCTCATGATGGGACCTACATGACTTGGTGATGTCAACACATCAGCCGTATCGGTGGTTTGTGGTACACCACCCAATCCGCTTCCGTTGGGGTAACACACGCTTTGTTCGGACGCCGATTCCTGCATTGGGATGCAAGGTGGGATCTACTGTACTGTTCATAAGAAATCTAAACTGTTCATCCATTTCTCGAGCTCGATCTTATGACATGAAACAAAAAATGAGTATCTAAAGCTAAACTGTTCTGTACAAGATGAAACAGTGCGGAAAGGAATTCCTAATGTTGAAACTTTCCTAGGCTCTACCTTGATGTTTATATGCCATCCAAATTGTTTATAAGGTCATTTTCATTGGGATGAAATGAAAATACCAGAAACTTAGGCCAATATAAAACTTTTGTGGCTATATAAATATTTCAACAGTGGTCATTGAATTCCCACTATTTCCTCTCATGTGGTCCAATTGAATTTTTGATCCACCTTACTTTTTTATCACATGTACTAAAATGAGCTAAAAAAAATAAAAATAAATAAAGGGATGAACGAGTTGTATTTCTCACGAACATCTCAGTGGGCCCACCCAGAATCCTTGCGGAGGAACTCACTGCGAAAGGCTTGGCAGAATATCCACGCCCTGTGTTGTTCCCGAAAAGCCGTTGAAGAGAAAAGCCGATTCAGTGGTAGTTTCGTAGTTAATTCAGAAAGCAGAGGTTATTTCGTAACTGAAAAACGCGAACACCGTTGGAAGCTTCCTTTACCCGACCTACCATCATGTGAGTAACTTCCTGGTGCTTGCGACCTGCGAGGGCACGAGGTAACGATAAACTTTCAAGCGATTCGCGTGAGTATAGATCAATGTCACCCTTCGCAGCACAGGGTATTAAGTTCATAAATATGAGAGATCCGGTCCACTCATTCGTATGGCTCCAGTGTAGATATTCCTCCCGTATCTTTAAGTTCCACTTGTCATCGGATATGACCATGATACGTCCACCAGTTTAATGTTCCATTCAGAGCGTTTGAAGTGGACCACCTGCAGAATGGTCTGGATCTCTGTCTGATCTAGCACGTAGATAGTGTCGCCGATGGTCTCTTTGAAATCTTACTCGCGCAAATCCCATACCATATTCAGCCAATCACCACTTTGTTTAATTTTAGGACGCAAAT
Source organism: Magnolia sinica (assembly GCF_029962835.1). Classification (NCBI taxonomy): domain Eukaryota; kingdom Viridiplantae; phylum Streptophyta; class Magnoliopsida; order Magnoliales; family Magnoliaceae; genus Magnolia; species Magnolia sinica. The sequence goes on along the minus strand of NC_080578.1, from coordinate 104,410,095 downwards.
GGTAGTTATTTTATATTCTGACCGAGTATAACGCTTGATACGCAGGGACTTAAAAGTAGTACACGTGGCATATATCACCTCAAATTAAACCGACTTAATTGTGGGACAGATTTTTATAAATAAAATTTCGGTACAAAAATTGGTGAGAAATCACAATCATCTGATCCGTGGACACTTGTTTTTTGAAATAAATACCATTGGATATTTTTCATTTTAACCGTCCAATAAATGATCAGAATTTAATGATAAAATTAACTTTCACTTCACCATTTATCTAAAATTTTACTTATAATTTGTACGGTTTAGATTAAATTAATTGTGCGCTAAGTATGCATTTCCTCGGTAATTTCTAAGTGCCTGTGTATCATATAGTACACTACGCTGGAGTATCAGACTATTTCTCTTTGAATATGACGGATGAGTGGAATTTTCGAACGCGGTTCGAACGCGTACGGAATCCGCGTTCAGTTTTGCTGACGTGGATTAGCTAGTTAGGGGTTGAATATCGGGACGCGGACTCTGTGGGCCCACCATGATTTAAGTGCTTTATCCCCTCCGTTCAACGCTTTTATCATATCATTGTAAGATAAGAATGAAAAATGAGTTAGGTACAGGACTTAGGAGGACTACGAAGTGGGGATTTAACGTCCACCATTAAAAACTTCTTGAAAGCCGGAGAAGTTTTATATCCAGCTGATATTTGTATTTTCACTTAATCCGCGTCTACACGATCTTATTAATAGGTTGTCTACACGACCTTATTAGAAGGTTGGATGGTAAAAAAACATCACGTTGGCCATTAGAAAAGTTTCAACGGTGGGTGTCATTATCAGTGTAACTTCCTTTGATGTGGTCTACTGGAGATATGTACCTGACTCATCTTAATATGACCTGAGACAAGCGGCGAACGGTGTGGATAGAATACTTACATCACGGTGGGCCCTACAGAGACTTGCCCGGACGGTAGTAGGATTCCTCGTCCTGAATATCGAGGCAGGCTATTGAAGTGACGTCACCAAGTTGTGTGGGACTTAGCCTTATGTGTGTGTTGCATCCACACAGTACATCCATCTTGGGCGTGTTAGGCCGGACGGATCCCATGGATTAGGAGGGACGGGATGGTAAAATCCTGGGATATACCAAATGAGCCAATCAGACCCGATGAACTTGTCCTGGATATAGCAAACCCCTGAATCTTAAACCAACCATCATTACCTTAAAATTGATCCCTTATAATCTTATTCAATCGTGCCTGGGGTGTATTTGGTTGGACGGATTGGAAGGTAAAATTCCGGGATATGCCGGGCGTGCCAAAGAAACTCGGTGAACTTCTCCCAGGATATAGCAATCCATGGATCTTAAACCAATCCACTGACACCACCATCATTACCTTAAAATCCATCCTAATCCCTCTTAATCCGACCGGCCAAACATGCCCTTGTAGATATCATTTTAGGACATGAACCAAAGAATGAACTAGATCCAAAGCTGGAGTGGACCCACCAAAAAAGATAGAGAGAGTGACACCCACCTCGAAACATTCATAAGAGCCCGGTATGATGTTTATTTGAGATATAACCTATTCATAAGTTCACACGGTTATGACATAAGGGGATGCTTGGTTTTTCGTGGACGATGGAAATATCAGGAAAAAGATCATTATTACCTTTTTACTTTGTTTGAAATTTCAAGTGTATTTTTCAATCGAAAATTAGTCCAAAAAAGTTGACTTAAATTTGTGGACCCCACTGTGATGTGCATGACATATCCACATCGTCCATCTATTTTTATCTGTAGATTTTAGGGCATAAGTTCAAAATTGAGACAGATGCAATGCACAAGTGGCCCATACCATAGGAAACAATGGCTTTTAACGTCCACCATTAAAAGTTATTTTGTTCATCCAGCCCACGTTAATGTTTATTTGTCATCTAATTTGTTCATGAAGTCATAAAAACATTGATTAGGGGTAAACACAAATATAAGCTTCATCAAAAACTTTTGAGGGCCACACAAATTTTTATATGGTAGGCATCCAAATTCCACTATTTCTTGTGGTGTGGTCCACAGGAGCTTTGGATCTGCCTCATTTTTGGGTTCACACCCTAAATGAGGCTGACATATATGATGAACGGTGTGGATACGGCATGTACATCACAGTGGGCCCTACATTCATTTGGCAGTCATCTTTTGTTCTAGCGCTGAAAAGTTTGGCTGTCCACGCCTTACCTGGGTAAGTAATTATTGCCCATTTACTAGGTAATTATCTCTTATATGAAAAATCAAACAGGACCTAAGGAAAAACACAAATTTCTGTGTTGGATTTGACTCATTCTATCCATTGTTTTATGTGGTCGGTTCATTCGAGCTTTAGATCTGACTCATTTTTTGCCTCATGCCTACAAATAAATAGACGGTGTGGATACAAGACATACAACATGGTTCGACCCACAAAACTTGGTGATGATGTCACTTTAGTAACAAGTGTGGCCACTCAACCTGTCAATAGCTAATCCGTGTCCTTTTCTACGCGGGAGCGGATTTGGTCAGGTCATGGTTAAGGCTATGTTCGGTCAGGTAGCCATTGTGGGGCCCACCTTGACGTAATTTTTTGTATATCCACGCCGTCCATCCATTATTCGAGATCATTTTGTGTCATGATTTTGAGAAATAGGTAGACTCAAATCTCAATCGGCCACACTACTGAAAACAGTGGTGACTAAACGTCCACCATTAAAAACTTTGTAGGGCCATCATAAGGCTTATGTTTCAATCCAATCTGTTGGTATGGTCATACAAACCTAGATGAATGAATTTTTTTTTTTATAATCTTGGTTAAAAACTTTTGTGGCTCACAAGAAGTTTTTAATGGTCAATCAACATTGTTTCCTGTGGTGTGATCCACTTGAGATTTGGATCTACTTACGATATGGTAAAATGGATCCACGACTTTGATGTGCAACAAATACATTAACGGGGGCTCCGTGTTCTCTGTCCGACTGAATCCACTACCATTTGGGATTACGTAAAAATAAGGCTAGTCAATCATAGTTCTAAAGCTTGGTGGCACTAGCGTTGAACTTGACTTGGGTGGCAGGATGTATTGGGTTTGGTGTCAAGATTGGGCTATACAAATACTAACTCAATAAAACTTGGGTCGGTCTCCAGTTGAGGTCTAAGGGTTGCCGACCTAACCCGAACCTAATTGATATATAAGTTCCTTATAAATTATAATTGAGTGTAGGTCGTTTGTGATGAAGGCACAAGAAATTCCAATGCCGTTGGGTTTCATTAGTCCATGTCATTTCCAGTTGCTCAAGCTAATAAGATACACCAGATTTCTCTCTCCCAAATAGATTGGTACTACACAACATGACTTATAAAGTAGTTGCCCTATATTTTAGCTTGTTTGTTTAGAAAAAATAAACTACTTTATAATTAATAAAATTATAGGTACAAAAAAAAGATATGTATTGAAAATATAATAGAATAAGGGTACAGTCAAAGAGGGTGCCATGAAACCTCAATGGTCGACTAATAAAATCAACCCATCAAAAGAAATGGACCAGCACATTAAGGAAATATCAAGATTGAACATTGGTCCTACAGTAAGGGCAATGTGAATGAACATTGAGCCATGGTAGAAGGCAATGAGAGTGGTAGGTGTGGGAACATGGTAGGCTTATCACCATCTGTCTGGCCCGGATCTCATCCAGGCAAACAGCACACATCACTTTCTCTGAATTCTCTCTGTCCACATGAAACGCCATTTCCATTCTCACCACGCCCACACCAGCTTTGCTTGCATCGGCTGCATGGTCCGACTCTCCATCTCTGCTAGGCTGGTTTTTACTGCATCTGCCATTAAGATAGCAATGCAAGGTCAGTATGCTAGTAGTAGAGCTGACATACATGATAAGTGTAATACGAAATGCAAGTTGTAAGCTAAGGGCGTGTTTGGGTGTCATTGATAATGGATTTTCTCCTGGTCAGAAGTATACCAACGGCTGGATTTAAGCTTATGGTTATTGCCCGCTTGGTAAGAATGTGGCCCATTCAGGTATCCAATTCGCTTGAACTTTCAGTGGAACGGGATTTCTGTAATGATGAATTTGATAAACGGTTTGGATTTTAAAAAACATGGAACATATGAACATGTGTGATAGATAGTCAATTCCAACCTTCATATAATTTTTTGAGAGAAGGGAGACGACAGCTTTCCTGAAGAAAGAGAAGCGGTTGCAACAAACACACTTGATTTGAACACCTCTTCGACTATCCGTAATCCTAAATGAGCTGGAAAAATGGATAAACGGAGTGGATATTTTATCCATGCCGTCCATCTGTTTTACCGGCTCATTTTAGGAAATGGGCCCAAAATTGAAACATATTCAAAGCTCAAGTGGACCACACCACAGGAAATAGTGGGAATTGAATACCTACGGTTGAAAACTTCTTAGGGTCCACAAGTTTTATATGAAGTTGATATTTGTTTTTTTCCCATCATTCACGCGTTTGTGACCTAATGAGCAGGTTGGATGACATATAGATATCACTATGGGCCCTAGGAAAATTTCAACGGTGAAGACGTCATTATCCTCACTCACTTTCTGATGATGTGTTTCAATCGAGGTGTTATACTTCAATTTCGGGCTCAAATCCAAAAATGATCTGAGAAAACGGATGGACGGCATGGATACGACATGCATCCGCAGTGGGCCCCACAGAGTTTACTCAATGTGCTGCAACGTACTGAGCTAGTACCGATTCCGCTTCCGTCCAAACTAATCTCAACAGCTGTCGCTCGTTTACGTGCTCTCCTTGTACGGACAAACCAATTTTGTCCAACAATCTTTTTCCGTAGGCGAAAAAAAACAAAGGCATGCAAGGGAAGCGAGTTGCGTGTAAGCCCGGCTACGAGGAGAGCATGTACCCCAAAGCTCTGTAGGCCCCACTGAGATGTTTGTGTTAAATCCATACCGTCCATCAGTTTCTCCATGGAAGAGGAAAAACGAAGCAGATCCAAAACTAATGTGGGGATTGAACGATCACCATCAAATCCTTACTGGACGTATAGAGGTTTCGGATCGGAATGATATTTGTTTATTCCATACATCTTGGTGGAAATCCCCTTATGAACGGATTGGATGGCATATATAGGTCAAGGTGGGGCTTAGGAATATTTCAACGGTCAGTATTTCCATCCCCACTGTTTCCCATGGCGTGGCTGATTTAAGTTTTGGATTCAACTCATTTTTGAGATCACGTCCTGATATCACCCTACAAAACTGATGAACGAACTAGATTTCATACGGATATTACGGTGGGCCCCACAGATCTAAAGTAACAGGGTTACAAGCAACTCGCACGAGAGTTACAGAGTTGGAACGGATCAATACATCACCGCGCCACGTGTCGTGTTCTGTGGAGAAATCTTCCTTATCGTCTCCACGTGGCACACGGATTGGCTAGTGACCCTACCACCCGCCAATGGCTAGTGTTCGGTGCTCTATGGCCCCACCTTGATGTATATGTTTTATCCACACTGTCCATTCATTTTGGACTCATTGCATGGATGGACGGCTTGGATGAAACACATACATCATGGTGGGGCCCACAGAGCACCAATCACTGCCCAAAGAACTGGTGTGTGCACCCACCACCTTCCGAGTGCCTTACCGGCTGCATAGCGCATGCACCGTTCCTTCGGATATCGGTCAGCCTCGAATGATCGGAACCGTCGGATCATAATCAATATAAAAGGCTACGATTAAGAGATGGGACAGAGAGGATGGACCTGTAACCAACGCCTCGGAGCTTTTCTTCCAGCCTTGTACGGGCTTTGAGGGCAGTTTCGTCCATGGCCGTCGTTGTCGACGGTGCGATACGTGAACGCAGAAAACAAGGCTCGCGCGTGTTGTCGTCGAGATGGTGATGGTGGATCCTTCTCTTTCGGGCCACCTCCACTCCGGGTAGCATTCCTGCCATCGTTTTGCTAACTTGCGCACCCTAATTCTCTGATAGAAAAGCAAATCCGAGAGCTGATTTTTCTTTCGTTTACAGTAGGGTTCTCTTCTAACGTACGCAGGTGGCGCGGCTGATCAGCAACAACGCGTTTTTTCACTATCAACGTTTCTTTGTGTAATGAGCTTCTCTCTCTCACCTAATAAGGCGCCCTAGTAGCGGATTTAACCCTGAATGTTGAGAATATAACGAAAATGCCATTTTCTTACTGCCAACAAACGCTAATGTCCAGAAATTTAACTAAATTCACTTTGTACCCAATATTTTAAATTTCAAAATCATTTATCAATTTATAATAAATATTTTGATATTTTATTTTAAGCAGGAATTCCCCGATATTATTGCGAGTAAAAAGTAAAAATCTGAAAATATCCCCAGAAATTGTGATGAACGAGATTTGTACTATGAGAGTGAGCTTGTACGGGAAATGATTCAGTGAAACGGTCTGCATCTAAACTGCGTACAACCTACCTCTGTCAGTGGCTGTGGTAGGGGAGATGATCGAACGGTGCCGTCCATCTTGTCGCCCCCACTTTCGATAACGCACAATTTGAAGACTACACTGTCTGAACATCTTATCTGTCACATCCTGGAGTGCTGAAAACGTTCACCATTTTTTCACCGTCAATTTCATTGCATTAAAATCGATTTATATATAATATCCGATTGGTATGATTTTCTTTCAAAATTGGACAACCCACAAAAAACGTTCACCATTTTTTCACCGTCAATTTCATGGTATTAAAATGGATGTATATCCGATTGGTATGAATTTTTATATATTTTTTTAAAATTGGATGGTGGAAGGTGCGTTGCATGGTTGTTTACTAACCCCACCAGTTGTACGGTGGAATGCCCTGTCAGGGGCTCTATGGGCCAACCGTGATATATGCGTTTTATCCAAGCCGTCCATCCATTTTGAAAGATCATTTTAGTGAATGAATTCGAAAATTAGGGAAATCGTATGTTTGAGTTGGCTACACCGTAGGAAGCAGCGGTGACAAAGACGTCCACCGTTGAAACCTTCCTAGGGACCACCGTTGTTTTTAGTTTCCTTCCAATCTGTTCATAATGGCACGTAGACTTGGATGAAGGGAAAATATAAGTATAAGCTTGATCTGAAACTTTGGTGGTCCCTGAGAGATTTTCAACGGTAGGCATTGAATCCCCACTGTTTCCTTTGTTGTGGTTCAATTAATTATTCGATCTGCTTATTTTTAGGGCTAATGTTATAAAATAATCTTTCAAAGTGGATGTACGGATTAGATATAACACATGTATCACGGTGGCCCCACAGATCTCTTAACAGGACCTTCCGTATCCAGCGAAGTCCTAGTGGGGTGGTACCCAAACCGGCAGCCCAAAGCGTGACACGTGCTACACTTGTCGTACACTCGATTCGACTTACCTCCCTAGATTTCGCTATGCCCATACGCATGTGGAGTCTTGTTCACCAACCCTCACACGTGCAACATTAGGGTATTCCATTAGGTGGGCCACAATGTGTAGATCTTCTAGCTTAATAATCAAGCAGCATTCCTCAGGTGGACTATAATTGTCCAAAGAAATAGATGGCCAGAAGAAATTCCTTCGGCCTTCTTTATGTTTTGTGGCCCACCTTGAGTAAAACGGTCAAAGTTTTAAGCCAGAAGATCCAAATAACGTGGCCCACCTATGGAACGGTCGGATTTTGTACACGTAAGCTATATTGGCATGTGTGCCTAAATGAGTATGGTAGGGCTACAATACACCCGCCTTTGAATCTTGATCATCTTTCCAATGATCCGAGCCGTTTATAAGATGAATCTCACTGTGTACGGTGGATAGTCAACTAATAAAAGCTATCCATTTATATTATTACAGTGCATGGGTATTTTAGATGGTTCTTTGAACATGAAAGGAAACATGTCCCTTATGTTCGGGCCTTGCTCTTGCTCCGGTGGTAGACTCTTGGGAGTTTGTCAAGGGTTCGAGCACCCATGGGTGTGAGTGTGTGGTGGTGTGTGCGTGTGTTAAATTTTTATTTTTATTTTTTAAAAAAAACAAAAACCATGTCCCATATGTAATGAAAAGGTTGAAGTATTTAATCTAGTGTTTTCTGAGGCATTCCATCTAAGGAGAGCCCAGTAAGTAACGGTTGAGAAGAGGCTAAAATCCAACGGTTAGAATGCCAACACAGTCAGTAACTTCTTAATCACAGGTCATAAAACCATGTTCTTAAATGAGTAAAAAAGTACAGTTGAAAATAAACAAAGCAAAGTAAGTTTTGCACTTATGTGAAAGCAGGGAAGCTGAGCAGATGCTACCCAGGTGGGTGCGTGTTACAATCACCGTGGGCCCACCTTGAAGAATGTGTTATATAACCACGCCGTACATCCATTTTTACATAACATTTAATACGTAGTCCCAAAAAGTGCACATATCCAAATCTAAGGTGGACCACATCATAGGTGTAACGTTTTTAATTTTCACAATTTTGGATTGCTAAAAATCTTTAAATTTTTTTAAAAATAATTAGCCTATGCCATTATTTACTGACCTTTGATGCTTGAAATGAGTATATACACGGGTGATACTGATAAAGAACCATACAAATAAGATTAATTAACTGTAAAAAGCCAACGAATCCGACCGATTACTTAAACATCGAGTTTAACCCCGTGATTTGTTCACATATGGCCCAAGTCTAGCCAATCTATTATCGAATAATCAAGGCAACCACAATTAAATAAAGATCTACCCAAAGTCGAGACACTAGAGGTCGGATCTTAATTAATAAACCAAAGTGACTCAATTATTCTTTTAACTTAAGAACCAATTGTTTATAATGATTATAACCGAATCGTCATTTTCACTACTTGCGAATAGGCCACACTATGGACTGATAGCCAACCAACCGTGTGTGTCCACCATGCACGATCACGTTTGCTTGAATGTGGAGCACCCCCATACCTTGGAGAGGCCTACTAATAACTGTTAATGATACTGTAAGACCAATATCCTAGTCCGTATTGTTCCGTCGACTGTCGCGATCCTTTCCGTCGAATTCCAGTGACCTGCGGCCTATAATCGACGTTTGCGCATGATCCTAGGTCATATCCTGTAAATTTGAGTCAGCTTAACCCGAGACTCGTACCATTACGATCGCACCGTCGCCGCGGTTCCAACGCCGCGTCTTGTGCGCTAACCAGACACTTAGATCATAAGGTGTGGACCGTGCATTTTAATGGCCGTGGACCGCATATTGTGGGACCCACTCATCCCATGTGGCACCAATCTCTAGGTAATCATGAGGGTGATGGATGACATCACCCTAGCTATACCCACCCTACCCTAGCTATAGCCACCCTACTCTAGCCTTAGCCACCCTACCTTAGCTATAGCCACCCTACCCTAGCTATAGCCACCCCACCCCCTAGCCTTCTTACGAGCATTTATTGCTAGCCACCCTCTCTTACAAGTAATCATGGCCTACCTAAGCTACTCCCTCTCTCCTTACAACTCTCTCTCACTCTCTCCCATTTCTCATCACTTTTTCCAAGCAAGGAAAATCCCACGTCCAAGCCTTCTCATGGAGAGAAAAATGTGATTTGGTGGCCCACTTCCTATCCCAAAGATCCTTCATCTAAGCCATCCACTTCTCATCTTCCTCCATCAAAGTGAAGCACAAGGAGATCGACTTTCCAAAGGACCAAGAAGATCGACGGTGGGTGCTTATTAGGATAGATTTTCATGTTTTGATGATGGGCCAAGTGAGGCCTACCGATTGATGGTGTGGATTTCACTTTGGACCCTTGATGTGGCCGATGGACCACTTTGATCCTCATGATCATTCCATGATAGGGCCATTCTCCATGGACCCCATTATGATGTTTATTTTCCATGTATGGATAGGGTCATCTAGACCTTGCATTTGGTGGGGAAAGGATCTCCACCGTTGAATCCTTGATTTGGTGGGCCCACATGTATTGGGACCCACTTGATGTATAATTTCTTGCAAGGGAGGGCTCATAGTGGCAGAGCCCTCCATCACACGCGTCCCACTCCATTTCTCTCTCTCCCTCTCTTTTTATTTAGTTATTTTTGTGTATGATGATGTGGCCGTATGGCCCACCCGGATGGACCCCACGATGAGGCATGTATTTTATCGAAGTGATGCATAAGTGGGGGCCCACTTTATATGTGTAGCCATGTGGTGGCCCACCTTAACTTTATTTGTCTGCCCAAACCAAAAAAAAAAAGAAAAAGAAAAAGAAAAAGAGTCCAGCGTCTCTGGATGTGGTTTGGGAAAAACACAAATATTAGCTTGGTTCACATGATTTTGAGGTGGTCCACTTGTGTAGGCTCCACATTGATGTATGAGTTCAATCCATGCCATCCATCTTATTTACCAAATCATTTTAGGCGTTGAGCTGAAAAATGAAATCCATCCGATCTTTGGGTGGGCTATAGCATGCAAAACAACGATTTCTACCGTTGAAAGTCCCCCTGTCATTTTTATGCGCCGAAAAACATCAGATATTGGACTCGTTGGGACGGTCTTGAGCCTTAGAGAGCAATGGATGGGCTGGATTCAGTTGATGCGGGTCCTATACATGAAAAACCGCAGAAAAACTTGGTTTCCAAAAAAAAAAAAAACGATTTACATGTAGCAGACGTTGCTGCTGTCAGAGGCGCAGGATTTGGTAAGGACCCACGGTCCCAGCCGTGGGCCCCACCATGGTGTATATTTGTCATCCAATCCGTTCATTGGGTGGGCCCCTGCTTGAAGTGGGCCCCCTCCAAAAATTGGCCCGATCTGAAACTCAGGTGGCCCACATCATGAGAAACAGTGGGATTGAACGTCTGCCCTTGAAATCCATTTTTGGGTCCACAGGAGTTTTGGATCAAGATGAAATTTGTTTTTCCTATTCGTCTGGGCCCGCACAACCTTATCAATGGCTTGGATGTAAAGTAAATGCTATGGAGGGCCCCACATGCGACCCACAGTGATGTATGAGTTTCATTCTCACCGTCCACTGGCCGTGGACGGTGAAACCCACCTTGCCTTATGTGTTCTATCCGCACCGTCCACCCTGGATGGTGGGACCCACCCCACGTATGGACTACGCTGTGTGTTTGTGTGTGTGTGTGTGTATATATATTATATTATATTGTATATATTATATTGTATATATTATATATTACATTATATATAATATACACATCATGGTGGGCCTTCATGTGGACCCCCACCATGATACATGTGTTGCATCCAATCTGTCTAACCATTTTGAAAGCTGTTTTAGGGCTTGAGGCTAAAAATAAGACAGATATATAGTTCAAGTGGACCCCACCTTATTATGAATGTAAGGCCCATGTAATGTAGCCCATTTGATGTACTTATGGGGCTCAATTGGTGTGGCCCATCTGATATACGTAAGGCCCACCTTGATATGAATATAAGGCCCATGTTATAAGGCCCATTATGCTGTATTCAAGGCCCATGGGTTATGGCCCATTGCAATGTGCACAAGGCCCATTGATGCGGCCCACTTGATTTATATAAGGCCCATATGAGGCGGCCCATTTGATGCATCTAAGGCCTATGGGTCGAGGCCCAATAAAATGTATATAGGTCCATTGCAATGCGTGATTCCCTATGGTTTGGGTAATGATATTTTGTGGCAGGCTATGCCTTGGGAGCAATGTTGGTTTGACGTCCACATTGTAAGTATAATGTTTGTTAAATGTCCGCATTACAACTCTCCCTAGGGCCCATTGATAGGCCGTACTTGTTGTGTGTAGGCCGTTTAGGCTCATCTGCATTGTAAGGATAATTCACCACTTTGTAACATGATTAGTATATCTCCATAACTCATGCCCATACGAATCATATGTATGCTTGATGTGAGGAATGTTTGATCATAGCATAAGCCGTTAGGCTGAGACATTTACGGGACTCCTTATGAGACGGAGTGCCCTACATGAGCACGTGGTATGTGTGAGATTGCTGCATGACTGATGGTTTGACTCATGCATTTTGCATTGTGTGTCGTGATTCACTGCAAGCCCTAGCGACATCAGGGCGTGGCCTCCACAGGCACATCGTGGATGGTCGTATCGGATACCGAAAATATTGATTCTAGCATTGTGAGTACTTAGGATGTCCTTGGGTGAAAATTCCAGAACCTTTTTGGTACCAGGAGATGCTCCAACGTCTAGACCGAGTGGATACACGAGCGCCCGAGTGCCGAATACCAGTAGACCGCGTCTCCCACTGTGTCGTGGTCGGTTGGAAGGAGGTGTGGCCTTATCCGCCCGAGTGAGGGGGCTACAAGATAGGCTGAGTTTGACCAGCTTGCAAATGAGTCCGCTATCGACGAGCCGGGTAGGTATTGGCAAACTACTGGTCAGGCGGATAGTGTGGTCTCTTCCACTTGCTTGACTGTGCAGCTAGGGAGGAGGCAGTCAGTGTGAGGTGTATTAGACCTCGGTGATATCTAGAGAAGAACTGTATTGATATGTGTACTTGATGAGTACTAGCACGCTTGCTTTGCATCTCGCATATGACATTGGCTACATGGGCCTCGCATCACATGGCCTTGGTATGGCTGATAGCATTCATGTCTTGCATCATATAGCTTTGGTACAACTGATATCATTCATGGACTTACCGCATACTTCTGCATTACTCTGATATTGTACACTTGACGCTTGCCTTGCGCACACACTTACACCACCCTCTAAGCTTTTGTAAGCTTATGCACGACCGTTGCGTGCAGGTGTTGTTGGACAGCAGCAGCGTTGAGGCAGGGGCGCACACCTGATCATTTTGGAGCTTTTTAATCATCTTGTATTTCCTTTTCTGCATTGTACTTAAAAGTTTTTGATTTAGTGGATATGTGGTGATGTTGTTTTGTGACTTGGTTATGCTCGTGGTTATACTCTATTACAAAAAAAAATTATACTGAAAATCCTCTTTGTAGGATCCCAGGATCGGAATCTGGCATGCGAGTGCGGGATCCGAGAATGGGACACTATGGAGGTTGTCGGCGCCGGATTCGGCGATTGAGAATTTTGTGAGCTCGTTTTCCGAGTTTGGGGCATGACAGAAGTTTGTATCAGAGCATAACTTGGGAATATCTAAGGATTACATCACATATCTTCTATGAACTTAGGGTGGAAAGGTTCCAAGTCCGAATAACTTAGCAATTTAGACCCTTAACATATATGTCTTCGAGAATTCTCAAGGCTAATAGGCCCTTGTTCCTTCCTGTAGGACGTAATGGCTAGAAGATCGACCCGAACGAATCTCGCTCCACCACTGGATATCCCTGCTTTTCAGCCCGAGGATGCCACTCCCTTACCTGAGACCGGTGCGGATCCGACCGTACCTGTGAGTGCCACCCAAGTGCAGCAGATGCTTCAGACGATGACCGCTATTCTTCAGGGGCAGAGTAGGCGTCCCACTGTTACACCAGCCGAGGCCGAGCAGGAGCGTGCAAGCGCCCTTCTCAAGGACTTCCGACAACACGATCCTCCGCGTTTCCGGGGCGAGCCTGACCCTACTGCAGCAGAGATATGGTGCTCCGAGGTGGAGAAGATATTTGATACCATGAGATGTACGACCTAGCAGCGAGTCCCATTAGCTGTATTCCTTCTCCAGGGTGAGGCTCAGCATTAGTGGGCATCTGTAGCCCGATCGGTAGCGGTCGATTTTGTGTGGACCTAGGAGGACTTTGTGGACCGGTTTGACCGGAAGTTCTTTCCCCAGCATGTGCGACAGCAACGCACATTAGAGTTTGAGACTCTGGTCCAGGGAGACATGATTGTGTCCCAGTATGAGGCTCGTTTCTGTCGAGATTCGTGACATACCTTGTTGATGATGAGGGGCGGAAGGCCCGCCGTTTTGAGAACGGTTTGCGTCCTGCCCTCAGGAGTCGTGTGATCGAACACCTGCTTCCGATATTTGAGCAGATCGTGGAGAGGGCACAGATTTATGAGTCAGATTGGGCCAGTTTGCAGAGAGCCTGTGACTAGAGAGGAGATCAGAAAAGGAAGATGCCCTCTGGTTCTTCCCAGCAGCAGCAACATCGTTCACAGCAGCGACGCACGACCCGCCCAGCATTTCGAGCACCAGCAGTACCCCCAGCACCACCTCCGGGACTGTTCGCAGGTACTGCTTTGGGTGCGGTAGGACAGGGCATCGCGTGCACGAGTGTCCCCATCCACAGCGGCAACAGCCAAGGACACCGCATCAGTTGTAATGACCCGAAAAATTTCATGCAAAGACCCGAGTACTACCTTAAATTCTTTAGAAGTTTAATGTGGGTTATTTAGCGCTAAACTCGATTGCTTGTGAAATTAGCATCAATCACTTTAAATTTGATCTGCAGGACTCAAAACCTGTAGAATCGTTAGCGCTATATTACCCTGAAATCTGGGATTCAACGCTAAATCCAATTGCTCTCGGGAGTACTTGGAAACTTCATATCGGACCTGGACTGCGCGTCGAAAGTCCGATAGCGATGATCTTAGACAATTATGATCACCTGGTTGGCTTGACCATCACCTCAAAAATCAAGTCCAGATGATGTCTTGGGTCGATTTGTTTGAGTCTGGAGTATAGAGTGTGAGAAAGCTGAGAAATTAAATATGAATTTATGAAATCTGAGTCGTGTCGCTTGCGCGCCGATTCTAAGCTTTCTGACCGTTGGATTCTGACCCAATTTCACCCTCGGATCAAGGAAGATGGCTCTGGCATGTTGTAGTGCTTGTGGACCTGATCGAGTTTCGGTGACCGTTGAATTGAGATTGGTCCGCCACGGCTGATCTGTAAATCTGATCGGTACAAAAACTCAGCCTGACCTAGATCCATGGTCAGTGAGCTTAAGTCCGACCGCATGTGAAAAAAGGACCACCAGAAGTGCTCCGTTGGACCAATATAGACCTGATTTGGTTATAACCTAAGTATACCTTGGCCCTGGGGCTATTTTCATCCATTTTAGGCCTATATATAGACCTTAAAACCCTCACTCTCAATTCCATACGAATTTTCTAACCCTAGCTAAGAGAGAGAGAGAGGAAAAAAGAGAGAAAGTGAGAGAGATGTTGGTGAATCATCTTGAGATTCTTCCTTGTTACTCTGCATCCCTAAACCATCACTTCTGAATTGTTATTCCGGCGATTCTAAGTTCATTCTTGGGTAAGTCAATCAAACCCTAGTCTGTTTTAGAGCTTAGAATAGTCTAAGTGTTGATGTAGCTTATTTCTATTCATGCCTTAGGTTATCTAGTCGCCGTTGACGAATACTTATCGTCTGAATCAGATCTGTGCGCATTTTCTGGTTTAAGGTGCGGACTATATTCGTATAGGTTATGGTTTTCAAGGCTTTCAATGTTGGTTAATGGTTTATTATTGTTGTGGTGTAATTTCACATGCCAAATGCGATGTTTATATTGCGTTCCTGATATATATGAGATATATTGAGATTTGTGTATTCCATGTACATGTAGAAAGTATCGTATATGTATGAAATACGAACATGTGTTTGCCATGATTAATAGTCGTGTATTTGTGTTAGTTGTATGTGTATTAACTCCTTAGCAAAAGGAATTGTCCAAATGTGTGTTATCACCAACATACATCGTGTATGTTAAAATATGTAGTTTAAGTGTTTGTAGAAATGTCTGAATGATCTAGCGTGTCAGATATTATTCTATTTACGGGCGTTGAGGAGAGAGTCTCAACTATCCTATGGGTGTGTATGATTTCTCACATGCAATTTACATTCTTTGTTGGTTAAATTCAAGCATTTCTTATGTGTAAATTCATGTTAAGTTGATATTCTTCAAATGCTCACATACTGTATGATTAGAATTGTTGTTCCATTACTATTCTAAATTGTTAATATGAATATCTGTTATAATTGAATGTATTTGGGACTATGAAATAGTCCAGGGAATCAGTAACAAACTTTGAGTTCGTGGCCGAGGTTATTTTCGCCACGTAGGACGTGTTTGACGAACCCGAGTCGTATTAGGGTTGTCGGCAGTGGTTTAGCCACTCGGAGTATTTGCGCACTCTATGTCGTTTAACTCAACGTGCGCTCTTGCTAGTCGAGTTCGTCAAGTAACTCGATTGTCCCGGTGGATGTACACCATGTATGGACGCTATTGTTTAAATCTAGGGTACCAAACTTACCAATGCAATCCCGTTAACCATTGTACCTTGATCCGCTAAGACTCATGAGCCGGGCATGGTGGTATGGGACACTGTGGTCGAGCTGTCGGTCTACGTTGGGGTGACGAGCCTCCCTGTAGTGACCAGTGAGCACACCAAATTCGTGAGCCGAATATGGTGGTATGTGACACTATATTTGCACTGTCGGCCTACATTGATTGGTGACGAGCCCTTTTTAGTGACCTCGAGCATACCTTGATACTGCATTAAGGCGACGAACCTTAGGGTAGGACTAAGGTATGATAGGCATGCATTGATTGGTGACGAGCCCTTTGCAACGACCTAGAATCACATGATCGTATGAGATTGTCTAGGACTGACGATCCTAGAATGGATCACCGTTTGGGAATTGATATGAGGAAGGTACTTTATCTTCCCAATCCTGCTGTATGAAAAGAACTAATAACAACTTGGTAATCATGTTCATGCACCGAATTGCATGTGCGTTGGCGTCGTTGGCACTGCAGGAGGTTGTCATGCGTATCGTAAGATGAAGACGCTGAGGGAGTGCAGACGAGGGCATGCATCATTTCTTCATACATCCTTGCATTAACAAGAGTACTTAGGACATGTTTGATTGTATTGCCTTATCATTACTGCTTGATTGATTTGATATCATGTTAACTTTTACTGTATAGTTCCACTGAGTTGATCACTCGCTCCCACATTCTGGGACGGTGTTTCAACACCAACCCGACTCTGTCTTAGATGCAGATAATGACGCGACCCCTGAGGCAGAGCAGGAGTATGAGGATGATGAGGATGCATTTTCTTTTATGCAGTTCTCAGGCGGGTTCATGTGAGCCGTGTCCTAATCTACGGGGATACAGGGTTTATTTTGTAATGGTTTATTTCATTTGATACTTGCATTTTGAGACACACATGAATGTAATTATAACCTGGCAGAGTATGCATATCTCAGGGACATATACTGATATCTATACTTCTTTAAGTCTTCCGCTCGCGAATTTCACTTATCCCTGAATTATGTTACAGTTTGGCTTAATCTATTCCATGTTTTATGCACTCATACAGACAACATACATCCATCATTGCATATGTTACATAAGTGATGTTTTGGAACTCGGGAACTGAGTTATGCTCGACCCCTGAATTTCAGGGCGTTACATCAGCCCCCACGACAGCCACCACAGCAGTAACAACAACCACAGCACCAGCCTCCAGGGCCTCCCCCACAGCAGTAGAGGTGGCAGATTAGGCCACCATAGTGGCAGTAGCATCAGCAGAGACCTCAGAGGGGACCTGCACCTTCTCAGCAGGCCCAGGGTAGATTTTATGTCGCACAGCAGGACCCTCAGTAATCAGGAGAGGTCGTCGAGGGTACTCTCCTTGTTTCTGCATGTATTGCATGTGTATTGTTTGACTTTGGTGCATCGTATTCCTTTGTGGCCGCTGATTTCTGTCGATCGATCGGTTTGCTGATGGAGTCTGCCCGCGAGGGTTTGTCAGTATCGACGCCCTTAGGGAGGACTGCAGTATTAGACCGATTTTACGCATCTTGCCCCGTTCTGATTAGGGATATCTTCTTACCTGCCGACCTATTCGTATTGCTGATGTTTGATTTTGATGTTATCCTAGGTATGGATTGGCTCGTCGAGTATCATGCCGTATTGGACTGCTTCGCGAGGACAGTCACGTTTTATATACCCAGCGTGCTAGAGTTCCATTTATTACCGAGCCCAGAGGAGAGCAGCTTTCCTGCTTGTTGTCGTGTGCCATTAAGGAGTCAGTTACTTTGTGTATTGACTAGCTTCCGGTCGTTTGTGATTTTCCCGATGTGTTCTAGGAGATTCCAAGGTTACCACCTTGTCGGCGCACCGAATTCCAGATTGATCTCGTGCCCGGTACCGCGCTTATTTCGAAGGCCCCGTATCGTATGGCACCGTTAGAGCTATGGGAACTGCAGAAGCAGTTGAACGAGTTATGTGAGTTAGGCTTTATCCGTTCGAGTAGTTCACCGTGGGGAGCACTGATACTCTTCGTGAAGAAGAAGGATGGCTCATTGAGGCTTTGCGTAGATTACCGCGAGCTCAATAAGGTCACAATCAAGAACAAGTACCCGTTTCCGAGGATCGATGATTTATTTGATCAGCTGCAGGAGGCGCAGTTCTTTCGAAGATAGACTTGCTGTCCGGTTATCATTAGGTTCGGGTTTGAGATGAGGATATCCTGAAGACAGCCTTCAGGACTCGCTATGGTCATTTTGAGTTCCAGGTCATGTCCTTCAGACTGACCAATGCACCCGCAGTGTTCATGCAGTTGATGAACGAGGTCTTCCGTCCGTATCTCGACCAGTTTGTTGTGGTGTTCATCGACGACATTCTGATCTACTCGAGGGCTCGTGAGGAGCATGAGCGGCATCTAGAGATTACATTGTAGACCCTTTGTGCACACCAGCTTTGCGCGAAGCTGGAGAAGTGCGAGTTCTGGTAGGAGGAGGTGAAGTTCCTCGGTCATGTAGTGACGAGGCAGGGTGTCGCCGTGGACCCCTTGAAGATTGATGCCGTGCGTCAATAGGGCCAGCCCACAAATGCATCTGAGATCCGTAGTTTTCTTGGTTTGGCAGGCTACTACCGACGTTTTATTGAGGGATTCTCTCGCATTGCAGCCCCGTTGACCAGGTTGACCCGAAAGGGTGCCGAGTTCGTTTGGAGCGACGCTTATGAGCAGGCATTTATGGAGCTAAAGGACCACCTCACGTCCGCTCCTGTCCTCACTCTTCCTTCTGGGAGTGATGGATTTGTTGTATTTACTGATGCCTCGCGAGTTGGCTTGGGTGCTATCCTGATGCAGCACAGGAAGCCGGTGGCTTATGCGTCTCGTCAGCTTAAGGTCTATGAGTTGAACTACTTTACACATGTTTTGGAGCTCGCAGCAGTGGTCTTCGCACTAAAGGTGTGGAGACACTATCTTTATGGGGTGAGGTTCGAGCTCTTCTCCGACCACAAGAGCTTGAAGTATCTGTTCTCTCAGTCCGAGCTGAACATGAGGCAAAGGCGTTGGATGGAGCTCCTGAAGGACTATAATTTTGATCTTCAGTACCACCCGGGCAAGGCAAACGTGGTGGCGGATGCCCTCAGCCGTCAGCCACGAGGCCTAGTGGCGCATATGATGATTCAGGAGTAGAGGGTGCTCGAGGATATAGCAGAGTACGACTTCGAGTTTAGTTTGCAGTCTTCTATCGTTCAGCTATCGAGCCTGTCGATTTAACCCTCTCTTGTTGCAAGGGTGATCGAGACTCAGCAGACAAACGAGTCATTACAGGATTACCGAGCAGAGGCAGCATCTGAGAGTCAGACAGATTGGCAGATTGGGTCTGATGGTGGACTTCGCTTCAGAGGTCGATTATGTGTCCTGGATATTCCTGAGTTACGCCGAGATCTTATGACCGAGGCACATCGATCGCGATTTTCTATCCACTCTGGCTCGACGAAGATGTATCGCAATATGAGGCGTCAGTATTTTTGGGCAGAGATGAAGTGCCAGATAGCTAGCTTTGTGGTCGAGTGTGACACGTGCCAGCGTGTCAAGGCTAATCATCAGAGACCCCCTGGTCTATTGTAGCCGTTGAACGTCCTGATGTGGAAGTGGGAGCATATATCTATCGATTTTGTCATAGGTTTACCGAGGACTCAGTGCGGTCATGACGCCATCTGGGTTGTTGTGGACCGTCTGACGAAGTCGGCACATTTTCTTGTGATTCGTGAGACTTGACATATGGACCAGCTCGCCAAGATATTTGTTGATGAGATCGTGAGACTGCATGGTGTTCTTGTCTCGATCGTTTCAGACCGAGATCCGAGGTTCACGTCTCAGTTTTGGAGGAGCTTCCAGAGAGCGATGGGGACTGATTTGCAGCTCAGCACTGCGTATCATCTGCAAACCGATGGACAGACCAAAAGGGTCAACCAGATCCTTAAGGATATGTTTAGGGCATGTGCGATTGATTTCTCGGGTAGTTGGGACAAGCACTTGCGATTGGCTGAGTTCGCGTACAACAACAGCTATCAGGCGACTATTGGCATGGCTATTTTTGAGGCATTATATGGCAGACTGTGCAGATCTCCAAGTTGTTGGACCGAAGTTGGAGAGCGGCATCTCCTAAGTCCCGAGCTTGTGCTGCAGACGTCAGAGACTATCGACATCATCAGGCAGAGGATACGCACAGCTCAGAGCCCGCAGAAGAGTTTTACTGACCGTCGGCGTCGTCCCTTGGAGTTTACCATTGGGGACCATGTGTATCTCAAGATCTCACCCATGAAGAGTGTGGTTCATTTTGGAGTGAAGGGCAAGCTTGCCCTGAGATTTACAGGACCTTTCGAGATCACCGAGCGCATTGGTGCCGTGGCCTATCGGCTTGCCTTGCCATCTAAGTTGTCTGGCTTCCACAACATTTTTCATGTCTCTATGTTGAGGAAGTGTGGGTCAGACATCGTGCCTGTTATTGATTGGTAGCCGTTGGAGGTTTGTGAGGACGCTTCTTATGTTGAGCAGCCAGTTCATATTCTTGATCGAAAGGAGCAGGTCCTACGGACCAAGGTCATTCCCTTGGTGAAGGTGCAGTGGGGTCATCATAGTGTAGATGAGGCGTCTTGCGAGCGCGAGGCAGAGATTCGCGAGCGCTATCCCCATCTTTTCGATGTTTGATTGTATGTTGTACTGTATTTTGATTATATATGATGTTATGTTTTCTATTTCCTTATGAGTTACGATTAGCTGCGATGGTAGTGAAAATTTTGAGGATGAAATTTTTATTAGGTGGGGAGAGCTGTAAGACCCGTATCCTAGTTCGTATTGTTCCGTCGACTGCCGCGATCCTTCCCGTCGAATTTCAGTGACCTAAGGCCTATAATCGACGTTTGCGCACGATCCTAGGTCATATCCTATAGATTTGAGCCACCTTAACCCGAGACCCATACCATTACGATCGCACCGTCGCCGCGGTTCCAACGCCCCGTCTCGTGTGCCAACCCGACGCTTAGATCATAAGGTGTGGACCGTGCATTTTAATGACTGTGGACTGCATATTGTGGGATCCACTCATCCCATGTGGCACCAATCTCTAGGTAATCATGAGGGTGATGGATGACATCACCCTAGCTATACCCACCCTGCCCTAGCCATAGCTACCCTACCCTAGCTATAGCCACCCTACTCTAGCCTTAGCCGCCCTACCTTAGCTATGGCCAACCTACCCTAGCTATAGCCACCCTACCCCCTAGCCTTCTTACAAGCATTTATTGCTAGCCACCCTCTCTTACAAGTAATCATGGCCTATCTAAGCTACTCCCTCTCTTCTTACAACTCTCTCTCTCTCTCTCCCATTTCTCATCACTTTTTTCAAGTAAGGAAAATCCCACGTCCAAGCCTTCCCATGGAGAGAAAAATGTGATTTGGTGGCCCACTTCCTATCCCAAAGATCCTTCATCCAAGTCATCCACTTCTCATCTCCCTCCATCAAAGTGAAGCACAAGGAGATCGACTTTCCAAAGGACCAAGAAGATCAACGGTGGGTGCTTATTAGGATAGATTTTCATGTTTTAATGATGGGCCAAGTGAGGCCTACCGATTGATGGTGTGGATCTCACTTTGGATCCTTGATGTGGCCGATGGACCACTTTGATCCTCATGATCATTCCATGATGGGGCCATTCTCCATCGACCCCATCATGATGTTTACTTTCCATGTATGGATAGGGTCATCTTGACCTTGCATTTGGTGGGGAAAGGATCTCCACCGTTGAATCCTTGATTTGGTGGGCCCACATGTATTGGGACCCACTTGATGTATAATTTCTTGCAAGGGAGGGCTCATAGTGGCGGAGCCCTCCATCACACGTATCCCACTCCATTTCTCTCTCTCCCTCTCTTTTTATTTAGTTATTTTTGTGTATGATGATGTGGCCGTATGGCCCACTCGGATGGACCCCACGATGAGGCATGTATTTTATCCAAGTGATCCATAAGTGGGGGCCCACTTTATATGTGTAGCCATGTGGTAGCCCACCTAAGCAGGGCCCACCTTAACTTTATTTGTATGCCCAAACCAAAAAAAGAAAAAAGAAAAAGAAAAAGAAAAAGAGTCCAGCGTCTCTGGACGTGGTTTGGGAAAAACACAAATATTAGCTTGGTTCACACGATTTTGAGGTGGTCCACTTGTGTAGGCTCCACATTGATGTATGAGTTCAATCCATGCCATCCATCTTATTTACCAAATCATTTTAGGCGTTGAGCCGAAAAATGAAATCCATCCGATCTTCGGGTGGGCCATAGCATGCAAAACAACGATTTCTACCGTTGAAAGTCCCCCTGTCATTTTTATGCGCCGAAAAACATCAGATATTAGACTCGTTGGGACGGTCTTGAGCCATAGAGAGCAATGGATGGGCTGGATTCAGTTGATGCGGGTCCCATACATGAAAAATCGCAGAAAAACTCGGTTTCCAAAAAAAAAACAATTTACATGCAGCAGACGCTGTTGCTGTCAGAGGCGCAGGCAGCGCCTGCTGCTGGCGGGGGGTGGAGTTTAGGCAGGGACCCACGGTCCCAGCCGTGGGCCCCACCATGGTGTATATTTTCATCCAATCCGTTCATTGGGTGGGCCCCTGCTTGAAGTGGGCCCCCTCCAAAAATTGGCCCGATCTGAAACTCAGGTGGCCCACATCATGAGAAACAGTGGGATTGAACGTCTGCCCTTAAAATCCGTTTTTGGGTCCACAAGAGTTTTGGATTAAGATGAAATTTGTTTTTCCTATTCGTCTGGGCCCGCACAACCTTATCAGTGGCTTGGATGTAAAGTAAATGCTATGGAGGGCCCCACGTGGGACCCACAGTGATGCATGAGTTTCATTCTCACCGTCCACTGGCCGTGGACGGTGAAACCCACCTTGCCTTATGTGTTCTATCCGCACCGTCCACCCTGGACGGTGGGACCCACCCCACGTATGGACTGCGCTGTGTGTTTGTGTGTCTGTGTGTGTATATATATATTATATTATATTGTATATATTATATATTACATTATATATAATATATACATCATGGTGGGCCTTCATGTGGACCCCCACCATGATACATGTGTTGCATCCAATCTGTCTAACCATTTTGAAAGCTGTTTTAGGGCTTGAGGCTAAAAATAAGACAGATATATAGTTCAAGTGGACCCCACCTTGTTATGAATGTAAGGCCCATGTAATGCAGCCCATTTGATGTACTTATGGGGCTCAATTTGTGTGGCCCATCTGATATACGTAAGGCCCACCTTGATATGAATATAAGGCCCATGTTATAAGGCCCATTGTGCTGTATTCAAGGCCCATGGGCTATGGCCCATTGTAATGTGCACAAGGCTCATTGATGCGGCCCACTTGATTTATATAAGGCCCATATGAGGTAGCCCACTTGATGCATCTAAGGCCTATGGGTCGAGGCCCAATAAGATGTATATAGGTCCATTGAAATGTGTGATTCCCTATGGTTTGGGTAATGATATTTTGTGGCAGGCTATGCCTTGGGAGCAATGTTGGTTTGACGTCCACATTGCAAGTATAATGTTGGTTAAATGTCTGCATTACAACTCTCCCTAGGGCCCATTGATAGGCCGTACTTGTTGTGTGTAGGCCGTCTAGGCTCATCTGCATTGTAAGGATAATTCACCACTTTGTAACATGATTAGTATATCTCCATAACTCATGCCCATACGCATCATATGTATGCTTGATGTGAGGAATGTTTGATCATAGCATAAGCCGTTGGGCTGAGACATTTACGGGACTCCTTATGAGACGGAGTGCCCCACATGAGCGCGTGGTATGTGTGAGATTGCTGCATGACTGACGGTTTGACTCATGCATTTTGCATTGTGTGTCGTGATTCACTGCACGCCCTGGCGACATCAGGGCCGTAGCCTCCACAGGCACATCGTGGATGGTTGTATCGGATATCAGAAATATTGGTTCTAGCATTGTGGGCACTTAGGATGTCCTTGGGTGAAAATTTCAGAACCTTTTTAGTACAAGGAGATACTCTAACGTCTAGACCGAGTGGATACACGAGCGCCCGAGTGCCGAATACCAGTAGGCCGCATCTCCCACTGTGTCGTGGTCGGTTGGAAGGGGGTGTGGCCTTATCCACCCGAGTGAGGGGGCTATAAGCTAAGCCGAGTTTGACCAGCTCGTAAATGAGTCCACTATCGACGAGCCGGGTAGGTATTGGCAGACTACTGGTCAGGCGGATAGTGTAGTCTCTTCCACTTGCTTGACTGTGCAGCTAGGAAGGAGGCAGTTAGTGTGAGGTGTATTAGACCCCGGTGATATCCAGAGAGAAACTGTACTGATATGTGTACTTGATGAGTACTGGCACACTTGCTTTGCATCTCGCATATGACATTGGCTACATAGGCCTCGATCACATGGCCTTGGTATGGCCGATAGCATTCATGTCTTGCATCATATAGCTTTGGTACAGCTGATAGCATTCATGGACTTACCGCATACTTCCGCATTGCTCTGATATTGTACACTTGGCGCTTGCCTTGCGCACATACTTACACCATCCTCTAAGCTTTTGTAAGCTTATGCACGACCGTTGCGTGCAGGTGTCGTTGGATAGTAGCAGCGTTGAGGCAGGAGCGCGCACCTGATCATTTTGGAGCTTTTTGATCACCTTGTATTTCCTTTTCTGCATTGTACTTAAAAGTTTTTGATTTAGTGGATATGTGGTGATGTTGTTTTGTGACTTGGTTATGCTTGTGGTTATGCTCTATTACAAAAAAAAATTATACTGAAAATCCTCCTTGTAGGATCTCAGGATCAGAATCTGGCATGCGAGTGCGAGATCCGAGAATGGGACACTATGGAGGCTGTCGGCGCAGGATTCAGCGATCGAAAATTTTGTGAGCCCATTTTCTGAGTTTGCGGCGTGACAGATACGATCCTCAAGTCTCAGGAGCTGGGCATGGTGGTATGAGATACTGTGTCCGTGTTGTCGGCCTATGCTGAGGTGACGAGTCTCCTCGTAGTAACCAATGAGCAATCAATAAAGCTATGAGCATAATACATCAAACTGTGATGATGCCGCGACAATTCCATAATTGTATTTGGGTGACAACCTTTATATCATTTGTGGGTGCCCTCCACCCATTAATGGGCTGCCTAACCCTTTGTGTCTGGGCTGTATCATTTAGGTTCTAAGTGATCGATTGGGCAAGTGTTAGCCTCACATTGATTGTAGAGTTGTCGTCTGGGTGGTAAACCCTAATATGTATTACGGATCACGGGCATGGGCCTGTTACGGTTGCCTTGGGCCTGGTGATTGGGTTATGGCCATTGATCTAGTGGAGGTGTTTCAGCTTCCTCAATCTGGCTGGATGACTAAAATTAACTAAATACTCGGCTAACATGATCACTTATCACATTGCATTAGTATAGGTTGTGGCGACTCGAGAGTTCAGTTCGCATGATGAGGGAGTATTGGCCATTTGTGAATGAGGAGTTGGAGTCACTATGAGAGAGTATTGGATTACAAGGGCATGCATCGTATTATAATAGCATGCATGTTCATTACCAAGAGTATATAGGGACTATATGTTTATGCTGCTTTTCATTAATTGTGCCTGTGAAATTGATAATATGTGTAACTTGATGTTAATGGAACCACTAAAATGATCACTCACTCCCACTTAAAGGCGGTGTATTGAAACACCAACCAAACCCTATCATAAATGCAGGCACTTCGGAGTCTGACGCGTTGGACAAGGCATCCATGGACTCAGAGGAGTCCTCGTATATCCAATTGCTCAGTAAGCCGATGTAGGATGCCTGTGGGTGGTCGATGAGATCTTAGAGTTGACACATTTGTAAATTTTGGAATGTATATTTTGCTCAGCTGTAGTCCTGCACTCTGGATGGACATGTTTTACTGATAGCTGATTTACTTGCATTAAAATTTACGTTTATTCAAGGGTACATCGTATAGTCTATTTTAATTATATAAACTACTCAAATGACAGGTGAAACGAACTATAAAATCCTGCTTCCGCAAAGCATAAGTGGCACCTGGGATATCAAGAGTCGAGTATTTACTCGGTTCCCGAAATCCGGAGCGTTATAATAGGAAAACCTGGTGATTGAATGCCCACCATTAAAAACTACCTAGGGCCACTTAGTGCTTGATGTAATGTTTATTTGATATCAAACATATTGATAATGTAAAACAGACCTGGATGAAGGAAAAATACAAAAGATTGGCTAGATTCAAAACTTTTATCTCCCACGATAAGTTTTTGACGGTCAATCACCAGAACTTTCGATGGTATGGTCCACTTGAGAATTGGATCTGCTTGAAAAATGGATGGACGAGTTAGATTTCCTATGAACATCAAGGTGGACCCCACCTTGGAATTCGTGTCCAAACAACACGTTAGCGTGTGTTACACTGACAGAAGCAGATTGGCTGGTGTACCACACAACACCAATATGGCTAGTGTGTTGATGTCACTAAGTTATGTAGGTCCCATCATGAAGTATTTGGTTTATCCAAATCATCTGTCCATTTGGCGAGCGAGCTCGTCGTAAGGCTTGAGCCGAAAAATAAGGCAGATCTAAATATCAAGTGGACCACACTGCAAAACGTAGTGGGGGATTGAATGTCTACCATTGAAATCATTTTGAGGGTCACATAAGTTTTGGATCAATATGATATGTTTTTCTTATTCATCCGAGTATGTGTGACCTTATGAACAGATTGGATGGAAAATAAATATTATGGTGGGCCCTACAAAATTTTTAACGGTGAGAATCATTGTCTCCACTGCTATTTGTAGTATTGTTCCACATAGAAGGATTTCAACGGCTCGGCCTAAGGTAGGTCTCAGCTTGGATTTGGAATTGTTTCAGGTTGGGCCGTCACGCCGGCTTAATTCAAAATTCTAATTTTCTGGCTCAAACTTAGCCCATTAACACCCTTATCCACATGCCCTCCTTACCGAGTGAAATCATGAAAACTCCGCCAACTCGATGTGACTTAAGTCACTCATGAGGCTGATGATAATCTTAATAAAAAGCATGACAAGACTCATTACTCAATACATGGGTTTTTATTAGTCCAAATGTATGATGTGGTAACATGAAGGATCCGTGGAGGATCCGGGGCGCAATGGTAGCGCGTCTGACTCCAGATCAGAAGGTTGCGTGTTCGATTCATGTCGGGTTCACTAAGGGAACCGTTTATCATATTCCCATAAAT
This sequence comes from Magnolia sinica, assembly GCF_029962835.1. Lineage (NCBI taxonomy): Eukaryota > Viridiplantae > Streptophyta > Magnoliopsida > Magnoliales > Magnoliaceae > Magnolia > Magnolia sinica. Next base: position 104,382,582 of record NC_080578.1, on the reverse strand, counting down.
GATAAACCATTCCTTTGTATTTAAAAATAGATGATTAAAAATAGAGAACATCTGATTCACCAGCCTTTAATACGTGACCCCAGCGTTGTTCAGGCCAAACGGCATGACCCGGTAACAGTAGAGTCCCTTGTCAGTGACAAAGGTCGTTTTCTGCCTGTCTAGGGGATGCATCGCGATCTGATTATACCCAAAGTAAGCGTTCAAGTAGGAAAGCAATTTGTGTCCTGATGTGTTGTCTACCAGCTGATCAATCCGGGACAATAAGAAGCTATCTTTTGGACATGCCTTGTTTAAGTCTAGTAGTCTACGCATACCCACCATTTTTCGTTGGCCTTCTTGACGAGGACCACATTTGTGATCCATTCGGGATAATGTACCTCCTCTATGAAACCGACATCGAGTAGAATGGAGACTTCGTCGACTATGGCTTCATACTGCTCGGCGTCGAATGGTCTCCTCTTTTGCTTCACGGGTTTGTGATCTGGGTCCACGTTCAACCTGTGGACCATGACGTCCGAAGAGATTCCGGGCATATCTTCATGCGACCATGCAAAGACGTCTTTGTGCTGCCGTAGGAAGGCTAGCATTTCGGACCATTGCTTAGGGTTCAGTGATGTTTCGAGCCAAACAGTTCTGCTCAGGTTCGCCTCATCGAGTTGTACTTTCTCTAGGTCTTTCATGGATGAACCCTCTGCAGGTCTTCTGGGGTCTGGCATGTTGATGGTAAGTGCTTGCTTAATTGACCCATTCTTTACTGCTATAGCATAACATCTCCGAGTTTCGCGTTGATCGCCTTGGAGGTATCCTATTCCGCCCTCAGTGGGAAACTTCATCACCAGGTGATAGGTGGAGACGACTGCTCTCATCGCATTGAGAGAAGGTCTACCCAAATAATGTTGTGCATTGATGGTACATTGACAACGAGAAAGTCCACCATGAGGGTGGCTTGATGCTGTCCTTCTCCTGCGGTCACGGGGAGGGAAATGACTCCTTCAGAGATTACCCTTTCTCCGGCAAAGCCATGCAAGGCGGTCTTCACAGGTTTAAGGCGTGACCTTGGAATCCCCATTTTTTCAAAGTCTTCGGAGTAGATCACGTTGGCTGAGCTTCCGGTGTTGACCAAGATGTGGCATACCTTGTGGTTAGCTATAGTCAGGGTAACCACCAGGGCATCGTCGTATGGGTGTTGAATTTTGCGCGCATCATCTTTCGTAAAGGTCAGACTACACGAGCTGACCCGGAGTTCCTTACTAGGCCGCTTGGTCAAATGGACATAATGCTCCGGATCGGACTTCCGAGTGTGTGCTTTTCGAGCTCGGTTTGAATCCCCTCCACTGGACGAGCCCCCAAAGATGATGCGGATCTCGGTTGGCTCTTCCGTGGTGTTGTTCGGCTGTTCTCGCTCTTCTCTTTGAGCGGTTCTTTCTCCCTTCGTATAACGACGAAGATAACCCTTGCAAATAAGGGTCTCGATCTCGTCCTTGAGGTCCACACGATCGGCTGTATTGTGGCTGTGATCCCAATGAAAACGACAATATTTGCGTTTGTCACGATGTTTCAGGTCGGCCTTCTTGCAAACAGGCCAATTTAGAAGTTTTTCTCCTCAGATTTTAAGTAGAATCTACTCGGTAGATGTGTTAAGGGGGTGTAGGAAAGGAATTTTCCCTCTGGCCTTCTGCTCGGACGACGATCGCGAGGGGCGCGGTCATCGGGTCCCTTGTCAGACAGCTGGGATTCCTCGCTCCTAAGCCTCTTCCCTTTACCGGTCGGATCTTTTATTTGGACATTCATGCGGGCGTTGGTGAACTCCTCAGTATTAGTGTACTTCTGAGCTCTGGCAATGAGGCCAGTTAATGTCTTTTGCTGATTCTTCCCAAGAGAGAAGGTGAATCTTCCTTCTTTCAAGCCACTGATCACAGTAGAAAGTGCCATCTTATCATCATAATCCTCCACTTGTAATGCTTCCTCATTGAAGCGTGCGATGTAGTCTTTCAATGATTACTTGGGCTCTTGTTTGATGGTGAACAGGTGAGTATTTGGCTTCCGACTCTTCTTATCGCTTATGAATTGGGTAAGGAATAATCGGCTGAGTTTTCCAAAGGATTCGATGGAGTTAGGCTTGAGTTGACGGTACCAACTCCGAACGAATCCTGTGAGTGTAATTGAGAATCTCTTGCACATCATCGCGTCTGATGCTGTTTGGATTTGCATCCACGAACGATAAGCTTCCACGTGCTCGGACGGGTCATCAGACCCGGAGTATTGAATGACGGGAGGTATCCGGAACCTCTGAGGCTTCACCTCATTCATAATTGTCGAGGTGAAGGTAGGCTCGGTCTCTTCCATCATTGCTTGTACGATAGCGGGAACTGATGACGACTGCTGCTTCTTTTCCAGCGTCAGGAATTTGTCGTTGAGCTCCGCGAACCGTTTCTCCTAATGATTTTTGCTCTCAGCTACAATCTCTTGGGTGGTTTCTATCTCTGGAGTTCTCCTTCCCCTCCTCCATTCCAGTTGATGACAGAGATCCGTAGGTGCCAGGGCCAAGGTAATTGAGGTATTTGTCGGAGCTCGAGTAACTGTGTTTCGAGCTGAGACTCGGATTTGGGTTGGGGGAGGATTCTGGCCCGAAACCGGCACCCAAGGGCGTTGAGGCGCTTTGGGCCTCATACTCCTCGGCGCGGAGTGAGCTTCCACGACCATACCAATCGGCTCAGGAGCAGGGTTTTCCTAAGCCTGATGTGGTTGTGGCTTCTGTCAATGCTTCATCTGGTTAACCTTGTCTGTAACAACCCGTTCAACCAGTACAGTGTCCTGGGGCGTCCACGTAAGATTTTTCACAGGACCGATCATTTAAACCATGCGCGATGAGGTACCACAAGCAAATCAACTTAGGATTAGCCCATTAGAATAAACCGGTCGGGTCATGGCAGGACCCGGTGCGGGCTGTCGAGCCAGATGGCTCATCTGCCCTTAGCAACAGCCCGTATGGGCTACACCGTGACACGGGAAGGTCAGAAAATTCTAAAAATAAGGGGAACCATAAATCTCACTGGGCTTGTGGACCATCGTGGACCACGGACCCAGCGGACATCCAGAAGTGGGATCTTGCACTGACTAAATGCACCCCACCAATGCCAGGACCAAAATCTGGCGCTTGCAAATGAAACCGAGATACCAGGCTATCCAACCGTCGGATCTCTTCCATATTTACAGTGGAGGTCTAATGCATTTTTCTACACCCGTCCACCAATTCTGGGACCCGATCGTGGAACGGTGACCGTCGATCACAAATCAGACCCGTATGACCAAACCCCAGATCCGATCGTCCCCAAATTTTGCATGACCCTTCATCTGGCCATGAAGTAACTATCCTAGAAATTTCATAGCCAGAGGGCCACCAGAACCACTCTAATCACCAGAATGGACCCCTCAGGGCCATTTAAAGATCAGAACCGTTGACTCAAACCCTACAACCGTCCATCCGTTTGTTCTTAAATTTTATACGGGCCCTAATCGGGCCATAAGGCACCTACTCACCAAATTTGGTGGCTAAGGGAGTGTTAGGGCCACTCCAACTTCAAAAGTGAGTCCTAGTAGGCTATTTTAGAAATTTGAGGAAACTTAAGGCCAAAGGGCCCAAGTCTAGGGAATAAACCCTAACTCCCATAACTCTCTCTCAATTGCTACAACCACCAAGAGAGAAAGAGAGTGAAGGAGAGTAAAGAGGAGAAAGAGAGAAGGAGGTAGAGCAAGGTGGACCCTAGACCGAGGTGGGGGCTAAGGAAGCCGATCTTGCATCTCCCTATCCTTTTTCCAAAGGGAAAACCCAACACTACAACCCCAAGGATCGTCCGTTGATCGCCTAGGTAAGATCCTTCATCCCTTTTTTGCTTGAAACCCTTGTGTAGAGGAGAGACTTACATGGGATTCTAACATACAAATGTATGCTTTAGGGATTCCGGCAATTCGATCCCAAAATCCCCGCTCCTAGGTCGTTCCCAAGCCTCCAACGAATCCGAAGGTGCGGACTATTACTCTTAGGTGGCCTAGCACCAATTATAGTAGGAGTTTAATGATTTTGCTTGTTTGGAATGTTGTATTAAAGAATCTAGAGGAAACCTAGTAATGACATGTTGTTGGAATTGTATGGATTTGCATGCTTGGTGCTCATTTGATGATTGATATTGCCTCTTACATGATTTGGTATATGGATGATTTCATGCTCATGTTTGGTTAATTTCCCTCATATGTGTTTGCTTCCTAGTGTGTAGGATCCATTGCTCATGTGTATTTGATCCCGAGGCGTAGGAAGTACTTAACTTCCTCCCTAATCCACACTACTTACTTGCACCTCATTCATGATATTATAGCTTGCTTGATAGGAGTATTTGAATCATATATATGCTGCGATATATGTGAACATGATATTGTTATGCTTGTGGATAATCTTGATGTTGGTATATAATGATCCGTTCTCAAACCCTTAGGTTGGTTAGGAACTATGAGGAGAGACGGTAGCCTCATTGGTAGGGCTACCCTAAGTGTAAGACCCGTATCCTAGTCCGTACTGTTCCATCAAGTCCCGCAATCCTTCCTGTAGAATTTCGGTAACTTGTGACGTATAATCGACGTTGTGATCGACCCTAAGTCGTATGTTATAAATTTGAGTCGGCTTAATTCGAGACTTGTACCATTGCGACCGCACCGTCGTCGCAGTTCCAACGCCGTGTCTCTTGCACCGATCCGATACCCTGGCAGGAAGATGTGAGCCGGCGTTTATTTTGAAGAAAATGCCGCGCGTTTGCAATCTCAAGAGAATCTCTACAATATGTCAAATCAATCCCATCAATCAATCCCATCCATCACCTCATGTCAAGTACAAAGCAACCCATGCTTTTTCTCTCCAAAGTCAACCCTTTCTCACCCTCTCTCTTACACACCCATGCTAGTCAAGTACACATCACCTCACCCATCACTCACATCCATCACTCTCTCTCTTTACATCCCATCTCCCTCTCTCTCTCTCTCTCATTTCTCAACTCAATTCCAAGCAACAAGAGAGCTCACGTCCAAGCTCTCTTCCATGTGAGAAAGTGCATGTGTGTGGCCCACTTTCCCATCCCAAATCCTCCATCCTAGCCTTTCACTTCTCATCTTCCACCATCAAAGTGAAGCTTAAGGAGACCGGCATTTCAACGGACCGAGAAGATCAACCGGTGGGTGCTTCTATAGGCTAGATTTTCATGTTCTTATGATGGGCCAAGTGAGGCCTACCGATCAATGGTATGGATCTCACTTTAGACCCTTGATGTGGCTAATGGCCCACCTTAATGCTTAAGATCATTCCATGATGGGGCCATTCTCCATGGACCTCATCATGATGTTTATTTTCTTGCATGAATAGGGTCATCTAGACCTTCTAGTTTGGTGGAGAAAGGATCTCCACCGTTGATTTTCAATTTGGTGGGCCCATATGCAATGGGACCCACTTGATGTATGATTGGATGCTTGAAACGGAGGGCCCATAGTGCCGGGGTCCCTCCATCACACGTGTATATATCTCTCTCTCTCCCTCCCTTTCTTTTATTCTTCTTTTCATGTGATGTTGGTGTGATTGTGTGGTCCGCCTGAATAGACCCCACCATAAGGCTTGTATTTTATCCTAAACCATCTATAGGTGGGACCCACCTTATATGTGTTGTATCCACAACACTCATCATTTGGTGGCCCACCTAAACAGGGCCCACCTTATGCGTGTGATAGGCCCAGACTGTCCAGCGTCCAGGGACGCTGGACGTCCATGGAAAACACAAATATAAGCTTGGTTCACAAGCTTCTTGGTGGCCAACTCATATAGGCCTCATCTTGATGTATGCTTCAAATCCAAGCCGTCCATCTCATTTTCCAGATTATTTTAGGCGTTGAGCCGAAAAATGGGACTAATCTAACTTTCTGGTGGGCCACACCTTTGAAAATAGTAATTTTCACCTTTGAAAACTCACCTTAGTTTTTCTACATGCCCAAAAATGCCCAATATTGGACTTGATGGATTTGTTATACATGGTAGAATCCATCGGCGGACCCGGATTCAGCAGATGTGGGCCCTACCTCTGAAAAACCACAAAATTAAGGGTTTTCAAAAAAAATATCAACAGCAGCATTGCTGCTGCTGCCGGTGTCAGGCGCTGACAGCGCGCCAGGCGGGCGAGCGGACAGCAGGGTCCCACGGCTCCAGCCGTGGGCCCCACCTTGATGTTTATTTGTCATCCAATCCGTTCATATGGTGGGCCCTTAGGGCAGAGGGCCGCCCTCCAAATTTCAGCCTCACCCAAAGCTCAGGTGGCCCACATCATGGGAAACAATGGGATTGAACGTCTGCCTTTGAAAACTTTTTCTGGGCCACAGAAGTTTTGGATCAATCTGAAATTTGTTTTTACCCTTCATCCAGGTCCATGCGACCTTATTAACGGTCTGGATGGGAAATAAATGTTATGGTGGGCCCCACGTGGGACCCACAGTGATTTATGTGTGTTCACTCCCACCGTCCAGTGGACGATGGAGCCCAAAGTGATGTACGGGTTTCATTTCCACCGTCCAGCAGACGGTGGGGCGCACCATGATTTTTGTGTTCATCCACACTGTCCGCTGTCTGGACAGTGGACCCCACCATGATGCTTGTGTTGCACCCCAACCGTCAATCCATTTTGCAAGTTCATTTTAAGGCATGAGCTAAAGAATGAGTCAGATATGTGGTTCAAGTGGGTCCTACCACTATTCAATACTACTACATCTATCAAGAAATGATTTATATATATATATATATATATATATATATATATATATATATATATATATATATGTATGTATGTATTTGTGGCCATTTTTAAGGCCCACCTTGGCATTTATAAGGCCCATGTTATGAGGCCCATATGATGTACATATGGGGCCCAATTAGTGTAGTCCATTTGAGATACGTAAAGCCACGTGATTAGGCTCATTTTGATGTATTCTAAGGCCCATGGGTTATGGCCCATTGCAATGTACATAAGGCCCGTTGGTGAGGCCCATTAATGCGGCCCATTTGATGAATGTAAGGCCCATGTGTACGGCCCATTTGATGTATCTAAGGCCCATGGGTCGAGGCCTAACGGGATGTCCTTAGGGTCCATTGCAATGTGTGATTCCCCCTTGGTTTATGAAATGATGTTTTATGGCGGGCCATGACTAGGGAACAATGTTGGTTTGACGTCCACATTGTAAGAATAATGTTGGTTAAATGTCCGCATTATGACTCTCCTTAGGACCCATTGATAGGCCCATACTTGTTGATAGTTCATTACTTTATAACATGCTTAGTGCACTTCCATGATTCATGCCTATACGCATCATATGTATGCTTAAGATGAGGAATGTTTGATCATAGCATAAGCCGTTGGGCTGAGACATTTACGGGACTCCTTATGAGACGGAGTGCCCCACATGATCGCGTGGTACGCGCAGGATTGCTGCATGATTGTACGGTGTGACTCATGCATCTCGCATTGTGTGTCGTGATCACTGCACGCCCTAGCGACATCAGGGCCGTGGCTCCACAGACACATCGTGGATGGCCGTATCGGATACCGAAAATGCTTGGTTCTAGCACTGTGGGCACTTAAGATGTCTTTGGGTGAAAGTCCCAGAACCTTTTTGGTACTAGGAGATGCTCCAACGTCTAGACCGAGTGGATACATGAGCGCCCGAGTGCCGAATACCAGTAGGCCGCGTCTCCCACTGTGTCGTGGTCGGTTGGAAGGAGGTGTGGCCTTATCCGCCCGAGTGAAGGGGCTATAAGCTAGGCTGAGTTTGACCAGCTCGCAAATGAGTCCGCTATCGACGAGCCGGGTAGGTATTGGCAGACTACTGGTCAGGCGGATAGTGTGGTCTCTTCCACTTGCTTGACTGTGCAGCTAGGGAGGAGGCAGTCAGTGTGAGGTATATTAGACCCTGGTGATATCCAGAGAGGAACTATATTGATATGATGAGTACTTGCACGCTTGCTTTGCATCTCACATATGACATTTGGCTACATAGGCCTCGTATCGCATGGCCTTGGTATGGCCGATAACATTCATGCCTTGCATCACATAGCTTTGATATAGCTGTTAGCATTCATGGACTTACCGCATATTTTCGTATTACTCTGATATTATACACTTGACACTCGCCTTACACACACTTTCACCACCCTCTAAGCTTTCTATAAGCTTATGCACGATAGATGCGTGCAGGTGGCGTTAAGTTGCAGAAGCGTTGAGCTTGGAGCGTGCAGCCGAGCTTCTAGAGTTTCTTTTACTTTCATTATATTGTATTTCCCTTTCATACGCATTGTATTTAAAGTTTTTGTTATAGTGGATATGTGGTGTTGTTGTTGTTTTGTGACTTGGTTATGCTCCATTACAAAAAAAAATTGAAAATCCTCCTTGTAGGATCCCAGGATCGAAATTTGGCGTATGGGCGCTGGGAGCCGATAATGGGGTGCTACGGAGGCTGTCGGCACCGGATTCGGCGATCGAGAATTTTGTGAGCCCGTTTTTCGAGTTTAGGGCGTGACACTAAGGCTAAACCCGTGGATTTGGGCGGGTGTGCATGGGCGGCAGTAGTTCGACTACATGGGCCTCTTACGCTCGATGTAGTCCGTCGCGCGCTCGCCTGACTCGTGCGGTCTAGCCTACTCACTGGCCAATCGTGATTGTTAACCATGTTTGCTCACACTTGTATGGAACCTTGGACACCCTACAACCGTTGTACCTCATCAATTACCCACTTGTAATTGGTCCACAGTCTCAGGAGCCGGGCATGGTGGAATGGGACACTGTGTTCGAGCTGTTGGCCTATGTTGGGGTACCGCGCCTCCCCGTAGTGACCGCGAGCGATCCCTTTCTCTTGGCACTCCTCATGTGCTTGAAGTTGGGGATGAGGATCCCGACGGGATCACGGACCGCGAGGTATCGGCCTCACGCATTGGGAGGCCTTGGCCTCACAACCCGTTTAGGTGTTGATACGTAGGGTGTACCAGATTTCTCAATCGGCTGGATGAATGGACCTAACTAATAACTCGGCTAACACGATCGCATTGCATAGCACTAGTTAGGGTGGCGACTCGGCAGTTGAGGTCACACTGAGGGAGTGTTGTCATTTGCAATCGTTAGATGGTGTCGCTCGAGGGAGCGTTATGGCAAGGGCATGCATCATATCATCCTGCATGCATGCGCACTAATAAAATTAATTAGACGTTTATGCTTGACTACTTTTCATTGAGGTCATATTATCATTGATGCCTGTGATAACTTAAGATTAATAGCACCCACTGAGTTGATCACTCACTCCCACTCTGGGACGGTGTTTTAAAACACCAACCAGACCCGTTTATAAATGCAGGTGACTCAGGACTGGAGGAGCTTGGTGAGGCGAGTCTCGACGAGGAGGATGAGCTATCTTATTTCCAGATGATGGACGGCTCTCCATCGGCTTGATGGGCAGGATCAGGATTGCTGGGCTAGGGGCTCAGCCGTATTATTTTTTTTTGACATAGTATTCTTTTGTTGTTTGGGTTGGGCAACGCTTTGTGTGACCCATTTATATTTTTGGACCTGTATATATGCTAGATCTCCTTCATCTCAGTAGATTGGTGTGGTTATGTTCATGTTCCAGGAAATTTCAGGCTGCGCAATTAAACTGGATTAAATGCTCATTAATGAAATCGGTTATAAGTGACTCTCGGGAACTCGGGAGTTGAGCGCATGTGCGACCCCCGAATTCCAGGGCGTTACATCGTCCCACAGGGCCTATATCTCGTTTTGCATGGCTCGATATTTACTTGCCTGATTGCGAGAATGCTGAGAAGGTCCTAGAGCTGATTCGGCATGAAGTAGCAAAGAGGAACGGGTCTATTCATTTTGCTCTGGTTCCGTCGCTACTACCTTATTCTTTCCTCTTGCCATAATATTTGAGAATAGGAACTTGACTTTTCGTATCAGATTCCCACAGACGGCGCCAAAAAATGTTGATGCTTAAATATGGTCAGCTCTCCACTTCAACCCTCAAGGTCCGACCCGCTTCAACGTCTAGCTCTAACCTGCACACTAACAAGCACAGGAGACCCTAGCTAAGCTGGGGGACCCTTCGATGCCTAAGTCAGGTCAAGGGAATTTGGGTCTAAGTTGAAGAGCAAAGGGAGAGTTCAAGATGTTGCGTACCTGTAGAAATGAGGTTTCATTGTATTTATACCTGATTATCGGATGGTTTGGGCCTGTTAATCTCGGCACGATTCTCTCAATCAGTGGGATCTTCGAATCGTGGAGATATTGTTCGCTATCCAGGGATCGTGCGGTGTGTCATTCGTATCTGCAGGCAATGTTATCAGTCACGTCTGCTTAAGGCAGTTTCTTATTTCAGCAGGTGAAGCGTTCCCTCTTCCGCCCCGGCCTCAGCTAGGTTCCTTTGGCTAGAGAGGTTCTGATCAGCACATCTATGGGCCTTTATCATTGATTTGTTAAATGAAGATTGTGTTTTGAGTCTGAGCCGAACACCGGCCTGAACTTATGACGGACTCGGCCTCTTTTGTCTGTCAAACATTCTGAAGGTCTTCCCTTCGAGATCCGAGGAGGGCGTCGGGCCTGTCCTATTGAGTTGATTTTCCCGCTACTGATGCTAGTAGTCATCTGTTTTCGGTCGGACAGTGGCGGAAGGGTCTGAGGTCTTTATCCCAACTGCTCCGGTCGTGGATTACTCCGTGCCTATTACCAGCCTCGGAGCGGGAGCATAATTGTGATCGAGTCGGGTGTCTCCCCTTCGGTAACACTTATCCTTCGATACAGACTCTTGTGCATCTGATCAGATTAAGGAGATGTTTGTCTTCGGAATTATAGGGGCTCGGATCTTCCCATAATAGTTACTATTGATGAACTTTAGCAGGATTGCATCGATTTATCATACTGGATCAATCTGAGAAGAAAGATTAGGGTAATATTCAATCTCTTTACAAGCACATGGATGAAGTGCTTTGTTTTAGATCAATTCTTCACCGCAATAGCTTTGAATCACATCTTTAGTTAAAAGCTGTGATAAGCCTTGTGGAATTCCTCCGACTTCCCTGTACTAAAGTGAATGATTAAGTTACTTATAGATTGTTACACTCGTGCTTGGGGAGCGCTTATTTTCAGTTTACTTTGGTTATTCCCCCTGCCTAAAACCAATTTCCCTTGGTGTATTTAAGATTAAAGATACACCACCCATCTTTTGTTGGTTACCCCTGAATTTACAAAGGATTAGCAGAACTTCTGCCAAATAAGGAATAGAGTCTTGATTCAATAAGTGGCTCCTCATGTGAGAAGGCCCCATAATGTGTAACGGTTATGGCTGTTACCATTAAATAACAGCTGTTACATAACCGTTTTTTTATACCATGGATATGATTCAAAGATGTAACTCCACATGTTTCCATTGATAAACCAATAATAACTTCATAACTTTTTGTATCGGTCCGGAATGCCGAATACAGTGATGTGTTTGCAGGTTTGATTGATTATTTACATTCTTGAAAAGATGGGGTTGGAATCCAAATTTCAATCCTGGAAAACTGAGATCCAATCCAACCGCAGCGGCTGGATTGAGGGCTACTTCGCATTCACACAATGAGGAAGTTGGAGAGATCCTTTGTGATATGATATATGCTGGGAAGCAGGCTTTAATTCTTTACTTGATGGTTTGCAGTTGAGTGCTTGCTCGAGTATATTTGCTGTCTGATCTGATCTTGTGGGCCTGGGGGAAGAACTTTAAATTGATTGTTGGGTCGGGTCTTACAGCATGCGTGCTCGGGCTAACTGAGTTCATATCTTGCTGGGTCGGGTTCTTTTGGGTCTGATTTCATTCTTGAATACTCGAACTCACATGCAACCAGGTCCAGATATCTGTTGGGTACCGTCTAAGTGAAACAAGAGCATTTACATGTTTGGGCCCACTTGATGGATGGCTTTATATCACACATGCAGTGCCACTTTGACACATGCTTGGTATGTAAATGGGCTCCCTTTTGCATGCCTATGGTTTGGGAAACCTCTTAAGGTTTCAGGAACAAACAAACAAATATATGTACATTTTATTTTTCCATTTTTGTAGCCCATCAAAACTTTTATGGAACTGGTCATTGAGGGTTAATGGTTCTCAGCTGATGGGCGGAATGAATTTATACATAAAATACAGTGGACCTCAATGAGATCGCGGTGTGCATAAATGGTCGTGGTAGTGGTGTGCTTAAACAGTCCCCGCCGCCAAAATCTCCAGCTGTGTTGAGAATGGTTCATCTGGTGGGCTTATTATGTGCAGACAATACAATAGCCAGCTATATCCACTTACTGAGTGATCCACAACTGTAATTTCATCTTTACCAATGACTAGATATTGTTTTCTATAGTCCTGTTCATCCTTTTAATAGCTCATTTTACGACATAAGCCCAAAAATGGGGCAGATCCAAGACTCCAGTGGGCCATATGACAGGGAATTAATATATATGAAACCCTCCTAAGGTCCATTGATGTTTATATATGCCTTTTAAACCGTTCATAAGGTTGCTCCCACTGAATTGAACTGGAAAAATAAAAATATTTGTCTGATCCAAAACTTCTGTGGCTCCAATGAATGTTTGAACGGTGGGCATTCAGTCCTATTGTTTCCTATCACGGGGTCCACCTGAGTTTTGAATTTGCCTCATTTTAAGGTCATGTTCTAACATGAGCTAAAAAAATGGATGGACCGGGTGATTTCTCACAAACATCTCTGTGTATTCTCACAAACATCATGGTGGGTCCCACTTGGGGGTTAAGTAAAGTCAATGGCGAGCTAATTTACTATGGGCGTGAAGGAGAGTTTTGAGTAAAGTCTGTTGGGCCATGGTGATGTATGTGTTTTATCTATGCTGTCCATTCATTTTTCAAGCTAATTTTATCGGCATGGCCCCAAAATTGAGTATATACAAAGATAAGTAAACCACAGTGTAAGAATAAGTGGGAATTGAACGCCTAGCGTTGAAAACTTCTTGGGGATATACACAAGTTTTGGATCAAGCCTATATTTGTGTTTTCCTTTCATTCATGTTTACGTGACCTTATGAACTACCTGGATGAGAAATAAACATCTTCAACTGTTGGGCTAAAACCGAATCCTTCCTAAACCAGCAAATAAAGGAGAGTGCGGTTCTAGAAGGAAAGAAATAGTTAGGGACAACGTAATAGGCACAAAAATGCTTATTTTCCGGTCAAAGTACAAAGGGAAAAAAAAAAAAAAAAACCCATTCTTAGCAATAACATGAAACAGAGAGTGACAAAGCCTTCTAAAGCAGTAATTAATACAACAAAAAGTGCTTCAAAATATATATAGAAGACATAGTGAGCTCATAGAAATGCTTCTACACGTTCGGAGGTTACCATTGCTGGAGATTGAATGGGTACCTCCCTGGCGTGTTACGTGGCAATGTTATGTGGACCCAAGTATGTATTACATCCACACCGTCTATTTATTTCTAGAGATCATTTTAGGGCATGAGCACAAAAATGAGGTAGATCCAAAGCCCAAGTGAATCACACCACAGAAGCAGTAGGACAATGATATCTACCGTTGAAATCTTCCTAGGGTCCACCATGATATAAATTTTCCATCCAAAACTTCTCATAAGGTCACACAGACCTGGATGAATGGAAAATACACATATCAGCTTGATAGAAAACTTCTTTGGCCCTAAGAAATTGGCGGTCTCACTTAATCTTTGGATCTGTCTGATGTTTTGGTTCATTCCCTAAAAGGATCTCAAAAAATAAATGGACAGTGGGGATATAATACATATATCATGCTAACTCTCACAGAACTTTGCCATGTCATCAAACCACTGAGATTGCGACCCTACGCAATCCACGTCCACGATTGCTTGTAAAGGCAATAATTCATACCCGACATAGGAATATCTCGGGAGACTTTGGAGCTTCATGTTCTCCTCGCGATATTATCCAGCAAATCTCTCTGCAAGTAAATAAAAAAAAAATTCTATAATAAATAATAAATAATTTCAAACTTTTAAACGTATGAGCACAAAAGAAATTTCTTTATAGTAATAAATTTTAAGATACAACTGAAAAAAATTAAAATATTCTAAGATTTTGAAAATATCACGTTATTATAAAGGGAAACGGACTACACCCCCTGCCACCAGCCAATGGCTGATGGTCGGTGCTCTGTGGGACCTACATGACCTATGTGTTTCATCCACACCGTCTATCTAGTTTCTAAGATCATTTTATATTATACATAAAAATTAGGTATGTAAAAATCTCAAGTGGACCACATTACACAAAACAGTGTTGAATGAGCATAGACCATTAAAAACCTTTTGGGAGTCATAAAAGTTTTGGATGAATCTGATATTTGTTTTTCCCTTGTCTGGGCCTTTATGACCTAATAAACAGATTGGATGTCAAATAAACAGTATAGTGGGCCTTAGGAGGATTTTAATGGTGGATATTCAATCGTTATTTTTTTCCTATGGTGTGGTCCACCTGAGATTTGTATCCCTCTAATTTTTTGGGAAAAAGCACTAAAATGATCTGGAAAAATGTATGAACGGAATGGATGAAACACATACATCATGAAGGAGCCCACAAAGCACGGACCACCAGCCACCGTGCCAGCGGCAGGGGGAATAGCCGATCCGTTTCCATTATAAAGATAGAATCCAATTATCAATTTCCCGTCAAAGTATCGTGAGCTTTTCAAAAACAAAAATTTAGTCGTAAAAGAAAACTTGAGACAACGAAAGTAATCTACATCACCTTTTTTGTACATCAAGGAGAGAGGAAGCTTCTTCATTTGCAAATCAGCGAGCCTCGAAAATTCTGGTGCAGAGGGACTTGGCCTTCTCGTCTTCCCACTCTAATCCTTCCCACCATTCTCTCTCGCCTTCTATTTTTCCTTTTATTTGATGGATGCTTGAGCAGAAGAGGGGGAGCTTCTTCAACTTTGGACAAGAAATTACTTCCATCTCTTCCAAAGATATAAACATAAATAGCTGGCTACAAATGCTTTCTAATTCTGGTAAGCGATCCAATCTTAGGAAGTGTAATTTTGGGAATGTATTATGGGGCAGCTTGTCTCCTATAATCTCTTTCATTTGGAAACATTCCCTAATGGGAAGCTCCTCTAACTGATGTAGTTGCTCTACCATACTAGAAGAGAAGAGACTACTTAACTTTTCACAATTAAAAACCCGTATTATTCTGAGGTTTTGCAGGCTTGTGTTCAGCGGAGGAGGCGCTCCACCATCGAATACCTTCTCCAAGTTTGGTAAATCAAGGAGTTCCAAACTCTGTAAACATTGGAATGCATCATCTCCAACCTCTCTCCAGTCTATAATGCATTCCACTCCACTGCAATCAATGTCTCGAAGATGTCTTAAGCTCTTTAAATCGCCTTGGAACTTAGAAAGACTTGTTAAACCTTTGCTTCCACACAAGTATAAAGAGACTGCATGTTTTGTCAACCCCTCAATCCCGCAGGGGAATTTGTAACATTCACAAATGCTTATCTGCTTATCAGAGAAAGGCAGGTAAGGTGTAATATTGTTAACCATAACATGGAAACTTGTCAAGCCCGAAAACCATCGATGGAACATATCATGTGCGATGAAGCCATTAAGATTGGACATACTGATACTTAAAGATCTCAGGCGTTTCATGTTCACAGCCTCACCGAAAGTAGCTCCGTCCACGTTTTCCTTCAAACGCCACATGCTTACTTCCTCCAGACTAGGTAGCCCGTATATCATAGTGAAGGGAACTGCAGTGAATGAAGTCCATGATATATCCAACCTCTTGAGTTTAACCAAGCTTGCAATGCCTTGAGGGAAGTATTCGAGTCTAGAATGTGAGAGATCAAATTCTTGGAGTTCCTTCAGCTTTCCCAATGGCGGCACCTCCAAGAGATTTTGACAGAAGCTTAGAATGAGCACACGTAGATTCACCAATTGCAATAATGACATCGGGAGAGATTCAATGCCAGTATGACTTAGATCAAGGATCTGTAGTTTTGGCATGAGCTCGAAGAAATTACTGTGAATGGTACGTAATTGACTGTTTTGATTGAGGAACAAGGAGACCAAGTTAGGACAATCAGGTGTAATTTGGAGATGTTTTATCTTGCTGCACATAATGAAATCCTTACAACCCCTCTCCACATTTTCTCTTCTGGTGGCTGCTCTAGTCCCTCCCTGGCTTTCACAAGGAATTTTGAGCCTTCAATGGACGACGACGTTGTTGAAGTGATCGATGTAGCCAAGTCACGGAGCAAGTCACGGAGCAAATCATGCATCCTAACAAATTCATTTCCGTACGACCCTTTCTCCAAGAGGCATGCGTCCTTGATTCTTTCAAGGATGTCGTGTCCCTTGTTTGATGCTTCTTCCAAGTTATTCACATTTTCTATAAATCCTTCCTCCACGGCCCAACATCTTACTAATTCATCTATTTTTATATCATAATCTTCTGGAAACAATGAACAATACAGGAAACATGATCTGATCTTATCATTTTCTAGGCAATCATAACTAAGTTTCAAAAGAAGAAACACTTCACGCTCCATACCTGGAACCTCAGGTGATGCTCCTTTCAATGCCCTCAACGCATTCTTCCATACCTCCTTTTTATCCTTGCCACGCATGGCCCCTCCCACTGTCTTAATTGCCAGTGGTAATAAGCTGCACTCCTCTGCAACCTTCTTTGCTACCGGTCGAATCTCTGGTGACAGAACTACGTCACCACATCTTTCACGGAACAAATTCCACGCTTTCTCAGTCGTAAGAGCTCTGACTTTAATAGACTTATCAGCCTCCGTTGCATTACACACTGCGACGGATCGGGATGTTATCGCGATCTTGCATCTGTTTTGCTTTCTGGCTTGGGAATTCCAACTTGAAACAAGCTAAAAGATTCCCATAGATCATCTAAGACGAGTAGATATCTAAGATTCTTCAACCGAGTAAACAGCTTATCCCCCTTATCTTCATTTCCGTCGAATTTCATACCCAATCTGTTTCCAATCTCCTCTTGGATTAATCCCAAGTTGAGATCCTTGGACACAGTTATCCAAATCACGACATCGAAGTCACGGGTTTTGGTGCACCTATTGTTTATTTCTTTCATGAGAGTGGTTTTTCCTATTCCACCCATCCCACAAATACCTATGATTCCATTCTTTTCCTCGTTTAAGCACTGCCATATCTCCTCCAAGGTTAGCTCAGACGTGCTTTGTTGTCCTCGTGGTAGTGATGTTTGCTTTTCAAACACCCTTGGATGTCGACTGCTCTCAGCAACCTTATCGAAGGCCCCTTTTACTTTGAGTTTTTTGTTGAGCTTTTTGACGTCTTCGAGCTTTTCAACGACCCTTTTTTCCCAATGTATAACGAGACGAGTGATCGGTGCATATTCTCCTTAGTGCCAGCTCCAATCTTATTGAATCAACTTGGTTTTCGGTATTTCTGACTTCCGTGAGCCAATTCTCCACAAGGGCTTTCTGTCTCTTTCCGACTGGTATAGCATCATCGACTTCTGGTTAAATTTCATCATGCTTGCGTTTTAGCTTTTTCGTTTTCGTTTTCAGAGTCTCTACATTGTTGTTGAGGTCTTTGAAATAACCTATGTGCCGAGAAATAGGAGCCCAGAAGAAGAGAATGATTTCCCACAAGTCCATGCTATATAGATGGATGGATGAATGGATGGATGAAGGGATGGATGGGAGATAACGGTGCTTTTGAAAGTAGCGGAGGAATGAAATGAAGGCACCGTTGAAAGTAATGCTGTGAAATCTCCGTTTATATGTCTTCACTTTTCAGAAGCTGAGGAGAGGAAGGAAGAGAAACTGTTAAGAAAAGAGAGAATAAGTTGGATCGCTTGGACGCTGATTAGCTACTGAAACGTTGAGCAGCGAGACTCGCTACTGAAGTGACGTCACCAAGTTATGTGGGCCCCACCATGATGTATGTTTTGTATCCACACCGTTCATACATTTGTAGAGATCATTTTAGCATATGAACCAAAGAATGATTAGGATCGAAGGTTGGAGTGGACCCACCACAGAAAAGACTGGGGAGAGTGACGCCCACCGTTGAAACCTTCCTAAGGTCCACCATGATGTTTCATTGAGATCCAACGTAACTCATACATGAAAGAAAGAAGGGAAAACACAAATATCAGCTTCATCGGAAACTTTTGTGGCCCTTAGAACTTTTTAACGGTGGACGTCACTCTCCCCACTATTTTCTGTGGTGGGGTCCACTCGAGATTTTGATCTAAATGATTCTTTGGATTTTTCCCTAATATGATCTCTCCAAATGGATAGACGGTGTGGATACAAAACATACATCATGATTGGGCCAACCGAACTTGGTGACGACGCTTCCAGATCTACTGGACGCGGCTTGCCAATTGACAGTGCTTCATGAATCCCATCATGATGTATATCTCCGTATCTCCTGCCCATGCCATCCATCCATTTTTTTCATTCTGTTTTATAGTATGAGACAAAAAAATAAATATATCTAAATCTCACATGAACCACACCGTGCAGAGGGAATGATGATTGAATGCTCACCATTAAAAACTTCTTATTGGCTAAAAAAGTTTTAGATTAATATGATATTTAATTTTCCTCTTCAACCTGATATGGGTGTCCTAATCAACAGGGTGGATGATAAATAAACGTCCAATGTTTTCTTTTGGTGTGGTTTGTTAGAGATTTGATTGTTGAATATCAATAGTTTTTTAAATAATAAAAAATGAAAATTTAAATTTTTCAAAATTTCGAGATTTTCCCGTCAAAACGCTTTTTGAATTTTTTGAATTAAAAAGTGTGGTGTGTGTGCTTTGTCCCATATTGGAAATAAGAAGAAAACTTTTGTGATTTATATTTAGACTTGTGAAGAGTATTTTTACTTGGAATTTTTGGAGGAGGTGATGCTCGGGTTGCGTGTTCCAGTGCGTACACATGTACGCACGTGCGTGTACTCATGCTCGAGCACGGGCGCAGGCGTGGGTAGTGAGGCTGTAGTGGCGCACTTTGCACTTCACACGTGCACATCGTGTCGCAGAGTAGTCGCTCCCTCGCGACCTTACGCGATCGCGGTGCGATGGGTCTGGTTCGTGCCTGTATGCAGTGGGTCTGAAATAGTCTAAGTTTTATAGAAGACTGAGAACAGTCGGATCATAAATCCGAAACGTTCAGCAGTTTCTGAAAACATCAGATCCTTTGATCCAACGACCAGGAACGGCTAGAGTTAATGATCAACGATCAGAAACGTAATCTAAACGTTCTGAACCATTGATAGCAGTCTAGCAACGGTCTACTACCTGATGCCTATATAAACTGGATTATTCCAGTCCAATTTCATCGTCTCAACACACCATCTCTTCCATCAAATCAGATACGATCCATAGCTCCATTCTAAAATACTTAGAACATCTCCAACATCTAAGCCTATTAGAAGAAATCTGCTGCGTTAAAATTGTTCCTCAGTGGACCTATTGTGATTGCTGCACGTTGGATCCAGATAAGGCTTGTCTTATCCTGGAAGCAATTCGCCTGTAACCCATAAGCAGTTGATAAGGGGGCGAATCATACTTTAAGGACAACATATTTTATACGTGATTCAGCCCAGTGAAATATTTTATTATTTTTTGATATTTTCGGTGTATCCAATCGTTTATTTCCAACAATCTTAAAGCGTGATTCATGGACACCGAAAGTGTTGCATCAGTCAAGCTGATGAACCAGGATCTGATCTGACTGGACCGATTCGATGGTTTAAATTTCACTAGATGGCAGGATAAACTGAAATTCCTGCTGACCGCTCTGAAGATCTACTACATCATGAACCCAATCTCCAGCCTCTACTTGAAGCAAAGGACACCGACACTCAAGAACAGGTTGCTGCTAGAATCAAGTGACAAGAAGATGAACTGCTGTGTCTTAGCCACATCCTCAATGCTCTCTCTAATCGTTTGTACGATTTGTACACGGGGACTACATCAATGAAAGAAATTTGGAGCGCGCTGGAATACAAATAAAAGGCTGAAGAAGAAGGTATACAGAAATTTCTAATTGGCAAGTATTTTGACTTAAGGATGGTAGACAATCTACCGTTGCTTGCCCAAATCCAAGAACTGCAGTTTATTGTAAACAAAATAAAAGCCATAAAAATTGATCTTCCTGAATACTTTCAAGTCGGAGCTATAATCGCAAAATTGCCTCCGAACTGGAAAGACTACAGGAAGAAACTACTGCATAAATTCGAAGACTTCACCCAAGAACAAATAAAAAAGCATCTTCGAATTGAAGAAGAATCTCGTAACCGAGATAAAAAGGATGACGCTAATGGTGCATCCTCATCCAAGGTGAACGTAGTAGAACGGCCATCCCAAAATAATACCTATGAGAAAGTTGATTTCCTTAAACCTAACAAAGATCAAGAGAAATTCAAGAAAACCCAAAAGAAGAAAAACGACGAACCTAAGGGAATTTGCTATATCTACAGCAAGACTGAGCATTTCGCCCGAGTCTGTAGGGACCAAAAAAATCCTAATAAAGAGATTAATGTAGTAGACGATGAAATCGTAGCCATGATCACAGAAGTGAACCTAGTTCAAGAGAAAATTTTTGGTTGGTGGTATGATACAGGTGCCACAGTACATGTATGCAACGATCGATTTGCCTTCAAAACCTATGAAGACGAGATCAATGGTCAAGATGTTCAAATAGGAAATGAAGGACGGTCGAAAGTTGCAGGAAAGGAACCTTGGAATTACTCTTTACCTTTGGAAAGAAGGTAATTCTAACCAACGTGTACTGCATGTCCTAAACATAAGAATGAATCTTGTCTTAGGGGATCTCTTAAGCAAACCTGAGATTAGGGTTGTGTTTGGATCAGGCAAGCTGATCTTGTCTACGAATGGGAACTTTGTGGGTAAGGGTTATGCCTGTAATGGGATGATCAAACTTTCTTTAAATGAAGAGAACTCTTCTGCTTACATAATTGAGTCTGTGACGCTATGGCATGGTAGACTAGCCCATATTGGCTACAGTACCATTAAACTCATGGCTAAGAACGGCCTAATATTATATAATGATAGTGACAAAGATAAATGTGAAGTATGCATATGGTCTAAAATAATCAAGAAACCACTCCCTAGCATTGAGAGATCATCTCAAATATTAGACCTAGTGCATACTGACATATGTAAACTAAATGACGTTCTTACCCGTGGAAGTAAAAGGTACTTTATAACGTTTATAGATGATTGTTGAAGATATGTATATGTATATCTGTTAAAATCGAAAGATGAAACCTTTAATGCATTCAAAATCTATAAATCTGAATTAGAAAATCAATTAGATAAAAATAATAAAATCCTTCGTAGTGACCGAGGAGGAGAATATTTCTCTAATGACTTTTCTAACTATTGTGAAGAACACGGTATAATACATCAGTGCACAACACCCTATACACCACAGCAAAATGGTGGAGCAAAGAGGAAAAATAGGACATTAGTAGAAATGATCAACTCAATGCTAATACAAGCACAGTTGTCATTCAACCAATGGGAAGAAACTCTGTTAACTGTATGTCATGTTTTAAACCGAATTTTATATAAGAAAACTAAGACCTCTCCATACGAAATATGGAAAGGAAGAAAACCCAACATAGGATATCTTAGAGTGTGGGGGTGTCTTGCATACTGCAGAACACCAGAACCTAAAAGAACTAAGTTAGGATCAAGAGCTATCAAGTGCGTCCTTGTAGGATATGTACAATATAATAAAGCATATAGACTTCTAGACTTAGACACCAATGTAATCATAGAGTCTAGAGATGTAGAGTTCTTTGAGAATTCTGCATTCACGGAGAAAAAGAATGCTGAGATTCAATCTCCTAATGAAACTATAAAAGAAACACAAATAGAAGAGAAAACTCATAGTGAACCTCGTAGGAGTCAAAGAGCAAGAGTAGAAAAGAGTCTTGATCCTGATGAAATAGACTCTCAGCAACTTTCTTTTCATCTAGTTGAGGGTGATAGAGAGAAGGTGATTAGGAAAATACTTATGGTTTTAACTATATAAGATGAACCTAAAACCTTTAGTGAAGCTATGTCTTCAAGAGACTCCGCCTTTTGGAAAGAAGCCATTAATGATGAAATGGATTCTATTATATCTAACCAAACATGGGAATTGGTGGATCTACCTCCAGGTTCTAAACCAATAAGTTGTAAGTGAGTATTTAAGAAAAAAATATCACACAGATGGTACAATCCAAACCTTTAAGTCAAGATTAGTTGCTAAGGGTTTCCGACAGAAAGAAGGAATTGATTATTTTGACACTTATTCACCAGTAGCTCGAATAACATCGATTAGGATCTTATTCGCTCTAGCATATATACATCATCTTCATATCCATCAAATAGACGTGAAGACAACATTCCTGAATGGTGATCTCAATGAGGAGGTTTACATGGAACAACCAGAAGGGTTTGTTCTACCAGGAAATGAAAGAAAAGTGTGTAGACTTGTTAAGTCTTTGTATGGATTAAAGTAAGCACCAAAACAGTGGTATGATAAATTTGATTCTAAAGTTCTGTCTTATGGTTTTAAACATAATATTGCTGATAAATGCATATATTCAAAAGTATATAATGATTATATTGTAATCATATACTTGTATCTAGATGATATGTTAATAATCAGTAATAAAATGAAAGGTGTAACTGAAACAAAAAAGTTTCTCTCTTCAGTTTTCAAAATGAAGGATCTTGGACAAGTGGATACCATATTAGGTATCAAAGTTAAAAAACATAGTAGGGGTTTTGCATTATGTCAGTCTCATTATATTGAGAAAATAATAAACAAGTTTAATTACTTGAAAATTAAAGAGGCAAAGGACCCGTTTGATCCAAATATCAAGTTAAAAGAAAACAGTGGAAGAGCAGTTGTACAACTTGAGTATGCTAGTGCTATAGGCAGTCTTATGTATGCAATGCAATGCAATGCACAAGACCGGATATAGCATACGTTGCGAGTAAACTAAACAGGTTTACGAGTAATCTAAGTGTTGAATCCTGTAAAGCAATAAGTAGAGTTGTAGGTTATCTTAAAGAAACAAAAAAACTAGGGCTATTTTACTCAAAATTTTCAGTAGTGTTGGAAGGATATACCGATACAAGTTGGATATCGAGTGCAAGGGACAACAAGTCCACTACAGGGTGGATATTCACCCTAAGAGGTGCAACTGTATCTTGGAGGTCCAAGAAACAAACTTGCATAACGCACTTAACTATGGAATCTGAGTTCATAACTTTGGCTGCTACAGGTAAAGAGACTGAGTGGTTAAGGGATCTTTTATTAGAAATCACATTCTATGAGAGCTTATAACGGCTGTTTCACTTTATTGTGTTGGTGAAGCCACTCCAGTGAAAGCTTATAGCAGTACCTATAATGGGAAGTCCAAACACATAAGTTTGAGACATGACTATATAAGGCAGTTGATTCAAAATGGAATCATTACGATCTCATATGTAAAGTCAAGTAATAACTTGGCTGATCCGTTTACTAAACCTCTAACGAGAGAAGTAGTAAGGACAACATTTAGAGGAATGGGGTTGAAACTCTTTACTTAAAATTTCACCAGTGCAAGAAACCCAATCCTAAATTAGAAAATCTCTAAATATTAGGTTTAATGGGTAACAACAATTCACTGATAAATAAAAAGTTTCAGCACTAAATACATTAATAACCTCATCCAGGATGATAGTGCTGGTCGTTTTAAAAGAGGGATGAGTATTAAACTCTTAATGAAGTCCAGTCAAATAGGACAAGTGTTTTAACGGAAACACTGGAAGGATTTAACTTATGTGAACGTAGAAATGGTGCAGCTTCTCATGAGGGTTAGAGCTATCTCGGGATCGTTCATGAAACAGGATAAACACATGGCCATTAAAAGTGTTAAGCGAGATTATAAAGGAACACCTAACGCAGGAGCTATTATGTGTGTGGTATTTTTGGTTATGTCATATAGAAATAACTAGTTCAATGCTGCGGCAACCAGAAATTTTGAAATAACTTTAAAATAAATACATTAAGGAAAAATTCAAATCGCAAGATATTTTTCGCAAGATATTTTTCTTTATGCATAATAACTATTATTATTCTGGTAGAGTTTTTATTGTTTTTTTAAAAAACCAGTGGGGGATTGTTGAATATCAATGGTTTTTAAAATAATAAAAAATGAAAATTCAAAATTTTCAAAATTTCAAATTTTTTCCGCCAAAACGCCTTTTGAATTTTTTGAATTAAAAAGTACGGTGTGTGTGCTTTGTCCCATATCGAAAATGAGAAGAAAACTTTTGTGGTTTATATGTGGACTTGTGAAGAGTATTCTTACTTGGAGTTTTTGGAGGAGGTGATGCTTGGGTTGCGTGTTCCAGTGCGCACGCACGCATGCGCGCGCGCTCGCGCTCGGGCATGGGCGAGGGCGTGGGCAGTGAGGCAGTGTGACTGTAGTGTCGCTAGATGACGCACTTTGCACTTCGCACGTGCGATAGGTCTGGTCCGTGCCTATGTGCAGTGGGTTTGAAATGGTCTAAGTTCTATAGAAGACTGAGAACGGTCGGATCATAAATCCGAAACGTTCAGCAGTTTCTGAAAACGACTCTCTGCCTTGAAAGCCAAATGGTCTAAAAACGGACGGTCTATAATGATCCAGCGGTCAGATCCTTTGATCCGACGACCAGAAACGACTGGAGTTAATGATCAACGGTCAGAAACATAATCCAAACGTTCTGAACCATTGATAGCAGTCTAGCAACGGTCCACTACCTGATGCCTATATGAACTGGACCATTCCAGTCTGATTTCTTCATCTCAACACACCATCTCTTCCTTCAAATCAGATACGATCCATGGCTCCATTCTAAAATACTTAAAACATCTCCACCATTTGAGTCTGCCAGAAGAAATCTGCTGTGTTCAAATTGTTCCTCAATGGACCTATCGTGATTGCTGCACGCTAGATTCAGATAAGACTTGTCTTATCCTAGATGCAATTCGCCTGTAACCCATCAACAGTTGATAAGGGGGTGAATCACGCTTTAAGGACAGCGTATTTTATACGTGATTCAGCCTAGTGAAATATTTTATTATTTTTTGATATTTTCGGTGTAACCAATTGTTTATTCCTAACATTGATCTCCCTTATTTTTTCGTTTCATGCTATGTAATGATATGGAAAAATGGATGAAGGGCTTGGATAAAAGTTACCACGCATGGTTGATAGAGCATTGTCAACAGCGAGGCTGCTACTGACGGTGTTAGTACACAATCCGTGTCCGGATCGACTGGATAAGCTTGCACAAAATCCAGTCTGTGGGGCCACCTTGATAAACAGGAAATTGGATTGCGTACGCTCTTATCGTACTAAGTAAACTCAGTTGGGCCCACCTTGAATGTATGTAGTCTATCTACGCCATAGTTTTTTCATCTAATTTAAGGGATTGTGCCTAAAATTGAAGCATGTACGAAGATCAAGTGGATCATACCCCACGAAACAGTGGGGATAATGATTTCCACCGTTGAAACCATGCTAGGCCCCCACAGTGATGTTTATTTGTCATCCAAACTGTTAATAAGATCATATAGATATGGATAAAGGGAAAATTCAAATATAAGCTTTATCCCAAACTTCTATGGCCCTCAAGAATTTTTCAACGTATACTTTCAATTCAACTTTTTCATGTGGTGTGGTCCATTTGAAAACTGTTTCTGCTTAAATTTTAGTATCCAGTCCTAAAATTATCTGTTAAAATGGATGGACAGAGTGGATGAAATACATAAATCATAGTGGCCATCACAGGGTTTATTCAGTAAGCTAAGCGTTGGAGTTACTCACTATGGAGTTACTCACTACGCAATCGGCTTCGATAAGTAGCTGTACACTAGTCCAACCGAGCTTGGCCCCGGCTCGGCTCAGCTGAGTGAACAGGCTACCCCAGCTCCAATTCGGCTCAGCTTGGGCTAGCTCAATTCAAGCTCCAGCTTAGGCTAGATCTTTCGAGTTCGAGCCTACTAGCTAGGTTCGAGTTATGTTTTATAGCTTTTAATATATATAATATATAATATATAATATATACTATAATGCAAATAATATATATAATATTTATACTAAGTGAAGTTGATTTGAGTCAAATTGATTTGAACCGAGTCAATTTTGAGTCAAGTTCTGAGCTAAGTCGAGTAAAGTTCAGCGTAGTTCAAGCTCAAAGATTAGCTCCACTCAGCTTGAACCCACTGTCAAACCGAGTTGGTTTGAGCTTTATCAAGTTGAGTCAGAACAAATTAACCAAGCTTGATCAGTTCATGTATAGCTCTAGGCTGATAATGATGTTTTATTAACCTCCAATCATGTGCTGCCCCTTCTATTCTGCCCCTCCTATTCGGAAGCTGATTCCGTCCAACCACCGCTTGGATAATTAATTGTCTGAGAGGACCCCACCATGATATGTCTGTTTATCCCATGCCGTTCATCCATTTTCTCATATCATGTTAATTTATGGGCTAAAA
Source organism: Magnolia sinica (assembly GCF_029962835.1). Taxonomy (NCBI): domain Eukaryota; kingdom Viridiplantae; phylum Streptophyta; class Magnoliopsida; order Magnoliales; family Magnoliaceae; genus Magnolia; species Magnolia sinica. The sequence continues at coordinate 104,355,899 of NC_080578.1, read as the reverse complement.
AATGAGGCATATCCAACTACAACAACGCCAGAGTTGACTCTTGCATTTAATGTTTTGTGCATTTAATACAACCCAAGCTCACTATTTGGGGTAGTCCACTTGAGTGTTGGATCTACATTATTTTTTAACCCATACCTTAATATGACATGAGTGCAGGAATGGACAATGTAGATATACATATACATCACGGTGGGCCCCCACACAGATCTAGTAGGATATTATGTTGTCTGAGTGGGTTGTTGGTATGTACCACACCTTACCTTTCTAAAAAAATTCACCCCATATAATATTTTTGTTAGCTCAATTTAGGGGGTGTGCCCTAATATGAGGCAGATCCAACACTCAAGTGGGCACACAAATGGCAACGCTGGTATTGAACACCTATTGTTGAAATAGCTCCAACACCCTGCCATCCAATTGTGGTGTTTTTAAGAAATCTACCAAGCCCAGCAATTTGCCAATTCATTTTAGTCAGTGGGCCCAAATATGATGAAGATCCAAAACTCAAGTGGGCCACACCGCATCAAACAATGTATTGAATGTTAGACCATAGAAGTTCCAAAAACTTGTGTGGTCCACTGTGATGTTTTTGAGGAATCTACCTATCAACAATTTTTGTCAGTCCATTTTAAGTGGTGGGCCAAATATGAGGCAGTTTCTACAATACTCCAATGGGCCACACCACTTAAAACTGCCCGTTATTCAATTATACCCAGCCCACCTTCTGAAATATTCATGGCAAACCATGAGTTTTTTTTTTAGAAATCCACCCTATCCATCATTTTCATCATATCATTTGACCGGGTGGGGCCGAATATGAGGCAAATCCAATACACAAGTGGGCACTGGAAAGATTACAATGGTGGTTGTGCAATCTCCACTGTTTCCTTCAATGTGGCCCATTTAAGCTTCGGATCTACCTCATTTTGGGGCCCAGCCACAAACATGCTGGAAAATTGGATGGATGGAGTGGACTTCTCAGCATGCATCATGGTGGCCATTGGATGACATATAAATATCTCAATGGACCCAGGTAGGTTTCACCGGTAGTCTTTGCGCCCTATGTACTCATGTCGTGTGGCTTGCTTGACTTTTAAATCTACTTCATTTTTTAGCCTACCCCTAACATGAGTTGTGGGCCCACATACATCAACTGGCCCACGAGTCATGGCAGGGTTGGTATGTAGCAATTCATATCTGTTAACATTATGCATGCAACAAAATGTCGAGATTGAATGGCAGCCCTTGCAATACTCGAGCCTACTGTGATGTTTCCCACAATTCTACTCTGTCCACCATTTCAACCAGATCAGTTTAGGGGTAGGCTCAAAAATGAGGTGGATCCAAAACTCAAGTCTGCCATAAGGGTGTATATGGAACATTGACCGTTCAATCATCTTTTGATCAACTTGAGTTTCAGAATCCAACAAGAATAGGAGGGGCCACATGTGTAGGATGGATTAGATGTCATTAAAACATCATAGTAAGCCCCACACATGAGTTTGTGGGTATAAACATGCGTGTGTATTGGATCCGGCCTAAAACAATGAATTGATGATTGTGACTATCATTTAGGTAGATAGATGAGTTTAGAACAAATGAAAATAAAATTTCAGTGACCAATGACTAGCATTCAATTCTAAAAATAAAAGGTTAGGATATTCTACCAAGCTTGATTATGGACCAATAGTTAGTTGCTCCTGGTTAGAATATGGACAGTTCAAATCGTACAACTCAGCATGTGGCCATAGGAGGGAAAATGACCTGGCACTGGGAAACAAAAGGAAAATACATGAGAAATAATAGAAATTAGCATTTAGCACAAAGATATAAACACCTCATAAATGTTGCCAAATGTCTTTAATCTAATTGAGGTCAAGGGCACGTAGATTCCATTAACTAACCACTCGATGCCATAAAAAAATCTTAAAAAATTCAATTGCTCGTTAAATGGTTTTGGAGTTGCTTCTCGATGCCATGGAAGGCGGCTTCAATGTCATTGACTAGTCTTTAATGGCGGTCAATGCCATCAAATGTCCCATTGACGGAGCGCGTAGGATTGTGTAAGTGCGTAATTTGTTTCTAATTCCGACTGTGATAGAATATATATCAAGTGTAATCGGAATTAAGATATTCTAAGTGAATGTTAAGACATTCCTAGGGTGTTCCAGAGCAAAGCTAGGGTTTTGAGAAGAGATTTTGGGGTTGTTCAGATTAGTAAGCGCATTTATATCTTGTAATATCATTTCATAGTGGATTGATTGTCGCTTTGTGCCGTAGTTTTTTTCCATGAAAGTTTTTCCACGTAAAAATCATGTGATCTTTGCATGTTTTGATTTGTGTTTGATTTCGCCTTAATTGATTGAATTTGAGTTTGCTTCTAATCTGGTGGGGCATGTTAGATGGATGAATTGGATAGCATATACAAACCATAATGGATACCACACACCTTTTAAAAGATTTTTAGTGGGGCGTCTATCTGATCGTTCCACCTGATTTTCAAATCAGCTAGATTTTTGGGTTCATGTCCAAATTTGACCTTTGCTCCCATTCAAATCAGCTAGATTTTTGGTTTCATGTCTAAAATTGGCCTTTGTTCCCAAAAAAAAAAATAGCTAGGTTTGGGTTCATGTTCAAATTTAGCCTTTACACCTGTTATGGGGAAAATAGGCCGGCCAATAATTCAAGGTCAGGTCAAACACTCGTGCACTTAATTAGGTTGGGCAACAACGAACCTAAATGGGAAATCTGTCACTCGGCTTCGGAACAAGTAGCAGCTTTGCTCAAGCTCGATTTCTCGTCAGTAGGTTGGGAAATAGGTCAACCTACACAACACCAAAGGAAGCCCAAACAAGTGTCGAAAGGATCAGGTCAGGCCTCAGGTTGGCGTTCCCTCAGCTCGGGTCGGCCAAGACCACATCAGTCTCCTACTGCACACCTTCAGTGATTCCGAACAATCAAAGATTTGCTTGGGATCTTCTCTAAAGAACTTGGAAAGTATTTGCGACACGCTCGAGATCCTGAGATCTTCACCAAGGATCTCGAAAAATTCTCTAACTCATTTAGGATCTCAATCCCTTTACAATACACACCTACCAAATAAGTTCTCCCCTACGTCATTGCCTCTCCTCAACCATAAATAGGAGCACCTCTAATGGTAAAAGGTACGCACAATCTCTAGCCTAAAACTTTTTACTCGACTAGACCCATATTCCCTACTTGACTTAGGCATCGGAGGTCCCCTGTACTAGCTAGAGTTTCCTTTGTTCATCCCTTTGTGTAGGTACACGAAGGTAAAGTGGTAGACTGAGTGAAAGATACTTCGTTTCAACGCTGAGGTCTTGCCATCGATCCCTAGTGGGGGTGGCTAACAGTGAAGTGTTAACTGACAGTGGGGTGTACAAAAAAGCTAACAGGAAAAATAAAAATAAAAAAGGTACACGAAGGTCGAGCGGAAGGCTATCCAGATTTTTGTATCAACGGCTCCCAAAAATCAAGTTGATTCAATACTCATGTGCATCACAGCTAAAGTTTTTGAAAACAAAGCAGAAAATAAAATTTCTTAAAGGTTTAGATTAATTAATTAAGCTTTGTGGATCAGCATAAGATATCATCAAGCATCTACAATTAGTTAAAATAGAAACTTTAGATCTACTCATACCTTTTAATCGTTGCTATTGAGTACTGTTGGATGGTCGATGCTGTATTTGAAAGGAAAAAGTTCTTTTTAAGATCTATCTCAAATGAGCAGATGAAGAAAGCCTATATACACAACCTTAGGAGAAGGGTGTGGTAGACGGATGGATGGGCAGATATAGTGTTTTTTTTTTAGATTGCAGAGGAATGAAACAAAGGTACTGATGGAAGTGGTGCTGTGAAAAATCTATGGATGTGACTTCACTTTTAAGAAGCTGAGGAGAGGAAGGCAGAGAAACTGCTGAGAAAAGAGAGAGTAAATCACTTGAAATTAAAGCAAATCACTTTTAAGAAGCTGAGGAGAGGAACGTAGAGGAGCTGCTGAGAAAAGAGAGAGTAAATCACTTGAAATTAGAGCGAAGGAGAAGAAGAAAGAGAAACTGCTGAGAAAAAGAGGAAGGAAATCGCTTGAAATTAGAGCTGAGGTGAGGAAGGAAGAGAAACCAGTGAGAAAAGAGAAAGTAAAATCACCCGAAATTAGAGGCGAGGACAGGAAGGAAGAGAAACTACCAAGAAAATAAAGTAAATCACCATGATGACAAGGTTTAAGTGACGTCAAATCAATCTATCATGCGCGGCCCTCCTGTTCTCCTTGGATTCGAAGTCCTGAGCGAGCAGGCAAGTAGCCAAGTTCACGCGGTTGGAACGTACATGTGGCCACCACTATACGAAATTATTGAGATGAAATGCTCAACGTTTAAATTCACGGGGCCACGCAAGTCTTGAATATATACGTAAAGAGTCATGCTAATGTGCGCACCTATGCACACATATCATATCATATCATGGGTGTCTAATCCCAACAGTCCATATGATATGATGGGGAATCCCATGAAATCCCAAGGGATAAATTTTCACCGTGATCTAAAATTCCAGTAAGTCATAGCTCACAGCTTAGCATTTGTGCGCATGTGTGTGTGTATATATATATATATACACACGGCCAATTTTTATTTTGATCCCAAATTTTGGTGAGCTATGAAAAATGAAAATAGTTTACTCTCTTGATATGCATTTCTCTTTGCCGTGGCCTACTAAAACTTTAGATTAGCGTGAAAATTGGTCCCGTGAGGTTTTATGGGATTCCGCATCACATGGATCATTTAGATTAGACACTTATAACACGTGTGCAAAGGTGCGCACGTAAGTAGGTGCGCATGTGAGCATGACTAGTTCTCATGAGAACTCATAATACTTGATGTGAGTCCTTAACCACAACGGTCCTTAACCTGAACGGTCCACCGAGGTAGCACCCCATGAAACTTCTAGGGCGTAACCTTTGATTTTATCCAAAACTTTGGTCGGCTACGTAAAAAGAAAACAAATTCCTTTCTAGATTTGCATCCCTCTTTGCTACGGCCCTCCATAGCTTTAGACCAGGGTGAAAATTGGTCCCCAGGTCTCATGGGATGCCGCATCACATGAACCGTTTGGATTAGATGCCTATTAAACATGTGCAAAGGTGCACACATGTGCAGGTGAGCATGCCACAGACACACACATATATTTAGAATGACCTAATCAATGGTTTGAATGACATATAAACGGTATGGTAGGCCCTAATAGGGTTTTTGGTAGTGGGAATTTCCATCCACACTCTTTCCCATGGAGTGGTCCCATTAAGTTTTGGATCTCCCTCAGATAGCCTGACTTTTAGTGTCCAATCATCCTAATCAGATGCATCCTTTGAATGGATTAGATGACATATACAAAATATGGTAGGCCCACATACAATCTGGAAGGATTTTACCTTGGGTGTCCACATCCCAATTATAATAGTTGTGGCATGGCTCACCTGAGTTTTGTGTTGGCCATATTTTTGTATGAAACTGAGAACATTAGGGGTCATTTGGCACCATGGATTTGGGAGGGTTTGATGGTATATTTGGCCCCACATAGTAATTGGGGTTTCAAATCCCCATCCATGGTGAAAGCTTGGATTACATCTAAAATCCTTCAAAGAGTTACATATGTACGTGTGTCACCGGACTGCTAATTTATTGGGCACATAACCCATTAATGATATCTTAAAACAATTAGATTATCAATTGCATCACTATAATTGCTTTAACACGATGATATGTACCCTCCAAACATTGTCCATGTAAATCAATAACTAAAAATCATTGGTTAGTCACTCAGATGTGATCTTGTGCGTGTAACCCATCCAAAACATGAAATTTCATCATTTTCAAGCAAAGCAAAGTATATATTTCAAAGGGCTTATTACAACTATTGTGTCAAAAATTACATACATACACTACTTAGAGATATTAAAGTTAATATAGTAATTAAATTCAAACCCTTATAAATATATTATATACAACTACTTTTGGATTACAGGAGATTATGAATCTAGGGTGTCAAATACGATAGGAGGATTTCAATACAGGGGTTCCAAATCCACGCTCCCAAACAGGCTTTTAGGGGTCTATTAGTCGCCCTAACATGCTAACATGGAGATTAAGCTTGTCAAAAATGTTGGTACCCTTAACTGAACAAAAGCAAAAGAAAAAGCATTAGTCAGCAAAGGCTGCGAAATTTGCCTAGCTGTCCTCCAATCAAATGGAAATGCATACATGCAACACATGCGCCCCTTTCTTTCCCTTCATTTCAGGTCAGAAAAGAAAATGGGCCTCAACATAAGGATGACCAAAACCATGATAAATAGTCTACTTATTCTCATTTTATGGTCGTGGCCCACCTAAGGAGCGTATAGGTCCAATTGTTTCCCTACAAGACATTCATGGTACAGCCTACATTTTGAACGGCTTGGATGATCTACACAAAATGATACGATGGAAGGAAACAAATCATTGTACAGAAAATTCACGTAGGTGTTCTTACATGTAAACATTTCTCGACTAAGAAACGTTTGAACAAACCCTATTTCCTTCCTCGGCCTCACCACAGTGAGTGATAGGGATGTGATGCGTACCATGAAACACCGCTTAGATAAGTAAGTTTGATTTAAGATTAATTATAAATAATCTTTTTATTTAAAATTTCTTAATTACTTTAGCTTAATAAGTCTTTCAAATTGTATTTGGAGCCTACTGTGTTTTGCATATTCCATCTAATCCATTGGGAGAATGCATCCATTCATGATAAATGAATAATTTAAAAAATTCAGGCCATTCCAGAAATCAGGTGGGCCACGTACAAAATGTGATTTTAGAGTTTTTAGGCATTATTTTACAAGATTAGGCCCAGTAGAGTTTTGGACCAACCTGAATTTCAGAAGCACGAGATTAGGTTGGGGCATGAATGAAGAATGGATTAGATGTCGCTAAAACATCAAGATATGGGACACACTGTCTTAGGATAGGCCAAGGCCACACCTAATCTGCTCCCTTCCGTGTCGGAAGTGGAATGGATGGCGTGCCACACGCCACCGAACTTGGTAGTGCGTTGCCGTCACCAAGTTATGTGGCCCCACCATGATCTAACTATTATATCCACATCATCCAGCCATTTGCCAAAATCATTGTTGGGCATCACCACAAAAATTAATCAGATCCAAAGCTCAACTGGACCATAACACATACAGTAGTAGGGATTGAACACCTACCACTGAAAACTTCTTAGGGTCACAAAAGTTTTGGATCAAGATGATATTTGTTTGGTCCCTTCATCCAGTTCTATGTGACATTATCGACAGTTTGGATGGAAAATAAACATCATGATGGGTCATAGAAAGGTTTCAACGGTGAGCATTATTATCTCCACAACTTTTGTGTTGTGGTCCACTTAATTAAGCTTTAGATCTACCTCAGTTTTGCACTCTTGCCCTAAAATGATCTCTTAAAACAGATAGACGGTGTGGGTATAATACATATATCATGGAGGCCCCCACAAAATTTGTGATGGCAACACCGCGAAGATTGTATAATGCCAATTTAACCGATTTTGCCCTATTTTTCCTTGCGATGGCATCTCCACACTATATTTTGGAAATTTATTATCCAATGGCTCATGCCAAGACATGACTTGACCTTATGTTTAGGTTTCATGCGCTTGACCTCATGGCTAGAGCTATACATGAGTCGAACCGAGTCGAACTTGGCACAACTCGACTCGACTCGGCCAGTAGCTTACCTTAGCTTGAACTCGGGCCAGGTCGGTCCTCGAGCCAAATTGGCTAGCTCAGCTCGGTTCGGTCAACAGCTCGGGCCATTCGAGCCGAGTTCGAGCATGTGCGACATTTTCCCAAACACTTAGAAACATCTTCAATTTATCATAAAATGAAAAATAGTTACAATATTTTACATGTACTTCATCAAACATTCAGAGAGCAGCTTCAAAATCAAACAGTACCCAACATATCCATTCCTTCCTCTCCAACACTTCATTGAGTCATTTCATTAAACACTAGGTGAGTGGCATCCATATTAAAATAACCAAGTCACCGAGCTGGTTCGATCCGAGTCGGTTTGAGTTGAGGCTCAATCTGAGTTGACTCGCCCGGGATCGACTCAAAAAAATTTTCAACTTTCAAAAACAAACTTATATATATATATATATATATATATATATATATTATGAGGTCGACCTCATGGGAACTTCCCATGAGGTCAAGCCGTGTAGGCCCCACCATGTTGTGTGTTGAACATTAATACCGTGCATTTGATGGGTCCCCTTTAGATTATGTGATATCCCAAAAATCAGGCATATACGGAACTTAGGTGGGCTATACCATCTAAAACCATGTGAAGACATCCCTAAAACATATCAAAGCACTTGGTGGGGCCCACCTGAATTTGGATGCAGCTGAAACTTGGTCTGACCCCTCATCCAAGTGGGACACGGATGGTCTAGATTTGTGAACCACATCTTGGTGGGCCCAATAAATGATTATGAATGTTTTAATGGGAGGATAACCCTTTCAATTGTTATATGTGGTGTGGCCCACCCAAGTCATGGATTTACTTGATTTTTAAGCCTATGGCCCACCATATAATGGTGCATTTGACTGATGGGATAGATGTGTGTTGTGTATTGCAATTTGGGTATCAAAATCTTATTGACTCTATAACCAGTTGCACTAAGCCTGAGAGACATTAGCATTTAGGACCCAACTATCATTTATAATAGCTAGCTTCTTCCTGAATGGGCCTCATCAATTCTTTTGATCTGCCGGGTCTGACTAATCAAACCCAATCCCAATCTATTTAATTTTATATTGGCGAAACACTACCAAACCCCATCCATTTTGGAAATGGGTCAACCTAATCCTTGACATCCCACATTGAGTTCAATCAGTTTGGCAGGTCAGGTCAAGTTTTTGCTGACCCTACCTCTATGGTGTTGAGGACTCTAACCATCCTTAGTACTCCAACATCTCATTTTAATAAATATGTGAAAGCCAACAAGTCCTATGCTTTAAGACCTGTTTCCACAAAAGCACTTTCAATCAACTCAACAAAAACGAATCCAATTAGCTTTCTTAAATCAGCTTTTTAGCACCTATTGAGAGGATAAGATAGGGTTGAAGAACCTACATCCAAAACAAAACACAAAGTGGGTTTTGGCCCTTTTGATTTGAGGGTGCATCCAAATCGGCCATAATGTCGAAAGTCACGTTTTAAGATGGGTTTAACATCTAAAGAAACTCTTTTAGGCCTAGCTGTAAAAGGACCTTAACTTCAAAAGTTACGTAGACTGGTTGTATGGGATTGAAGTTGGGCTCAAATGACTGAAGCCCAAACCTAGCCCGAAATCTATCGGGCAACACATTCCAGCCCTACCCCAACCCAAGCCTGACACAGGTTTTATTGGGTTGGTATTTGTATAGCTCAAGCCCGAGACCGAACCTAATACATCCTGCCCAAGCCCAACCCAATGTTGGGTCAGTCACGGGTCATTCGGGTTGAAGTGGCCCGACTTTCATCCCTAATGCCACCAAGCTTTAGAACTATGATTGGACTGGCCTTATTTTTACACCAGATCATCTTTAAGGCGCGACCCATCTAATGTACGGCTCATGGGTGCAACGTGTAATGGTGCAGTTGAAGAGGGTGCTATGAAACCAAGTTCGAAATCTATTAGGCAACACATTCCAGGCCCAAGCCCAACCCATGGAAAGGTGGCTCGGGTGGGGTAGGGTTCAACTCAAGCCCAACCCATTTACTTAAAGAGGTCAAATTTCCATATTGAGCCTGACCCCACTACCCATTAAGCTTGCCTCAACCCCACCTCAAAAATGGGTCAGATTAATTGACCCACAGGCCGACTTGACCGTTGGCCATCCCTAATAAAGTCACACTCACCATCGAGTTTTGAGTTTCAAGTAGACTCAACTTACAATCCTGTCGGGTCAAGTTGACTCAGCCAAGTTTCAAGGCATGCCACTTAGGGCTGAAAGTCAGGTGGGTTGGGTTGAGTTGGTGCTCAACCCTAACCCAACCCTCAGGTTGGGGATTCTCAACCCAAGTGGATTTACATTAGACAAGTCACGCCGTAAAAATGATCTGGTGTAAAAATAAGGGCAGTCCAATCAGAGTTCTAAAACTTGGTGGCACAAGGGCTGAAAGTCGGTGATGTAGAGTGGGTCACGAACACTTTCATGTCTAAGATGGATTAGAAAAGGCTCGAACAAAGGCAGAAGTCATCAAGACCATCAGAACCTTAAAACAGGCATATCTCGCAAACTAGCATGAGTTACTCGATGTACCATATATGATTTTGGGTGTAGGACGGGCTACTTTAACCAACCAACCCAGATATGCCGGGTTGCCCATGCCACCGAATTTCATGTTTAACTCCATTTTTACTATAAATAATAAGTTTTAGTTTGAGTATAACTCTTCATCTATGCGGCTTTAGGAGTTGCGCCAATATGAAAACTGTTTAGAAAATTTAGTAGAATAACGTGGTTAAGCCACATAGGACACTATAAGTTATAGTTTAATTACTAAACTTCTTCCTAGTATTGGTATCCTTATTTAAAGGGTTGTAAACTCATTTATTTCAGCTATCAATCAATGAACAAGTTTTTTCATATATTCTAAAATTATTTCTATTAATTTTTTTTCTCGTGGATTCGAGAAGTCACTGTGAGGAGTTTAGAGAAGCTCAGTAAATTTGGAGTAGTTATCCTTGATGAAGACCATGATCGACGTCATCATGTTCATCCCTTCGTCAGTCGGACAGGTGGGTTTGGGCAGGATGTATTGGGTTTGATGTCAAGCTTGGGCTATACAAATTCCAACCGAATAAAACTTGGGTTGGGGTCCCGGGTTGCCTAACCCACCCCAACCCAAACTTGATTGATATATAAGTTTCTTATAAACTATAGTTGAGTGTGGATTGTCTATGTTGAAGTAACAATAAATTTCAATGCCATCGGGTTTCATTGGTCCACATCATATCTTGTGGCTCAAGCTAATAAGATATGTAGAATTTCTCCCTCCCAAATAGATTATGTCCTATACAACATGACTTTTAAAGGAGCAGTTGTGCTGTATTTTAGCTAGCTTGTTTAGAAAAAATGAACTTCTTTATAGTAAATAATCACATATATAATTAATAAAATCAAAGGTACACAAAATAAGATATGTATTGAAAATATAATAAACTAAGGGTGCAATAAAAGAGGGTGCCATGAAACCTCGACGGTCGACTAATAAAATCAACCCATCAAAAGAAATGGACCAACACATTAAGGAAATATCAAGATTGAACATTGGTCCTACAGTAAGGGCAATGTGAATGAACATTGAGCCATGGTAGAAGGCAATGACAGTGGTAGGTGTGGGAACATGGTAGGTTTATCACCATCTGTCCGGCTCGGATCTCATCCAGGCAAACAGCACACACCACTTTCTCTGAATTCCTTCTGTCCACATGAAACGCCATTTCCATTCTCACACCAGCTTTGCTTGTACCGGCTGCATGGTCCGACTCTCCATCTCTGCTAGGCTGGTTTTTACTCCATCTGCCATTCAGATAGCAATGCAAGGTCAGTATGCTAGTAGAGCTGGCATATATGTTAAGAGTAAAGCGAAATGCAAGTTGTAAGCCAAGGGCATGTTTGGGTGTCATTGATAATGGGTTAAAAACACATTTTCTTCTGATCAGAAGCATACCAACGGCTGGATTTGAACTTATGATCATTGCCAGCTTGGTACGATTGTGGCCCACTCAAGTGTCCAATTCGCTTGAAATTTCAGCAGAATGGGATTTCTGTGATGATGAATTTGATAAGCAGTTTGGATTTTCAAAAACATGGAACATATGAACATGCGTGTGATCGATGGTCAATTCCAACCTCCCTGTAAACTCAATTTTCGAGAAGAAGGACACAATAGCTCTTTTCTGAGGAATGAGAAGTGATTGCAACAAACACACTTGATCTGTTCACGTCGTCTACCCAACCTCTTCGCCTATATGCAATCCTAAATGGTCTGGAAAAATGGATAGACGGCGTGTATGTTTCATCCATGCTGTCCATCCGTTTTACAAGCTCATTTTATGATCTAGGCCCAAAATTCAAATATATTCAAAGCTCAAATGGACTACATCACAGGAAACAGTGTGAATTGAACTCCTACTGTTAAAAACTTCGTGGGGGCACAAAAGTTGTAGATGAAACTGATATTTGTTTTTTCCCATAATCCACGCGTTTATGACCTAGTGAGCAGGTTGGATGACATATAAATATCACTGTGGGCCCTAGGAAGATTTCAACGGTGGAGACGTCATTATCCTCACTCTCTTTCTGGTGATGTGTTTCAATCCAGGTGTTAGGCTTCAATTTGGGGCTCATATCATATAATGATCTGAAAAAAACGGATGGACGGCATGGATAAGACAAGCATCCACGGTGGGCCCCACATAGTTTACTCAGTACGCTGCAACGTACTGAGTTTAGTACAGATTCCGCTTCCGTCCAAACTGATCCCACCACCCGTCGCTCGTTTACGTGCGCTGCGCTAAACGTGGGCGCGAGTTACGTGTTAGCCCGGCTACGAGGAGAGCATGTAATCCAAAGCTCTGTGGGCCCCACCTAGTTGTCTGTGTAAAATCTATACCGTCCATCAGTTTCGCCATGGCCGAAAAAAAATGAGGCAGATCCAAAAATAATGTCAGCCCCACCACAGGAAACAGTGGGGATTGAAAGCTCACCATCAAAACCTTACTTCTACCCATATAGGTTTCGGATCAGTATGATATTTCTCTATTCCGTACATCCTCGTGGGAATCCCCTTATCAATGGATTGGATGGCATATATAGATCAAGGTGGGCCTTATGAAGGTTTCAACGGTCAGTATTTCCATCCCCACTGTTTATATGGCGTGGCTGGTTTAACTTTTGGATCCACCTCATTTTTGAGATCACATCCTGATATCACCCCACAAAACTGGTGAACGGACTAGATGTAATACGGATATCACGGTAGGCCCCACATATCTAAAGTAACAAGGGTTACAAGCAACTCGCGCGAGAGTTACAGAGTTCGAACGGATCACTAAATCACCGTGCCACGTTTCGTGTCCTGTGGAGAAATCTTCCTTATCGTCTACACGTGGCACGCGGATTGTCTAGTGACCCCACCACCAGCCAATGGCTAGTTTTTGGTGTCTGTTGGCCCCACCATGATGTATGTGTTTCATCCACGCCGTCCATCCATTTTTCCAGATCATTTCATAGAATGAGGCCAAAATGGATAGACGGTGTAGATAAAACATAAACATCATGGTGGGGCCCGCATAGCACCGACCACTAGCCAAACAACTGGTGTATGCACTCACCATCTTCCGAGGGCCTTACAAGCTGCCCAGCGCATGCACGAATCCTTCAGGGCCGGTTTGGCCGGGCAGATTGGATGGGATTGGAAAGGATTAGAAGATAGATCCGGGATTGGCCAGGCCAAACAGACACGGGATCCGGGATATAGCAATCCCATGGATATTAAGACAATCCACTAACATCACCATCATTACCTTTAAATCCCATCCAATCCACCCTAATCTCTTTAAAATTATTGGAAGGTTTAATCCCGGGATTGGCCGGGCGTGCCAAACAGACCCGATATGGCAATCCCGGGATATAGCAATCCTTGCACCAATCCACTTATCATTACCTTGAAATCCGTGCAATCCACTCTAATACCATCCAATCCCATCCAATATGCCCGGCCAAACAGGCCCAAATAATCGGAACCGTCGGATCGTAATCAAAATAAAAGGCTACAATTAAGAGATGAGAGAGACGATGGACCTGTAACCAATGCCTCGAAGCTTTTCTTCGAGCCTTGTACGGGCTTTGAGGGCAGTTTCGTCCATGGCCGTCGTTGTCGACGGTGCGATACGTGAACGCAGAAAAGAAAGCTCGCGCGTGTTATCGAGATGGTGATGGTGGATCCTTCTCTTTCGGGCCACCTCCACTCTAGGTAGCATTCCCGCCATCGTTTTGCTAACTTGCGCACCTGATTCTCTTCTTGCGGGAATCAATTAAAGATAGAAAAGAAGATCTGAGAACTGGTTTTTCTTCGGTGTACAGTAGAGTTCTCTTCTAACGTACGCAGGTGGCGCGGCTGATCATCAACAACGCGCTTTTTCACTATTTTCTTCATGAAATGAGCTTCTCTCTCTCACCTAATAAGGTGCGCTAGTAGCGGATTTAACCCTAGACGTTGAAAATATTAAGAAAATGCCATTTTCTTACTAGAAACAAAAAGGTTAAGGCCCGCAGTCCTTGTCTACCCCTGGAAGTATCGCGGAAATTCGTAAAACGATATTTATAGCGATAATATCTTGATATTTTTAATGTTTGGTGTTTTTATTTTCTCACGATTTTTTCAAGATAAATGTCTAAAATTTTAATTAAATTCACTTTTTACCCAAATTTTAAATTTCAAAATCATTTATTATTTTATAATAAATATTTTGATATTTTGTTTTAAGAAGGAATTTCCTGATATTATCGCAAGTAAAAAGTAAAAATCTGAAAATATCCCGAGAAATTGCCATGAACGAGAATTCTACCATGAGAGCCCGCTTGTACGGGAAATGATTCAGTGAAACGGTCTGCATCTAAACCCCGTACAACCTACCTTCGTCAGTGGCTGTGACAGGGGAGATGATCGATGCAGTGCCGTCCATCTAGTGTCCCCCACTGTGTATGGCCCACAATTTAAAGACTACACTGTTGTAGCATCTTACCTGTCACTACCTGGAGTGCCGAAAACGTTCACCATTTTTTCAGCGTCAATTTCATGTCCTTAAAATGGATGTATATCCGATTGGTATGATTTTCTTTCAAAATTGGACCGCCCACAAAAAGATCACCAGACAAGCTTCCTGATTTTTATCTTCTCAATTAGTTGTATGGTGGAAGGTGCGTTGCATGGAAGCTCAGTGGAGTTGGCTGCATTGGATCGTTTATGTGGTTCAGAATATTTAGTGGCCAAAAACTTGTTCACACCTCAAGTATAGGGTTGTGATGTAGTAATAATATCAGTAAGACTGAGGTCGAATCGACAGAGATTAAACCTTGTATGTAATCTGAAAATAACCAGAACCAGAATTAGAACTAGACGAAGATGTAATCTAAATCAGAGGAATTTAAAAGAAGAATTGTGATGTATTTAAACTATAAGTTGTAAAATTCAAAGGTGAAAATCTAAGGATTCCAAGGATCCACTTGTAGAGATCAGGGAGATCTTTGCTTGATTCACGAACACAACTAAAATCAGAGTCATATCTTTATCTAGTTGGAAGATATTTAATTAAAAATCAATTTGAATTTCCTTTAATCCAGTTTTCAAGAGATGAGAGGTATGAGAATTAGAATTGATTTTATCACAAAACCATGCCCATGAGATAAAGTAAACAACAGAATTTAACCAATCCACATCCAATCTAAGGAAGTTATGAACATTAGGAAGGGTTCCATCATCCAACCATGCCCATGAGACGATGGCGAACAACATGGCTCCCACGTTCACAATCCTTATAAGGCAAAGAACATGCTCATAGCTATCACAGATTCATTGTAATTTAAGTCACAACAAACCATTAAAAACTGAAAGCATTCCTTAATATCAAACTATAATAAAAGAAAATCCATAAAACATTAATCAAAGCCATAGAAATCTACCCATCACGCTACAAGCTTCACCTCTTAGCCCTAGCTGAGAGGTTTAGCCTGACATGGTCATGCTAAAGTCTCAGAAAAACATAAGGGAAAAGGAAAAATAACTGAAGAGAAAGAATAGGAAGAACGATGGATGGCTGGCCGTGCACATCTCTTTCCCTTTCTCCATGCTTTCACGTCCCTAAGAGGCCTCCACGACTGATCTGATTCCCCCTTCACGTCCTTCTCTCCCTCTCTTTTATAGGTGTTGAAAGGTTAGGTCAGCTAGAGTGGAGAACTGACTCCACTTTCGCAACTCTCTTGCACAGCGAAACACAAGGAACAACCTACGTTTGGATGGGATTTTGGGATGGTACACGGCCAAGAAATCTGTTTTGACTCTATGGTTAGGGTAAAGAACCCCCTCTGAAGGTTCCGAACGGTTTGGATCACCCATCCGACTACAAATGGTGAGCCACAACTCCCCGCAACGTCCGAAAAAATTGAACATGCATTGAATGCGAAAAATCCTGCGCTGTGATGCTCGGTGGGCCCCACAGTGATGTTTTCGGCGAAATTCATGCCGTTCATTGGATTCCTGATAAAATTTCAGTTGAAAAGGAGTCGTATTGGTCAAGTTTTGGTGCGGTCCACTATATCAAATTAACTCGCCGTCCGCGACCTTCTAACCACCTTCCTTTTTTCTACCCGAACAAAACCTACTTTATCAATATAGACTTCTACCTGTATGGACGAACCAATAAAGATGAAAATACCTCTACTTTTTCAGTTACTTTTACCTGAGAATCAGGGGTATTTTTGTCCAAAACCCTATTTCCGTACTTGAAAAATCTACTTTCTATCGTGCTAATTTTTTCATATTCAGCTGGCGCGAAGCGTAAGCTGCATATCGCATACTAACCCAACTAGAACCTAGCTAGAGACGGAAGGTGCTGTAAGGGGCTCTGTGGGCCCACCATTTTATCCAAGCCGTCCATCCATTTTGAAAGATCATTTTAGGGCATGAATTTAAAAAAGAGGGAGATCCAAGGTTTGTGTTGGCTACACCGTAGGAAGCAGCAGTGACAATGACGTCCACCGTTAAAACCTTCCTAGGACCACTATTGTTTTTATTTTCCATCCAATCTGTTCATAATATCACATAGACATGGATGAATGGACGACATAAATATCAGCTTGATTGGAAACTTCGGTGGTCCCTAAGAGGCTTTCAGCGGTAGGCATTGAATCCCCATTGTTTCCTTTTTTGTGGATCAATCAATACTTCGATCTGCCTATTTTTTGGCCTCACGCCATAAAATAATCTTTCAAAATGGAAGGATTGATTAGATATAACACATATATCACAGTGGCCCCACAAATCCCCTAACAGGACCATCCATCTCTAGCGAGGTCCCAGTGGGTAGTACCCAAACCGGCAGCCTAAGGCGTGACACATGCCACACTTGTCGTATGTTGGATTCGACTTACTTCCGTAGATTTCGCTATGCCCACACGCACATGGAGTCTTGTTCACCGACCCTCACACGTGCAACATCATGGTATTCGATTAGGTTGGCCACAATGTGTAGATCTTCCAGCTTAATAATCAAGCAAAACTCCCCAGGTGGACCATAATTGTCCAAACAAATAGATGGCCAGAAGAAATTCCTTTGGCCTTCTATATGTTTTGTGGCCCATATTGTGTAAAACGGTCAAAGTTTTAGGACAATATCCAAATAACGAACGGTCGGATTCTGGAGATGTGAGCTATATTGGCATGTGTGCCTGCATGAGGATGGTAGGACTCCAATACACCCGCCTTTTCTGTCCTTTTTTTTTACACACGCACAAACAACCCCACACACTCACGCCGTGGTGGCATTCCACCACCTATGGATACTCCGAAACACCCCCTTTGAATCTTGATCATCTTTCCAATGATCCAAGCCGTTGATAAGATGAATTTTACTGTGTACGGTGGATAGTCAACTAATGAAATCTAACCATTTATATTATTACAATGCATGGGTAATTTTGATAGTTATTCGAACATGAATGGAGACATAATCCCACAGAGTCATAAAACCACGATATTAAATGAGTAAAAAAGCACATTTAAAAACAAACAAAGCATAGTGTCAGGTTGTTTTTTATTTTAATGAGCACGCTTGGCACTAAATACATACCAAGACATAATCATAAGGTCTCATTGGGAAAAGAAAGAAAGAACAAAATAAGTATGTGCTTGGATTGACTCAGTTTAAGTTCTGCAGTAATATGAACGCTGGGGAGCTGAGAAGATGTTACCCAGGAGGGTGCGTGTTACAATCACCATGGGGCCCACCTTGGTAGACGTTCAATCCACCGCTGCTTGTTTCAGTGTGGTCCACTTGATCTAAAGCTTCCGTGAGCCCCCATAAGAAATTCTTTCGGCCTTCTTTATGTTTTTTGAAACATTGTGGCTCACCTTGAGTAAAACGGTCAAAATTTTTAGGCCAGAAGATAGAAAAATAGTATAGCCTACCTGTGGAACGGTCAGATTCTGCATATGTGAGCTATATTGGCATGTGTGTCTGCGTGAGTATGGTAGGGCTACAATACACCCGCCTTTGAATTTTGATCATCTTTCCAATTATCCAAAGCCGTTTATAAGATGAATCTCAGTGTGTACGGTGGATATAGTCAACTAATAAAATCTATCCATTTAGGGCCTGTTTGGCTGATCCCACAGTATTAGGAGGGATGGAATCCTGATATCCCAGGATATGCATGACGAGCCAAACAGACCCGGTGATCTTGTCCCGGGGTATAAGCAATCCCATGGATCTTAAAACAATCCTCTGACATCACCATCATTATGTTAAAATTGATCCCATCCCTTGGATGGACGGATTGGAAGCTAAAATCCTGGGATATGCTGGGTGTACCAAACAGACCCAGTGAACTTGTCCCGGGATATAACAATCTCATGGATTTTATACCGATCCACTGACACCACCATCATTACCTTAAAATCCATCCCATCCCTTCGAATCTCATGGGATTCGCCCGGCCAAACAGGCCCTTATATTATTACAATGCATGGGTAATTTTGATCATTATTTGGCCATGAATGGAAGTATATCTATGTAATGAAAGGGTTTGAAATATTTAATCCGTTGTTTTATAAGGCATTACATCTAAGAATATTTAACGGGTGAGAGAAGACTAAAATCCAATGATTAGAGTTTCGACGTATCTTGCCACAACACGTAGTAATACAGCCCAATTTTTTATGGATTTGGAAAACCATCGAGGTCGTTATATCTACAGCAGTGGGACCCACGTGGGAAATGGTACGATGAGGTCGACTTGACTGGAACTTTCCATGAGGTTGAGCTGTGTGGGCCCCACCGTGTTGTGTATCAAACATCTACTCCATCAATCAGATGCAACATTCCATAGTGGACCACAAGCTTAAAAATTAATTCAATTCATGACTTGGGTGGGCCACACCACATACAAAAGTTGAGAGGGGTTATCCTCCATTAAAATATTCATAATCATTTATTGGGACTATTGAGATGTGATTCACAAATCCAGCCCATCCATTGTGTGTGTCCCACACTGAATGAGGTGTCATATCAAGTTTCATCGGCATCCAAAATTCATGTGCGCCCAACCAAGTACTTTTATAGGTATCAAATGTAATACATTGATGTTTGACACACATCACAGTAAGGCCCACACAGCTCAACCTCATGAGAAGTTCCCATGAGGATAGTAACATTTCCATTCTTTATTTCGTAGTTAATTGAGAAAGCAGAGGTTATTTCGTAACTGAAAAACTTCATGGTGCTTGCCCCGCGAATGCGGGGGAACTAGGTAACTCCAAACGTTGAAGCGATTGGCGCGAGTGTAGATAAATGTCACCTTTCGCAGCCAGTTTAATGTTCCATTCAGAGCGTTTGAAGCGGGACCACCTGAAGAATGGTCCGGATCTCTGTCTAATCTGCCACGTAGACAGTGCTTCCAGTGGTCTCTTTGAAATCTTACTCGCGCAAATCCCATACTATTTTTTCAGAATCACCGCTTTATTTAATTTTGGGACGCGAATGGTGTTTATTTGATATATTGACCGAGTATAACGCTTGATACGCATGCACTTAAAAGTAATACACGTGGCATGTATCAACCTAAATTAAACCGACTAAATTGTGGTAGAGATATTTCTAAATAAAATTCCAAAACAAAAATTGGTGAGAAATTACTATCATCTGATTCGTGGACACTTGTTTTTTGAAATAAATACCATTGGATATTTTTCATTTTAACTATCCAATAAATGATCAAAACTTACCAATAGAAGTAATTTTCAGTTCATGATATATCTAAAATTTTATCTATAATTTGGATAGTTTAGATTATATTAATTATTAGTCAAATATGCACTTGCTTGGTAATTTCTAAGTGCCTGCGTATCATATATTACACTATGCCGGAGTATCAGACAATTTCTCTTTAAATTTGACCGCCGAGTGGAATTTTGTGAACGCGGTTCGAACGCGGCGTACTGCTTTGCTGACGCAGATTAGCGAGTGAGGGGTTGAATATCGAGGCCGGCTAACGAAGTGACGTCACCAAGTTGTGCGGGACGTATCACTGTGTGTGTGTTGTATCCACACTGTTCATTTGGATATATCACTTTAGGACATGAACGAAATAATGAGTTAAATCCAAAGCTGGAGTGGACCCCACCAAAAACAGTGGGGAGAATGACGCCCCACCGTTGAAACATTCGTGAGAGTGAGTCCATGCGATGTTTATTTGAGATCTAACTTATGAGTTCACATTGATATGAAATAAAGGAAACACAAATTTCTGCGTTGGATTTGACTATTTCTATCCACTATTTTATGTGGTGGGTTCACTGGAACTTTAGATCTGGCTCATTTTTTGACTTATGCGATAGAATGATCGCTCCCAATAAATGAACAGTGTAGATACAAAACATAGATCATGATTGAACCCACGGAACTTAGTGACATCACTTCCGTAGCGAGTGTGGCCACTCAAGTCCTTTTCTATGTAGGAGCGGATTCAGTCAAGCCTGGGTAAGGCTAAGTTCGGTCAGGCAGCCAACGTGGGGCTCACCTTGATGAATTTTTTGTATATCCACACCATTCATCCATTATTCTAGATCATTTTGCAGCATGATTCCGAGAAATAGGCAGATTCAAATATTAATGGGCTACACTACTGAAAATAGTGGTGACTGAATGTCCACCATTAAAAACTTTGTAGGGCCATTATAAGGCTTATGTTTCAATCCAATCTATTGGCACGGTCACACAAACCTAGATGAATGAAACGAAATATAATCTTGGTTTAAAAACTTTTGTGGCTCACAAGAAGTTTTTAATGGTTAATTAACGCTGTTTCATGTGGTGTGATCCACTTGAGATTTGGATCCACTTATGATATGGAAAAATGGATCCACGACTTTGATATGCAACAAATATATTAATGTGGGCTCCGTGTTCTTTGACTGACTGAATCCGCTGCCATTTGGGATGGTGTAAAAGTAAGGCCCGTTTGATAATCATAGTTCTAAAGCTTGGTGGCACTAGGGCTGAACCTAACTAGGGCTTGGGCAGGATGTATTGGGTTCGGTGTCGGGCTTGGGCTATACAAATATCAACCCAATAAAACTTGGGTCAGGCACCGGTCGAGGTCTTAGGTTGCTCGAACCAACCCGAACCTAATTGATATATAAGTTCTTTATAAATTATAATTGAGTGTGGATCATTTGTGTTGAAGGCATAGAAAATTCCAATGCCGTCGGTAGGGGTGTACACAAACAGAGCTAGCTTGGATAGCTCGCTTGACTGGACTCGAAAAAGCTTGATTCGACTGGGTTCGAAGTTGAGCTCGAGCTGAGTTGAGCTAATTTTTTGAGCTCGAAAATGAGTTCGAACCGAGTTCGAGCAAGCCCTAGCTCGACTATTTTGGCTTCGTAACCTTCTACAGGAGCATGGTTATTTTCTATTAGGTCCTATTCCATTGTATTGTAACAATCAAGTTGTCATTCACATCACTAGCAATCCAATATTTCAGGAGCGTATGAAGCATATTGAGATTGATTGCCATTTTATTTGTGAAAAAGTCGCTAACAAGCAAATTATAACCCCTTTTGTTTGCTTTAGCGAGTAGTTAACAGATGTTCTCACTAAATCTCTCAGTTGAGATGCTCTTCATTGTAATGCCAGCAAGTTCAGCATGATTAACATCTATGCTCCAACTTGAGGGGCGAGAGTAGAGAGTTGGTAGGGTATTTTATATGTATGGGTTTTTGAGTGTGTGCATGTGCACAATGCTTTGTTCTCCTGAGGAATATGTATTTGTGCTATAACATGATAATAAAATAGTGTTAGGGTTTTGAGACCCAAGACATATAAGACACTTTCTCTTTAAAACTCTCTCTCTCTCTCTCTCTCTCTCTCTCCCCTCATCTCTTCTCTCTTTTCCTATTGACTCATAAGATCATCCAACATCAACTAAATATTATAATCATGGGCCCTACAATCTTAATTTAAAAGAAAATGACTAAAATACCCCTATTTAAGTGAGGTATAAGCAAAGAAAAAATAAAACAAAATTCGTCCAAAAATAAGATAAAATTCATAACTTTAAGTAAATACCACCAAAAGACCTAGATCCAAAAGTGAAACACGGCCATGGGTGCCGCAATGCATGGTCCATTGATGGATTTATAGATTTAGCCCATTATGAAAGGTTTTTAGGTCCCTTTCCATGCTCCAATCCCTCCAGAAACTCCTTAACAAGTATATCGGCCCAATTTATCAACATTTGGTTGTCCACATCCTCGTCAATACTGTAGCCTTTGATGGAATACCTTTTTGGGTCAAGGTTTGATGATTCAAGTCACCTTGGTATCAATTACCTTTTCAGCAAGGTGTTAATAATACATTTACTTGCTCTTGATTATGTTGGTTCAGTAATCGCTAGCTGACTAATAGAGTCGAATCCAGCTCGTGTCGAACTCAGATCGAACCAGTTCGGTGACTCGGTTACCTTGCCATTGATGTTGCTCACCAAGCATTTGATAAAATGACTCAACGAAGTGTGGCTGGTGGCAAGGTTTTACTTGGTTTTTATGTTGTTCGCAATCTTTGGGGGAATCCACCTAGTGAGTACTGGTGCATGACGTGCACCAAGTATATTTGAGTGTTGGATTGAATACTTAATCAGGCTTAATGCGTTTGCAAGCTTATGCAAGGTTTTTAAGGGCCCGAAAAGTGAATGACTGTCAATACAGCATGCAGTTCCTCTAGTTTGCATGTGATGCATGCCCTTACAGATCTTATATGTTTCATATTTCTGATTGGATTTCTTTTGCTCTTTTGTTCAAGTTGAAGGTTGGATTGGAATAGGGTCTCGAGATGCTTAACATCTTCAAGAACTACGAACCTGACATGTCAATCCTTAATGACTTCAACTTCCACGAGGATTGGCAAAAAGCGATGCAAGAGAGGAAGGCAGACAACAAGCAAACCTGGTGGCTGCCCCAGCAACCGCTAGCATCGAGCACAGGAATCCAGTACCTTTCTCTGGAGATTTAATGAAGCAGATGTCAAAGAGCTTTGCACAGGTGGTCCGACTGGACAGGGGCAGCTGTAAGGGGTAAGCAGGTGAGGCAATCGCCTAAGGCCCCCTAATTATGAAGGCCCTATATTATAGCAAAATTAAAATTTCTTAATTATGAAGGTCCTATATTATAGCAAAATTAAAATTAAGAAGAAGAAAAAAAAAGCTTAAATTTTTTGAAATAAAACTTATTAAAAGGCCTACAAAATAAGAACATCTAAAAATTAGTTTAAAAAATTGAAATTGAAAATAAAAAATAAATCCTAGAAACTAGCACTATCAATAATAACAGTCTAACTCTATTGTATCTTTTCAAAATAATAGCATCATTCCCAATAAATTCTTCTCCTAAAACCTAGGACCACAATTACCTACTTTATTGCTAATTAAGTTCTCAAAAAATTAAATTCCAACGTCATTTTTCTAAATTAAATTCTAACTTTATTTTTCTAATGGTACAGTGGCACACTAATGTCTAATTAGATTATTAGTAGTGGAATGTTCTTTTTGCTAAACAACAAAACAATCGCACAACACAACCAACCTTTTTTCTAAGCAAAGCAGCTTCTCAATCTCAAATTATTTCTTAGTGTTTTGCTAAACAATATCTGCAAAACAACTTCTCAAATAATCGGCAAACCAGCTTCTCAAAGTCTTAATCCGTTGGTTGTTGCTGCTTCAACAAATCTAGGATTCGTTAGTTCTATTGTTCAAGAATTTATATTTCAAATTATTATTTATATCAATTAGCTTTTATTTATCTATTATTATTATTATTCCTTATTTGTGTCAACTTGTTAATATTTAAAATGACTAGTAGAAAATATGCATCTGAAAAGGTAAGAAGCAAATTTATGGTTTAATTTTAAATTTATTAATTTTTTTTATTTTTTAAACTAAAAAGCCTCATTTTTACGACTTGCCTAAGGCCCCCAAAAATGTTGAGCCGCCCCTGCAATTGGAAGACAGCTACAAAGAAGACACATTGGAAAAACATTGCTTTTGTTTCACATACATGGGGATTTTGAAGGTGTAGTCTAGGTGTTTGTGGAAATGCCTCAATGGCAAACTTGGCTCAATCTTGGATCGAACTCGGCCCGAGCTGGCCCGAGCTCCTGACTGAACCAAGCCAAGCTGGCGAGTCAAGCTCGGCGAGTTCGAGCTAAGGTCAGTCGATGGCTGAGTCGAGTCGAGCTGAGGCTAGCTCGACTTTGTTCGGCTCGATGTACACCCCTAGCCTCCGGGTTTCATTAGTTCATGTCATTTCCAGTGGCTCAAGCTAATAAAATATACCAGATTTCTCTCCCAAATAGATTGAGTGTTACACAACATGACTTATAAGGTAGTAGTTGTCCTATATTTTAGCTTGTTTGTTTAGAAAAAATAAATTTCTTTATAATTAATAAAATCATAGGTACAAAAAAAGGAAGAAAAAAGACATGTATTGAAAATATAATAGAATAAGGGTACAGTCAAAGAGGGTGCCATGAAACCTCGATGGTCGACTAATAAAATCAACCCATCAAAAGAAATGGACCAGCACATTAACGAAATATCAAGATTGAACATTGGTCCTACAGTAAGGGCAATGTGAATGAACATTGAGCCATGGTAGAAGGCAATGAGAGTGGTAGGTGTGGGAACATGGGAGGTTTATCACCATCTGTCTGGCCCGGATCTCATCCAGGCAAACAGCACACACCACTTTCACTGAATTCCTTCTGTCCACATGAAACGCCATTTCCATTCTCCCCACGCCCACTCCGGCTTTGCTTGCACCGGCTTCATGGTCCGACTCTCCATCTTTGCTAGGCTGGTTTTTACTCCATCTGCCATTCAGATAGCAATGCAAGGTCAGTATGCTCGTAGTAGAGCTGGCATAAATGATAAGTGTAATACGAAATGCAATTTGTAAGCTAAGGGCGTGTTTGGGTGTCATTGATAATGGGTTACAAACACATTTTCTCCTGATCAGAAGCATACCATGGCTGGATTTATGCTTAAGATCATTGCCAGCTTGATAAGATTGTGGCCCACTCAAGTATCCAATTCACTTGAAATTTCAGTAGAATGGGATTTCTGTGATGATGAATTTGACAAGCGGTTTGGATTTTCAAATACATGGAACACATGAACATATGTGTGATAGATGGTCAATTCCAACCTCCCAGGGAGACAACAGCTTTTCTGAAGAATGAGAAAGCGGCTGGAATAAACACACTTGATCTGATCACCTCTTCTACCCAGCCTCCTTGACTATCCGTAATCCTCTCGCAAAATGGCTAGACGGCGTGTATGTTTTATCCATGCCGTCCATCCGTTTTACAAGCTTATTTTATGGGATGGGCCCAAAAGTGAAGCATGTTCAATGATCAAGTGGACCACACCACACGAAACAGTGTGAATTGAACACCTACACTTGAAAAGTTCGCGGGGGCCGCAGAAGTTTTGGACGAAGCTTATATTTGTTTTTTCCCATCATCAACGCGTTTGTGACCTATATAGAAGGTTGGATGACATATAAATATCACTGTGAGGCCTAGGAAGATTTCAACGGTGGAGACGTCATTATCCTCACTCTCTTTCTTGTGATATGTTTCAATCGAGGTGTCATACTTCAATTTTGGGCTCATACCCAAAAATGATCTGAAAAAAAAAAAAAAACGGATGGACGGCAGGATAAGACATGCATCCACGGTGGGCCTCACAGAGTTTACTCGGTACGCTGCAACGTATTGGAGTTAGTACCGATTCCCCTTGATCCCACCCCCCGTCGATCGTTTACGTACGCTGCGCTAAACCTGGGCGCGAGTTGCGTGTAAGCCCGGCTACGAGAGGATAGCATTAGGGCTGAAAGTTGGGCGGGTTCAACCGGACCGCCCCTTGACCGACCCGACATTGGGTTGGGCTTGGGCAGGATATACCGTGTTCGATCACGGGCTTGGATTATACAAACACCAACCCTATAAAACTTGGGTTAGGCTCAGGTTGAGGTCTGTGCCGAAGGCATAGAAAATTTCAGTGCTATCGAGTCCCATTGGTCCACATCATTTCCAATGACTCAAGCTAATAAGATATGCCGGATTTCTCTCTCCCAAATAGATTGTGTTCTACACAACACGACTTTTAAAGGAATAGTTTTCTTATATTTTAGCTTGTTTGTTTAAGAGAAATGAAGTTTTTTTTTTATAATAAGTAACTACGTATATAATTAATAAAATTATAGATACAAAAAATGAGATGTGTATTGAAATATGATTGACTGATGTAATAATGAAAATATTAGCATGTATCTACATCAACAACTCGACTAACCCGACCGAGCTCGCCTGGGTTGGGCTTGGGTTGAGAATTCCCAACCCGATGTTGGGTTAACGTTGAGGTATAGTAACCTTGGGTTGGGCTAGGGTTGAGCACCAACCCAACCCAACCGACTTTCAGCCTGAGATAGCATGTAATCCAAAGCGCTGTGGGTCCCACCTAGATGTTTGTGTGAAATCCATACCGTCCATCAGTTTCGCCATGGCCGAAAAAAAATGAGGCAGATCCAAAAATAACGTGAGCCCCTCTACAGGAAACAGTGGGGATTGAACACTCACCAT
Source organism: Magnolia sinica (assembly GCF_029962835.1). Lineage (NCBI taxonomy): Eukaryota > Viridiplantae > Streptophyta > Magnoliopsida > Magnoliales > Magnoliaceae > Magnolia > Magnolia sinica. Next base: position 104,328,872 of record NC_080578.1, on the reverse strand, counting down.
CAAAACCTTACTTCTACCCACAGAGGTTTCCGATCGGGATGATATTTGTCTATTCCGTCCTGGTGGGAATCCACTTATGAATGGTTTGGATGGTATATATAGATCAAGGTGGGGCTTATGAAGGTTTCAACGGTAGGTATTTTCATCCCCACTGTTTCCGCGGCGGCTGATTTAAGTCTTGGATCCACCTCATTTTTGAGATCACATACGGATATCACCCCCACAAAATTGATGAACGGACTAGATGTCATACGGATATCACGGTGGGCCCTGCATATCTAAAGCAACAGGGGTTACAAGCAACTCGCGCGAGAGTTACAGACTTCGAACGGATCAATCCATCACCCTACCATGTATCTTGTCCCGTGGAGAAATCTTCCTTATCATCTCCACCTGGCACACGGATTGGCTACTGACCCTACCACCAGCCAATGGCTAGTGGTCAGTGCTTTGTTTGCCCCACCATGATGTATGTCTTTCATCCACGCCGTCCATCTATTTTTTCCATATCATTTCATAGAATTAGGCCAAAATGGATAGACGGTGTAGATAAAACATAAACATCATGGTGGGGCCCATATAGCACCGACTACTAGCCAAACAACTGGTGTATGCACTCACCATCTTCCGAGGGCCTTACAAGCTGCATAGTACATGCACCGATCCTTCGGTGTATACATATTCACCCGCATGGAATCTCGGTCAGCCCCGAATAATCGGAACTGTCGGATCGTAATCAAAATAGAAGGCTACAATTAAGAGATGAGAGAGAGGATGGACCTGTAACCAATGCCTCGAAGCTTTTCTTCGAGCCTTGTACGGGCTTTGAGGGCAGTTTCGTCCATGGCCGTCGTTGTCGACGGTGCGATACGAGAACGCAGAAAACAAGGCTCGCGCGTGTTGGCGAGATGTTGATGGTGGATCCTTCTCTTTCGGGCCACCTCCACTCCGGGTATCATTCCCGCCATCGTTTTTCTAACGTGCGCACCCTGATTCTATTCTCGCAGGAATCAATTAAAGATAGAAAAGAAGATCTCAGAACTGGTTTTTCTTCGGTTTACAGTAGGGTTCTCTTCTAACGTACGCAGGTGGCGCGGCTCATCAGCAACAACGCGTTTTTTCACTATCAATGTTTCTTCGTGGAATGAGCTTCTCTCTCTCACCTAATAAGGTGCGCTAGTAGCGGACTTAACCCTAGGCGTTGAAAATATTAAGAAAATGCCATTTTCTCACTAGAAACAAAAAGGTTACGGCCCGCAGCCCTTGTCTACCCCTGGAAGTATCGCGGAAATTCGTTAAACGATATTTATAGTGATAATATCTTGATATTTTTAATGTTTGGTGTTTTTGTTTTCTCGCGATTTTTTCAAGATTTTGTTTTAAGAAGGAATTTCCTGATATTATCGCGAGTAAAAAGTAAAAATCTGAAAATATCCCGAGAAATTGCGATGAGCGAGTATTCTACCATGAGAGCCCGCTTGTGCGGGAAATGATTCAGTGAAACGGTCTGCATCTAAACCCCGTACAACCTACCTTCGTCAGTGGCTGTTGTAGGGAATATGATCAATCCGTGCCGTCCATCTACTGTCCCCCACCGTGTATGGCCCACAATTTGAAGACTACACTGTTGTAGCAACTTACCTGTCACTACCTGGAGTGCAGAAAACGTTCACCATTTTTCAACGTCAATTTCATGTCCTTAAAATGGATGTATATCCGATTGGTATGATTTTCTTTCAAAATTGGACCACCCACAGAAAGATCACTAGACAAGCGTTCTGATTTGTTATCTTCTCAATCAGTTGTACGGTGGAAGGTGCGTTGCATGGAAGCTCAGCGGAGTTGGCTGAGTGGCCAAAAACTTGTTCACACCCCAAATATAAGGTTACGATGTAGTAATAATCTCGGTAAGACTGAGGTCAAATCTACAGGGACTAAACCTTGGACGTAATCTGAAAATAACCAGTATTAGAACTCGACAAAGATGTAATCTAAACCAAAGGAATTTAAGAGAAGAATTGTGATGTATTTAAATTAAAAGTTGTAAAATTCAAAGGTAAAAATCTAGGGATTCTAAGGATCCACTTGTAGAGATCAGAGAGATCTATGCTTGATTCACGAACACAACTAGAATCAGAGTCATACTTCATCTAGTTGGAAGATATTTCATTAAAAACCAATTTGAACTTCCTTTGATCCAGTTTTCAAGAGATAAGAGGTGTGACAATTAGAATTCATTCTGTCACAAAACTATACCCATGAGACAAAGTGAATAACAGAATTTAACCAATCCACATCCAATCTAAGGAAGTTATGAATATTAGGAAGGGTTTCATCATCCAACCATGCCTATGAGACGATGACAAATAAATGAGCTCACACGTTCACAATCCCTATAAGGCATAGAACATGCTCATAGCTATCGCAGATCCATTGTAATTTAAGTTACAACAAACCATTAAAAACTGAAAGCATTTCTTAATATCAAACTATAATAAAAGACAATCCATAAAACATGAATCAAAGCCATAGAAATCTACCCATCACGCTACAAGCTTCACCTCTTAGCCCTAGCTAAGAGGTTTAGCCTGACATTGTCATGCTACAGTCTTAGAAAAACATAAGGGAAAAGGAAAAATAACTGAAGAGAAAGAATAGGAAGAACGATGGATAACTGGTCGTGCACTTCTCTTTCCCTTTCTCCATACTTTCATGTCCCCAAGAGGCCTCCACGGCTGATCTGATTCCCCCCTCACGTCCTTCTCTCCCTCTTTTTTTATAGGTGTTGCAAGGTTAGGTCGGCTGGAGTGGAGAACCGACTCCACTTTCGCAGCTCTCTCTTGCACAGTGAAACACAAGGAACAACCTGCATTTGGATGGAATTTTGGGACGGTACATGACCAAGAAATCTGTTTTAGCGCCAAGGTTGGGGTAAAGAACCCCCTCTGAAGGTTCCAAACGGTTTGGATCACCCATCTGACCACAAACAGTGAGCCATAACTCCCTGCAACGTCTGAAAAAATTGGACGTGCATTGAATGTGAAAAATCCTGCGTTGTGATGCTCGATGGGCCCCGCAGTGATGTTTTCGATGAAATTCACGCCGTTCATTGGATTCCTGACGAAATTTCAGTCGAAAAGGAGTCATTTTAGTGCAGTCCACCATATCAAATCAACTCGCTGTCTGTGACCTTCCATCCACCTTCCTTTTTTCGACCCGGACAAAACCTACCTTATCAATGTAGATTTCTACTTGTACGGACGAACTAACCTACTTTTTTAGCTGCTTTTACCTGAAAACCAAGGTTATTTTTGTCTAAAACTCTCTTTCCGAACCTGAAAAATCTACTTTCTACCATACTAATTTTTTCATACTTAGCTGGCATGAAGCGTGAGCCGCGGATCTTGTACTAATCCCACTAGGACCTAGCTAGAGACGGAAAGTCTTGTAAGGGGCTCTGTGGGCCCACCATTTTATCCAAGCCGTCCATCCATTTTGAAAGATCATTTTAGGGCACGAAATAGAAAAAGAGGGAGATCCAAGGTTTGAGTTGGCTACACTGTAGGAAGCAGCAGTGACAATGACATCCATCGTTAAAACCTTCCAAGGACCACTATTGTTTTTATTTTCCATCCAATCTGCTCATAATGTCACATAGACATGGATGAATGGACGACATAAATATCAGCTTGACTGGAAACTTCGGTGGTCCCTAAGAGGCTTTCAGTGGTAGGCATTGAATCCCCATTGTTTCCTTTTTTAGTGGTTCAATCAATACTATGATATGCCTATTTTTAGGCTCATGCCATAAAATAATCTTTCAAAATGGAAGGACGGATTAGATATAACACATATATCACAGTGGCCCCACAAATCCCCTAACAGGACCATCCATCTCTAGCGAGGTCTCGGTGGGTAGTACCCAAACCGGCAGCCTAAGGCGTGACACATGCCACACTTGTCGTACGTTCGATTCGACTTACTTCAGTAGATTTTGCTATGCCCACACGCACATGGAGTCTTGTTCACCGACCCTCACACGTGCAACATCAGGGTATTCCATTAGGTGGGCCAAAATGTGTAGATCTTCTAGCTTAATAATTAAGCAGCACTCCTCAGGTGGACCATACTTGTCCAGACAAATAGATGGCCTGAAGAAATTCTTTTGGTATTTTTTATGTTTTGTGGCCCACCTTGAGTAAAACGGTCAAATTTTTAGGCCAGAAGATCCAAACAACGTGGCCCACCTGTGGAACTGTCGGATTCTGCATATGTGAGCTATATTGGCATGTGTGCCTGCATGAGTATGGTATATAGGACTCCAATACACCGCCTTTTTTTTTTACACACGCACACACACCCCCACACACTCACGACGGAGTGGGATTCCACCACCTATGGATACTCGAAAACACCCGCCTTTGAATCTTGATCATCTTTCCAATGATCCGAGCCTTTTATAAGATGAATTTCACCGTGTATGGTGGATAGTCGACTAATGAAATCTAACCATTTATATTTTTACAATGTATGGGTAATTTTGATAGTTATTTAAACATGAATGGAAACATACCCCTTTCTATTGAAAGGGTTGAAATATTTAATCAAGTGTTTTATGAGCCATTCCATCTAAGGAGAGCCCAGTGAGTAACGGTTGAGAAAAGACTAAAATCCAACGGGTAGAATGCCCACACATCTTATTACAAGTCATAATCCCATGAGTCATAAAACCATGATATTAAATGAGTAAAAAAGCACAGTTAAAAACATACAAAGCATAGTGTCAGGTTGTTTTTGGTTTTAATGGGCAGGCCACCAAATACGTACCAAGATATAATCATAAGGTCTCATTAGGAAAAGATAAAAAGAACAAAATAAGATGTGCTTGGATTGACTCAATTTAAGTTTTGCGAAAGCAGGAGAGTTGAGAAGATGTTTCCCAAGAGGGTGCGTGTTACAATCGCCATGGGCCCACCTTGATGAATGTGTTATATATCCAAGCAGTCCATCAATTTTTACATCCCAAAAATTGCACAGATCCAAATCTCGGGTGGAGTACACCATAGGTATAATGTCTTTAATTTTTAAAAAATGCATCGATTATCCGAACAAGCAATATTGATCGCTCATTAGTAGGCCACTAAACCCGAGGCTATAGAAAGACATTCGTCTCAGTGAGCTTGACATCCATCGTAAGTGGCGAACTAAGAAAGTACTCAAAACTGCTCAACTTAGGCCAAAGGCTGAGTGCTTGAAAAGCGCGATTCTCTCATAGATGTGAATTTGAAACATAAGTGAAATAGGCCCCACTCTTTCACGAAGTTGTGACTTTTCAACCATTGGATTTGATTAAACTTGAGGAACGAGTCAAGGATATTTCCCTACTCATATCCATATAGTCGTGGCCCCGATCGATCATCAATGACTGTTAATCGAAAGTGGGGCCTCCATGTCCAGTCGAAGCATCCAGTTGCCACCCGGTTGTGATGAAACATAGATCCCATAGTGAGGCACCTGCCCTTATTGTAAATGAATCAGCAGGCCCCCAAAAGGACCCTGTGGGCCAAAACCAGCCCACTATGGGAAAGTATAATGGAAAAAAGGCCCCCAATGCCATTTGCACACAAAATCTGAGACTATAAAAGCTTAAAAATTTATCTCTCTCTCTCTCTCTCCCATTTAAATTTTCACTTGTAAAAAGAGGGGAGAAAGTGTAGGAATGGGTAGATTGGAGCATTTTCCCCATCCCCGGTAGCCCATGGCATAGCCGTGACCACGCCGCATCACTGAAATTGCTCTAGCGACAATCAAAGGTAACTAACAAGCCATTTTTTGAGATTTGGGCCTTGATGGACGATTGCATGTGCCCTTACGAGCTAACCACGATAGTGCAAGGCATCGACAAGTTGATTTACGAACTCAAATCCTAGAAGTGGCGTTAGGAATTCGACGAACCCCATATCATGATTAATGATTTATGTTATGAATGGATGAATGCATGCTAACCTGTGCATACTCGTATATCCCGTTTAGTTTCCATGAATTTCTATCAATGTATAATAAAGTCTATATGTTTGATTAGATAATAAAGTAAATTGAAATTACTAGATTTGTTGCTCATGTTTCTTATTATTCACCTGCATGTCGATAAATGCCCAAACAAAGTAGAATTTTTTCGATTTGTTGTTTGTACAATTTCATGTAGTCGTGATAATTAATTTATTAGTATTTTGATTAATTACGATTATTTTGTTAATTGGGTTTGCCGACAAACCATAAATTTACGAAGGCAGCCATAATTGAGTCGGCCGTCCCAGACTAGTCCGATTGACCCAGACTGAATGCGGGCAACCAACGGTAGTCGGACTACATGGGATGCTTGCATCCAATATCGATTTTGCCGAGGTTCTCCCGAGTCAACCGAACTAGACTAATAGCCAACCAACCGTGTGTGTCCACCATGCATGATCATGTCTGCTTGAATCTGGAGCACCTACATACACTGGAGAGGCCTATTGATAACCATTAATGATACAATCCAAAAGTTTCAAGAATTGGACATAGTGGTTTGGGACGTTGTATCTATACTGTCAACCTACGCTAGGGTGATGAGCCTCCTAAGATACAAAACTTTTATCTCCCACGATAAATTTTTAATGGTCAATCACCACAACTATCGGTGGTATGATCCACTTGAGAATTGGATATACTTGAAAAATGGATGGACGACATAGATGCACAACTCATTCATCAAGGTGGGCCCCCATACAGTCAGGGTAGGAAGCGGATTGGCTGGTGTACTACACACCACCAATAGCTGGTGTGGGTACGTGTCGTGCGAAGACGAGCGTTGAAACTCCTCAAGATCCGAGTTGTACGAATGGTTTAAAGAAGATCAAAGTTGCATGGACCAAACAATGATGTATTTATTATATCAACCATTTGGCATGATCATTTCAGATAATGAGCTCAATAATGGGTCATATCCAAAGCTCAAGTGGACCACACTACAAATAGCAATGGGGATAATGATTCTCCCTGTTAAAACATTTGTAGGGCCCACCATAATGCTTATTTTCCATCTAATCTATTCATAAAGTCACACATACCTCGATGAAGAGGAAAAACAAATATCATATTGATTCAAAACTTCCGTGACTCTCAAAATGATTTCAATGGTATACGTTCAATCACCCACTACGTTCTGCCGTGTGGTCCACTTGATATTTGAATATGCTTTATTTCTCGCCCATGCCTTACAAGAAGCTCTTTAAATGGATGGAAGGTTTGGATATGACACGTACTCATTATGGGACCTACATAACTTGGTGACGTCAACACACCAGCCATATTGGTGGTTTGTGGTACACCACCCAATCCGCTTCCGTTGGGGTCACACACTTTGTTCGGACGCCGATTCCTGCACTGGGATGCATGGTAGGGTCCATCGTGATGTTCATAAAAAATCCAAGCCGTTTATCCATTTTTCAAGCTCATATTAGGACATGAAACAAAAAATGTAGAGTATCGAAAGCTAACCTACCCCATATAAGATGAAACAGCTGGGAAAGGAATTCTTAACGTTAAAACCTTCCTGGGCTCCACCTTGATGTTTATATGCCATCCAAACTGTTTATAAGGCCATTTTCACTGGGATGAAGTGAAAACACCGTAACCTTAGACTAATACAAAACTTCTGTGGTTATATAAATATTTCAACGGTGGTCATTGAATTCCTCCTGTTTCCTCTCCTGTGGTCCATTTGAGTTTTTGACGCACCTTATTTTTTATCACAAGTATTAAAATGAGCTTTAAAAAAAAAAAAACAAATGAACTAATTGTATTTCTCACAAACATCTTAGTGGGCCCCACACAGTATCGTTGCGCAGCGCAGGAACTCACTGCAAAAGGCTTGGCAGGATATCCGCGCCCTATGTTGTTCCCGAAAAGCCGTTGAAGAGAAAAGCGAGTCAGTGGCAATTTCGTAGTTAATTCAGAAAGTAGAGGTTGTTTCGTAACTGAAAAAACGCGAACACCATTGGAAGCTTCCTTTACCCGACCTACCATCATGTGAGTAAACTTCCCGGTGCTTGCGAGGGCACGAGGTAACGATAAACTTTGAAGCGATTCGGGCGAGTATAGATAAATGTCACCCTTCGCAGCACACGGTATTAAGTTCAGTAAATATGAGAGATCCGGTCCACTCATTCGCATGGCTCCAGTGTAAATATTACTCCCGTATCTTTAAGTTCCACTCATCATCGGATATGACCATGATACGTCCACCAGTTTAATGTTCCATTCAGAGCGTTTGAAGTGAACCACCTGCAGAATGGTCTGGATCTCTGTCTGATCTAGCACGTAGATAGTGCCGCCGATGGTCTCTTCGAAATCTTACTCGCGCAAATCCCATACCATATTCTGCGAATCACCACTTTGTTTAATTTTGGGACGCAAATGGTAGTTATTTTATATTCTGACCGAGTATAACGCTTGATACGCAGGGACTTAAAAGTAGTACACGTGGCATATATCACCTCAAATTAAACCGACTAAATTGTGGGACAGATTTTTATAAATAAAATTTCGGTACAAAAATTGGTGAGAAATCACTATCATCTGATCCGTGGACACTTGTTTTTTGAAATAAATACCATTGGATATTTTTCATTTTAACCGTCCAATAAATGATCAGAATTTAATGATAAAAGTAACTTTCAGTTCACCATTTATCTAAAATTTTACCTATAATTTGTACGGTTTAGATTAAATTAATTGTGCACAAAGTATGCATTTCCTCGGTAATTTCTAAGTGCCTGTGTATCATATATAACACTACGCTGGAGTATCAGACTATTTCTCTTTGAATTTGACGGATGAGTGGAATTTTCGAACGCGGTTCGAACGCGTACGGAATCCGCGTTCAGTTTTGCTGACGTGGATTAGCTAGTTAGGGGTTGAATATAGGGACGCAGACTCTGTGGGCCCAACATGATTTAAATGTTTTATCCACGCCGTTCAACGCTTTTATCATATCATTTTAAGATAAGAATAAAAAAAATGAAGTAGGTACAAGACTTAGGTGGACTACGAAGTGGGGATTTAACGTTCACCATTAAAAACTCCTTGAAAGCCGGAGAATTTTATATCCAGCTGATATTTGTATTTTCACTTAATCCGCGTCAACACGATCTTATTAATAGGTTGTCTACACGACCTTATTAGAAGGTTGGATGGTTAAAAAACATCACGTTGGCCATTAGAAAAGTTTTAACGGTGGGTGTCATTATCAGTGTAACTTCCTTTGATGTGGTCTACTGGAGATATGAACCTGACTCATCTTAATATGATCTGAGACAAGCGGTGAACGGTGTGGATAGAATACTTATATCACGGTGGGCCCCACAGAGACTTGCCCGGACAGTTGTAGGATTCCTCGTCCTGAATATCGAGGCAGGCTATTGAAGCGACGTCACCAAGTTGTGTGGGACTTATCCCTATGCGTGTGTTGCATCGACACAGTACATCCATCTTGGGCGTGTTAGGAGGGACGGGATGGTAAAATCCTGGATATGCCGAACGAGCCAAACAGACCTGATGAACTTGTCCCAGATATAGCAAACTCCTGGATCTTAAACCAACCATCATTACCTTAAAATTGATCATATCCCTCTTAATCCCGTTCAATCGTGCCTAGGGTGTGTTTTGTTGGACAGATTGAAAGAGATTGGAAGGTAAAATCCCAAAATATGTTAGGCGTGCCAAACAGACTTGGTGAACTTGTCCCAGGATATAGCAATCCATGGATCTTAAACCAATCCACTGACACGACACCACCATTATTACATTAAAATCCATCCTAATCCCTCTTAATCCGCCCGGCCAAACATGCCCTTGGAGATATCATTTTAGGACATGAACCAAAGAATGAGCTAGATCCAAAGCTGGAGTGGACCCCACCAAAAACGGTAGAGAGATTGACGCCCACCTTGAAACATTCGTAAGAGTCCGGTATGATGTTTACTTGAGAAATAACCTATTCATAAGTTCACATGGTTATGACATAAGGGGCGGCTTGATTTTTCGTGGACCATGGAAATATCAGGAAAAAGATCATTATTACCTTTTTACTTTGTTTGAAATTTCAAGTGTATTTTCGTATCGAAAATTAGTCCAAAAAAGTTGACTGAAATTTGTGGACCCCACTGTGATGTGCATGACATATCCACATCGTCCATCTGTTTTTATCTATAGATTTTAAGGCATAAGTTCAAAATTGAGATGGATGCAATGCACAAGTGGCCCATACCACAGGAAACAATGGCTTTTAACGTCCACCATTGAAAGTTATTTTGTTCATCGAGCCCACATTAATGTTTATTTGTCATCTAATTTGTTCATGAAGTCATAAAAACATTGATTTGGGGTAAACACAAATACAAGCTTCATCAAAAACTTTTGAGGGCCACACAAATTTTTATACGGTAGGCATCCAAATTCCACTATTTCCTGTGGTGTGGTCCACAGGAGCTTTGGATCTGCCTCATTTTTGGGTTCATGCCCTTAATGAGTTTGACATATATGAAGAACGGTGTGGATACGCCATATACATCACAGTGGGCCCTACATTCATTTGGCACTCATCCTCTATTCTAGTGCTGAAAAGTTTGGCTGTCCATGCCTTACCTAGGTAAGTAATTATTACCCATTTACTAGGTAATTACCTCTTATATGAAAAATAAAACAGGCCCTAAGGAAAAACACAAATTTCTGTGCTGGATTTGACTCATTCTATCCATTGTTTTATGTGGTCGGTTCATTCGGGCTTTAGATTTGACTCATTTTTTGCCTCGTGCCTCCAAATAAATAGACCCTGTGGATACAAGACATACAACATGGTTCAACCCACAAAACTTGGTGATGATGTCACTTCGGTAACAAGTGTGGCCACTCAACCTGTCAGTAGCTAATCCGCGTCCTTTTCTACGTGGGAGCGGATTTGGTCAGGTCTGGTTAAGGCTATGTTTGGTCAGGCAGCCATTGTGGGGCCCACCTTGATGTAATTTTTTGTATATCCACACCGTCCATCCATTATTCTAGATCATTTTGTGGCATGATTTCGAGAAATAGGCAGATTCATATCTCAATCAGCCACACTACTAAAAACAGTGGTGACTGAACGTCCACCATTAAAAACTTTGTAGGGCCATCATAAGGCATATGTTTCAATCCAATCTGTTGGTACGGTCATACAAACCTAGATGAATGAAAAAAAACTTTTGTGGCTCACAAGAAGTTTTTAATGGTCAATCAACACTGTTTCCTGTGGTGTGATTCACTTGAGATTTGGATCTACCTACAATATGGAAAAATGGATCCATGGCTTTGATATGCAACAAATACATTAACGGGGGCTCCGTGTTCTCTGACTGACTGAATCCGCTACCATTTGGGATTGCGTAAAAATAAGGCAGTCCAATCATAGTTCTAAAGCTTGGTGGCACTAGAGCTGAACCTGACTTGGGCGGCAGGATGTATTGGGTTCGGTGTCAGGCTTGGGCTATACAAATACCAACTCAATAAAACTTGGGTCGGGCTCTAGTTGAGGTCTAAGGTTGCCGACCCAACCCGAACCTAATTGATATATAAGTTCCTTATAAATTATAATTGAGTATAAGTCATTTGTATTGAAGGCACAGGAAATTCCAATGCCGTTGGGTTTCATTAGTACATGTCATTTCCAATTGCTCAAGCTAATAAGATACACCAGATTTCTCTCTCCCAAACAGATTGGGTACTACACAACATGACTAATAAAGTAGTAGTTGCCCTATATTTTGGTGTGTTTGTTTAGAAAAAATAAACTTCTTTATAATTAATAAAATTATAGGTACAAAAAATAAGATATGTATTGAAAGTATAATAGAATAAGGGTACAGTCAAAGAGGGAGCCATGAAACCTCGATGGTCGACTAATAAAATCAACCCATCAAAAGAAATGGACCAGCACATTAACGAAATATCAAGATTGAACATTGGTCCTACAGTAAGGGCAATGTGAATGAACATTGAGCCATGGTAGAAGGCAATGAGAGTGGTAGGTGTGGGAACATGGTAGGTTTATCACCATCTGTCTGGCCCGGATCTCATCCAGGCAAACAGCACACACCACTTTCTCTGAATTCCTTCTGTCCACATGAATCGCCATTTCCATTCTCACCACGCCCACACCTGCTTTGCTTGCACCGGCTGCATGGTCCGACTCTCCATCTCTGCTAGGCTGGTTTTTACCGAATCTGCCATTAAGATAGCAATGCAAGGTCAGTATGCTAGTAGTAGAGCTGGCATACATGATAAGTGTAATACGAAATGCAAGTTGTAAGCTAAGGACGTGTTTGGGTGTCATTGATAATGGATTTTTTCCTGGTCAGAAGCATACCAACGGCTGGATTTAAGCTTATGGTTATTGCCCTCTTGGTAAGAATGTGGCCAACTGAGGTATCCAATTCGCTTGACATTTCAGCGGAATGGGATATCTGTGATAATGAATTTGATAAGCGGTTTGGATTTTAAAAAACATGGAACATCTGAACATGTGTGATAGATAGTCAATTCCAACCTCCATATAATTTTTTGAGAGAAGGGAGATTACGGCTTTTCTGAAGAATGAGAAGTGATTGCAACAAACACACTTGATTTGATCACCTCTTCTGCGCAACCTCTTCGACTATCTGTAATCCTAAACAAGCTTGTAAAATGAATTATCCATGCCGTCCATCTGTTTAACCACCTCATTTTAGGAATTGGGCCCAAAATTGAGACATATTCAAGCTCAAGTAGCCCACACGATAGGAAACAGTGAGAATTGAATACCTACGGTTGAAAACTTCTTAAGGCCCATGAGTTTTATATGAAACTGATATTTGTTTTTTCCCATCATCCACGCGTTTGTGACCTAGTGAGCAGGTTGGATGACATATAAATATCAGTGTGGGCCCTGGGAAGATTTCAACGGTGGAGACGTCATTATCCTCACTCTCTTTCTGGTGATGTGTTTCAATCCAGGTGTTAGGGTTCAATTTCGGGCTCATATCCAATAATTATCTAAAAAAACGGATGGACGGCATGGATAAAACTTGCTTCAACGGTGGGCTCCACAGAGTTTACTCAGTACGCTGCAACGAACTGAGTTTAGTACCGATTCCGCTTCCGTCCAAACTGATCCCACCACCCGTCGCTCGTTTAGGTACGCTACGTTAAACGTACTCTCTTTGCACGGACAAACCGAAAATAACGAAAATATTTTTACTTTTTCCGGTTGCTTTATCTACTTTTGTCCGACAACCTTTTTCCGTACGAGGGCATGTACCCAAAACGTGGGTGCGAGTTGCGTGTAAGCCCGGCTACGAGGAGAGCATGTACCCCAAAGCTCTGTAGGCCCCACTGAGATGTTTGTGTGAAATCCATACTGTCCATCAGTTTCTCCATGGAAGAAGAAAAACGAAACAGATCCAAAACTAATATGAGCCCCACCACAGGAAACGGTGGGGATTGAACGATCACCGTCAAATCCTTACTGGACGTATAGAGGTTTCGGATCGGAATGATATTCGTTTATTCCGTACATCTTGGTGGAAATCCCCTTATGAATGGATTGGATGGCATATATAGATCAAGGTGGGGCTTAGGAAGATTTCAACGGTCGGTATTTCAATCCCCACTGTTTCCCATGGCGTGGCTGATTTAAGTTTTGGATTCACCTCATTTTTGAGACCACGTCCTGATATCACCCCCACAAAACTGATGAACGAACTAGATGTCATACGGATATCACGGTGGGCCTCACAGATCTAAAGTAACAGGGTTACAAGCAACTCGCCCGAGAGTTACAGAATTGGAACGGATCAATACATCACCGTGCCACGTGTCGTGTTCTGTGGAGAAATCTTCCTTATCGTCTCCACGTGGCACGCGGATTGGCTAGTGACCCCACCACCAGCCAATGGCTAGTGTTCGGTGCTCTATGGGCCCCACCATGATGTATGTGTTTCACTGGCCAAAGAACTGGTGTGTGCACCCGCCATCTTTCGAGTGCCTTACCGGCTGCATAGCGCATGCACCGTTCCTTCGGATATCGGTCAGCCTCGAATGATCGGAACCGTCGGATCATAATCAAAATAAAAGGCTACGATTAAGAGATGGGACAGAGAGGATGGACCTGTAACCAACGCCTCGGAGCTTTTCTTCGAGCCTTGTACGGGCTTTGAGGGCAGTTTCGTCCATGGCTGTCGTTGTCGACGGTGCGATACGTGAACGCAGAAAACAAGGCTCGCGCGTGTTGTCGAGATGGTGATGGTGGATCCTTCTCTTTCGGGCCACCTCCACTCCGGGTAACATTCCTGCCATCGTTTTGCTAACCTGCGCACTCTAATTCTCTGATAGAAAAGCAAATCCGAGAGCTGATTTTTCTTTCGTTTACAGTAGGGCTCTCTTCTGACGTACGCAGGTGGCGCGGCTGACCAGCAACAACGCGTTTTTTCACTATCAACGTTTCTGTGTAATGAGCTTCTCTCTCTCACCTAATAAGGTGCCGTAATAGCGGATTTAACCCTGAATGTTGAGAATATAACGAAAATGCCATTTTCTTACTACCAACAAACGTTAATGGCTAGAAATTTAACTAAATTCACTTCTTAACCAATATTTTAAATTTCAAAATCATTTATCAATTTAAAATAAATATTTTGATATTTTATTTTAAGCAGGAATTTCGCGATATTATTACGAGTAAAAAGTAAAAATCTGAAAATATCTCTAGAAATTGTGATGAACGACATTTGTACCTATGAGACCGAGCTTGTACGGAAAATGATTCAGTGAAACGGTCTGCATCTAAACCGCTTACAACCTACCTCCGTCAGTGGCTATGGTAGCGGAGATGATCGATCGGTGCCGTCCATCTAGTGGTCCCCACTTTCGATAACGCACAATTTGAAGACTACACTGTCTGAACATCTTATCTGTCACTTCCTGGAGTGCTGAAAACGTTCACCATTTTTTCACCGTCAATTTCATGGCATTAAAATCGATGTATATATTATCCAATTGGAATGATTTTCTTTCAAAATTGGACCATCCACGAAAAGACAGCGTCTACTTTGGTAATTATTTCTCCAGAATATTCAGCGGGCGCAAAGCGTGAGGTGCGGGTTGTGTACTAACCACTAACCCCACCAGTTGTACGGTGGAATGCCCTGTCAGGGGCTCTATGGGCCAACCGTCATATATGCGTTTTATCCAAGCCGTCCATCCATTTTGAAAGATCATTTTAGTTAATATTTTCGAAAATTAGGGAAATCGTATGTTTGAGTTGGCTGCACCGTAGGAAGCAGCGGTGACAACGACGTCCACCGTTGAAACCTTCCTAGGGACCACCGTTGTTTTTAGTTTCCTTCCAATTTGTTCATAATGGCACGTAGACTTGGATGAAGGGAAAATATAAATATAAGCTTGATCTGAAACTTTGGTGGTCCCTAAGAGATTTTCAACGGTAGGCATTGAATTCCCACTGTTTCCTTTGTTGTGGTTCAATTAATCATTCGATCTAATTATTATTTGGACTAATGCTATAAAATAATCTTTCAAAATGGATGTACAGATTAGATATAACACATATATCACGGTGGCCCCACAGATCTCTTAACAGGACCTTCCATGTCCAGCGATGTCCTAGTGGGGTAGTACCCAAACCGGCAGCCCAAAGCGTGACACATGCCAAACTTGTCGTACACTCGATTCTCCTTACCTCCGTAGATTTCACTAGGCCCACACGCATATGGAGTCTTGTTCACCGACCCTCACACGTGCAACATCGGGGTATTCTATTAGGTGGGCCACAATGTGTAGATCTTGTAGCTTAATAATCAAGCAGCACTCCTCAGGTGGACCATAATTGTCCAAAGAAATAGATGGCCAGAGAAATTCTTTCGGCCTTTTTTATGTTTTGTGGTCCACCTTAAGTAAAACGGTCAAAGTTTTAGGTCAGAAGATCCAAATAACGTGGCCCCACCTATGGAACGGTCGGATTTTGTAGATGTGAGCTATATTAGCATATGTGCCTGCATGAGTATGGTAGGGCTATAATACACCCGCCTTTGAATCTTGATCATCTTTCCAATGATCCGAGCCGTTTATAAGATGAACCTCATAGTGTGTACGGTCCATAGTTAACTAATAAAAGCTATCCATTTATATTATTACAATGCATGTGTAATTTTGATAGTTCTTTGAACATGAAAGGAAACATATCCATTGTATAATGAAAGGGTTGAAATATTTAATCCAGTGTTTTCTTAGGCATTCCATCTAAGGAGAGCCCAGTAAGTAACGGTTGAGAAAAGACTAAAATCCAACCGGTAGAATGCCGACTCATCTTATTACAAGTCATAATCCCATGAGTCATAAAACCATGATCTTAAATGAGTAAAAAAGCACCCTTAGAAAACAAACAAAGCATAGTGTCAGGTTGTTTTTTATTTTAATGGGTAGGCTTGGCACTAAATACATACCAAGACATGCTCATAAGGTCTCATTGGCAGAAGAAAAGAAAAAACAAAATAAGTATGTGCTAGGATAGACTCAATTTAAGTTTTGCACTCATGTGAGAGCAGGGAAGCTGAGCAAATGCTACCCAGGAGGGTGCGTGTTACAATCACCGTGGGCCCACCTTGAAGAATGTGTTATATATCCACACCGTCCATCCATTTTTACATAACATTTAATACGTAGTCCCAAAAAGTGCACATATCCAAATCTAAGGTGGACCACAACATAGGTGTAACGTTTTTAATTTTCACAATTTTGGATTGCCAAAAGTCTTTAAATTATATATATAGATAAATTAGCCTAAGCCGTTATGTATTGACCTTTGATGCTTGAAGTGAGCCTATACACTGGTGATACCGATAAAGAACCATACAAATAGGATGAATCAACTGTATAAAGCCAACGAATTCGACCGATTACTTAAATATCGAGTTTAGCCCTGTGATTTATTCACATATGGCCCAAGTCTAGCCAATCTATCACTGAATAATTAAGGCAACCACAATTAAATAAAGATTTACTTAAAGTTGAGACAACTAGAGGTCAGATCTTAATTAACGAACCAAAGTGACCCAATTATTCTTTTAGCTTAAGAACCAATGGTTTATAATGATTATAACCAAATTGTCATTTTCACTACTTGCGAATAGGGCACACTATGGACTAATAGCCGACCAACCGTATGTGTCCACTATTTACGATCATGTCTGCTTGAATCTGAAGCACCCACATACCTTGGAGAGGCCTACTAATAACCATTAATGATACGATCCTTAAGTCTCAGGAGCTAGGCATGGTGGTATGAGACACTATGTCCATGTTGTCGGCCTATGCTGAAGTGACGAGCCTCCTCGTAATAACCAATGAGCAACCGATAAAGCTATGAGCATAATATATCAAACTGTGATGATGTCGCAACCATTCCATAATTGCATTTGGGTGACGACCTTTACATCATTTGTGGGTGCCCTCCACCCATCAATGGGCGGCCTAATCCTGTGTGTCTGGGCTGTATCATCCAGATTCTGAGGGATCGGTCAGACCAGTGTTAGCCTCACATTAATGGTAGAGTTATTGTCTGGGTGGTAAACCCTAATATGTATCATGGATCATAGGCACGGGCCCGCTATGGTCGCCCTAGGCTTAGTGATTGGGTTAGGGCCATTGATCTAGTGGAGGTGTTTCAGCTTCCCCAATCTGGCTGGATGACTAGAATTAACTAAATACTCAGCTAACATGACCACTTATCGCATTGCATTAGTATAGGTTGTGGCGACTCGAGAGTTAAGTTTGCATAATGAGGGAGTATTGGCCATTTGTGAATGAGGAGTTGGAGTCCCTATGAGGGAGTATTGAATTACAAGGGCATGCATCGTATTATAATAGCATGCACGTTCATTAACAAGAGTATATATGGACTATATGGTTATGTTGTTTTTCATTAATTGTGCCTGTGAAATTGATAATATGTGTAACTTGATGTTAATGGAACCACTGAAATGATCACTCACTCCCACTTAAAGACGGTGTTTTGAAATACCAACTATACCCTATTATAAATGCAGGCACTCCGGAGTCTGACGCATTGGACGAGGCATCCATGGACTCAGAGGAGTCCTCGTATATCCAATTGCTCAGTAGGCCGATGTAGGGCGCCTATGGGTAGTCGATGAGATCTTAAAGTTGACACATTTGTAAATTTTGAAATGTATATTTTGCTCAGCTGTAGTCCTGCACTTTGAATGAACATGTTTTACTAATAGCTGATTTACTTGTATTAAAATTTACGTTTATTCCAAGGTACATTGTATAGTCAATTTTAATTATATAAACTACTCAAATGACAGGTGAAATGAACTATAAAATCCTGCTTCTGCAAAGCATAAGTGACACATGGGATATCAAGAGTCGAGTATTTACTCAACTCCCAAAATCTGGAGCGTTATAATAGGAAAACCTGGTGATTGAATGCCCACCATTAAAAATTACCTAGGGCCACTTAGTGCTTGATGTAATGTTTATTTGCTATCCAACATGTTGATAATGTAAAATAGACCTGGATGAAGGGAAAATACAAAAGATCGGCTAGATCCAAAACTTTTATCTCCCACGATAAGTTTTTGACAGTTAATCACCAGAACTTCCGGTGGTATGGTCCACTTGAGAATTAGATCTGCTTGAAAAATGGATGGACGGGTTAGATTTCTTATGAACATCATAGTGGACCCCACCTTGGAATCCGTGTCCAAACAACACGTTAGCATGTGTTACACTGATAGAAGCAGATTGGCTAGTGTACCACACCACCAATATGGCTGGTGCGTTGACGTCACCAAGTTATGTAGGTCCCATCATGAAGTATTTGTTATATCCAAACCGTCCGTCCATTTGGCGAGCTCGTTGTAAGGGTTGAGCCAAAAAATAAGGCAGATCTAAATATCAAGTGGACCACACTGCAATACGTAGTGGGGGATTGAACGTCTACCATTGAAATCATTTTGAGGGTCACATAAGCTTTGGATCAATATGATATTTGTTTTTCTTATGAACAGATTGGATGGAAAATAAATATTATGGTGGGCCCTACAAAATTTTTAACGATGAGAATTATTCTCTACTGTTATTTGTAGTATTGTTCCACATAGAAGGCTGTCAACGGCTTGGCCTAAGGTAGGTCTCAGCTTGGATTTTGAACTGTTTCAAGTTGGGTCGTCACGCCGGCCTGATTCAAAATTCTAATTTTTTGGCTCAAACTCAGCCCATTGACACCCATATCCACATGCCCTTCTTACCGAGTGAAATCTTGAAAACTCCGCCAACTCAATGTGACCAAGTCACTCATGAGGCTGATGATAATCTTAATAAAAAGCATGGCAAGACTCATCACTCAATACATGGGTTTTTATTAATCCAAATGTATGATGTAGTAACATGTGAAGGATCCGTGGCGCAATGGTAGCGCGTCTGACTCCAGATCAGAAGGTTGCGTGTTCGATTCACGTCGGGTTCACTAAGGGAGCTGTTTATTATATTCCATATATGATAAACCATTCCCTTCTTTTAAAAAATAGATTATTAATTTATAAATGATAAACCATTCATTTTTATTAAAAAAATAGATTATTAATTTATGATTTTTTTCCATATTAATGCCTTTTTTCACACAGATCGTTCATCATGTGGGGCCCATTTTTGACGGACCAACTTAAAACTAGGTTTAGATGAAGGAATTGATCTTTATACAACTGGTGATGAGTCCAATTATCGATCTGGACAAACCCATCAAGTTAGCCTAATGACAATGGTCGTGGACTGGCGACGCAACCAAGTCGTATCCGAGTCAACTCAGTCTTGGTCATGACGTCCAGCATGGGTTGGAAGTATTGTTCCACGTAGAAGGCTGTCAACGGCTCGGCCTAAGTTAGGTCTCAGCTGGTATTTTGAACTGTTTCAGGTTGGAGCCTGATTCAAAATTCTAATTTTCAAGCTCGAACTCAGCCTTACTGAGTGAAATCCGAGTCAACTCGACGTGTCTTAAGTCACTCATGAAGCTGATGATAATCTTAATAAAAAGCATCCCAAGACTCATCACCCAATATATGGGTTTTTATTAGTCCAAATAACCTCGAGGTACGATACAAAACTTTTGTGGCCATATAAATATCTCAACGGTAGTCACTGAATTCCCACTGTTTCCTCTTGTGTTGTCCATTTAAGTTTTCGATCCACCTTATTTTTTATCACATGTCTTAAAATGACTTCAAAAAACGGATGGACAGATTGGATTTCTCACATACATCTCAGTGGGCCCACCCAGAGTCCTTGTGCAGGAACTTCCTGGGAAAGGCTTCGCAGGATAACCTCGTCCGGTGTCGTTCCCGAAAAGCTGAAAAGCCATGGTAAATTCTTATTTACCACCAATGAAAAACCGCTGTAGTGAAAAGCTGATTCAGTGGTAGTTTCGTAGTTAATTTGAAAGTAAAGGTTATTTTGTAACTGAAAAAACGTGAACGCCACCGGAAGTTTCCTTTGGCTGACCTACCGTATGTAAGTAAACTTCCCGGTGATTGCCTTGCAAATGCGAAGCCACTAAGTAATAATAAGCTATGAAGCGATTCGCGCGAAGGTAGATAAATGTCACCCTTCGCAGCACAGGGTATTAAGTTCAGTATATATGAGAGATCCTGGCCACTCATCACATGGCCCCGGTGTAAATATTTCTCCCCTATCTTTAAGGTCCACTCATCACAGGATTTGACCATGAGACTTCCACCAGTTTGATTGTCTATTCAGAGCATATATAAGTGGGACCATCTGCAGAATGGTCAGGATCTCTGTCAAATCTGCCACGTAGACAGTGCTGCCGATGGTCTCTTCCAAATCTTACTCGCGCAAATCCCATACTATATTAAGGGAATCACCAATAATTTTGGAACACGAACGGTATTTATTTTAGAAAAAATTATCAACATAAACGCCACCTTTTATCCAGCGTCTTTTATGAACAGTACAAAACCTGCCTTCCCAACTAAGACCTTATACATACGGACTGGGCATTTGAGGACGAAACTTACCTTCCCAACTTAGACCTTTGTCCGTATGTGCAATGCTACGTGAATATCATGGGTATTTTCATCCTGAAATGCCCTGTTCAAACATGCAAGGTCTAAGTTGGAAAGGTAAGTTTTGGAGTCTTCATAAAAGACGCTGGACGAAAGGTAGCGTTCACTATGGTAATTTTCTCATTAATTTATATTCTAACCGAGTACAACGCTTGATACGCAAGGACTTAAAAGTAGTACACGTATCATATATCACCCCAAATTAAACCTACTGAATGGTGGGACAGATTTTTATAAATAAAATTCCAAAGCAAAAATTGGTGAGAAATCACTATCATCTGATTCTTGGACACTTGTTTTTTGAAATAAATACCATTGGATATTTTTCATTTTAACCGTCCAATAAATGATCAGAATTTACCTATAGAAGTAATTTTCAGTTCATCATATATCTAAAATTTTACCTATAATTTGTATGGTTTAGATTAAATTAATTGTGCGCCAAGTATGTACTTCCTCAGTAATTTTTAAGTGCCTGTGTATCATATGTTACACTACGCTGGAGTACTTATTTCTCTTTGAATTTGACCGCTGAGTAGATTTTTGCTAACGCGGTTCGAACGCGGACGGAATCCACGTTCTGATCTGCTGACGGGGATTAGCTAGTGGCGTTGAATATCGACTATTATCGAGGCAGGATTAGAAGTGACATTGCCAAGTTGCGTGTGTTGTATCCATACCGTCCGTTCATTTTGAGATATTATTTTAGGACATTAAGCAAAGAATGAGGTAGATCCAAAGCTGGAGTGGACACCAAAAATAGTGGGGAGAGTTATGCCTACCTACGGTTGAAACGTTATAAGGGCCTGTTTGGCCAAACGAATTCCGTGGGATTAGGAGGGATGGGATGGATTTTAAAGTAATAATAGTGGAGTCAGTTGATTGGTTTAAGATCCATGGGATTGCTATATCCCCAGACAAGTTCACTGGATCTATTTGGCACACCAGGCATATCTCGCGATTTTACCTTCCAATCCGTCCAACCAAGGGATGGGATCAATTTTAAGGTAATGATGGTGATGTCAGTGGATTGTTTTAAGATCCATGGGATTGCTTATATCCCGGGACAAGTTCACCAGGTTTGTTTGGCTCGTCATGCATATCTCAGGATATCGTGATCCCATCCCTCATAATACCGTGGGATTGATCTGGCCAAACGGGACCTAAGAGTCCAGTATAATGTTTATTTAAGATCTAACCTATTCACAAGTTCACACGGATATGAATTAAGGGAAACACAAATTTCTGCTTTGGATTTGACTCTTTCTATCCACCGTTTTGTGTGGTTCACTCAAGCTTTAGATCTGACTCGTTTTTTGACTTGTGCTATAAAATGATCTCTCCGAATGAACGGGCGGTGTGGAAACAAAACATATATCATGGTTGGACCCACAGAACTTGGTGGCATCACTTCAATAGCGAGTGTGGCTACTCAACCCATGAGTAGCTAATTCAAATCCTTTTCTATGTGGGAGCCGATTTGATTAGGGCTTGGTAAGGCTAAGTTCGGTCAGGCAGCCACCGCCGTGCACACCTTGATGTATTTTTTTATATATCTACATGGTCCATCCAATATTCTAAATCATTTTGTGGCATGATTCCGAGAAATAGGCAGATTCAAATCTCAATGGGCCATGCTACTGAAAACAGTGGTGACTAAACGTCCACCATTAAAAAATTTGTAGGGCCATTATAAGGCTTATGTTTCAATCCAATCGGTTGGTACGGTCACACAAACCTAGACGAATGAAAAAAATAAAATAAAAAATCTTGGTTAAAAACTTTTGTGGCTCACAAGAAGTTTTTAATGGCCAATCAACATTGTTTCCTGTGGTGTGATCTACTTGAGATTTGGATCTACTTACAATATGGAAAAACAGATCCATGGCTTTGATATGCAACAAATACATTAATGTGGGCTCCGTGTTCTCTGACTGACTGAATCCGCTACCATTTGGGAGGGTCGGGCTCTGGTTGAGGTCTCAGGTTGCCCAACTCAACCCAAACCTAATTGATATATAAGTTCCTTATAAATTATAATTGAGTGTGGGTTGTTTGTTTTGAAGGCTCAAAAAATTCTAATGCCATGAGGTTTCACTACTCCATATCATTTCTAGTGGCTCAAGCTAATAAGATATACTAGATTTCTCTCTCCCAAATAGATTGGGTGCTACACAACATAACTTATAAAGTAGTAGTTGTCCTATATTTCCGCTCTTTTTTATAATTAATAAAATCATAGGTAAAAAGAATAAGACATATATTGAAAGTATAATAGAATAAGGATACAGTCAAAGAGGGTGCCATGAAACCTCGATGGTCGACTAATAAAATCAACCCATCAAAAGAAATGGACCAGCACATTAACAAAATATCAAGATTGAACATTGGTCCTACAGTAAGGGCAATGTGAATGAACATTGAGCCATGGTAGAAGGCAATGAGAGTGGTAGGTGTGGGAACATGGGAGGTTTATCACCATCTGTCTGGCCCGGATCTCATCCAGGCAAACAGCACACACCACTTTCTCTGAATTCCTTCTGTCCACATGAATCGCCATTTCCATTCTCACCACGTCCACACCAGCTTTGCTTGCACCGGCTGCATGGCCTGACTCTCCATCTTTGCTAGGCTGGTTTTTACTCCATCTGCCATTAAGAAAGCAATGCAAGGTCAGGATGCTAGTAGAGCTGGCATATATGATAAGAGTAAAGCGAAATGCAAGTTGTAAGCTAAGAGCGTGTTTGGGTGTCATTGATAATGGGTTATAAAAACATTTTCTCCTGATCAGAAGCATACTAACGGCTGGATTTGAGCTTATGATCACTGCCAGCTTGGTAAGATTGTGGCCCACTCAAGTGTCCAATTCGCTTGAAATTTCAGCAGAATGGGCTTTCTGTGATGATGAATTTGATAAGCAGTTTGGATTTTAAAAAACATGGAACATATGAACATGTGTGATAGATAGTAAAATCCAACCTCAATATAATTTTTTTAGACAAGGGAGGCAACAGCTTTTCTGAAGAATGAGAAGTGGTTGCAACAAACACACTTGATTTGATCACCTCTTCTGCCCAACCTCTCCCACTCCGTAATCCTAAATGAGCTGGCAAAATGGATAGACGACGTGGATGTTTTATCCATGCCGTCCATCTGTTTTACCAGTTCATTTTAGGAAATTTGCTCAAAATTGAAGCATATTCAAAGCTCAATGGACAACACCACAAGAAACAGTGGGAATTGAATACCTACGGTTGAAAAATTCTTAGGGTCCACAAGTTTTATATGAAGCTACTATTTGTTTTTTCCCATCATTCACGCGTTTCTGATCTAGTGAGCAGGTTGGATGACATATAGATATCAGTGTGGGCCCTGGGAAGATTTCAACGGTGGAGACGTCATTATCCTCACCCACTTTCTAATGATGTGTTTCAATCGGGGTGTTATGCTTCAAATTGAGGCTCAAACGTAAAAATGATCTGAAAAAATGGATGGACGGCATGGATAAGACATGCATCCACGGTGGGCTCCACAAAATTTACTCAGTACGCTGCAACGTACTGAGTTAGTACCGATTCCACTTCCGTCCAAACTAGCACCCGTCGAACGCTACGCTAAACGTGGTGCGAGGTGCGTGTAAGCCGGCTACGAGGAGAGCATGTACTCCAAAGCTCTGTGGGCTCCACTGAGATGTCTGTGTGAAATCCATACCGTCCATCAGTTTCTCCATGGAAGAAGAAAAATGAAGAATATCCAAAACTAACGTGAGCCCCACCACAGGAAACAGTGGGGATTGAACGATCACCATCAAAACCTTACTGTGATATATAGAGGTTTCGGATCGGAATGATATTTGTTTATTCCGTACATCCTGTTGTAAATCCACTTATGAATGGATTGGATGGCATATATAGATCAAGGTGGGCCTTATGAAGGTTTCAACGGTCAGTATTTCCATCCCCACTGTTTCCGTGGCGTGGATGATTTAAGTATTAGATTCACCTCATTTTTTAAATGACATCATGATATCACCCCACAAAACTGATGAACGGACTAGATTTCATATGGATATCATGATCGGCTCCACGGATCTAAAGTAACAGGGGTTACAAGCAACTCGCGCGAGAGTTACAGAGTTAGAACCGAACAATACATCACCGTGCCACGTGTCATGTCCTGTGGAGAAATCTTCCCTATCGTCTCCACGTGGCACGCGGATTGGCTAGTGACCCCACCACCAGCCAATGGTTAGTGTTCGGTGCTCTGTGGGCCCCACCATGATGTATGTGTTTCATCCAAGCCGTCCATCCATTTTTCCAAGATCATTTCATGCAATGAGTCCAAAATAGATAGACGGTGTGGATAAAATATATACATCAAGGTAGGGCCCACCATCTTCCGAGTGCCTTACCGGCTGCATAGCGCATGCACCGTTCCTTCGGATCTCAGTCAGCCCCGAATAATCGGAACCGTCGGATCCTAATCAAAATAAAACGCTACGATCGAGAGATGGGAGAGAGAGGATGGACCTGTAACCAATGCCTCGGAGCTTTTCTTCGAGCCTCGTACGGGCTTTGAGGGCAGTTTCGTCCATGGCCGTCGTTGTCGACGGTGCGATACGTGAACGCAGAAAACAAGGCTCGCGCGTGTTGTCGTCGAGATGGTGATGGTGGATCCTTCTCTTTCGGGCCACCTCCACTCCAGGTAGCATTCCCGCCATCGTTTTGCTAACTTGCGCACCTGATTCTCTTCTCGCAGGAATCGATTAAAGATAGAAAAGAAAATCCGAGAACTGGTTTTTCTTCCGTTTACAGTGGGGTTCTCTTCTAACGTACGCAGGTAGCGCGGCCAATCAGCTACAACGTTTCTTCGGGAAATGAGCTTCTCTCTCTCACCTAATAAGGTGTTCTACTAGTGAATTTAACCCTAAATGTTGAGAATATAACGAAAATGCCATTTTCTTACTACCAAGAAACGTCAAGGCCAGCGGTCCTTGTCTACCCCTGGATGTTTAAGGAAATTACGAAATTTCACGGAAATATCACGGATTTCGATATTTTCAATGTCCGATTATTTTATTTTCTTGCGATTTTTACAAGATAAATGTCTAAAAATTTAACTAAATTCACTTTTTATCCAAAATTTTAAATTTCAAAATCATTTATGAATTTATAATAAATATTTTGATATTTTACAAGCAGGAATTTCCCGATATTATCACGAGTAAAAATTAAAAATATGATAAAACTATTACACATGGCATGTATCAACCCAAATTAAACCCACTAAATTGTGGTGCAGATATTTCTAAATAAAATTCCAAAACAAAAATTGGTGAGAAATTACTATCGTCTGATTCGTGGACACTTGTTTTTTGAAATAAATACCATTGGATATTTTTCATTTTAACCATCCAATAAATGATCAAAATTTATCAATACAAGTAATTTTCAGTTCATGATATATCTAAAATTTTATTTGTTGGGAAAAAATATGACTAGTCCGGAGACCCGGTTATGGAATAGACAACTCTACGGACACAGCCCGAAGACCCGAGGTAACGGGTCTGACCAAGGCAAGACAGTAAAGCCTAAAGGAGAGACTTAGCTCGGATTGCAGGAAATGAATCCCGACAAAGACTCAAAGAGTCAAGAGCCATAAACAAAATATATAAGACGCGTTAAGTTGACTCGGCTAACGAGCCAGCAACGTCTAAAGGACCAACTAAGGTCCCAAGGCTAGAAATCGTCCGATCGATCATAAAATTGACTCATGTTAAGACAGTTGTAGTATCGGTTATCGGAATAAGAAGGAGTATTGGTTACGAGCCGACTCTTTTTCATCCCATAGAAGATAAAAAGCCATGTCCTTGCAGCCATCTGAGACTCATCTATTGCTAGAGTCGGTCAAGGTCGAGCCGAGAAAGGAAGAAACGGTGTAAGCATGAATACCGTCCCGAAAATCTTGTGAAAGGATTTCCAACCCCGAAATCTCGGGATCGGGAAGCATCCGTAAGCAGATTGCCATCAAATCAAATCTCCTAAGATTGGGGAAAGAATCCCTGTACGTTGGGACCCCTCAATCCTATAAAAGAAGAACGTTTTCAAGATCAAAGGTATGCCAAAAACCCTTCCTACGTGGTCCAGTCACTGACTTTAACATCGGAGGGTCCCTGGCTCTAGCCAGGGTCTCCTTTGTCTCATCCTTGTGCAGGCGGTAGATCAAAGGGAAGGTTCACCAATTTTTTGCATCAACATTATCTATAATTTGGATGGTTTAAATTAAATTAATTATTCGTCAAGTATGCTCTTGCTCAGTAATTTCTAAGTGATTGTGTATCATATATTACACTATGCAGGAGTATCAGACTATTTCTCTTTTAATTTGACCGCCGAGTGGATTTTTGTGAACGCGGTTCAAGGGAACGGATTGGCTATTCCCCCTGACACCAGCCCCGGGCTGGTGGTCAGTGCTCTGTGGGCCCCGCCATGATGTATGTGTTTCATCCATTCCGTTCATCCATTTTTAAAGATCATTTTAGGGCTTTATCCTAAAAATAAGAAGGATATAAATCTTCGGTGGACCACACTACAGGAAAACAATAATGATTGGATATCCATCATTTAAATCCTCCTAAGGCCCACTGTACTGTTTATCTGACATCCAATCGGTTGATTAGGTCATAAAGACCCAGATGAAGGGAAAAAACAAAGATCAGCTTGATCCAATACTTTTATGTCCCCCAAAAAGTTTTTAATGGTTGAAGTTCATTCGACACTGTTTCCTGTAATGTGGTCAACTTGAGATTGTTATATACCTCATTTTTTGTGTGATATATAAAATGATCTATAAAAATATATGGACGGCATGGATGAAACACATACATCATGGTAGGGCCCACATAGCATCGAACACCAGCTATTGGCTGGTGGCAGGGGGAGTAGCCAATCTGTTTCCGCGATTCGAACGTGGCGTAATGTTTTGCTGACGCAGATTAGCGAGTGAGGGGTTGAGTATCGAGGCAGGATGATGAAGTGACGTCACCAAGTTGTGTGGGACTTATCATTATGTGTATGTTGTATCCACACCGTTCATCCATTCGGAGATATCATTTTAAGACATGAACTAAAGAATTAGTTAAATCCAAAGCCTGAGTGGACCCTAAGAGAATGACGCCCACTGTTGAAACATTCATAAGAGTCCAGTATGATGTTTATTTGAGATCTAACCTATTCATGAGTTCACACTGATATGAAATAAGGGCCTGTTTGATTTTCCATGATATAGGTAAATCCTGCTAAATAAGTAATTATCACTTTTTCACCTTGTTTGAAATTGTGAGAGTAATTCCACCTCAAAAATTAATACAAAAATATTAACTTAAATTTGTGGACCCCACTATAATGTATATGATATATCCACACAGTCCATCTATTTCATTAGAACATTTTAGGACATGAGATGAAAAAATGAGGCAGATCCAACACTCAAATGGCACATAAGAAAGGAAACAGTGGCCTTAATTCGTCCACAATTGAAAGTTATTTCCTTTATTGGGCCTACATTGAGGGTTTTTTTTTTCTTAATCATCTAACCCGTTCATACGGTCACACAGACATGGATAAGGGGAAAACACAAATATCAGCTTGATTCAAAACTTTTAAGGGTCTCGAGAAATTTTTTAATGGTAGGCATTTGATTCCCGCTCTTTCTTGTGGTGTGGTCCACTTGAGCATTGCATTTGACTCATTTTTTTTGCTCATGTCAAATGAGCGGTGTGGATAAGTCACATACATTACGATGGACCCCACATTAATTTTGTAAATTTCTCGAATTAAGTGTTAAAAAAGTAAGTGATCACATCCGCATTGGGAAAGATGTCACGCCCAAACTCGGAAACCGAACTTACAAAATTTTCGATCGCCTAATCCGGTACTGACAGCCTCCATACTACCCCATTCTCGGCTCCCAGCGCTCATACACCAGATTCCGATCCTCGGATCCTACAAGAAAGATTTTTCAACGTACATTTATCTCGTAAGAAGCATAACCATAACTTTACCCAAATCATAAAGGCAACATCATCATCACATATCTATTAAAATAAATAGTTGAATACAGTGCTAAAAGGAAAAATACATATATCAATAATTAAGCTTCATAAGACAGCTGCACGCTCCAAACTCAACGGTGCTGCGACCTAACACTACATGCATGCATCTATCGTGCATAAGCTTATAGAAAGCTTAGAGGGTGGTGTAAGTGTGTGCATAAGGTAAGTACCAAGTATGCAATATCAGAGTAATGCGGAAACATGTTGTTAAGTCCATAAATACCATCAGCCTTATCCAGGCTATGCAATACAAAAACACAATAAGCCAATATCATATACTGAGGAAGCAATGTAGAACAGCTATGTAATGTGGAGACATAGTAAGCCAAATATCATATGCTGAGGATGCAATGCAATATGCGGTGCGAATGAAATGACCAAGCTCGAGTGTGAAGTCAGGATGATAGTACGTAGTGTTGCAAGCTATAGGGTCCATCACAAGGGACTTCTATCCAAATCAGTCACATATCTAAATTTGGATAGATAGACTCAATGTGATAAACTCCTGATCTCAGGTTGGTCTCGTGCCCCAACCAAAATCTTAGCCATTGCGAAGGTACACATAACAATTAGTTGCGCACCACCAGCCCGAGTGGAGAGTGAGTGAATGAATGAATGAGTATAATGCTGAGTACGCAACTCCTTCTCAATAAGTCCACATATTAGTATTGTACATCTTTGGGATCATCACCAGGGTCTAGTATAGTCCACACTGGCTGCCGCATCCCTAGCCGCACAACCATGTAAGCGGAAAAGACTTCATTACTCGCCTGCTAGCAATATACCAATGCCTACCAGGCTCGTCGATAGCGGACCCATTTGGGAGCTGGTCAAACTCAGACTAGCTTACAGCCTTCTTACTCAGGTGGATAAGGCTACACCCCCTTACAACCGACCACGATAAAGTGGGAGACGCAGCCTACTGGTATTTGGCACTCGGACACTCATGTATATCCACTTGGTCTAGACGTTGGAGCGTCTCTTGGCCACGGAGGTTTAGGGACTTTCACCCACGAACATCCAACGTGCCCAGATACTCGAACCAAACATTTTTGATGTCCCATCTAGCTATCCATGACATGCCTGTGGAGGCCGCAGCCCTGATATCGCTAAGGCGTATAGTAGTCATATAACAAAATGCAAGATGCATGAGTCACACAGTCCAATCATGCATCAATCCTGCGCAAACCGTGCGCTCATGTGGGACGATTCCCCCCATCAGGGAGTCCCATAAACAACCTGCCCTATGGCATATGCAAAGGTCAATCACATCTCACAACAAACATGCAGATGATTCTTATGGGCATGTATCATGATGTTATGCTGTTACATACTCATATTGGTATCGATAACTGACACCAATAATCAACATCGATAATCGACCTTGATAATCAGAATCGATGATCAACATCGACCTTGATAATCGGCATCGATAATTAGCATTGATAATCAGGGCTGATACAGTATTGATAATTGGCACCGATAATCGGCGTCGATAATCGGCACCGATAATCAGTATCGATAATCGGCCTAATAAAGGGCCTAAGGGAAGGTCACAATGTGGACATTTAACCATCATCGCCCATCAATGTGGACATTTAACCAATATTACTCCCAAGGAGTTGCCCACATAGAACCAAACGGATAGTGGGGCCTCACTTATGGGTTACATATGCATCGTATTGAGCCTCGCTCATGGACCTCATCTACATCATAACGTGCTGCAATACATGGGCCTCATATACATCAAATGAGTCGCAATACATGAGACGCAATAATGGGCCTTATATACATCAAGTGGGCCGCATCACAAGGACGACATATACATCATATTGGGCCTCATCAATAGGCCATAAATACATCACATTGGGCCTCATATATGGGTTGTAAATACATCACAATGGGCCTCTCACACAGGCCTAATATACATCACAATGGGCCACATCTCATGGGCTTCAATCAATCAGCAAGTGGGCCTGATAAAACACATGCCTCTGGTGGGCCTGAAAACTGATGGACGGCAAGGATAAAACATATATCATGGTGGGCCTGAAAACTGATGGACGGCAGGGATAAAACATATATCATGGTGGGCCTCAGCCCGGCTGCTGTTGGACACAAGTCCAATAGTAGGTGGGCCTGACTGCTTTGGCGTAGGCCTTAAAATAATTTGGAACTAGGTGGACGGAGTGGATTCCACACACATTATCAAGGTGGGCTCCGACCGTCCAGAAATCTGGATGGTGAGGATGAGGGTCGTACATCATGGTGCGTCCCTCAGCAGGGACGAAACACATACATTCAAGGTGGGTCCTACCATCCAGATTGCTGGACAATGTGGATAGGACCCATACGTCACATCTGGCCCCACAACAGCAGATGGACGGTGTGGATAAAACATATACATTAGGAGATGGGGTCCATGTCCCTAAACGAACGGACGGTTTGGATATAACACCTGCTCATGATCAGACCCTCAGAACTACTGACGTCAAACAACAGCCATATAGGTGGGGTCCCAACCGTTCAAATGGACGATGGGATATAACACCTATCTCATGGTGGTCCTCATAGATGGACGGCGTGGATGAATCACGCATGCATCTGGGTGAGTCCCACCGTCCACGTCAGACGGTGGAGATGCAACAAATACATCACGGGGCCCACCGTCCATTGGGATGGTGCAGATACAACAAATACATCATGGGGCCTCACCGTCCAAATGCTGGATGGTGAGGATAATGCATTTATCAAGGTAGGCTCCATCGTCCTATGGATGGTAGATGGCATGGATGAAAAACATGCATCAGGTGGGTCCACATGTGTGCGACCCACCAGCTATAGGAAGAGATGATATTTGTATTTTTACTTCATCCAGGGAGCTGGACGCCCAATGAACGGACGACCCTGGATGGGGCACGTCACCAGGGTGGGCCCGAGATCTGCCCAAACTGGATGGACGGTGTGGACGTAGATCACATACATTCAAGTGGGGTCCACCAGGGCGAGTCACTCGACCCCGAGACCACGCCCATGTACATAATTCCCTACATCACAGTCTGTGGGACTGCTGGATGTCCAGCAACCTGGACAGCAAGGGCGCCCTTGTTGCTGGACGGTCTGGGTCCTCTCACATACATCAGGTGGGCCACAAGATAGGGGAGAGAGAGAGAGAGAGAGAGAGAGAGAGAGAGAGAGAGAGAGACGGGGTGTCACGCCCCAAACTCGGTAACCGGACTCACAAGGAACCCGATGGCTGGTTCTGGCCGCAACAGCCTCCGTAGTACCCCATTCTCGGCTCCTGAGGTAGGTTCCGATCCTGGGATCCTACAAGGAGGATTTTCATAACAGTATAATCATTTTCAATACGAGCATACCCAAGATCACAGCAAGTATATCTGAGAATAACAAAGGCACACATCGCAAAATCCACTAAAAATTTGAACTTTTATAATCATCCAAAAGGTTCAAAAGGACATACATGAGAATAAAAGGAAAAGAGAGAGAAATCAGTAACACTGGAGTCCTCACTACTCAACTCTACTCCACGCTCTGCTGCTACGGCGCCTACCTAGAGTCTCCTACACGCATCAATCGTGCATAAGCTTATAGAAGCTTAGAGGGTGGTGTAAGTGTGTGACAATGGTGCACAGAAAAATAGAAGGAGGTATAAGGAGAGAAGCATAATCAATGAACATATCACTAGTCTTACCAAGGCTTACCATGAACGCAATGCAATAAGTAATGGGTGCCATACCAAGGCAATGTATGAAAGGGGGGCTTGTACAGCCAATGCAATTGCGATGCAAGTAATGTCAGTGCTCATATCCAAACCATAAGTCAAGTGCATTTTCAATCATAAGAAAATCACCGGGGTCCATTACACTGTTGAATGACTGCCGCTCTGCAGACCCCGCACAGTCAAACGAGCATAAGAGACCTCACTACCCGCCTGTGGACAACCAATCACCAACAAGGCCTGAAGGTAGCGGACCCATTTACGAGCTAGTCAGACTCAGCCTAGCAATGCCTCCTCACACCAGGCAGGTAAGGCCACACCCCTATCCAACCGACTACACGACAGTGGGAGTCGCGGCCTAATGGTATAAGGCCCTCGTGCGCTCATGTATTCCACCTGGTCACGGCGTTGGAGCAGATCCTTGGTACTATGGAAGTTTTGAAAATATCACCCATGGGCATCCTATGCACCCGGTATGCTCAATTAATATTTTCGGTGTCCACACATACGGCCATCCACGAATATCCCTGTGGAGGCAAAGCCCTGATGAAGTAAGGACGGATATCCACAAGCTATGCAATGCCAGATGCATGAATCACACAATCACCCATGCATCAATTTCAGGCATCCATCTCTTGGGGAGATAGCAACATGTCCTATATAATGACACAGCCATGACCAATCATACCTCAACCAAGCATGCATATGATGCGTATGGGAGTGGCTCATGAAGATAAATAGGGGTGCCGATGAGGTGAAGATGAACTCTCTACCTAACTATGAAGGGTCTAAGTACTTAACCAATTCCTCATAAGGAATACAACCTCTAGTGGGGGCCCATACACCTGGGGTAGCCCACGAGACTAAGGACCACGAGACTAATGGCATAGGCCTACATACATGAAACGGGCCTAGCAAGAGTCTATGGTGGGCCTTTAACCACATATAGAAGCTCATGGGCCTACCTTAGGGCCACCAATGTGGACATCCAACCACAATTGGTCCCCAAGAGTTAGCCCATCTCTAATTGATCATGGATCAAGGCCCAAGGCCCACGCAACATCAGAAATAAGAAACGAGCAGCCATAATCATATCACAAATACTCATGTTGGGCTTCAGAAAGGCGGCCCAAGGCCTATCTACAACATGGGTCCAAGGGAAACACATATAGCCCAACCCATATATATCGTTATGGGCCCATAGGGGAAAGGTTAAGGCCCAACATAAAGGCCACTAATCCCATATATTGAGGTGGCCTAATAGGCAGCCCATTGCTCAAACCATATGGGCAAATGTCATGCTCTTAGTCAAGTAAGTTGGGCCTACAACCCGGCCCAAGTATTAAAGTTGATTTGGTGGGCAACCAAGGGCCTATCTACTTGTGTAATCCAGCCCACTAACCCAACACAATAGTATGGTAAAAATGGCCCAAGAGTTCAATGGGCCTATCTGGAAAGTTCTAGCCCAATTGGGCCTAAAGAATTCAACAACCAGCTACATCCATGGACTCGATTAAATTCAACTGTGGTGGACCTCAAAAGTGCATTTATCAAGCCCAACATTTAAGGAACCAAAGGTATAAATTATTCTCTCTAAGATCTTCACAATGTGGTGGGCCCCACTCCTCAAAATTTCATCCCAAAGGCCAATCATAATTATAACAAGTTGCTGGATTTTTAACCCAACAGGTTTATGGGCTTATTGGAGTCCAGTAATTGTTTCATTTTATTAGGACATCAGCCCAAGTGGTCCAGCTATCAAGTTAGAGGGCCCCACCACATAGGGTTACATCATACTACACAAGGGAGTAGGTGGGCCACACTGCTAGACCAAAGTCCAGCAGGTAGCCCACATGGGGCGTCCCATATGGGCCTGGGTATTTGGCCCAAACTGACCCGAATTTGCAGGCCGCACCATAGTCAGTTCGATTGTCTGTTGGGCCTAAAATTTTGTAGAGTGACACTTCTATAGGTGAGTCACATCCTCACAAAATTTCAGAATTTTTGAACACTTAAAAATATTTTAATTTATTTAAATGAAACAGACTGTCCAGAAAATCGGACTGATCTGGACACCATATTGTAATGGGCCGGTCCATCCACCACCATGGTGTGTACAGGTGTCCATTGGCCCCCAAATTTTGTAGGTGGGTCCTAACATGAGTGAAACACTCCTCTGAAAAATTTTATGATTTTTGGATACTCATAAATATTTTAATTAAATTAGGAATTTCAATCTGTCCAGGAAGAGATGTTGCTGTCCATGCATTGTTTACCCAATAAGGTGGGCCCAACCTTCATCCAAGAGGGGAAAAATGGAGGTTTAGTATTTTCTTCATAAAATAAAGTAAGGTGGGATCCATAAAAGTGGCCCATCCTTCAGAGAAACCAAGCTGAAGTGTATGTTTTCCCTCCATACATGTAGGTTGGACAGCCCAACAAGGTGGACCGCCCACCCCTATGGGCCTCCTTTTTGGGTACCATATCATGGACCATCTAAGGTATGACCCATCACACCTCATGGTGGGGTCCACACCTTCTCATTACACCCCATACTTATAAAGAAAATAATGACAATCATGATCCAAAAATCCATGCCAAAGATTGAACATGACAATCCATGCAACAGTCCAGGTTAATCTCAGCCATAAAAAGGGTGTGTGGCCTTCCTCAGTGGGCCCCACATAAGTCCAGATCACATACTAGGACTAGGACACTTGCATGCATTGATTAAGGTGTCCAATAATCATAGAGTTGGGTGGTAAGGGCATCCCACCTTGCTGGATTTTTATTTTTTATTTATTTTGGGACATCCAAGGCCCACTAAATGGGCCACACACACATTATCATCTATACATAAGAAAAAAGAGAAGAAGAAAAGGGAGTAATCCGGCCATGGGGGTAGGGCCCCGCCACTAGTGGGCTCTCCCAAGAGTGAATCATACCCATACAACTACATTGATTGTACATGCAACATAAAATCACTACATGCATGATCTATAATTGTTATGGATGGTTGGGATGGCATCCCAACATGATCCCTAGGGTCTAGATGACCTTAAGATGGAGTGGATCATTAAATACATCATGATGGGGTCCATAGAGAATGGCCCCATCATGGATCATGACATGCATGTAGGATGGGCCAAAGGGCCACATACATGGGATCAAATGGGATCCCCACCATGGATTGGTGGGTCCCACATGATCCATCTAGGAAGAAAAATAAGATCAAAGGGTAGAAAACAAGATTAGAAATTATAATCACCTACCTTAATGGATCCCACTCCAAAGTTACATCAATCTTCTCTTTATGCTCCAAGGGACATGTTTCAATGGGTGAGATGGATTATTAAAGGTTAGATGAGAGGGGATTTGAGGGAGAATGGGCTAGAGAAGAGGAAAAATGGGGTTGAATTTTTTTTCTAAGAGAGAAAGAAAGAGAGAAGAGAGTAGAGAGAAATGAGAGGGAGAGTATGGAAATTGCTAGAAAAGAGAGAGAAGAAAAGTAATCATCACTCTCTCTCCTAGATAAGAGAAAAATCATCATAGCCTATGGTGATATAAACTATATTGCTAGGCTAGAGTAGGGATGGATAGTGTGTGGGTGGTGGGTGGTGTAGGATTTAGGGGTTTAGGTAGTGTATGGGTAGTGTGTATTGGAATTTACACAAAAGAGGGTGGCCACCTTGAAAAATGTGCCCTCCACACTAGGTGGGCCACATGATCATGCTCAAAGGTTACAAATGAGATGCACATAACTTATGATCCACACATCGGATGGACACACAAGATGCATCGTTGGAACCGCGGCGACGATGCGGTCACAATGGCATAGGTCTCAACTCGATCCGAGTTGGGTCTTCACGACTGGGCTCACGGATGACCGCAAACACTATCCAAGGGTTACAGGTCACCGAAATTTGACCGGTAGGATCGCGGGATCAAGATGGACGGAATGCATACTCACACACACATATGCACACCTGCAAACTCGGATCGGGTCTCACACGGGGGTAGTGGAGGGACCCTACCACTATGGGCCCCTCTATGTTCACAACACATACATCAAAATGGGTCCCATCATAAGTGGACCCTCAAATGAAAATCAAGGGTAGATCACCCACCTATATCACTCCTTCTTGATCCCTAGGCTTCCTTAACTCCTTAGCTTTAACTTTGATATAAGATGATGGATATTGAATGACTAGGATGAGAGATGAGAGGGGTAGGAAGTGGGCCACTCCTAGGTTCTCCTTCTCCATTGAAATGCTTGGACAATTCCTCTCTTTGGTAGCATGGAATGGAGTGAGAAATTAGAGAGAGGAGTGGTGTGTATGACATAGGAAGCATGGGTCTCATTGACTTGTAGGTAAGAAAGGAATGGCTAAGTATGAGTGTTGTTGACCTTGGATAAGAGAGGGATGGATAAGGTATGGGTTGTACTTGACTTGATTGATTGATTGATTGATGTAATGTTTGGTAGGGATTCTCTCAGAATTCACAACGCGCGACATTTCTTCGAAATATACGCGGGCCCACAACTCCTAGCTTGGGTATCGCATCGGTGCGTAAGACGCAGCGTTATAACCGCGGCGACAGTGCGGTCACGATGGTACAAGTTTCGAGTCGAGCTGACTCAGATCTACGAGATGCGACTCAGGGTCGCATGCAAATGTCAATTACAGGTCGCGGTTTGCTGGAATTTGACCGGGAGGACCGCGAGAGTCTAAGGAATGGTACGGTCTAAGATACGGACCTTACAAAAGATGCGGTAATTACCTATATAAATAATCATTACTCATTTACATGGTAATTACAATTGATCCGAAAATGATATCTCCAAATGAATGGACGGTATGGATACAAAACATACATCATGGTTAGATGCACAGAACTTGGTGATGTCACTTCAGTAGCAAGTGTGGCTACTCAACCTGTCAGTAGCTAATGGCATCCTTTTCTATGTGGAGTGGATTTAGAAAGGTCTAAGTAAGGCTAAGTTTGGTCAGGCAGCCATCGTGGGGCCCACCTTGATGTATTTTTTTATATATCCACACCGTCCATCCATTATTCTAGATCATTGTGACATGATTCTGAGAAATAGGCAGATTCAAATCTCAGTGGGCCACACTACTAAAAACAGTGGTGGCTGAACGTCCACCATTAAAAACTTCGTAGGGCCATCACAAGGTTTATGTTTCAATCCAATCTGTTTGTAAGGTCACACAAACCTAGATTAATGAAAAAAATATATAATCTTGGTTAAAAACTTTTGTGACTCACAAGAAGTTTTTAATAGTCAATCAACACTGTTTCCTGTGGTGTAGTCCACTTGAGATTTAAATCTACGATCTGAAAATATGCAACAAATACATTAATGTGGGCTCCGTGTTCTTGGCCCGAGTGAATCTGCTGCCATTTGGGATTGTGTAAAAATGAGGTCAGTCCAATCATAGTTCTAAAGCTTGGTGGCACTAGGGCTAGGGGTGTACACGAACCGAGCTAGCTTGGTTAGCTCGCTCGACTCAACTTGAAAAAGCTTGATTCGATTCGGTGCGAAGCTGAGTTCGAGCCAAGTGGAGCTAATTTTTTGAGCTCGAAAATGAGTTCGAGCTAAGTTCGAGCAGGCCACAGCTCGACTCGTATCGATTCCAGCTCGAATCGAACTCGGATCGAACTAGTTTGGTGACTCGGTTACTTTGCCATTGATGTTGTTCACCAACTGTTTGATAAAATGACTCAACGAAATGTGGCTGGTGGGAAGGAAGGATTGGCTGTTGGCAAGGAAGGTTTGGCTGGTGACAAGGTGGCAAGGAAGGTTTGGTTGGTGGCAAGGAAGGTATGTACATGAAACAAATACCTTTTTTCTTTGTTTTATTATTATTATTATTACTAAGGTTTTTATGTTACTTAAAAGGTGTTTGAGAAAATACCTGTAAAACCATTGCCTTTGTTTGTAAAACAAGGGGGTTTTGAAGTTGCAGTTTAGGTGTTTGTGGAAATGCCTTAATGGCGTACTCAGCTTGATCTTGGCTCGAACTCCGCCCGAGCTAGCCTGAGCTGCTGACCGACCTAGCCGAGTTGGCCAGTCAGGCTCGAGGACCAAGCCGAGCCGAGTTCAAGCTAAGGCCAGCCACTGTTTGAGCCGAGTCGAGCTAAGACCAGCTCGACTCGGTTCGACTCGATGTACACCCCTAACTAGGGCTGAACCTGACTTGGGCTTGGGCAGGATGTATTGGGTTCGGTGTCAGACTTGGGCTTGGGTAGGATGTATTGGGTTCGGTGTCAAACTTGGGCTATACAAATACCAACATAATAAAACTTGGGTCGGGCTTTGGTTGAGGTATCAGGCTCCCCGACCCAACCCGAACCTAATTGATATATAAGTTCTTTATAAATTATAATTGAGTGTGGATCGTTTGTGTTGAAGGCACAAGAAATTTCAATGCCGTCGGGTTTCATTAGTCCACGTCATTTCCAATGGCTCAAGCTAATAAGGTACACCAGATTTCTCCCTCCCAAATAGATTGGGTGCTACACAACATGACTTATAAAGCAGTTGTCCTATATTTTAGCTTGTTTGTTTAGAAAAAATAAACTTCTTTATAATTAATAAAATTATAGGTACAAAAAATAAGACATGTATTGAAAATATAATAGAATAAGGGTACAGTCAAAGAGGGTGCCATGAACCTCGATGGTCAACTAATAAAATCAACCCATCAAAAGAAATGGACCAGCACATTAACGAAATATCAAGATTGAACATTGGTCCTACAATAAGGGCAATGTGAATGAACATTGAGCCATGGTAGAAGGCAATGAGAGTGGTAGGTGTGGGAACATGGGAGGTTTATCACCATCTGTCTGGCCCGGATCTCATCCAGGCAAACAGCACACACCACTTTCTCTGAATTCCTTCTGTCCACATGAATCGTCATTTCCATTCTCACCGCGCCCACACCAGCTTTGCTTGCACCGGCTTCATGGTCCGACTCTCCATCTTTGCTAGGCTGGTTTTTACTCCATCTGTCATTAAGAAAGCAATGCAAGGTCAGGATGCTAGTAGAGCTGGCATACATGATAAGAGTAAAGCGAAATGCAAGTTGTAAGCTAAGGGCGTGTTTGGGTGTCATTGATAATGGGTTATAAACACATTTTCTCCTGACCAGAAGCATACCAACAGCTGGATTTAAGCTTATGATCAATGCCATCTTGGTAAGATTGTAGCCCACTCAGGTGTCCAGCTCGATTGAAATTTCAGCAGAATGGGATTTCTATGATGATGAATTTGATAAGCGGTTTGGATTTTCAAAAACATGGAACATATGAACATGTGTGTGCTCGATGGTCAATTCCAACCTCCCTGTAAACTCATTTTTTGAGAAAAAGGATACAACAGCTTTTCTGAGGAATGAGAAGTGGTTGCAACAAACACACGTGACCTCTTCGACCATATGTAATCCTGAATGGGCTGGCAAAATGGATAGAAGGCGTGGATGTTTTATCCATACCGTCCATCCGTTTTAAAAGCTCATTTTAGCATGATACCCAAAAGTGAAGTATATTCAAATATCAAATGGACCACACCACAGGAAACAGTGTGAATTGAACACCTACTGTTGAAGACTTCGTGGGGCCACAGAAGTTTTAGATGAAGCTGATATTTGTTTTTTCCCATCATCCACGCGTTTGTGACCTAGTGAGCAGGTTGGATGACATATAAATTTTACTGTGGGCCCTAGGAAGATTTCAACGGTGGAGACGTCATTATCCTCTCTCTCTTTCTTGTGATGTGTTCCAATTGAGGTTTTATGCTTCAATTTGGGGCTCATATCCACATACTTTACTCAGTACGCTGCAACGAACCGAGTTTGTACCGATTCCGCTTCCGTCCAAACTGATCCCACCACCCGTCGCTCGTTTAAGTGCGCTACGCTAAACGTGGGTGCGAGTTGCGTGTAAGCCCAGCCACGAGGAGAGCATGTAACCCAAAGCTCTGTGGGCCCCACCTAGATGTCTGTGTGAAATCCATACCGTCCATCAGTTTCATCATGGCCGAAAAAAAAAATGAAACGGATCAAAAACTAACGTGAGCCCCACCAAAGGAAGCAGTGGGGATTGAACGCTCACCATCAAAACCTTACTTCTATCCATAGAGGTTTCGGATCGGGATGATATTCGTCTATTCCGTACATCCTTATGAATGGATTGGATGGCATATATAGATCAAGGTGGGCCTTATGAAGGTTTCAACGGTCGGTATTTCCATCTCCAGTACTGTTTTTCATGGCGTGGTGATTTAAGTTTTGGATCCACCTCATTTTTGAGATCACATTCCGACATCTCCCCCCGAAACTGATGAACGCCCTAGCTATTCACCCGCATCGAATCTCGGTCAGCCCCGAATAATCGGAACCGTCGGATCGTAATCAAAATAAAAGGCTACAATGGAGAGATGGGAGAGAGAGGATGGACCTGTGACCAATGCCTCGGAGCTTTTCTTCGAGCCTTGTACGGGCTTTGAGGGCAGTTTCGTCCATGGCCGTCGTTGTCGACGGTACGATACGTGAACGCAGAAAACAAGGCTCGCGCGTATTATCGAGATGGTGATGGTGGATCCTTCTCTTTCGGGCCACCTCCACTCCTGGTAGCATTCCCGCCATCGTTTTGCTAACTTGCGCGCCCTGATTCTCTTCTCACGGGAATCAATTCAAGATAGAAAAGAAATTCCGAGAACTGGTTTTTCTTCTGTTTAGAGTAGGGTTCTCTCTTAACCCACGCAGGGAGCGCGGCCGTTCAACTACAACGCGTTTTTTCACTATCAACGTTTCTTCGTGAGATGAGCTTCTCTCTCTCACCTAATAAGGTGCGCTAGGCGTGGATTTGACCCTGGATGTTGAGAATATTACGACAATGCCATTTACTTACTAGTAACTTACGTTTAAGGCCCGCTGTCCTTGTCTACCCCTGGATGTTGAAGAGAAGTACGAAATATCACGGAAATTCATTAAACGATATTTATAGTGATAATATCTCGATATTTTCAATGCATGATGTTTTTATTTTCTCGTATTCTTTCAAGATAAATGTCTAAAAATTTAATTAAATTCAATTCTTATCCAAAAGTTTAAATATCAAAATCATTTATCAATTTATAATAAATATTTTGATATTTTATTTTAAGCAGGAATTTCCTGATATTATCGCGAGTAAAAAGTAAAATTCTGAAAATATCTCGAGAAATTGCGATGAACGAGAATTATACCGATGAGAGCGAGGTTGTACGGGAAATGATTCAGTGGAACAGTCTCCATCTAAACCGCATACAACCTACCTTCGTCAGTGGCTCTGGTAGGGGAAATGATCGATCGGTACCGTCCAACTAGTGGTCCCCACTGTCGATGGCCCAAAATTTGAAGACTACACTGCCTGAACATCTTATCTGTCACTTCCTGGAGTGGTGAAAACGTCCACCATTTTTTTCACCGTTAATTTACTGACCTTAAAATGGATGTATATCCTATTGGTATGATTTTCTTTCAAAATTGGACCATCCACAAAAATATCATTAGACAGGCGTTCTGATTTGTTATCTTCTCAATCACTTGTACGGTGGAAGGTGCGTTGCATGGAAGCTCGGTGGAGTTGGCTGCACTGGATCGTTCAAGTGGTTCTGGATATTCAGCGGGCGCAAAGCGTGAGGCGCGGATCGTATACAAACCCCAACAGGACAGACGGAAGGTACTGTAAGGGGCTCTGTGGGCCCACCGTTTTATCTAAGCCGTCCATCCATTTTAAAAGATCATTTTAGGCATAAGCCCAAGGAGATCTGACGTTCGAGTTGGCTACACCGTAGGAAGCAGCTGTGACAATCGTCCACCGTCGAAACCTTCCTATGGATTACTACTTTTTTTAGTTTCCATCCAATCTGTTTATAGTGTCACATAGATCTGGATGAAGGGACAACATAAATATCAGCTTGATCTGAAACTTCGGTTGTCCCTAAAAGGTTTTCAGTGGTAGGCGTTGAATCCTCACTGTCTCCTTTTTTTGTGGTTCAATCAATCCTTTGATCAGTCTATTTTTTGGGCTTTTAACTTAAAATGAACTTTCAAAATGGGTGGACGGATTAGATATAACAGATATATCACGGTGGCCCCACGAATCCCCTAACAGGACCATCCATCTCTAGCAAGGTCCCAGTGGGGTAGTACCCAAACCGGCAGCCCAAAGCGTGACACATGCCACACTT
The DNA here is from genome assembly GCF_029962835.1 of Magnolia sinica. Taxonomy (NCBI): domain Eukaryota; kingdom Viridiplantae; phylum Streptophyta; class Magnoliopsida; order Magnoliales; family Magnoliaceae; genus Magnolia; species Magnolia sinica. The sequence goes on along the minus strand of NC_080578.1, from coordinate 104,285,535 downwards.
GTCGTGCACTCGATTCGACTTATTACAGTAGATTTCGCTATGGCCACACGCATGTGGAGTCTTGTACACCGACCCTCACACGTGCAACATCAGGGTATTCCATTAGGTGGGCCACAATGTGTAGATCTTCCAACTTAATAATCAAGCAGCACTCTTCAGGTGGACCATAATTGTCCAAAGAAATAGATGGCCAGAAGAAATTCTTTCGGGCTTCTTATGTTTTGTGGCCCACCTTGAGTAAAACAGTCAAATTTTTAGGCCAGAAAATCCAAATAACGTAGACCCCCTGTGGAACGGTCAGATTCTGGATATGTGAGCTATATTGGCATGTGTGCCCGCATGAGTATGGTAGGGCTCCAATACACCCGCCTTTGAATCTTGATCATCTTTCCAATGATCCGAGCCGTTTATAAGATGAATTTTATCGTGTACTGTGGTTAGTCAACTAATAAAATCTATCCATTTATATTATTACCATGCATGGATAATTTTGATAGTTATTTGAACATGAACGGACACATATCCCTTATGTAATGAAAGGGTTGAAATATTTAATCCAACGTTTTTTTAGGCATTCTATGGAGAGCCCAGTAAGTAACGGGTGAGAAAAGAGTAAAGTCCAACGGCTAGAATGCCAACGCAGTCAGTAACTTCTTAGTTACAAGCCATAAAACTATATTCTTAAACGAGAAAAAAAGCTCCGTTAAAAACAAACAAGGTATATTGTCTGGTTGTTTTTGGTTTTAATGGGCAGGCGTAGCACGGAATGCATACCGAGACATAATCATGAGGTCTCACTGGGAAAAGAAAAAAAAAAACAAAATAATTAAGTAATTGAGCCCAAAAATAAGGCATATCCAAATATCAGACGGTGGATCACATTGCAAAACGTAGTGGGTGTATTGAACGTATACTATTGAAATTATTTTGAGGGTTAGAGAAGTCTTGGACCAATATAATATTTGTTTTTTTTTCTTCGTCGAGGTATGTGTGACCTTATAAATAAATTGAATGGAAAATAAACATTATTGTAGGCCTTACAAACGATTTTTAACGTTTTAACGGTGAGAATCATTGTCTTTGTAGTGTGGTACACTTGAACTTTAGACATGACCCATATTTGGCTCATGACTTGAAACGCTCAAATAGCAGTAGGACATGAAGCAAAAAATGAGGAATGTCCAAAACTCATATGGGCTATACAAGCTGAAACAGTGGGTAAGGGAATTCCTACAGGTGAAACCTACGTAAGCCCCACTTACTTGATGCTTAAGCTCAACTTGATACTTATATGCCATCCAAATTGTTTATAAAGTCATTTTCACGGTACGAAGTGAAAACACCGTAGGCTTAGACATACAAAACTTTCCTGGCCATATAAATATTTAAACGGTGGTCATTAAATTTCCACTGTTTCCTCTTGTGTGGTCCATTTGAGTTTTTGATCTACCTTATTTTTAACCACATGTATTAAAATGAGGTCGAAAAATGGATGAACGAATTGGATTTCTCACAAACATCGCAGTGAGCCCCACCTAAAATCCTTGGACGGAAACTTCCTGATATCCGCTTCCCGTGTCGTTCCAAAAAGCTGAAAATGCCACGGTAAATTCGGAAACGGATTGGCTACTCCCCCGTGGGCCCCATTATGATTTATGTATTTCATTAATGCCACTCATTCATTTTTAAAGGTCATTTTAGGGCTTGACCAAAAAACGGAGAGGTATATAAATCTCAGCCGGACCACACCTAAGGAAAACAATCACAATAGTGATTGGATATCCACCATTAAAATCTTCCTAAGGCCCACTGTACTGTTTATTTGATATATAATATGTTGATTAGGTCATACAGATTTAGATGAAGGGAAAAAACAAATATCAGCTTGATCGAAAACTTTTATTGGCCCCAAAATTTTTTTAATGGTCAACGCTCATTCAACAATATTTCCTGTAATGTGGTCGATTTGAGATTAGTATATATCTTATTTTTACTCTCATACTCTAAAATGATCAATAAAAATAAATGGACGGAATGGATGAAATACATACTTCATGGCGTGGCCCACAAAGAACCGACCATCAGCCATTGGCTGGTGGAGGGGGAGTAGCCAATCCGTTCCCGGTAAATTCTTCTTTACCACCGTTTAAAATCACTATTGTAGAGAAAAGCGGAATCAGTGGCAGTTTCGTAGTTAATTGAGAAGGAAGAGGTTATTTCATAACTGAAAAAACGCGAACTCGACTGGAAGCTTCCTTTGGCCGCCCTACCATCATGTGAGTAAACTTCCTAGCGCTTGCCTCGAAAATGCAGGGCACTAGGTGACAACAAACTTTAAAGTGATTCGCGCGAGTGTAGGTAAGTGTCGCCCTTCGCAGCACAGGGTATTAAGTTCAGTATATATGAGAGATCCTGACCACTCATTGCATGGCCTCAATGTAAATATTTCTCCCCTAACTTTTAGATCTACTGATAATCAGATATGACCATGAGATTTCCACAAGTTTGATGCTCCATTTAGAGCATTTAAAAGTGGGACCATCTGCAGAATGGTCCGGATCTCTGTCTAATCTGCCACGTAGATACTGCTGCCGGTGGACTCTTTGAAATCTTACTCGCGCAAATCACATACTATGTTTCCAAAATCACCACTTTATTTAATTTTGGGACGCGAATGTTATTTATTTGATATTCTGGCGGAGGACAACGCTTGATACCCAGGCACTTAAAAGCAGTAAAAGTGGCATATATCAGCTCAAATTAAACCGACTAAATTGCCGGACAAATTTTTTTAAATAAAATTCCAAAACAAAAATTGATGAGAAATTACAATCATCTGATTCGTAGACACTTATTATTTAAAATAAATACCATAGGATAATTTTTTTTAACCATCCAATAAATGATCAGAATTTACCGATAGAAGTAATTTTCAGTTCATCATATATCTAAAGTTTTACCTATAATTTGGACGGTTTAGATTAAATTAATTATTCGCCAAGAGTGCACTGGCTTACTAATCTCTAAGTGTCTGCGTATCATACATTACACGACGCCGGAGTATCAGACTTTTTCATTTGACCGCTGAAAAAGATTCGATTCATGGAGGGTTTCTGCGAACGCGGTTCCAAAGCGTACGAAATTCGTGTTCTTTTCTGCTGACGTGGATTAGCTAGTGAGAGGTTGAGTAGCGAGGCTGCCTACTGAAGTGACGTCGCCAAGTAACGTGGGACTTACATTATGTGTGTTGTATCCACACCGTCCATCCATTTGGAGATATCATTTTAGGATATTAATCAAAGAATGAGGGAGATCCAAAGCTGGAGTGGACCCCACCAAAAACAGTGGGGAGAGTGACGCCCACTATTTTATGCCTCGTGGTATAAAATGATCTCTTCAAAAGAATGAACGGTGTAGATGCAAAACATACATCATGATTGGACCCACAGAATTTAGTGACGTCACTCAGTAGCGAGTGTGGCTACTCAACCTGTCAGTAGCTAATCCCCGTCCTTTTTTGCGTGGAAGCGGATTCGGTCAGGTCCGGATAAAGCTGAGGTCGGTCAGGCAGCGATCATGGGCCTACCTTAGTGTATTTTCCGTATATCCACACCGTCCATCTGTTATTCCAACTCATTTTGTGGCATGATTTTAAGAAATACACATATTCAAATATCAGTGAGCCACATCACTGAAAACAGTGGTGAATGAACGCCCACCATTAAAAACTTCGTAGGGCCCATCATAAGGCTTATGTTTCAATCCAATCTGTTGGTACGGTCACAGAAAGAACTCGATGAATAAGAAAAAATATATAATCTTGGTTAAAAACTTTTGCGGCTCACAAGAAGTTTTTAATGGTCAATCCACACTGTTTCCTGTGGTGTGGTCCCTTTGAAATTTATATCTACTTCGATTTTGGGCCAACTTCTTAAAACGATCTGGAAAAACGGATGGACGGCTTTGGTATGCAACCAATACATTAATGTGGGTCCCGTGGTCTTGGACTGACAGAATTGGCTGCCTTTGGGAGGGAGGGTTCTGATGCATAATAGACGTATTGGATAGGAGTAATATTATAATGCTCTTCTTTGTTCATGCACGATCACGGTTCGGTGATCCACACCGTTAATATTGATAAACTTGCAATGGATGGGTAACATCAAAAATCTTTCTGGTGATAGACGATTTTTACCCTTACACCAGTGTCCTAAATCAACGGTTAGCTAACAATGGTTGAATCTAATAAAATAATAGTTGTAGATGGGACAGCTGGAATCATCCACTCTGGAAAGCACTGAGAATACTCGATCCAACATGGGGCCCACCGTATCAACTGTCTGGATCACCAATGCATTGGGAGACTATTTACAGTTTGGATGTATATATCCTAACCATTGAATTCCTTTCCTTTGTTCACATGGATGTTAGATTGTTGTGGTATTTTCTTTCCCGATTGTTTGTTTCGTGGCCACCAATTGAATGGTTGGGATTTTTCATTCTGGGAAATGATTATTTGATGGGCCATCAAAGTAGGGTTGATTGAATGGATGGTTGGGATCCCTCAATCATAATCCCCACTTTTAGGGCCCATGGTTTGGGATCCACAACGTTAATCTTGAAGAACTTGCAATAGATGGGTGACCCATAAAACCATTCTCAAGTTAGAGGAATTCTGACCCTTGATCAGGGTCCTAGAAATCAATGCTAGTTAGCAATAGCAATAATGCAATGGGATAAAACAATAGTTGTAGGTGGGAAAGATAGAATCATCTCACCTGGAAAGTAGTGGAGACAGAATCGACGGTGAGGCCACCCAATCAATGTCTGGATCACCAAATTCTCAAGCCTCCTGCATTGTACAGAAGGGATGCATCAGGACACTATTCACGGCTGCGATGTATCAGGAGATTTAACGGTCCGGGCTGCGCCAAGGTCCAGCCGAAGCTGGGCCCGACCTAGTATGGACCCATGATGGGCTAAAACAAACAAACTAGAGTCTGCCCATGAAATCTCATGTGGGCCTGTCCTTGCTGTTCTAAGATACAGCCCGGTCCAGCCCAAATGTTGAACGGGCTAACTCTATGATGGAAGATTCTAGCCGTTGAATACTTTTTATTTTTTTATTCTTGTTTTCCATTTGGATGTGGATTGTTTGGTCTTTCCTTTCCTGACTGTTTATTTCATGGCCACCAATTGAAGGGCTAGGATTTTTCAAAACCGTGTATATGATGGGCCTCACACTTAAGTGGATTATTGTTAAGTATTGCAACCCCTATTTTCCCTTGAATATGGAAGGTATCCTTTAAACCTTTGATTAAGCCCTGTCCCACCAGCTAGTGGGGGCTGGGTAGCCAACCCACTCGATTCTACGAACCCGAATTGGTTTTGGGTTGGGATTAGGCACCATGACATGCTCCCAGGTATTAATCAGTCCTAGTAAGGAGTCTCAAATACGTGACTTAAAACTTCTCGCTCTGATAACATTTGATACAGGACAATTAACCACTTGCCATAAAAGCTTGAACTAATAGAGTATAGTGAATTAATCCCTTTATTTATTATTATTATTATTTTTTTAAATGTTAGCTTGTTAGCATGCCCCATGGTCAGTTCACACTTCACTGTTAGCCACCCCCACTTGGGAATCAATACCATAATCAAGGTGTTGAAACGAGATATCTTTCACTCAGTCTACCACTTGAGCTATGGATCAGGGTGTAAACTTATAGCTTAAGCCCCACATCGCATGGGTTAGGACATTGACCGAACCTTCCTTGTGGGCCCCACATCACATGGGTACCGCCTCACATGAGTCACTCACCTCACACGAGCCACCTGCCTCATACAGGCTACCCACCCCAGGTGTGTTCTCGCATCCCACGGGCTATCCCACTCAAGCCCGATATGAAAATGCCCTTACATTAAGACAGACCTGAGAAAGCAGCAAAGAGAAAAATAGTGAAAGAAAAATCCTCGTACTTAAGTAAAGGGAAACTTAATAAGGAATGCTATTGTATTTGAATATTGAGAGCAGTAGAAACAAGATATACAATAAAACCACATGTGTGTATCTACACTTTGACATGTTAAATATTACGTATGAACATTTCACCAATGTACATTTGAATTCTGTTTAGAAAATGAGCTGCGAGTAGTTTACGGTCTCGCATTCCCAGCCCACCAAGTTTGCAATTCAACCCACTTCTGATAACGGTATGATTGACATCACAACCACTGAAAAAGCATCACATCATCAAAATTAATCGCAATGGACAATGACAGAAAATTTGCAGATAAGATAGTTTACCATGCCACGTCATTCTTGAGAAACTCCAAAATTCCTTCTTCTTTGGCGTCCCATGCCGCGTCATTCCTAACGTTGTTGCCCAGCACCGCGCTCAACTTGGATGTCCCGCCGTGTGGGCCCCAATCATGGGTCCTATCACGAAGTATATGTTGAATCCATGCCATCTATCCGACTCTTCGTCTCATTTAGACCGTTGATCAGAAAAATTAAGCAAATACTTACCTCGTGTGGGACACATTTTGCATGGGGAAGACATGGGGTGGGTTTCCACTCTTGGGACCCCGTAATGTATTTATTAAATCCACACCGTCCATCTATTTTTTAGGCTCATTTTAGCCATTGAGCCCAACATTCAGGCTGATCTAACAATCAGATAGACCACACTACAGGTGACGGTGGGTTGTATCAACCGCTCGCGTCACTGCATGCAAACGTGGTGGGGAGGGGTGTCCCACTCGCGGACACACCTTGATGAATATGTTGAATCCACGCCGTCCACATGTTTCTCCATATGATTTTGGACCATGGGCAGAAAAATGAGGCAGATCCGGGTCTTGAGTGGGCAGCAAGGAGGGAAACAAACTCCTTCTGTTGAAATTTTCCAGGGCCCACCGTGGGTCCCCGTTTGTCCAAACCAGTCCGATTCAGGTCCCGTTGGCCCCACTCGAGCTGGCCTATGCCGTGAACGGAGTAGATTATCCCAGTGGGTTGCTTTGATGGTGTGACAAAAAATATATAAAAAAACGAGCCCCAGCTGCTACCAACGTCCCATGCTGCTACCAGCGTCCTAGGCGGGCGGACGCCCACCGTGGGCGTGGAGTGTGGCCCACTCGTGGGACCCCCATAATGTACGTGGCATATTCATTCAGTTCATCTATTTTGCCAAATCATGTTATGCCATGGGCCCAAATATGAGGCTTATTCGAATTTCTGGCATACTGTACGGGAGGGGAAAGTGGGTAAGGAGTACGGCTATACATGAACCGGGCCAGCCCAGTTAACTCGCTCGACTTGGCCCAAAAAAGCTCGACTCGGCTCCACCCGAACTCAGTTTGGGTCGGAATGGGCCATTTTCTTCAGCCCAAAACTGCGTTCGGGCTGAGTTCGGATAGGTCCCAGTTCGGCCGATTCGGCCCAAAACCCGACTCAACCTGGCCCGACTCGGTTGAGTAGTGTGTGTGTGTGTGTGTATTTCAAAACCCTACCTGTCCCTTTCCCCTTTACCCTTTTGGGATAGTTCACCGTCCATCTTTGAAGTAACAATGACTCATCCACCTCACAGACATATAACTTGAACGACCTAGATTCATCCAAATACAAAAAGGAATTATAATGTCCTGACTAGTTAGATTTTTGTGGAGTCTATAGTTCAACTATCTAAACCGTTGATCGAGGGTCTTGTAATGGGACGCGGATTACCTGCCAAAGCGAAACTGGCCTGAACTCGCCCGATTACTAACCGGGCCGAGTTTGGGCTGGACATGTTGGCTTGGTGACCGGGCCGGGCTGAGTTCGGGCTGGGTTTGGCTGGTGACCGGGCCGGGCCGGGTTCAGGCTAGGTTTGGCTGGTGACCGGGTTGGGCCGGGTTGAGCCCAGTTCGACTCGGATCGACTTGTGTACACCCTTAGTAAGGAGTTCTGTCCATTTTTTGCAGCACATGGGGCCTACTCGTGGGACCCACCTTGATGTTCTTGTGCCATCCATGTCATTCATCCGTTTCTTTAGGCCGTGTTAGGCCATGGTCCCAAGTTTCAGGCTTATCCAGATCTTATGTGGGCCGCACCACAAGGAAGTGTGGGGGTGGAAACCCCGTTGGACTTCGAATTCCTTGATTTTAGAATCCCATGGACTTCGGATTTCCTGAGTTTCGAATCCCATGGACTTGGGAATCCCTTAATTCGAGATCCCTTGTATTTGTGGCTCTGTTGGACTTAGGATTCCTGAAATCCCTTAATTATATTTGGCACCCTAAATTTAAAATCCCCATATTTCTAAGTTCATGTAAGATGTATTTCCAAGGATTTGCTCTAGCACTTAGGTGTTATAGATGTCCTTAGGTAAAAGTCCATAAACCCTTTTGGTACCAGTAGGATGTGTCGACGTTGAGACCGAGTGGAAAACATGAGCGCCTGAGTGTCAAATATTAGTAGATCGCATCTCTCACTGTGTTTTGGTCGGTTGAAAGAGGGTGTGACCTTATCCGCCTAAGGGTAGGGGGCTGTAAGCTAGGTTGAGTTCAACCAGCTCGTGAAATGAGTCCGTTATTGACAAGCCGGGTGAACATTGACATACCATTGATGGGGCAGATAGCGAGGTATTTTCCACTCACTTGGTCATGTGCATGATTGGGTGACAGCCAGTGTTAGAGTGTACTTGACCCTGGTGATATTTCCAAATACGAACCGTACTTATATGTAGATTAGTTGAGGATGGGCATGTTTGGTTGCATCTCTTTCATATAATATCCGCCCATGTAGGCCTTGCATTGCAAAGCCTTGGTATGGCTAACAACATTCCTGAACTCATCGGCTTAGCACTCCATCATCTTCTGCATACTCCAGTATATGTATTCTTGTCATATGCATTGCGCAGGCGCACATGCACTCTATTGAGCTTCATATGAGGCTTATGCACGTTTGTTTACGTTGCATGTGATGCTAGGACATATCAGCAGTATTGAGCCCAGAGCATGAGCATATTCTTTTGAGTATTGATTACATATTATATTTTCCTTTCAGTACTGTATTCAAAGATTGTATTAATGGATATGTGGTGATGTGGTTTTGTGACTTAGGTACACTTATGGTTATGCTCATTTACAAAAAAAAACACCTTGAAAATTCTCCTTATAAGATCCCATGACTTGAACCTGGCGTATGGGAGATAGGAGTCGAGAATGGGGTATTACGGAGACTGTCACACTGAATTCGGCAGCTGAGAATTTAATGAGTCCAGTTTCCGAGTTCGGGGCATGATAGATATCATCTACATTGAACTCTAACAAAGGTTGTGCTAAGTTAATGCTTAAGATTACACAATCAGCTTCCACCAAACAAGAACATGATTTATCATAGAGGTATGACAAGTCCAAAGATTTAGATTGGTTTCCAACTTGAAGATGAGTTCTTTCGAAGCTGATGAGAATTGATGTAGGCCCACGACTCAAATAGGCCCATCCAGGCCCACTGTATGACCCAACAATACTTAGGCTGATAACCCATCGTAAGTTTACCGTGTGCTGATTTTTGGATTGATTATTTACAAATTTAGAGATTTAAATCAATATTATAATTTACTATTTTTGGTAGATACGAGGACAAATTTAAAGACGTGATTGATGTGATTAATTATAAGGGTTGGTTTTAGAGTTACAATTACTTTCCATATTCACTTTTATTAGGTTTTTATCATATTAAGGAATATTATATTGATTTGCATTAAATTATACTTGATTTGAAATCAATTTCTTAATTAGAAATTTTTAATTAAATATTCATTTAAGATATATAAAAGAAAATGGTGGTTTAAAAGTTAGTCTTTTGAATAATTTTCTAATGTCAAGTCCTTACTCATGCTCCAATGGTAGACTCAAAAGAGTTTCAACTCAAGATCATGGGCTGGATTACCCGTTGTGGTGAAATCTTATATATATATATATAATTGCAATTCAGGTATTTTTGGGTATCAAAATCTTATTGACACGATAACTGAGTTGCACTACCTAAAGTCTCATTTAAAAGTTTGAGAGACATTAGCATTTAGGACCCACTATCATATATGATAGTTAGCTTCTTCCTAAATGGGCCTCATCAATTCTAGGGGCTCTTCAATTCTTTTAATATGTCGGGTCAGGCTAATCAAACTCAAGCCTAATTTATTTAATTTTATATTGACAAAACACTACCAAACCCCATCCATTTTGGAAATGGGTCAACCTAATCCTTAACATCCCATGTTGAGTTCAATCAGTTTGACAGGTCAGGTCAAGTTTTTGCTAACCCTCCCTACATGGTGTGGAGGACTCTAATCAACCTCAGTACTGCAACATCTCATTTTAATAAATATATGAAAGCCAACAAATCCTATGCATTCAGGACATGTTTAGACACACTTATGCAAAAGTGCTTTCAATCGATCATAAAGTCTAAAGTTATGTATGTTTAGACACACTTCTGCAAAAGTGCTTTCAATTGGCCATAAAGTCTAAACTTACATTTTAAGATGGGTTTAACATCTAACGTAACTCTTTTAGGACGAGCTGTAAATGGGCCTTAACTTTTAAAATTACTTAGATTGATAATATAGGATTGAAGTTGGTCTCAATTGCTCAAGCCCAAACCTAGCCCGAAATCTAATTAGGCAACACATTCTAGGCCCAAGACCAACCCATTGATAACTAGGGGTGGGCATCCAGCCCAACCGAGTTGGGGTTGGGCTGATCCGACTTGATTCAATTTTGAAATAGGCCTGACCTGAACTCGACCTGACTCAGTACGAGTCTAGCATGTCTGACCCAATCCGAGTCTAGGTCAGACCTAGACCAATTCGGACGGAGTCCAACCCAGTGATAAGTATCGAGTCGAGTTGAGTTGGCACCGAGTCAGGTCGAGTGTAGTGGGTATCACAACTCAAACCTATAGCTCTCCATCACCCGCACAACATCTCATATCTGAAACGTCGTATATGAGTTTTTTCTAATATATACGTATGAGTCGAGTTTCGGCTCGAGCTGGGTCAGTACCGAGTTGGATTACTGGTCAAGTCGAGTTACCGGGTGACTTGAACTCGATTTAGTTTGAGTTCAGATTGGACGAAGTCAACTCATTTCGGATCGACTCACCCACTCGCTTGGAATAGATCTAAATGAGTCGTACAAGTCGAGTTTGCCAAGTCGAGTCATCCCGTAACCAGTTTTATTGATAACCTATAAAGGTGGCTCGGGTTGGGTAGGGTTCAACCCAAGCACAACCCATTTACATAAACAGGTCAAATTTCCAGCCAGACCCTGACCCCACTACCCATTTAGCTTGCCTCAAGCCCACCTCAAAAACAGGTCAGTCTAATTGACCCACAGGCCCACTCGACCCGTTGCCACCCCTAATCGAGTCAAATTCACCAGCGAGTTTTGAGTTTCAAGTAGACTCAACTCACAATCCTGTCGAGTCGAGTTGACTCAGCCTTATTTCAAGGCGTGCCACCAAGCTTTAGAACTATGAATGGACTGGCCTTAATTTTTACACCGGGTCATCTGTGAGGCGCGACCCGTCTAATGTACGGCTCATAGCCCACAATGCGTAAGGGTGCCATGAAACCTCGATGGTCGACTAATAAAATCAACCCAAAAAAAAAGAAATGGACTACCACATTAAGGAAATATCAAGATTGAACATGGGTCCTACAGTAAGGGCAATGTGAATGAACATTGAGCCATGGTAGAAGGCAATGAGAGTGGTAGGTGTGGGAACATGGTAGGTTTATCACCATCTGTCTGGCTCGGATCTCATCCAGGCAAACAGCACACACCTCTTTCTCTGAATTCCTTCTGTCCACATGAATCGCCATTTCCATTCTCACCACGCCCACACCAGCTTTGCTTGCACCGGCTTCAAGGTCCGACTCTCCAACTTTGCTAGGCTGGTTTTTACTCCATCTGCCATTCAGATAGCAATGCAAGGTCAGTATGCTAGTAGTAGAGCTGGCATAAACGATAAGTGTAATACGAAATGCAATTTGTAAGCTAAGGACGTGTTTGGGTGTCATTGATAATGGGTTATAAAAACATTTTCTCCTGATCAGAAGCATACTAACGGCTGGATTTGAGCTTATGATCATTGCCAGCTTGGTAAGATTGTGGCCCACTCAAGTGTCCAATTCGCTTGAAATTTCAGCAGAATGGGCTTTCTGTGATGATGAATTTGATAAGCAGTTTGGATTTTCAAATACATGAAACATATGTATGATAGATGGTCAATTCCGACCTCCTTATAAACTCATTTTATAAGAAAGGGAGACAACAGCTTTTCTGAGAAATGAGAAGTTGTTGCAACCAAACACACCATAAATCTTCATCTGATCACCTCTTATACCCAACCACTATATGTAATCTTAGATGAGCTAGCAAAATGGATAGACGGCATGGATTTTTTATCCATTCCGTCCATCTGTTTTACCAGCTCATTTTAGGGTATGTAGCAAAAATTTAAGCATATTCAAATCTCATGTGGACCACACCACAGGAAATACTGTGCATTGAACACCTAAGATTGAAAAATTCGTGGGGGCCACAGAAGTTTTGGATGAACCTGATATTTGTGTTTTCCTGTCATCCACGCGTTTTTGACCTAGTGATCAGGTTGGATGACATATAAACATCATCACTGTAGGCCCTAGGAAGATTTCAACGGTGGACGTCATTATCCCCACTATTTCCTGTCGTGTGGTTCGCTTGACGTGTTATGCTCCAATTTTGGGCTCACATTAAAAAATTATCTGAAAAAACGGATGGACGGCATGGATAGGACATGAATCCACGGTGGGGCCCACAAAGTTTACTCAGTACGCTGCAATGTACTGAGTTGGTACCGATTCCGCTTCCGTCCAAATTGAGACGTACGCTACGCTGCCGTGGGCGCGAGTTGCGTGTAAGCCCGGCCACATGAGGGCATGTAACCCAAAGCTCTGTGGGTCCACCGAGATGTCTGTGTGACATCCATTCCGTCCATCAGTTTCACTATAGCCGAACAAAAATGAGGCAGATCCAAAACTAACGTGAGTTACACCACTGGAAACAGTTGGGATTGAACGCTCACCATCAAAACCTTTACTGGGACCCATAGAGGTTTCAGATCTGGATGATATTTGTTTATTACGTACATCCTGGTGAGAATCCCCTTATGAATGGATTGGATGGCATATATAAATCAAGGTGGGCCTTATGAAGGTTTCAACGGTCGGTATTTCCATCCCCACTACTTCTCATGGCGTGGCTGATTTAAATTTTATACCCACCTCATTTTTGGGATCGTTAACTGAAATCACCCCGCGAAACTGATGAACGGACTAGATTTCATAAGGATATCACGGTGAGCCCCACATATTTAAAGTAACAGGGGTTACAAGCAACTCGCGCGAGAGTTACAGAGTTGGAACGGATCAATACATCAGCGTGCCACGTCTCGTGTCATGTAGAGAAATCCATCCACGTCGTGTGGAGGCGGGTCCGATCAATTGCACCAAACTACCCACACAAAACGGGTCCACGTCGGGTTCGGGTTTCAAACGGACGCGATAACGCATTATCTGAACTTATCCTTCAGTGTATAGCTATTCACCCGAATCTCGGTCGGCCCCGAATAATCGGAACCGTCGGATCGTAATCAGTCTATGCACCGATAATTTTTTTATTTTTTATTTTTAAAGCAAAATAAAAGGCTGCGATTAAGAGATGAGAGAGAGGATGGACCTGTAACCAATGCCTCGGAGCTTTTCTTCGAGCCTTGTACGGGCTTTGAGGGCAGTATCGCCCATGGCCGTCCCTGTCGACGGTGAGATACGTGAGCGCAGAAAACAAGGCTCGCGCGTGTCGTGGAGACGGTGATGGTGGATCCTTCTCTTTCGGGCCACCTCCACTCCGGGTAGCATTCCCGCCATCGTTTTGCTAAATTGCGCACCTTGATTCTATTCTCGCAGGAATCAATTAAAGATAAAAAAGCAAATCGGAAAACTGGTTTTTCTTCCGGTTATAGTAGGGTTCTCTTCTAACGTACGCAGGTGGCGCGGCCGATTAGCAACAAGGCGTTTTTTTACTATCAATGTTTCTTCGTAAAATGAGCTTCCCTCTCACCTAATAAGGTGCACTGGTAGCGGATTTAACCCTGGATGCTTAGAATATTACGAAAATGCCATTTTCTTATTAGAAAGAGAGGTTAGGGATCGCAGTCCTTGTCTACCCCTGGATGTTTAAGAGAATTACGAAATATCACGGATCTCGATATTTTCAATGTCTGATGGTTTTATTGTCTCGCGATTTTTTCAAGATAAATGTCTAAATATTTAACTAAATTCACTTTTTACCCAATATTTTAAATTTCAAAATCATTTGTCAATTTATAACAAATATTTTGATATTCATTTATCAATTTATAATAAATATTTTGATATTTTATTTTAAGCATGAATTTCTTGATATTATCGCGAGTAAAAAGTAAAAATCCCAAAATATCCCGAGAACTTTCGATGAACGAGAATTGTACCGGTGAGAATGAGCTTGTACGGGAAATGATTCAGTAGAACGGTCTCCATCTAAACCGCATACAACCTACCTTCGTCAATGGCTGTAATAGGGGAGATGATCGATCGGTGCCGTCCATCTAGTGTACCCCACTGTGGATGGCCCAAAATTTGAAGACTTTACCGTCAGAAGATCTAATCTGTCACTACCTAGAGTGCTGAAAACGTTCACTAATTTTTTACCGTTAATTTAATGACCTGAAAATGGATGTATATCTGATTGGTATGATTTTCTTTCAAAATTGGACCATCCACAAAAAGATCACTAGATAAGCGTTCTGATTCGTCATCTTCTCAATCACTTGTGCGGTGGAAGGCGCGTTGCATGGAAGCTCCATGGAGTTGGCTGCACTGAGTCGTTTCTCAGAATATTCAGCGGGCGTAAAGCGTCGGGCGCAAGGGAAAGTCCTGTCAGGGAATATGTGGAGCCAATAAATATATATATATACACACACATACATGTATACACGGTTCATTTGTTTCCCGTGTCATTTTACAGGACGAGCCTAAAAAGTTAAGATTTCAAGTGAACCACGTTATAGGAAACAATGATCGTTGAATGCCCGTCATAGAATCTTTTAATGGTAGCGTAAATGTTTTGATCGAGCTGATATTTGTGTTTTCCTTTATTTAGGATTGTGGGATCTAATCAATTGGTTGAACTCATGCTCTAAAATAATACGACAAAATTGAATGAATGAAATGGATATAAAATAAATATATCGTGGTGGGACCACAATCATATCCATTGTCCTCATCATTTCTCAATTCTACAGAATTCACATCTCTTGTTAATGTGTTTTATCTTCCAATGACCTAAACCCATTTTATAATGGGTCTTATTTTGTTGGGTGGATACTAATTAATAGAAACTTCTAAATTGGATCATTTCAAGCTATTGATAATATAGGTGATTAGGTTTGTATATGGACGACCATGTAACCTTTTTTATAATCAAATGCTTAAAATTTTTAATATCAATTTCATATGAATTTGTTGAGAATGATTTTGATTTAATTGTATTTCAATCAATTGCCTGTAAAATAGATGTCCGAGATCATTATTACTTTTGAGCAACTACTGGTGTAGAGTGGACCAAACCCAATGAAAAATTTAGATAGGCATAAGAAGATTTTCATTTTAGACTTTGTGAAGTTCACTAGTCATTGTTAACACGTGTGTATAGTTATTAATTGAATTATATTGAGTTTTTTAACATTTGAGTTTATGTTTATTGATGTAATTGCTTCTTGATAATGTATGCATATAGACATTTGGATTGATCCTTACTGAGGTATGGTCAATATTCGTTGATTAAAGGCTTGGTCCGCTTCTTGCACGGTACAGGTTTTTATATGTGTATGCAAAAACGAAAGTTGTGCATATTGAAATAGATGCACATATGAGATGTACCTCCACTCTGATTTAAGAAATGACCATGATGATATCTCATAGAGATCTACGTCATTAGCTTCGTACCTATTCAGATCATGTAAGTGTATATATTGCAAAATGGATGAATCATTTATTGATTGGATAGATATTGTGTGATGATTATGTAGATGAAAAATGCTTGATTATTCACATTATATGAACAAAGCCAACATGATGCAAGACCAAATTACCTACAAGGTATAGATCAATTCTGATCTAATTGTTGTATACATATGCTAGTCCCACAGGTGACTTTTGTGTCTTAATTAGTAATGATGAGGTGATGCTACTTTGGTGTGCATTCTCAAAAACATGCACACAAATTCAACTAAGTTGAAATTATGCCAGAAAAGTGGCCAAATTAATATTTGGTCACGAGATAACTCAGAAAAAGATTGTAGATGATCGCACCGTGGTAATGATGCAAATGATACCTATTTAAGGTACAAAATTAAAGGAATTATAAGCACAACTAGCACTAGAGTAGTTGTCGAATCTGACACCCAATTCATCAAACTCGGACAGAGCATCTACATCTCAGACTCATCCTCTTGAGATTATATAGGTCGTGATGCGCGATATGCAAAGTGGGATTTAGGGTCTTCTTGATCAAACACGATATCAAGTTAAGCAATCACAAATTCAAGATTAAACTTTCAACAGGTGGATGATCAGTCTGATTGGGCACTTAAACAAGCTGATGGCTATCATTACTGAAAGAACGCTAACAATGCCTCAATCAAATGTTAATGTTAGCTTGGTGGGAAACTTGGCAACAGTTCCACCCGCACCTCCCCCACAATGTAATATTCATTCGGTTACAGTCTAGGAGATATGGAATGCTTTTATGCTATTGAGTTTAGTCGACCGAAATAGGAGGTCAGAAACCTTGTTCTTAGAGAAAGAAATTGGAGTATATCTGTGAGCAACCATTTCCAAGAAATCCACCATGATGAAGACAAAACTAGGTATGACTGAAACCACAACATCTTGATCGTGACTTAATCATGCAACTGGTCCGGGAAGTAGCAGGCTAAGTTTTCGGCCGTACAACTACTCCAGTCTACTATAATTCTTATTCAAAATAAATCGACCAACAATCTCTATTGTTGCGGTTAAATTTGATGTTTTCGAACATGATGGTCAAGTTCGACTAATATGATCGACTGTGATGATTTTCGACCAAAATGGCTAAACTTGACCAAGACCATCGACTTTGATGTGTTTTTACTAAGATGGCCGAGTTCGACTAAGACGACCGACTTTGATATTTTTCGACCAAGATGGCCAAGTTCGATTAAGGTGGTCGAATTTGATGTATTTTTATTTTTTTTTCAAGATAGTCGATTTCGACAAATACAGTCGAATTTAATATTTTTCGACCAAAATGGTTGAGTTCAACCAAGGCGGTTGAATTTAATGTTTTTTGATTAAGATAATCGAGTTCAATCAAGATGGTTGAATTCGACCGAAATGGCCGAATTCAATGTTTTTCGATTAAAATATTCGAGTTTAACCAAGATAACCAAATTTAATGTTTTTCGAGAAAGATAACAGAGTGCAATTAATATGACCAATTTTGATGTTTTTACTTAGTTGAGCTGTCGCATTTATTCCACTAAATGATGAACCAATATCGCTTTCACCTTTTCAACCAAAGGCGAGATGATGTGGGGGTAATGTTATACCTTATTTCAACCTTCCTTTGACTTGTGATAGTCGCAAAACTCAGAATTCAACGCCGGTAACTTACGAGTCACAAGTCAAAAGACCATGATCTTAAATGAGTAAAATAGCTTAGTTAAAAACAAACAATGCATAGGGTCTAGTTGTTTTTGGTTTTAATGGGCAGGCTTGGCCTAAACACGTACCAAAACATATAAAGGTCTCACTGGTAAAAGAAAAGGGAAAAAAAACAAAATAAGTATGTAGTTGGATTGATTCAATTTAAGTCATGCCCTCACCGTGGGGTCCACCTTGTTGAATCCGTTATATATCCACGCCCATCCATTTTTACGTATCATTTACGACGTGGTCCCAAAAAATGAGAAGATCCAAATCTCAGTTGGACCACACCACATGAAAACCTGGTGATTGAAAGGCCACCACTAAAAACTACCTAAGGCGCACCTAGTGTTCGATGCGTGTATTTGCCATCCAACCTATTGATGACATAAAAGAGACGATGAAGGGAAAATATAAAGATTAATTAGCTTTATCCAAAACTTTTATCTCCCAATATAAGCTTTTAATGGTCAATCACCAAAACTCCTGGTGGTATGGTCCGGTTGAGAATTGGATCTGCTTGAACAACGAATGGACGGCATAGATGCACAACACATTTATCAAAGGTGGGCCCCATAGGCCAGCATAACACACACTAACGTGTCGTCCACGAAAAGCCGAAAATGATACGGTAATTTTTTATTTACCACCAATGAAAAACAGCAGGAGAGAAAAGCGGATTCAGTGGCAGTTTCGTAGTTTATTGAGAAAGCAGATGTTATTTCGTAACTGAAAAAAGCGTGGAAGCTTCCTTAGCCCGACCCACTGTCACGTGAGTAAATTTCCAGGAGCTTGCCTCGCAAATGGAAGGCACAAGGTAACCACAAACGTTGAAGCGATTCGCGCGAGTGTAGATAAATATCACCTTTCGCAGCACAGGATATTAAGTTCAGTGAATATGAGAGATCCTGGCCACTCATTGCATGGCCCCAGTGTAAATATTCCACCCTTATAATCAAGGTTCACTCATCATCATATATAATCATGAGACGTCTACCAGTTTGATGCTCCATTTAGGGCGTTTAAAAGTGGGACCACCTGAAGAATGGTCCGGATCTCTATCGAATCTGCCACGTAGACACTGCTGCCGGTGGTCTCTTTGAAATCTTACTCGTGCAAATCGCATGCTATTTTTTGTTGGAATCAACACTTTATCTAAATAATCTGGCTGAGTATAACGCTTGATACGCAGGCACTTAAAAGTAGTACACGTGGCATATATCAACCAAAATTAAACTGACTAAATTGTGCGACAGATTTTTCTAGATTAAATTTCAAAACAAAAATCGATGAGAATTTACTATCATCTATTTCATGGACACTTGTTTTTTGAAATAAATATCAGTGTGTAATTTTCATTTCAACCATCCAATAAATGATCAGAATTTATGGATAGAAGTAATTTTCACTTTATGGTATATCTAAAATTTTATCTATAATTTGGATGGTGTAGATTAAATTAATTCTGCACCAAGAATGCACTTCCTTAGTAATTTATAAGTGCACGCGTATGATATTTTAAACTACGCCGGCGTATAAGACGGTTTCTCTTTGAATTTGACCGCTGAAATGATCCCGAATCCCATTCGATTATAGTGGATTTTTGAGAACGCGGAGCGGAGGAACGCAATCCGCGTTTTTTTTTTTTTTTAAATTTTAAAATTATAATTTTGATCGCGGATAAACTGGAAGCGGATTGGCTGGTGTACCACACACTAGCTATATAGCCGCGGTGGGTACGTGTCGTGCGAAGACGAGCGCTGACGCTCCTCGAGCTCGGGGTTGTACGAACGGTTCAAAGGAGATCAAAGTTACATGCCCCAAGATGATGTATTTATTATATCCACACCGTTCATCTATTTGTCGAGATCATTTTAGACTACTATCCAAAAAATGAATCATATACAAAGGCAACTCGACCACACAACAAATAGTAGCAGAGATAATGATTCTTATTGTCCAACAATTTGTAGGCCCACTATCACGATTTATTTTACATCCAATCTGTTAATAAGGCCACAAGGACTTGAATGAAGAGGAAAACAAATTTCATATTGATTCAAAATTTTAATGACCCCAAAAAAAGTAGTTTCAATGGTAGACGTTGATTCCCCCACTGCTTTTTGCAGTATGGTCCAATTGATGGTTACATTTGTCTTATTTTTCGACATGCTAGTCAAATGGATGGTTAATTTGGATATAACATATATCTTATGATCAGGCCCACAGAATTTACTGACGTCAATACACCACAGCTGGTGTGAGGTACACCAGCAAATCCTCATCCGGATAAACTACTGGCAGATCAAGTTGGCTGAAGTGACGTCACCAAGTTCCGTTGATGGTGGGACTTACCACGACGTGTGTGCTGTATCCACGCCGTAAACAGACGGAGAAATTCGGATCCTTTGCTTATCATAAGCGTAGAAATTATTGATTTCCTACATCATGATTGGCCGAATCATTGCTGTATTAAATGCAGTTTATAATAATGTGATCTAATTAGATTTTAACCAGCGTGATCTTCGGATCAAGATTCCATTTATAGATATCATTTTAAGTCATTGGATAAAAATTAAGGCAGATCCAAATGGAGCCCCCCAGCACATGAAACAGTGGGGAGAGTGATGACCGCCGTTCAAACATTGCTTTGTTCATGCACGACCATGGTTCAGCGATCTACACCGTTAGTATTGACCAACTTGCAACGGATAGGTGATACCAAAAATCTTTCTCGGGATAGATGATTCTTACCCTTGCACCAGTGTCCTAAATCAACGGTTAGCTAACAATAGTGAAATCTAATAAAATAATAGTTGCAGATGGGACAGCTAGAATCATCCACTCTGGAAAGCATTGAGAATACTCGATCCAACGTGGGACCCACCGTATCAACTGTCTGGATCACCGATGCATCAGGCGACTATTTACCGTTTGAATGTATATATCCTAACCATTGAATTTCTTTCCTTTTTTCATCTGGATGTTCGATTGATGTGGTATTTTCTTTCCCGATGGTTTGTTTCTTGGCCACCAATTGAATGGTTGGGATTTTTCATTTGGTAAATGATTATTTGATGGGCCAACAAAGTGAGGTTGATTGGATGGATGGTTCGGATGCCTCAACCATAATCCCCACTTTTAGGGGCCATGGTTTGGGATCCACGACGTTAATTTCGAGGAACTTGCAATAGATGGGTAACCCATAAAACCATTCTCAAGTTAGAGGAATTCTGACCCTTGATCAGGGTCCTATAAATCAATGCTTAGCTAGTAATAATGCAATGGGATAAAATAATAGTTGTAGGTGAGAAAGATAGAATCATCCCACCTGGAAAGTATTGGAGACAGAGTCCACGGTGGGGCCACCCAATCAATGTCTGGATCACCAAATCCTCAAACCTCCTTCATTGTACAGAAAGGATGCATCAGGACACTATTCACGGCCGCGATGTATCAAGAAATTCAGAACCTCATGATTAGGGGCTTTCAATGGTCGGGCCGCGTCAAGGTCCGGCCCAAGCCTGGCCCACATAGTAAATACTGGGCTCGACCTAGTCTGGGCATTTAATGGGCTTAAACAAACAAACTTGAGCCAACCCATGAAACCCCATGTGGGCCTGGCCTTGCTGATTGCTCTTAGATACAGCCCGGGTCCAGCCCAAATATTAAACGGGCTAACTCCATGATGGAGGATCCTAGCCGTTGAATACCCTCTTTTTCTTTTTCTTTTTGTTTCATTTGGATATGGATTGCTCTGGTCTTTCCTTTCCTGACCATTTATTTCAAGGCCACCAATCTTTGAGAATATATGAAGAAGATTTTATAATAATACAGCTGGAGTATAGAAGCAGTTACAGAACATATGACGGGATTATAGGCAAGAAGAGTTAAGACTTGTGAAATGGTTGCAACAACCGTCAGAACATGGGAAGTATCTAGATGGCCAAATTAAGACTATAAATAGCAAATGGATTCAACAAAAAAATTTGTCTCGTACCAACCCAATCAAACCCATTATATCTTTCAATTACCATAATTTACATTCCTTAAGTGTAATCACTCTTTATTTTTGTAAGTCAATTACATTTCTCGGTGTAATCATTTACTTTTTTCTAATTGTTTACATTCAATAGTGTAATCCGTAACGTTAATCAAGTAGCTGGTAATCTTAGCTGTAATTTGGATCTATGCTCATATGATAATCTTTGTTGTAATCTGTAGCATTAATCAAGTAGCTGATATGTTGATATTCGTGGGTAATTGGGCTGATCATATTCCTTCCTTTGGTTGTCTGAAATTGGACGGCTAGAATAGAAAAACCATTGGATTGGTCTTTTCTCATTGAGCAATGAAGGACATCTTGCTAGTTTTATCTGGCACGGATAGCTAGGAACATGTTCAAAAGACTCGGCAACTCAAACTGACTCCTGGTGTTGAGATAAGCATCTCGACCGAGTCTGAGTCAACTCAGATGAGTCAAACTCACTGGGTCTTAAAACCATGGCTGCAAAACACAACAATCCACTATGTTAGAATGACTTCTATTCTTTCTCGTGTGTCCTCAAAAGTCAATTCTTTCTTAGATTACTTGATGGCCCACCTTGTAAAACCTCACAATACAAATATCAAAACTCACAATTCATTCAACCAAAAATAAAGACTAGAGAGAATGGACATTTTAATGTTTGAAAAACCTATCATCTTTTTATCTATTACAAGTTTCAAATGTATCACGTGTGTAACTGTCTAAATTCCTCGCATGTGCCACCGTCAATCTTCAAATACCAACACGTAAAACATATAAATGCACCATCATCTATATTTACCTCTATATGCACCACTCCACATGTATCCTGATGTTGCTGCCCACCAGCGTTGTAAGATCCTAACTCAAGTGTGCACGCTGTTTCTTTAAGTCACGCAGTCCTACTGGTCGAATCCAGGCGGGTCGAGATGGGCCTACACATCACGGTGGGTCGATACATTGGGCCGCACCATTAGCCTAATATGTACATCACGGTGGGTCGCATCATTGGGCCGCATCAATGGGCGTCAATCCAATAAGTGGGCCGCATCAATAAGCCGCACTAATGGGCCTTATACACATCAAGTGGGTTGCATCAATGGGCTGCACCAATGGGCCTCGTACACATCAAGTGGGTTGTACCAATTGGCCGCACAAATAGGTAGGCCCTATACATGCAGCAGATGGGCCCCACTAGATGATTAGTGTGGATATAGCATGCATACGTCTAGTGGGTCACACGTCCCACGGACGGTGTGGATAAAACATACATTGATGCCGGCCCTCTATGATCTAGACGGTTAGGATGGAACATATGAGGTGGGCTCTGCTCACGGGATCCAAATACATTTCGATGGGCCTTAACCCATGGGCCTTGAATACATCTCAATGGGCCTCAGCCCATGGGTCCTGATATATATCATAATGGGCTGCCTCACGTCCATGACTCCCATGAGAGAGCTAGTGTGGCCCACCTCCCTATCTCTCATCTCCACCATCTAAGGATCATCTCCACCGTTGAAGTTATCTTTTTGGGGCTCTATCATGCATTGGCGGAAGAAGGAAGAAGAGATCTCCAGGTGGGTGATCTTTATTATTATTATTTTTTTTGTGATTTAAGGGCCCACATATGATGGGACCCTTCTTGATGTATATCTTGTACCAAAGAGGGATCCATCTTGATGTGATTTAAGGACCCCCCGTTTGGACGTGTCTGTTTGGAGGAAGACACAAATATCAGCTCCATCCTAATAGTGGGTGGCCCACCTACGTGGACTCACCTTGATGCAACTGTCCATATATTTGGACATGTACCCATCTGCTGTGTTGACAGCAGCAAGTTTTGTGGGTCTATATCATGAGGTATGTGTAGGACCCACCCCAAGCTACACCATGATGTATGAGTTTTGTACCCATGCCGTTTATCAGGAGCGGGACCCACACGAGGCACGTGTGGTGTCCACATCGTCCATCTAGGACGATGGGACCACCGTGAGAGATGGGTGTTTTCACTCATACCGCCAGCCTCCCTGGACGTAGGTTGGGAAGGACAAAATAATAATAATAATAAAATAACATATCAGTTTGATTCAAGAATTCTTGGTGGGCTACTCATGCAGGCCCCACATTGATGTATAGCTTTAATCCACACCGTCCACCCTATTTTCCAGTTCATTTTAGGCGTTGAGCCAAAAAATGAACCCAATCCGACTATCTGGCTGGCCATACTATAAGAAATAGTATTTCCTACCGTTAAAACCCACTTGATGATTGTACACACTGAAACATGCCTAATATTGGGCTTGTTTTGGTCAGTCTGGAGCCATGGGATGCAATGGCTGGGTCAGATTCTTCAGATGTGGGCCCCACCTAGTAAAATCCATAGAAAAATAAAAATTAAAAAAAAAAAAATAAACGAGGCATGCAGCACATGCTGCTAGCGCTGACCTGACACGCAGCAGCGTCTGCGTGGACGCTGGGCGGGCAGAGACCCACGGCCCTAATTGTGGGCCCCACCATGATGCATATGGAGCATCCACACCGTGCCTTTGATGGACCCCCTTAAATCAGTGGGTCATCCCAAAATTCAGCCGTTCACGGCACTTAGGTGGCCCACATCATCTTGAATTATGTGAAGATCTGCTTAACCTATAAAAGCACTTTGCTGTGAGGGCCAGTGTGATGTTTGGGTCTTGTCCACACCGTCTAGATGGCTAGATGGTGGGACCCACCATTGATGTATTTTATATCTACGCTATCTATCAGGTGGACCACTGCAGAAACCAGTGGAGATTGAACGCCCACCATTGAAACCCTTTTTGGGCAATAGAAGTTTTGAAGCTATATAAAATTTGTTTTTCCTCATAGTCCAAGTCCACGTGACCTTATGTACGGATGAAATGAAAATAACGTTATGGTGGGCCCCACGTGGGACCCACTTGCATGGAAACAGATTGGGTACTGTACCACACACAGCTATATATATAGCTGCTGTATTGACGTCGGCGCCCATGTGGGACTACATGATGTGTGTATCTTATGTCCACGTTGTCCATCCGTGGATCAGACCGTTCATCTAGTGGGACCCACTGATGTTTGTCTTATCCACACCGTCCTTCCAGACATGGGTCTGGGCGGTGAACCATCTCATTTAAATAGTAATAATAATAATAATAATAATAATAATAAAATAAATATAAATAATATTATATATATATATATATATACATAGACAAATATCTAATGGGCTCCCCACGTGGGACCCACCTGTTGAATGAAGGCAGACTCACACCAGCAGGCAGCTGGTGTGATTGACCAGAGCAAGTTCTGGTGGGTCACACTTTGATATACGTGATGCAATTGCACCATCCAGCAGGTCTGGATGGTGGGACCACCTCGATATATGTTTTGATCCACGCCATCAGTACATGGGACGTGTGGACTCACCTTGATTGGATGTATTTTATCTTCGCACCGTCGAGCACAGCAGATGGACGCACCTTGATGTATGAGGTCTGCCTTGACGAATATGTTGTATTCACATTGTCTGTCCATTTTGATGGACGTATGGCCCACCTTGATGCATGCATTCTATATTCACACCGTCCAGTAGCTACTGGATGGTGGGGCCCTCCCTATTATACGTTTATTATGTGTTGTACAAGCATACCGTCCATATGCAGTATAAGCCGGCATGATGTATTTATTTATCCACACCGCCTAATCTCTGGACGTGGGATGGGGAACCCATGTGACATATGTATTTCATTTCATGCAATCCATCTCTGTAAGGCCCACCTTGATGTATCTATTGTACATATGGATCCCTCATGATACATAAGTTTTATATCCATACTATTCAACTATTTGGATGGGATGCGCCAAGATATATATACATACATACATATATATATATATCCACGTCATCCAGGGCAGGCAGCCCATTAAGATGTATTCAAGGCCCATGGGTTAAGGCCCATCGAAATGTATTTGGATCCCGTGAGCAGAGCCCACCTCATATGTTCCATCATAATCGTCTAGATCATAGAGGGCCAGCATCGATGTATGTAACGCCCTGAAATTTAGGGGTCGAGCATAACTCAGCTCCTGAGTTTCAAAACATCACTTATGCAACATATTGAATGATGGATATATGTTGTCTGTATGAGTGCATAAAACATGGAATAGATTAAGCCAAACTGCTAATATAATTCAGGGATAAGTGAAGAACGCAAGCGGAAAACTTAAAAAAATATAAGTGTACATGTGCACATCCCTGAAATACATATACATACCAGGTCGTGTTACAAGTGTTACTATCAAAATTACAAGTATCAAATTACATCATTTAATCCCAAAAGAAATCCCAGCATCCCGCGCATCAGAACAAGGCTCACTAGAACCCGTCTGAAAACTGCATGAAAGAAAATACAGCCTTATCATCCTCGATCTCCTGCTCTGCCTCAGAGGTCGCATCAACATCTGGTGTTTAAACACCGTCCCAGAACGTGGGAGTGAGTGATCAACTCAGTGGAACAATAAAGCAAAGGTTAACATGTTATCAATTCAATCAAGCAGTAATAATAAAGCAGAATAATCAAACATGTCCTAAGTACTCTTGTTAATGCAAGGATGTATGTAGAATGATGCGTGCCCTCACGCGTACACCCTTAACGTCTTCATCTTACGTTACGCATGACATCGCCTCAAAGTGCTCCACGTCTACAAAGCACATGCAAATGCGGTGCATGAACATGATTACCAAGTTGCTATTAGTCCTTTTCATACAGCAGGATTGGGAAGTTAAGGTACCTTCCTCATATCAACGTCCAAACAGTGATCCATTCTAGGGTCGTTAGTCCTAGATCATCTCATACGATCATATGGTTTCAGGTCATTGCAAAGGGCTCGCCACCAATCAATGCACGCCTGTCACACCTTCATTACTACAATAAGGCTCGTCACCTTAATGTGGTATCTAGGCATGCTCGAGGTCACTACAAAGGGCTCGTCACCAATCAATGTAGGCCGACAGCACTAATATAGTGTCCCATACCACCATAATCGGCTCACGAGTTTGGTTGCTCATTGGTCACTACGGGGAGGCTCATCACCCCAGCGTAAGCCGATAGCTCGACCACGGTGTCCCATACCACCATGTCCGGCCCATGAGTCTTAGCGGATCAAGGTACAATGGTTAACAGGATTTGCAATGGTAAGTTTGGTACCTTAGATTCAAACAATAGCGTCCATACATGATGAACATACATCGGACAATCGGGTTACTTGACGAACTCGACTAGCACGAGCGCACGTTGGGTTGAACGACATAGAGTGTGCAAACACTCCGTGTGGCTAAACCACTGCCGACAACTCTAATACGACTCGGGTTCATCTAACACGTCCTTTGTGGCGAAAGCAGCCTCAGCCACCATCTCAAGGTTGATTACCGATTTTTTGGACTAATTCATAGTCCTAAACATATTCCACTACAACAGATATTCATATCAACAATTGAGAATAGTAATGGAACAACAACTCAAATCATGTGGTTATAAGCATTTAAAGAATATCAACTTAACATGGATTTTACACATAAGTAATGCTTGAAATTAAACAACAAGGAATGTAACTTGCATGAAGGAAATCATACACGCTAATAGGAGAGTTGAGAATCGCTTCTCAACGCCCATACTAGGTTGATATATTACACCTTAGATCATTCAGACATTTCTACAAACACTTAGAATACATAATACAACATACATGATGTATGTTGAAATACACGCATTTGGACAATTCCTTCTGCCAAGGAGTTGTCACACATACATCTAGCATAAATACACAACAAATAATCATGGCAAACACATGTGCATATTTTATACATATACGGCACTTCCTACATATACATAGAATACACGAATCTCAATATATCACATGCATATCAGGAACGCAACATAAATATAACATTTGACATGTGAAATATCATCCATAACAAGAATAAACCATTAGCTGGCATTGAAAGCCTTGAAAACCATAACCTATACAATTAAAGTCCGTACCTTAAACCAGAAATGGAACACCGAACTGATTCAGACGAGATGTCTTCGTCAACGGCGACTAAATAACCTAAGACAAGCATAGAAATGAGCTACAACAACACAAAGACTATTCTAAGCTCTAAGACAGATTAGGGTTAGGTTAACTTACCCAAGGATGAACTTCGAATTGCTGGAAAAACGATTCAAAAGTTAAGGTTTAAGGATGAAGAAGAACAGGAAAGAATCTAAGATGATTCACCAACTTCTTTCTCACTTTCTCTCTCTTTTCCTCTCTCTTTCTTAGTTAGGGTTAGGAAATTCGTATGGAAAATAGAGCTAGGGTTTTAAGGTCTATTTATAGGCCTAACTTCGATGGAAATAACCTCAAGGCCAAGGTATACTTAGGTTATAACCAAAACAGGCCTCTCTCGATCCAACGGAGCACTTCTGGTGGGCCTTTTTTCACGAAAGGTCGGACTTAAGCTCACTGACCATGGATCTAGGTCAAGCTGAGATTTCGTACCGATCGGATCTTCAGATCAGCCGTGGCGGACCATACTTAATTCAACGGTCACCGAATCTTGATCAGGCCCACAAGCACAAGGACATGCCTGGGCCATCTTTCCTGATTAGAGGGTGAAATTGGGTCAGAATCCAACGGTCAGATTGCTTAAAATCATCACGTAAGCGACACGACTCAGATTTCATAAAATCTTATTTAATTTCTCACCGTTCTCACACTCTTCACTCCGGACTCAGATAAATCGACCCAGAACATCATCTGGATTCGATTTTTGAGGTGATAGCCAAGTCCAACATGGTGACCAATACAACCTAAGATCATCGCCATCGGACTTTCGACGTGCGGTCCAGGTCCGATCCAAAACTTCCAAAAATTCCCACGAGCAACTGGATTTAGCGATGAATCCCAGATTTCAGAGTAACTAGCGCTCATTATTCTACAGATTTTGAGTCATGCAGATCAAATTTAAAGTGCTTGATGCAAATTTCATAAGCAATCAAGTTTAGCGCTAATTACCCCAATTAACTACTAAGGAAAAATAGAGGCAGTACTCGGGTCTTGGCACAAAATTTCTCGGGTTATTACAATGTATGTTTTATCCACACCACAGATGTCCCTGGGTGAAAATTCATAAACCTCCGTGGCCAGGAGACGTCCCAACGTCGAGACCGAGTGGATATATGAGCGCATGAGGGCCGTATACTAGTAGGCCGCGTCTCCCACTGTGTCGTGGTCGGTTGAGAAGGAGTGTGACCTTACCCGCCTGAGTGAGGGGGCAATGTCTACGTTGAGTTTGACCAGCTTGAGGAATGGGTCCGCTATTGACGAGCCGGGCCCGATATTGGCAGGAGGATAGTGAGGTCTCTTCCACTTACCCAGTTGTGCGCTCGGATAAGGGCGGCAAGCTGGCGTAGAGTGTTATAGACCCCGATGATGATTCCAGAGAGGAACCGTACTGATTTGTGGACTTATTGAGTAGGAATTGCATACTTATTCATTCATTTCATTCACTATCCACTTGGGCTGGTGGTGCGCAACTAATTATTGTGTGCCTTCGCATGGCCAGGATTTCGGTTGGGTGCGTGACTAACCTGAGATCAGGAGTTTACCACATTGGGTCTGACTATCCAAATTTAAGTATGAGACTGGTTTGGATAGAAGTCCCTTGTGATAGAACCCATAGCCTGCGATACTACGTACTACCATCCTGACTTCACATTCTAGCATGGTCGTTACATTTGCACCGCATATTGCATTACATTCATGGCATATGACATTTTGGGTTAATGTGTTTCTGCATTATATGGTCTAGATACGACTGATCCTATTTATGGACTCATCAGGAATTTTATATTGTATCGCATCCTTGGCATCTGATACCTGGCTCTTTACGACTCATTATTTGCATAGCTGTTCTATATTGTGTATTCTGATATTTATTGACTCATGGAATTGTCCGTATTTCCACTTACTTTGTTATCATATGATTTATGATCTTGTCATGATCTTGTCAGTATTTCTGTTTACCCTGATAATTCATG
Source organism: Magnolia sinica (assembly GCF_029962835.1). NCBI lineage: Eukaryota > Viridiplantae > Streptophyta > Magnoliopsida > Magnoliales > Magnoliaceae > Magnolia > Magnolia sinica. Next base: position 104,255,584 of record NC_080578.1, on the reverse strand, counting down.
ATCTTGTCAATAATTCTTCTTATTCCGATATGGTACGATTTATGAATTACTAGTATTTTCGGTATTGTATGACTATGGCATTGCGTTGAATACTTGGCACTTACCTTGTGCACACACTTACACCACCCTCTAAGCTTTTTATAAGCTTATATACGATAGATGCATGCAGGTAATGTTAGGTTGCAGCAGTGTTGAGCTTGGAGCGTGCAGCGGGATTACGGCACAAGACGTGGATGGTCCAACCTGATTGTATTCAAATGTTTATATTAGTGGATATATGATGATGATGTTGCCTTTGTGATTTGGGTATGCTTGTGGTTATGCTTATTGTGGTTATGCTTATTACGAGTTAAATGTACAAAAAAAATCCTCCTTGTAGCATCCCAGGATCGGAATCTGGCGTATGAACGCAAGGAGCCAAGAATGGGGTACTGCGGAGGCTGTCAGCACCGAATTCGGTGATTGGAAATTTTGAGAGCCCGGTTTCTGAGTTTGGGGCGTGACAGTCATCCTGCAACATATTAGACCCCGATGATATTCTTTATGATAGAACTATATTGGATATGTGGACTGGATATGAACATTGGCATTACTTAGCATTTTTATTGGCATCGGCTGTTTAAACCTTATTGCATTGCATACCTTGGTACAATTCCTTGCATTATAGCTTAGCCTCGATAGGCTAGCGGCATTAGTATTGATCATGTTTCCCTTATGCATTCCTTATTTTCTCCTGTGCACTATTGTCACACACCTTCACCACCCTCTAAGCTTTCTATAAGTTTATGCATGATTGATGCGTGCAGGAAATCCTAGGTCGACGTTGTAGCGGAGGAGTTGTGGATTTGGATTGGTGCGAGCTGAGGACCTGTTGTAGACCCTTCCTTCCCTCTTTCTATATTATATATTTCCTTTTAACCCTTGTACCTGTAAAAGTTTAAATTCTTAGTGAATTTTACAGCGTGTTGCTTATTTATCTTTTGAGATTTACTTGCTATGATCTTGGGTATGCTCGATTTGGTTTGGAATAGTGTTATGAAAATCCTCCTTGTAGGATCCTAGGATCAGAACCTGTGCTAGAAGCCGAGAATGGGGTGTTACGGAGGCTGTTGCGGCCGGAACTGGCTATCGGGTTCCTTGTGAGTCTGGTCACCGAGTCTAGGGCATGACAAGCGTGTTCACCTTGAATGCCCCACCATGTGGGATCCAATCATGGGTCCTATCATGAAGTATATGTTGAATCCATGCCATCTATCCGACTCTTTCTCTCATTTAAACTGTTGAGCCCAAAAATGAAGCCAATATTTACCTAATGTGGGCCACACTACAAGGTACAAGGGGCTAGTAAGCCCAGCATCATGGACACTTTGCATGGGGAAGACATAGGTGGGTTTCCACTCTTGGGACCCTCGTAATGTATTTATTAAATCCACACCGTCCATATATTTTTCATGCTCATTTTAGCCATTGAGCACAAAATTCAGGCTAATCCAACCATCATATGGACCATGTTACAGGTGACAGTGGGTTGTATCACCCCCTCATGTTACTGCATGCGAACGTGGTGGGGAGGGGTGTCCCACTCACAGACACACCTTGATGAATATGTTGAATCCACCGTCCACTCGTTTCTCCATGTAATTTTGGGCTATGGGCCGAAAAATGAGGCAGATCCGAGTCTTGAGTGGGTCGCACGGAGGGAAACAAACTCATGCTGTTGAATCTTCCAAGGCGAGCGGACACCCAACGTGGGTGTGGAGTGTGACCCACTCGTGGGATCTCCATATGTATGCGGCTTATCCACTTAGTTCATCCATTTTGCTAAATCATGTTATGCCATGGGCCCAAATATCAGGCATATTTGAATTTCAGTCACACTGTACCTAAGGGAAAAGTGGGCAAGGAGTACTGCCCATTTTTCAGCACATGGGGCCAACTTGTGGGACCCATCTTAATGTTTTTATGCCATCCACGCCGTTCATACTTTTCTTTAGACTGTGTTAGGCCATGGTCCTAAGTTTCAAATTGATCCAGATCTTAGATGGGCCACACCATAGGGAAGTGTGGCAGTGGAAACCCCATTGGACTTGGAATTCCTTGATTTTGGAATCCCATCGACTTGGGATTTCCTAGATTTCGAATCCCATGGACTTGGGAATCCCTTAATTTGGGATCCCTTGTATTTGTGGCTCTCTTGGACTTGGGATTCCTGGAATCCCTTAGTTATATTTGGCACCCAGGATTTAAAATCACTATAATTCAAGTTAATGCAAGATGTATTTGCAGGGGTTTGAAATTAATTATTAAATCAAATTTTAAAATCCCTAATAAGTGTACGTATGACACTATGGTTGTATTAAATACGTTGATGCAATACTTTGCCTGAAATGATGAAAATCCCAATACTCAAATGGGCCACAAGCATAGTATCACATCTTAGTGACTAAATAATGATTTGTAACCGTCGGTTTACGTCAACAATGTTCAGACGATGCAGATCGTCTTATTAAAGTAATTAAAGTGATGCCATTGATAATCAGTTTGTTTCAGGATATCATTAGTGGGCCATGTGCCCAATAGATTAGTAGCCTAATGGCACACATGTTGTATATATAGGTGTCCATTCGGGTCATTCCTAGTGGACCCTGCCTTAGTATATCTATTTTATCCATGCCTTATGATGTGCAAGCTACATATGGAGTCGGTGTTAGTCTAACATGGGCCACAACACATTTACCTCTATGTTTCTAGTGGGGTCTGTCGTTCGAGTCCCGCTCTCTATGTATGATGTGCCAATTAAGGCCGATTATTGCATGATATGTCTGATAAGAACACACTGATAACATGCTTTTAGTGTAATGATATCATGCCGAGTTATATGCACCACCTAATGTCTCATTTAAAAGTTTGAGAGACATAAGCATTTAGGACCCACTATCATATATAATAGTTAGCTTCTTCCTAAATGGGCCTCTTCAATTCTATTGATATGTTCAAACTCAGGCCCAATCTATTTAATTTTATATTGACAAAACACTACCAAACCACATCCACTTTGGAAATGGGTCGGCTTAATCCTTGACATCCCATGTTAAGTTCAATCAGTTTGGCGAGTTAGGTCAAGTTTTTGCTGACCCTACCTACATGGTGTGGAGGACTCTAACCATCCTTAGTACTACAACATCTCATTTTAATAAATATGTGAAAGCCAACAAATCTACGCATTTAGGACTTGTTTAGACACACTTCCGCAAAAGCGCTTCCAATCTGCCATAAAGTCTAAAGTTGCTCAATTGCTGAAGCCCAAACCTAGCCCGAAATCTATCAGGCAACACATTCTAGGCCCAAGACCAATCCATTAATAACGAGAGGTGGGCATCGAGCCGGACCGATTTGGGGCTGATCTGACTTAATCCGGTTTTGAAATAGGCCTGACCTAAACTCGACCCGACTTGATACGAGTCGGGCATGCCTATCCCGATCCGAATCCACGTCAGGCTTGGACCAATTTAGACCAAGTCTGACCCAATGACAAGTACCGAGTCGAGTCGAGTCAGCACCGAGTCGGGTCGAGTGCAGTGGTGGGTATCCACAGGCTGAAGTCACAACTCAAAACCTGTAGCTCTCCATCACCTACAGAGCATCTCAGATCTGAAATGTCATATATGAATTTTTTCTAATATATATGTATGAGTTGAGTTTCGGAACGAGTTGGGTCAGTATCGAGTTAGTTTACGGGTCAAGTCGAGTTACTTGGTGACTCGAACTTTACTCAGTTTGAGTTCGGATTAGACGAAATCAACTTGATTCGGATCAACTCACCCACTCGATTCGGATCGAGTCAGAACTAAATGAGTCGTACAAGTCGAGTTTGCCGAGTCGAGTCATCCCGTAACCAGCTCTATTGATAACCTATAAGGTGGCTCGGGTCAGGTAGGGTTCAACCCAAGCACAACCCTTTTACATAAACATGTCAAATTTCCAGCCTCCACCCATTTAGCTTGCCTCGAGCTCACCTCAAAAACAGGTCAGTCTAATTGACCCACAGCCACCCCTAATCGAGTCACACTCACCAGCCATTTTTGAGTTTCAAGTAGACTAAACTCACAATCCTGTCGAGTCGAGTTGACTCAGCCTTATTCCAAGGCGTGCCACCAAGCTTTAGAACTATGATTGGACTGGCCTTATTTTTACACCAGATCATATTTAAGGTGCGACCCATCTAATGTACGGCTCATAGGCCGCGAGGCATAAGGGTGAGGTGGAAGAGGGTGCTATGAAACCACGACGGTAGACTAATGAAATCAACCCATCAAAAGAAAAAAGTACCAACACATTGCGTAGAAATTAAGATTGAATATGGGTCCTACAATAAGGGCAATGTGAATGAACATTGAGCCATGGGAGAAGGCAATAAGAATGGTAGGTGTGGGAACATGGTAGGTTTATCACCATCTGTTTGGCCCGGTTCTCATCCAGGCAAACAGCACACACCACTTTCTCTGAATTCCTTCTGTCCACATGAATCGCCATTTCCATTCTCACCCCGCCCACACCAGCTTTGCTTGCACCGGCTGCATGGTCCGATTCTCCATCTCTGCTAGGCTTGTTTTTACTCCTTCTGCCATTAAGATAGAAATGCAAGTTCAGTATGCTAGTAGAGCTGGCATATATGATAAGGAATGCGAAATGCAAGTCGTAAACTAAGGGCATGTTTGGGTGTCATTGATAATGGGTTAAAAACACATTTTCTCCTCATCAGAAGCATACCAACGGCTGGATTTGAGCTTATGATCATTGCCAGCTTGGTAAGATTGTGGCCCACTCAAGTGTCCAATTCGCTCGAAATTTCAGCATAATGGGATTTCTGTGATGATGAATTTGATGCAGTTTGGATTTTTAAAAACATGGAACATATGAACATGTGTGTGATCGATGGTCAATTCTAACCTCCCTATAAACTCATTTTTTGAGAAAAAGGATACAACAGCTCTTTTCTGAAGAATGAGTACTGATTGCAACAAACACACTTGATCTGATCACGTCTTCTACCCAACCTCTTCGCCTATATGCAATCCTAAATGGGCTGGCAAAATGGATAGACGGCGTGGATGTTTTATCCATGCTGTCCATCCGTTTTACAAGCTCATTTCAGGATATGGGCCCAAAATTTAAGTATATTCAATGCAGAACACCTAAGGTTGAAAACTTCGTGCGGCCCACAGAAGTTTTGGATGAAGCTGATATTTGTGTTTTCTCGTCATCCACGCGTTTGTGACCTAGTGAGCAGGTTAGATGACATATCAATATCATTACTGTGGGCCCTTGGAAGATTTCAAGGGTGGACGTCATTATCCCCCCTGTTTCCTGTCGTGTGGTTCACTTTAAGTGTTATGCACCAATTTTGGGACTCATATTAAAAAATTATCTGAAAACCGGATGGACGGCATGGATAAGACATGCATCCATGGTGGGCCCCACAGAGTTTACTCAGTACCCTGCAATGTACTGAGTTGGTTCCAATTCCGCTTCCGTCCGAATTGATCCCACCACCCGTGCTCGTTTACGTAGGCTACGCAGCCGTGGGCGCGAGTTGCGTGTAAGCCCGACTGCAAGGAAGGCATGTAACCCAAAGCTCTGTGGGCCCACCAAGATGGCCTGTGTAACATCCACTCCGTCCATCAGTTTCACCGTGGCCGAAAAAAAAATGGGGCAGATCAAAAACCAACGTTAGCCACACCACAGGAAACAGTTGGGATTGAACGCTCACCATCAAAACCTTACTGGGACTCATAGAGGTTTCAGATCTGGATGATATTTGTTTATTTCGTACATCCTGGTGATAATCCCCTTATGAATGGATTAGATGGCATATATAGATCAAGGCGGGTCTTATGAAGGCTTCAACGTTCATCCATCCCCACTGTTTCTCGTGGCGTGGCTGATTTAATTATTTAGATCCACTTCATTTTTAAGATCAAGTACTGACATACACCCGCGAAACTGATTAACGGACTAGATTTCATACGGATATCACGGTGGACCTCACATATTTAAAGTAACTGGGGTTACACGCAACTCGCGCGAGAGTTACAGAGTTGGAGCGGATCAATACATCATCGTCGTGTCCCGTGGAGAAATCTATCCACGTCGTGTGGAGGCGGGTCCGATCAATTCAACCGAACTACCCACACAAAACGGGTCCACGTCGGGTTCGGGTTTCAAACGGACGTGATACTGATAACGCATTGTCTAAACTAATCCTTCAGTGTACAGCTATTCACCCGCATCGAATCTCGGTCGGCCTAGAATAATCGGAACCGTCGGATCGTAATCAGTCTATGCACCGATAAAAATAAAAGGCTACGATTAAGAGATGAGAGAGAGGATGGACCTGTAACCAACGCCTTGGAGCTTTTCTTCAAGCCTTGTACGGGCTCTGAGGGCAGTATCGTCCATGGCCGTCTCTGTCGACGGTGCGATATGTGAACGCAGAAAAGACGGTTCACGCGTGTTGTCGATATGGTGATGGTGGATCCTTCTCCTTCGGGCCACCTCCACTAGGGCTAGCATTCCCGCCATAGTTTTGCTAACTTGCGCACTCTGATTCTATTATCGCAGGAATCAATTAAAGATAGAAAAGAGAATCCGAGAACTGGTTTTTCTTCCGTTTACAGAGGGGTTCTCTTCTAACGTACGCAGCTGGCGCGGCCGATCAACAACAACGCGTTTTTTCACTATCAACGTTTCTTCGTAAAATCAGCTTATCCTCTCACCTAATAAGGTGCGCTAGTAGCGGATTTGATCCTGGATGCTTAGAATATTACGAAAATGACATTTTCTCACTAGAAACAAAGGTTAGGGTCGGCAGTCCTTCGGAAGCGGATTGGTGGGTACCACACACCAGCTATATAGCTAGTGTATAGACGTCAGCAAGTTCTGTGGATCCGTATGTGTTATATCCAAACGGTCCATCCATTTTTCCAGCTCGTATTAAGGCTTGAGGAGAAAAATTAGACAGATAGAAAGATCAAGTAGACCACACTGCAAAAGGAAGCGGGGGATTGAGCGTCTACCATTGAAACCCTTTTGGGGTCAGAGAAGTTTCAGATCAATATGAAATTTGTTTTTCCTCTTTATCCATATATTTTTGAACTTATTAATGAATTTGATGGAAAATAAACATTACAGTGGGCCCTAAGAATTTTTTAACGGTGAAAATCATTATCCTCGTTGCTATTTTCGGTGTGGTCCATTTAAGCTTTGGATATAATTCAATTTTAATGGTATCTACGTTAGCTATATTGTTGGTGCATCGTTAGCATGTTCTGTGGGTCTCATCATGATGTATTTATTATATCCAAACCGTCCATCCATTTGGCCAGATAGTCTTAAAGCTTGAGACGAAATATAAGACAAATATTACTGTCAAGTGGACCACACTGAAAAAACCAATAGCGGATTGAACGTCTATTGTTGAAACCCTTTTAATGGTTAAAGAAGTTTTGGATCAATATGAAATTTCATCCAGATCTTTGTGACCTTATAAGCAGATTAGATGGAAAATAAACTTTAAGGTGGGCCCTATGGATTTTTGAATGGTGAAAATCATCATCCGTGCTACTATTTGTGGTGTGGTCCAGTTGATCCTTGGATCTGATTCATTTTTTAGATATTACTCTAAAATGATCTCGAAAAATGGATGAACGGTGTGGATATAATAAATACATCACTGTGGGGTCTATGTAACTTTGATCTCCTTTGGGCGTTGTAACCGCGGCGACAGTGCGCTCGCGATGGTACAAGTTTCGAGTCGAGCTGACTCAGATCTACGAGATGCGACTCAGGGTCGTGCTCAAATGCCAATTACAGGTCGCGATTTGCTAGAATTTGAACGGGAGGACCGCGAGAGTCTAAGGAACGGTACGGTATAGGATACGAGCCTTACAAAAGATGCGGTAATTACCTATATAAATAATCATTACTCATTTACATGGAAATTACAATTGATCCGAAAATGATATCTCCAAATGAATGGACGGTATGGATAGAAAACATACATCATGGTTAAACCCACAGAACTTGGTGATGTCACTTCAGTAACAAGTGTGGCTATTCAACCTGTCAGTAGCTAATGGTATCCTTTTCTACGTGGAGCGAATTTGGAAAGGTCTAGGTAAGGCTAAGTTTGGTCAAGCAGCCATCGTGGGGCCCACCTTGATGTATTTTTTTATATATATCCATATCGTCCATCCATTATTCTAGATCATTGTGGCATGATTTTGAGAAATAGGCATATTCAAATCTCAGTTGGCCACACTACTAAAAGCAATGATGATTGAACGTCCACCATTAAAAACTTCGTAGGGCCAACACAAGGCTTATGTTTCAATCCAATCTGTTGGTACGATCACACAAACCTAGATGAATGAAACAAAATATAACTTGGTTAAAAACTTTTGTGGCTCATAAGAAGTTTTTAATGGTCAATCAACACTGTTTCCTGTGGTATAGTCCACTTAAGATTTAAATCTACGATCTGAAAAAACAAAACGGATGGACGGCTTTGATATGCAACAAATACATTAATGTGGGCTTCGTGTTCTTGGCCCTACTGAATCTGCTGCCATTTGGGATTGTGTAAAATGAGGTCAGTCCAATCATAGTTCTAAAGCTTGGTGGCACTAGGGCTAGGGGTGTACACGAATTGAGCTAGCTTGGTTAGCTCACTCGACTCGACTTGAAAAAGCTCGTTTCGATTCGGTTCAAAGCTGAGTTTGAGCCAAGTCGAGCTGATTTTTTAAGCTCGAAAATGAGTTCGAGCTAAGTTCAAGCAGGCCCCAGCTCGACTCGACTCGGATCGATTCCAGCTCGAATCGAACTAGTTTGGTGACTTGGTTACTTTGCCAATGATGTTGTTCACCAACTGTTTGATAAAATGACTCAACGAAATGTGGCTGGTGGGAAGGAACGATTGGTTGTTGGCAAGGAAGGTTTGGCTGGTGGTAAGGTGGCAAGGAAGGTTTAGCTAGTGGCAAGGAAGGTTTGGTTGGTGGCAAGGAAGGTATGTACATGAAACAATTACCTTTTTTCTCTGTTTTTTTTTTTTTAAGGCTTTTATGTTACTTAAAAGGTGTTTGAGAAAATACCTGTAAAACTATTGCCTCTGTTTGTAAAACAATGGGGTTTTGAAGTTGCAATTTAGGTGTTTGTGGAAATGCCTTAATGGCGTACTCGGCTTGATCTTGGCTCGAACTCGGCCCGAGCTGCTGACCGACAGAACCAAGTTGGCCAGTCAGGCTCGAGGACCAAGCCGAGCCGAGTTCAAGCTGAGGTCAGCCACTGTTCAAGCCGAGTCGAGCTAAGACCAGCTTGGCTCGGTTCGACTCGATGTACACCCCTAACTAGGGCTGAACCTGACTTGGGCTTGGGCAGGATGTATTGGGTTCGGTGTCAGACTTGGGCTTGGGTAGGATGTATTGGGTTCGGTGTCGGACTTGGGCTATACAAATACCAACACAATAAAACTTGGGTCGGGCTCTGGTTGAGGTATCAGGCTCCCCAACCCAACCCGAACCTAATTGATATACAAGTTCTTTATAAATTATAATTGAGTATGGATCGTTTGTGTTGAAGGCACAAGAAATTTCAATGCCGTCGGGTTTCATTAATCCACGTCATTTCCAATGGCTCAAGCTAATAAGATACACCAGATTTCTCCCTCCCAAATAGATTGGGTGCTACACAACATGACTTATAAAGCAGTAGCTAGTTGTCCTATATTTTAGCTTGTTTGTTTAGAAGAAATAAACTTCTTTATAATTAATAAAATTATAGGTACAAAAAATAAGACATGTATTGAAAATATAATAGAATAAGGGTACAGTCAAAGAGGGTGCCATGAACCTCGATGGTCGACTAATAAAATCAACCCATCAAAAGAAATGGACTACCACATTAAGGAAATATCAAGATTGAACATTGGTCCTACAATAAGGGCAATGTGAATGAACATTGAGCCATGGTAGAAGGCAATGAGAGTGGTAGGTGTGGGAACATGGGAGGTTTATCACCATCTGTCTGGCCCGGATCTCATCCAGGCAAACAGCACACACCACTTTCTCTGAATTCCTTCTGTCCACATGAATCGTCATTTCCAATCTCACCGCGCCCACACCAGCTTTGCTTGCACCGGCTTCATGGTCCGACTCTCCATCTTTGCTAGGCTGGTTTTCACTCCATCTGGCATTAAGAAAGCAATGCAAGGTCAGGATGCTAGTAGAGCTGGCATACATGATAAGAATAAAGCGAAATGCAAGTTGTAAGCTAAGGCCGTGTTTGGGTGCCATTGATAATGGGTTATAAACACATTTTCTCCTGACCAGAAGCATACCAACAGCTGGATTTAAGCTTATGATCATTGCCATCTTGGTAAGATTGTAGCCCACTCAGGTGTCCAGCTCGCTTGAAATTTCAGCAGAATGGGATTTCTATGATGATGAATTTGATAAGCGGTTTGGATTTTCAAAAACATGGAACATATGAACATGTGTGTGATCGATGGTCAATTCCAACCTCCCTGTAAACTCATTTTTTGAGAAAAAGGATACAACAGCTTTTCTGAGGAATGAGAAGTGGTTGCAACAAAAACACGTGACCTCTTCGACCATATGTAATCCTGAATGGGCTGGCAAAATGGATAGAAGGCGTGGATGTTTTATCCATACCGTCCATCCGTTTTAAAAGCTCATTTTAGGGTAAGACCCAAAAGTGAAGCATATTCAAATATTAAATGGACCACACCACAGGAAACAGTGTGAATTGAACACCTACTGTTGAAGACTTCGTGGGGCGACAGAAGTTTTAGATGAAGCTGATATTTGTTTTTTCCCATCATCCACGCGTTTGTGACCTAGTGAGCAGGTTGGATGACATATAAATTTTACTGTGGGCCCTAGGAAGATTTCAACGGTGGAGACGTCATTATCCTCCCTCTCTTTCTTGTGATGTGTTCCAATTGAGGTTTTATGCTTCAATTTGGGGCTCATATCCAAAATTGATTTGAGAAAAACGGCATGGATAAGACATGCATCCACGGTGGGCCCCACATACTTTACTCAGTACGCTGCAACGTACCGAGTTTGTACCAATTCCGATTCCGTCCAAACTGATCCCACCACCCGTCGCTCGTTTAAGTGCGCTACGCTAAACGTGGGTGCGAGTTGCGTGTAAGCCCGGCTACGAGGAGATCATGTAACCCAAAGCTCTGTGGGCCCCACCTAGATGTCTGTGTGAAATCCATACCGTCCATCAGTTTCATCATGGCCGAAAAAAAATGAAACGGATCCAAAACTAACGTGAGCCCCCCCAAAGGAAGCAGTGGGGATTGAACGCTCACCATCAAAACCTTACTTCTATCCATAGAGGTTTCGGATCGGGATGATATTCGTCTATTCCGTACATCCTTATGAATGGATTGGATGGCATATATAGATCAAGGTGGGCCTTATGAAGGTTTCAACGGTCGGTATTTCCATCTCCAGTACTGTTTTTCATGGCGTGGTGATTTAAGTTTTGGATCCACCTCATTTTTGAGATCACATTCCGAAATCTCCCCCCGAAACTGATGAACGCCCTAGCTATTCACCCGCATCGAATCTCGATCAGCCCCAAATAATCGGAACCGTCGGATCGTAATCAAAATAAAAGGCTACAATCGAGAGATGGGAGAGAGGAGATGGACCTGTAACCAATGCCTCGGAGCTTTTCTTCGAGCCTTGTACGGGCTTTGAGGGCAGTTTCGTCCATGGCCGTCGTTGTCGACGGTACGATACGTGAACGCAGAAAACAAGGCTCGCGCGTATTATCGAGATGGTGATGGTGGATCCTTCTCTTTCGGGCCACCTCCACTCCTGGTAGCATTCCCGCCATCGTTTTGCTAACTTGCGCGCCCTGATTCTCTTCTCACGGGAATCAATTCAAGATAGAAAAGAAATTCCGAGAACTGGTTTTTCTTCTGTTTAGAGTAGGGTTCTCTCTTAACGCACGCAGGGAGCGCGGCCGTTCAACTACAACGCGTTTTTTCACTATCAACGTTTCTTCGTGAGATGAGCTTCTCTCTCTCACCTAATAAGGTGCGCTAGGCGTGGATTTGACGCTGGATGTTGAGAATATTACGACAATGCCATTTACTTACCAGTAACTTACGTTAAGGCCCGCTGTCCTTGTCTACCCCTGGATGTTGAAGAGAAGTACGAAATATCACGGAAATTCATTAAAAGATATTTATAGTGATAATATCTCGATATTTTCAATGCATGATGTTTTTATTTTCTCGTATTCTTTCAAGATAAATGTCTAAAAATTTAATTAAATTCAATTCTTATCCAAAAATTTAAATATCAAAATCATTTATCAATTTATAATAAATATTTTGATATTTTATTTTAAGCAGGAATTTCCTGATATTATCGCGAGTAAAAAGTAAAATTCTGAAAATATCTCGAGAAATTGCGATGAACGAGAATTATACCGATGAGAGCGAGGTTGTACGGGAAATGATTCAGTGGAACAGTCTCCATCTAAACCGCATACAACCTACCTTCGTCAGTGGCTGTGATAGGGGAAATGATCGATCGGTGCCGTCAAACTAGTGGTCCCCACTGTCGATGGCCCAAAATTTGAAGACTACACTGTCTAAACATCTTATCTGCCACTCCCTGAAGTGGTGAAAACGTCCACCATTTTTTTCACCGTTAATTTACCGACCTTAAAGTGGATGTATATCCTATTGGTATGATTTTCTTTCAAAATTGGACCATCCACAAAAATATCATTAGACAGGCGTTCTGATTTGTTATCTTCTCAATCACTTGTACGGTGGAAGGTGCGTTGCATGGAAGCTCAGTGGAGTTGGCTGCACTGGATCGTTCATGTGGTTCTGGATATTCAGCGGGCGCAAAGCGTGAGGCGCGGATCGTATACAAACCCCAACAGGACAGACGGAAGGTACTGTAAGGGGCTCTGTGGGCCCACCGTTTTATCTAAGCCGTCCATCCATTTTAAAAGATCATTTTAGGCATAAGCCCAAGGAGATCTGACGTTCGAGTTGGCTACACCGTAGGAAGCAGCTGTGACAATCGTCCACCGTTGAAACCTTCCTATGGATTACTACTTTTTTTAGTTTCCATCCAATCTGTTTATAGTGTCACATAGATCTGGATGAAGGGACAACATAAATATCAGCTTGATCTGAAACTTCGGTTGTCCCTAAAAGGTTTTCAGTGGTAGGCGTTGAATCCTCACTGTCTCCTTTTTTTGTGGTTCAATCAATCCTTTGATCAGTCTATTTTTTGGGCTTTTAACTTAAAATGAACTTTCAAAATGGGTGGACGGATTAGATATAACAGATATATCACGGTGGCCCCACGAATCCCCTAACAGGACCATCCATCTCTAGCAAGGTCCCAGTGGGGTAGTACCCAAACCGGCAGCCCAAAGCGTGACACATGCCACACTTGTCGTGCACTCGATTCGACTTATTACAGTAGATTTCGCTATGGCCACACGCATGTGGAGTCTTGTACACCGACCCTCACACGTGCAACATCAGGGTATTCCATTAGGTGGGCCACAATGTGTAGATCTTCCAACTTAATAATCAAGCAGCACTCTTCAGGTGGACCATAATTGTCCAAAGAAATAGATGGCCAGAAGAAATTCTTTCGGGCTTCTTTATGTTTTGTGGCCCACCTTGAGTAAAACAGTCAAATTTTTAGGCCAGAAAATCCAAATAACGTAGACCCCCTGTGGAACGGTCAGATTCTGGATATGTGAGCTATATTGGCATGTGTGCCCGCATGAGTATGGTAGGGCTCCAATACACCCGCCTTTGAATCTTGATCATCTTTCCAATGATCCGAGCCGTTTATAAGATGAATTTTATCGTGTACTGTGGTTAGTCAACTAATAAAATCTATCCATTTATATTATTACCATGCATGGATAATTTTGATAGTTATTTGAACATGAACGGACACATATCCCTTATGTAATGAAAGGGTTGAAATATTTAATCCAACGTTTTTTTAGGCATTCTATGGAGAGCCCAGTAAGTAACGGGTGAGAAAAGAGTAAAGTCCAACGGCTAGAATGCCAACGCAGTCAGTAATTTCTTAGTCACAAGTCATAAAACTATATTCTTAAAAGAGAAAAAAAGCTCCGTTACAAACAAACAAGGTATATTGTCTGGTTGTTTTTGGTTTTAACGGGCAGGCGTAGCACTCAATGCATACCAAGACATAATCATGAGGTCTCCCTGGGAAAAGAAAAGAAAAAAAACAAAATAATTAAATAATTGAGCCCAAAAATAAGGCATATCCAAATATCATACGGTGGATCACATTGCACAACGTAGTGGGTGTATTGAACGTATACTATTGAAATTATTTTGAGGGTTAGAGAAGTTTTGGACCAATATAATATTTGTTTTTTTTCCTTTGTCGAGGTATGTGTGACCTTATAAATAAATTGAATGGAAAATAAACATTATTGTAGGCCCTACAAACGATTTTTAACGTTTTAACGGTGAGAATCATTGTCACTACTACTATTTGTAGTGTGGTACACTTGAACTTTAGATATGACCCATATTTGGCTCATGACTTGAAACGCTCAAATAGCAGTAGGACATGAAGCGAAAAATGAGGAATGTCCAAAACTCATATGTGCTATACAAGCTGAAACAGTGGGTAAGGGAATTCCTACAGGTGAAACCTTCGTAAGCCCCACTTACTTGATGCTTAAGCTCAACTTGATACTTATATGCCATCCAAACTGTTTATAAAGTTATTTTCACCGGTACGAAGTGAAAACACCACAAGCTTAGACATATAAAACTTTCCTGGCCATATAAATATTTCAACGGTAGTCATTAAATTTCCACTGTTTCCTCTTGTGCGGTTCATTTGAGTTTTTGATCTACTTTATTTTTAACCACATGTACTAAAATGAGGTTGAAAAAATGGATGAACGAATTGGATTTCTCACAAACATCGCAGTGAGCCCCACCCAAAATCCTTGGACGGGAACTTCCTGATATCCGCTTCCCGTGTCGTTCCGAAAAGCTGAAAATGCCACGGTAAACTCGGAAACGGATTGGCTACTCCTCCGTGGGCCCCATTATGATTTATGTATTTCATTCATGCCGCTCATTCATTTTTAAAGGTTATTTTAGGGCTTGACCAAAAAACGGAGAGGGAAATAAATCTCAGCCGGACCACACCTAAGGAAAACAATCACAATTGTGATTGGATATCCACCATTAAAATCCTCCTAAGGCCCACTGTACTGTTTATTTGACATCTAATTTGTTGATTAGGTCATACATACTTAGATGAAGGGAAAAAACAAATATCAGCTTGATCGAAAACTTTTATTGGCCCCAAAATTTTTTTAATGGTCAACGCTCATTCAACACTATTTCCTGTAATGTGGTCGTTTTGAGACTAGTATATATCTTATTTTTACTCCCATACTCTAAAATGATAAATAGAAATAGATGGACGAAATGGATGAAATACATACTTCATGGTGTGGCCCACAGAGAACCGACCATCAGCCATTGGCTGGTGGAGGGGGAGTAGCCAATCCGTTCCCGGTAAATTCTTCTTTACCACCGTTTAAAATCACTATTGTAGAGAAAAGCGGAATCAGTGGCAGTTTCGTAGTTAATTGAGAAGGAAGAGGTTATTTCATAACTGGAAAAACGCGAACTCGACTGGAAGCTTCCTTTGGCCGCCCTACCATCATGTGAGTAAACTTCCTAGCGCTTGCCTCGAAAATGCAGGGCACGAGGTGATAATAAACTTTAAAGTGATTCGCGCGAGTGTAGGTAAATGTCACCCTTCGCAGCACAGGGTATTAAGTTCAGTATATATGAGAGATCCTGACCACTCATTGCATGGCCCCAATGTAAATATTTCTCCCCTAACTTTTAGATCTACTAATAATCAGATATGACCATGAGATTTCCACCAGTTTGATGCTCCATTTAGAGCATTTAAAAGTGGGACCATCTGCAGAATGGTCCGGATCTCTGTCTAATCTGCCACGTAGATACTGCTGCCAGTGGACTCTTTGAAATCTTACTCGCGCAAATCTCATACTATTTTTCCAAAATCACCACTTTATTTAATTTTGGGACGCGAATGTTATTTATTTGATATTCTGGCGGAGTACAACGCTTGATACTCAGGCACTTAAAAGTAGTAAAAGTGGCATATATCAGCTCAAATTAAACCGACTAAATTATCGGACAGATTTTTTTAAATAAAATTCCAAAACAAAAATTGATGAGAATTTACAATCATCTGATTCGTAGACACTTTTTATTTAAAATAAATACCATTGTATAGTTTTTTTAACCATCCAATAAATGATCAGAATTTACCGATAGAAGTAATTTTCAGTTCATCATATATCTAAAATTTTACCTATAAGTTGGACGGTTTAGATTAAATTAATTATTCGCCAAGAATGCACTGGCTTACTAATTTCTAAGTGTCTGCGTATCATACATTACAGGACGCCGGAGTATCAGACTTTTTCATTTGACCACTGAAAAAGATTCGATTCATGGAGGGTTTTTGCGAACGCGGTTTGCGAACGCGGTTCCAAAGCGTACGAAATTCGCGTTCTTTTATGCTGACGTGGATTAACTAGTGAGAGGTTGAGTAGCGAGGCTGCCTACTGAAGTGACGTCACCAAGTAACGTGGGACTTACATTATGTGTGTTGTATCCACACCGTCCATCCATTTGGAGATATCATTTTAGGACATGAATCAAAGAATGAGGTAGATCCAAAGCTGGAGTGGACCCCACCAAAAACAGTGGGGAGAGTGACGCCCACTATTTTATGTGGTTCACTTGAGCTTTAGACCTGGCTCACTTTTTTGTCTCGTGCTATAAAATGATCTCTTCGCCTTAATGAACGGTGTGGATACAAAACATACACCATGGTTGGACCCACAGAACTTGGTGACGTCACTTCAGTAGTGGGTGTGGCTACTCAACCTGTCAGTAGCTAATCCCCGTCCTTTTTTGCGTGTGAGCGGATTCGGTCAGGTCTAGGCAATGCTGAGTTCGGTCAGGCAGCGATCGTGGGGCCCACCTTGGTGTATTTTTTGTATATCCACACCGTCCATCTGTTATTCCAAGTCATTTTGTGGCATGATTTTAAGAAATAGGCACATTCAAATGTCAGTGAGCCACACCACTGAAAACAGTGGTGAATGAACGCCCACCATTAAAAACTTCGTAGGGCCCATCATAAGGCTTATTTTTCAATCCAATCTGTTGGTACGGTCAAAAAAACCTCGATGAATAAGGAAAAATATATAAAATCTTGGTTAAAAACTCTTGTGGGTCACAAGAAGTTTTTAATGTTCAATCGACACTGTTTCCTGTGGTGTGGTCCCTTTGAAATTTATATCTACTTCTATTTTGGGTCAACTTCCTAAAACGATCTGGAAAAACGGATGGACGGCTTTGATATGCAAAAAATACATTAATGTGGGTCCCGTGGTCGTGGCCTGACAGAATTGGCTGCCTTTGGGAGGGAGGGTTCTGATGCATAATAGATGTAATGGATAGGCGTAATATTATATTGCTCTTCTTTGTTCATGCACGATCATGGTTCGGTGATCCACACCGTTAATATTGATCAACTTGCAATGGAGGGGTAACACCAAAAATCTTTCTGGCGATAGACGATTTTTACCCTTGCACCAGTGTCCTAAATCAACGGTTAGCTAACAATGGTTGAATCTAATAAAATAATAGTTGTAGATGGGACAGCTGGAATCATCCACTCTGGAAAGCACTGAGAATACTCGATCCAACATGGGGCCCACCGTATCAACTGTCTGGATCACCAATGCATCGGGAGACTATTTACAGTTTGGATGTATATATCTTAACCATTGATTTCCTTTCCTTTGTTCATATGGATGTTAGATTGTTGTGGTATTTTCTCTCCCCACCAATTGAATGGTTGAGATTTTCCATTCTGAGAAATGATATTTGATGGGCCATCAAAGAGGGGTCGATTGGATGGATGGTTCAGATCCCTCAACCATAAGCCTATTTGTAGGACCCATGGTTTGGGATCCACAACGTTAATCTGGAGGAGCTTGCAATAGATGGGTCACCCATAAAATCATTCTCAAGTTAGACGAATTCTGACCCTTGATCAGGGTCCTAGAAATCAGTGCTTAGCTAGCAATAATTCAATGGGATAAAATAATAGTTGTTGGTGGGAAAGATAGAATCATCCCACCTGGAAAGTATTGGAGACAGAATCCACGGTGGGGCCACCCAATCAATGTCTGGATCACCAAATTCTCAAACCTCCTGCATTGTACAGAAGGGATGCATCAGGACACTATTCACGGCTGCGATGTATCAGGAGATTTAACAGTCCGGGCTGCGCCAAGGTCCGGCGAAGCTGGGCCCGACCTAGTATGGGCCCAAGATGGGCTAAAACATACAAACTAGAGTCAGCCCATGAAACCCCATGTGGGCCTGGCCTTGCTGATTGTTCTTAGGTACAGCCCGGTCCAGCCCAAATGTTAAACAGGCTAACACCGTAATGGAAGATTCTAGCCGTTGAATACCCTTTTTTTTTTTTTTTTTTTTGCCCATTTGGATGTGGATTGTTCTGGTCTTTCCTTTCCTGACTGTTTATTTCATGGCCACCCATTGAAGGGTTGGGATTTTTCAAAACCGTTTATATGATGGGCCTCACTCTTAAGTGGATTATCGTTAAGTATTGCAACCCCTATTTCTCTTTGAATATGGAAGGTATCCTTTAAACCTTTGATTAAGCCCTCGCCCACCAGCTAGTGGGGGCTGGGTAGCCAACCCACTCGATTCTACAAACTCGAACCCGAACTGGTTTTGGGTTGGGATTAGGCACCATGGCATGCTCCCTGGTATTAATCACTCTTGAGGAGTCTCAAATACGTGACTTAAGACTTCTCACTCAGATAACATTTGATACAAGACAATTAACCACTTACTATAAAAGCTCAAATTGATAGAGTGTGGTGAATTAATCCCTTTATTTATTATTATTATTATTATTATTATTATTAAATGTTAGCTTGTTAGTACACCCCACGGTCAGTTCACACTTCACTGTTAGCCACCCCCACTTGGGAATCGATACCATGACCAAGGTGTTGAAATGAGGTATCTTTCACTCAGTTTACCACTTGAGCTATGGATCAGGGTGTGAATTTATAGCCCAGGCCTCACATCGCATGGGTTAGGACCTTGACCGAACCTCCCTCATGGGCCCCATATCACATGGGTACCACCTCAAACGAGTCACCCACCTCACACGAGCCACCTGCCTCACACAGGCCACCCACCCCAAATTTGTTCTCTCATCTCATGGGCTATCCCACTCAAGCCCAATGTGAAAATGCCCCTGCAATAAGATAGACCCGAGAAAACAACAAAGAGAAAAAGTGAAGGAAAAAATCCTCGTACTAAAGCAAAGGGAAACTTAATAAGGAATGCTATTGTATTTGAATATAGAGAGCAGTAGAAACAAGATATACAATAAAACCACATGTGCATATCTACACTTTGACATGTTAAATACTACGTATGAACATTTCACCTATGTATATTTGAATTCTGTTTAGAAAATGAGCTGCGAGTAGTTTACTAGACGCATGCCCGGCCCACCAAGTTTACAATTCAACCCACTTCTGATAACGGTATGATTGACATCACAACCATCGAAAAAGCAACACATCATCAAAATTAATCGCAATGGACAATGACAGAAAATTTGCAGATAAGATAGTTTACCATGCCACGTCATTCCTGAGAAACTCCAAAATTCCGGACGCGGATTTCCTGCGAAAGCCTTTCGCAGGAAGTTCCTGCGCAAGAATGCTGTGTGGGGCCTACCATCATTTTTTTGGGAAATGTACTCCGTTCATCCGTTTGGTGACCTCATTTTAGGACAAATTACAAAAAACGAGGTTGATCCAAGACTCAAGTGGGCCACACGAGAGGAAACAGTAGGGATTCAGTTAGAACCGTTGAAACATTCTTATGACCGTAAAAGCTTTGTTTGAGGCTAATTTGTTTCATTCTCACTTCATCCTTGTGTTAATAACCTTATAAACGGTTTGGATGGCATATAAACATCAAGGTGGAGCCCAGGAAGCTTTCAACGGTAGGTATTTCTTTCCCTCTCGTGTGGCCCACTTTAGTTTTGGATCCACTTCGTTTTTGGTCAATTTTCCTAAAATGAGGTCACCAAACGGATGAACGGAGTACATTTCCCAAAAAAATGATGGTGGGCCCCACACAGCATTCTTGCGCAGGAACTTCCTGCGAAAGGCTTTCGCAGGAAATCCGCGTCCCAAAATTCCTTCTTCTTTAGCGTCCCCTGCCGCGTCATTCCTGACGTTGTTGCCAAGCACCGCGCTCACCTTGGATGTCCCGCCGTGTGGGCCCCAATCATGGGTCCTATCACGAAGTATATGTTGAATCCATGCCATCTATCCGACTCTTCGTCTCATTTAGACCGTAGATCAGAAAAATTAAGCAAATACTTACCTCGTGTGAGACACATTTTGCATGGGGAAGCCATGGGGTGGGTTTCCACTCTTGGGACCCCGTAATGTATTTATTAAATCCACACCGTCCATCTATTTTTCAGGCTCATTTTAGCCATTGAGCCCAACATTCAGGCTGATCTAACAATCAGATGGACCACAGTACAGGTGACGGTGGGTTGTATCAACCCCTCACGTCACTGCTTGCAGACGTGGTGGGGAGGGGTGTCCCACTCGCGGATTCACCTTGATGAATATGTTGAATCCACGCCGTCCACATGTTTCTCCATATGATTTTGGACCATGGGCAGAAAAATGAGGCAGATCCGGGTCTTGAGTGGGCAGCAAGGAGGGAAACAAACTCCCGCTGTTGAAATTTTCCAGGGCCCACCATGGGTCCCCGTTTGTCCAAACCAGTCCGATTCAGGTCTAGTTGGCCCCGCTCGAGCTGGCCTACGCGGTGAACAGAGTATATTATCCTAGTGGGCTGCTTTGATGGTGTGAAAAAAAAAAACAAAGGAGCCCCAGCTGCTACCAACGTCCCAGGCTGCTACCAGCGTCCTAGGCGGGTGGACGCCCAGCGTGGGCGCAGAGTGTGGCCCACTCGTGGGACCCCCATAATGTATGTGGCATATTCACTCAGTTCATCTATTTTGCTAAATCATGTTATGCCATGGGACCAAATCGGCCCGTCCTGAACTCAGTTTGGGTCGGGACGGGCCATTTTCTTCAGCCCAAAACTGCGTTCGGGCCGAGTTCGGATAGGTCCCAGTTCGGCCCGATTTGGTCCGAAACCCAACTTAACCTGGCCCGACTCGGTCGAGTGGTGTGTGTGTGTGTGTGTGTGTGTGTGTGTGTGTGTGTGTGTGTGTGTGTGTGTATTTCAAACCCTACCTGTCCCTTTCCCCTTTATCCTTTTAGAATAGTTCACCGCTCATCTTTGAAGTGATAGTGACTCATCCACCTAACAGACGTATAATTTGAACAGCCTAGATTCATCCAAATACAAAAATGAATTATAATGTCCTGACTAGTTAGATTTTTTATGGAGTCTATAGTTCAACTATCTAAACCGTTGATCGAGAGCCTTGTAATGGGACGCGGATTACCTACCAAAGCGAAACTGGCCCGAACTCGCCCAATTGCTGACCAGGCCGAGTTCGGGCTGGACATGTTGGCTCGGTGACCGAGCCGAGCCAGGTTCGGGTTGGGTTTGGCTAATGACCGAGCCGGGCCGGGTTGAGCCCAGTTCGACTCGGATCGGCTCGTGTACACCCCTAGTAAGGAGTTCTGTCCATTTTTTGCAGCACATGGGGCCTACTCGTGGGACCCACCTTGATGTTCTTGTGCCATCCATGTCGTTCATCCGTTTCTTCAGGCCATGTTAGGCCATGGTCCCAAGTTTCAGGCCTATCCAGATCTTATGTAGGCCGCACCACAGGGAAGTGTGGGGGTGGAAACCTCGTTGGACTTCGAATTCCTTGATTTTGGAATCCCATGGACTTGGGAATCCCTTAATTCGAGATCCCTTGTATTTGTGGCTCTGTTGGACTTAGGATTCCTGAAATCCCTTAACTATATTTGGCACCCTGAATTTAAAATCCCTATAATTCTAAGTTCATGTAAAATATATTTCCAAGGGTTTGCTCTAGCACTTGGGCGTTATAGATGTCCTTAGGTAAAAGTCCATAAACCCTTGTGGTACTAGTAGGATGCATCGACGTTGAGACCGAGTAGAAAACATGAGCGCCTAAGTGCCAAATATCAGTAGATCGCATCTCTCACTGTATTATGGTCGATTGAAAGAGGGTGTGACCATATCCGCCCGAGGGTAGGGGGCTGTAAGTTAGGTTGAGTTCGACCAGCTCGTGAAATGGGTTCGTTATCGACGAGCCGGGTGAACATTGACATACCACTGATGAGGCAGATAGTAAGGTCTTTTCCACTCACTTGATCATGTACGTGATTGGGTGACACCCACTGTTAGAGTGTTGTAACATCTCAGAAAAATTCGTACAAGGACCTGAGTACCACCTCAGACAGAAATCACCTAGGACCAAAACCTTTAGAAATTAGGTTAATATTAGCAAGTGTTAAACTAGAGTATTTATGAAATTAGCATCAATCATTTTAAATATGATATGCAAGACCCAAACCATACAGAATCATTAACGCTACATTACCCTGAAATCTAGAATCCATCCGTAAACCCGGTTGCTCTCGAGAGCACAGCGAAACTCTGTATCGAACCTGGACCGCACGTCGAAAGTCCGATAACCGCAAAACTATACAGTTATGACCGCATTACTAGACTTGACAACCCCCTCGGAAATCAAGTCCTAATTGTGTCTAGAAATACACAACTTGAGCCTGGAGCAAAGTGTGTGAGAAACGTGAATATATTTAGAAGTAAATTCTGAATTTAAGTAATCTGAATCGTGTCGCTGGCGGGTCAAATATAAGGATTCAGACCGTCAGAATCTGACCCAAATACACTCTCGGATCAGGGGAAATGTCCCATATATGGCAATGCACTTGTGGCCCTGATTGAGTGCCCGTGACCGTTGAACTGAAACTGGTCCGCCACGGTCGATCTGTAAACCCAATCGGAGCGAAAACTCAGCCTGACTTAGATCCATGCTCAGGGATCTTAAGTCCGACTGCACGTGGAAAATGGCCCACCAGGAGTGTTTCGATGAGCTGAAACAGACGCCCTTTGGATATAACCTAAGTATACCTTGGCCCTGGGGCCATTTCCATCAAACCTGGGCCTATATAAGGGTCTTAAACTCTCTCTCTCTCTCATATTCTATATGAATTCTAAAACCCTAAGAAAGAGAGTAGAGGAAAAGGAAAGGAAAGAGAGAGAAAGTGAGAGAGTGAGTTGGAGAATCCTCCTGGGATTCGATCCCATTGCTCCTCGGGTTTAACTACTACTTCTACATCGCTATTCTAGCGATTCCGACTCCGTACTTGGGTAAGAAAACCTAATCCTAACTTATTTTAGGGTTTCCGACTAGTGTAATAGATGAATTAGCTAACCTATTCCCTGTTATAGGTTATTGTGGTGCCGTAGACAAAGACTTAGCTTTTAAACTGAGTTCGTTACGAGTCTACCGGCGAAAGGTGCGGACTATAAACGTATAGGTTATGGTTTTCAAGGCTTTCAATGTCGGTTAATGATTTATTACTGATGTGGGTGTTATTTCACATTCCAAATGCGATGTTTGTTTTGCGTTTCAGATATATATGAACTATATTAAGTTTAGTGTAATCCATGTATTTGTAGAAAAGATCGTATATGTGTGAAATTTGAAAGTGTGTTTGCCATAATTAATTGTCGTGTGTTTATACTAGTTGTATGTGTAACAACTCCTTGGTGAAAGGATTTGGCCCAGTATATGTTATGGCCAACATACGTTGTGTATGTTAACAAGGTGTAGTTTAAGTGTTCGTAAAAATGTCTACATGAGCAAGTACTTGGCGTCAGGTACTTTATATGAGTGTTGAGATAAGATTCTCAACTACCTTAACTATGTATATGATTTCCTCCATGCAACTTATATTATATTGTCTGTTTTACTTGTGAAATGCACATGCGTGAATTCCTGTGTATGTTGTACTTCATAACATACTCAAATGGTTGTAGGATTGAAATTATGTGTTTATTACTGCTTTAACCATTTCATACGAATACTTGTTGGAATTGGATATCTTTGGGACTGCAATATAGTCCAGACAATCGGTAACAGGCCCTAATTTGGTGGTTGAGGTTGTTTTCGCCCTACAGGACGTGTTCGATGAGTCCGAGCCGTACTTCAGTTGTCGACAGTGGTTAGGCCACATGGAGTGCTCGTGCACTTCATGTCGATCAATTCGATGTGTGCTCGTACCGGTCGAGCTCGTCAAGTAACCCGATTGACCCGATGTATGTTCACCATGTATGAACGCTACTGCTTGAATCTAAGATACCAAACTCACCAGTGAAAATCCCTTTAACCTTGGTACCTCAATCCGTTAAGACTCGTGAGCTGGGCATGGGGGTATGGGACACCGTGGTCGAGTTTTCTGCCTACGCTGGGGTGACGAGCCTCCCCGTAGTGTCCAGTGAGCAACACAACCTCGTGAGCTAAATACGGTGGTATGGGACACTGTATTCGAGCTATCAGCCTACACTGATAAGGTGATGAGCCCTTTGTAGTGACCTTGAGCGCACTCTAAGAATGCGTAGAGGCAACGAGCCTTTCCATAGCAACAAAAGTACAAACTAGGCCTACACTGATAAAGTGACGAGCCCTTTGTAGCGACCTAGAACCGTAACATCGTATGAGATTTACTAGGACTGACAACCCTAGAATGGATTATCATTTGGGAATTGATATAAGGGAGGTACCTTAGCTTCCCAATCTTGTTGTATGAAAAGGACTAATAAGAACTTGGTAATCACGCTCATGCACCGCACTGCATGTGCCGTTTGGCGTTGAGTAGAGAGCACGAGGAAGTGACTGACATGCGCGACCGTTAGATGAAGATCGCAGAAGGAGTGCAGGCGAGGGCATGCATCATTTATACATACTATTCTTGCATTAATCAGAGTATTTAGGGATATTTGATTATATTGTTTTATCATTACTGTTTGACTGAATTGAGAACATGTTAACATTTGCTTTATTGTTCCACTGAGTTGATCACTCACTCCCACGTTACGGGACGGTGTTTTAAACACCAACCAGACTCTGTATTAGTTACAGATGGAGACCTGATTGATGAGGCAGAGACGGACTTCGCAGACAATGAGGATGCTTTCTCATATATGCAGTATTCAAGCGGGTTTATATAGACCGTTCTGATCGGCGAGGCTTCAAGGTTATACTTGCAGTGGGTTATTACATTTTTTTGACATTTTGTATTTTGAAACAATATATGTAATTATTGACCTGGCAATGCATACATACTTTGGGGACCTAAACTGATTTATAAAGTTATACATATTTGAGTCAGTCTTTCGCTTGTGCACTACAACTGTCCCTGGATTATGTTTTGCTATTTTGGCTTAATCCCATTCATGTTTTATGCACTAATACAGACAACATACAACCATCATTAAATATGTTGCATAAGTGATGCGTTGGAACTCAGGAGTTGGGTTTCTACTCGACCCCCGATTTTCAGGGCGTTACAAGTGTACTTGACTCTGGTGATATTTCCAAATACGAACCGTACTTATACGTGGAGTAGTTGAGGATGGGCATGTTTGCTTGCATCTCTATCATATAATATCCGCCCATGTAGGCCTTGCATTGCATAGCCTTGGTATGGCTAACAACATTCCTGAACTCATCAACTTAGCACTCCATTGTCTTCCGCATACTCCGGTATATGTATTCTTGTCATATGCATTGTGCAGGCGCACATGCACTGTTTTAAGCTTTGTATAAGGCTTATGTACGTTTGTTTACGTTACATGTGATGCTAAGACATATCAGCAGTATTGAGCCCGGAGCATGAGCATATTCTTTTGAGTGTTGATTACATATTATATTTTCCTTTCAGTACTGTATTCAAAGATTGTATTAATGGATATGTGGTGATGTGGTTTTGTGACTTGGGTACATTTGTGGTTATGCTCCTTTACAAAAAAAAACAAAAACACCTTGAAAATTCTCCTTACAAGATCCTATGATTTGAACCTGGCGTATGGGAGATAGGAGTCGAGAATGGGGTATTACGGAGGCTGTCGCATTGAATTCGGTAGCCGAGAATTTAATGAGTCTGGTTTCCGAGTTTAGGGCATGATAGACATCATCTATAGTGAACTCTAACAAAGGTTGTCCTAAGCTGATGCTTAAGCTAATTTTTGGATTGATTATTTACAGATTTAGAGATTTAAATCAATATTATAATTTACTTTTTTGGTAGATACGAGGACAAATTTAAAGATGTGATTAATTATAAGGGTTGGTTTTAGAGATACAAATACTTTCCATATTCACTTTTATTAGGCTTTTATCATATTAAGGAATATTATATTGATTTGCAATAAATTATACTTGATTTGAAATCAATTTCTTAATTAGAATTTATTAATTAAATATTCATTTAAGATATATACAAGAAAATGGTGGTGTAAAAGTTAGTCTTTCGAATAATTTTCTAATGTCAAGTCCTTTCTCATGCTACGGTGGTAGACTCAAAAGAGTTTCAACTCAAGATCATGGGCTCGATTACCCATTGTGGTGAAATCTTATATATATATATATATATATATATATTGCATTTTAGGTATTTGGGTATCAAAATCTTATTGACACGATAACCGAGTTGCACTACCTAACGTCTCGTTTAAAAGTTTAAGAGACATTAGCATTTAGGACCAACTATCATATAAGTTTGAGAGACATTAACATTTAGGACCAACTATCATATATAATAGTTAGCTTCTTCCTAAATGGGCCTCTTCAATTCTTTTAATATGTCGGGTCAGGCTAATCAAACTCAAGCCCAATTTATTTAATTTTATATTGACAAAACACTACCAAACCCATCCATTTTGGAAATGGGTCAGCCTAATCCGTAACATCCCATGTTGAGTTCAATCAGTTTGATAGGTCGGGTCAAGTTTTTGCTGACCCTCCCTACATGGTGTGGAGGACTCTAATCATCCTCCGTACTGCAACATCTCATTTTAATAAATATATGAAAGCCAACAAATCCTATGCATTTAGGACATGTTTAGACACACTTCTGCAAAAGTGCTTTCAATCGGCCATAAAGTCTAAAGTTATGTATGTTTAGACACACTTCTGCAAAAGTGCTTTCAATCGGCCATAAAGTCTAAAGTTACGTATGTTTAGACACACTTCTGCAAAAGTACTTTCAATTGGCCATAAAGTCTAAAGTTACGTTTTAAGATGGGTTTAACATCTAATGTAACTCTTAAGATGGGTTTAACATCTAATGTAACTCTTTTAGGACAAGCTGTAAATGGGCCTTAACTTCTAAAATGACTTAGACTGATAATATAGGATTGAAGTTGGTCTCAATTGCTGAAGCCCAAACCTAGCCCGAAATCTAATTAGGCAACACATTCTAGGCCCAAGACTAACCATTTGATAACTAGAGGTGGGCATCGAGCAGAACCGAGTTGGGGTTGGGCTGATCCGACTTGATTCGATTTTGAAATAGGCCTTGACCTGAACTCGACCCGACTCGGTATGAGTCTAGCATGCTTGACTCGATCCGAGTCCACGTCAGGCCTAGACCAATTCAGACGGAGTCCAACCTAGTGACAAGTATCAAGTCGAATCGAGTTCGCACCGAGTCAGGTCGAGTGCAGTGGGTATCCACAGGCTGAAATCACAACTCAAACCTATAGCTCTCCATCACCTACACAACATCTCAGATCTGAAACGTCATATATGAGTTTTTTCATATATATATATATATGAGTCAAGTTTCAGATCGATCTGGGTCAGTACCGAGTTGGATTACGGGTCAAGTCGAGTTACCGGGTGACTTGAACTCGATTTAGTTTGAGTTCGGATCGGACGAAGTCAACTCAATTCGGATCGACTCACCCACTTGGTTGGAATAGATTCAGATCTAACTGAGTCGTACAAGTCGAGTTTGCCAAGTCGAGTCATCCCGTAACCAACTTTATTGTTAACCTATAAAGGTGGCTTGGGTCGGGTAGGGTTCAACCCAAGCACAACCCATTTATATAAACAGGTCAAATTTCCAGCCAGACCCTAACCCCACCACCCATTTAGCTTGCCTCAAGCCCACCTCAAAAACATGTCAGTCTAATTGACCAACAGGCCCACTCGACCCGTTGCCACCCCTAATCGAGTCAAATTCACCAGCGAGTTTTGAGTTTCAAGTAGACTCAACTCACAATCCTGTCGAGTCGAGTTGACTCAGCCTTACTTCAAGGCGTGCCACCAAGCTTTAGAACTATGATTGGACTGGCCTTAATTTTTACACCAGGTCATCTGTGAGGCGCGCCCCGTCTAATGTACGGCTCATAGCCCACAATGCGTAAGGGTGCCATGAAACCTCGATGGTCGACTAACAAAATCAACCCAAAAAAAAAAGAAATGGACTACCACATTAAGGAAATATCAAGATTGAACATTGGTCCTACAGTAAGGGCAATGTGAATGAACATTGAGCCATGGTAGAAGGCAATGAGAGTGGTAGGTGTGGGAACATGGTAGGTTTATCACCATCTGTCTGGCCCGGATCTCATCTAGGCAAACCGCACACACGACTTTCTCTGAATTCCTTCTCTCCACATGAATCGCCATTTCCATTCTCACCACGCCCACACCAGCTTTGCTTGCACCGGCTTTATGGTCCGACTCTTCATCTTTGCTAGGCTGGTTTTTACTCCATCTGCCATTAAGATTGCAATGCAAGGTCAGTATGCTAGTAGTAGAGCTGGCATAAATGATAAGTGTAATACGAAATGCAATTTGTAAGCTAAGGGCGTGTTTGGGTGTCATTGATAATGGGTTATAAACACATTTTCTCCTGATCAGAAGCATACTAACGGCTGGATTTGAGCTTATGATCATTGCCAGCTTGGTAAGATTGTGGTCCACTCAAGTGTCCAATTCGCTTGAAATTTCAGCAGAATGGGCTCTCTGTGATGATGAATTTGATAATCAGTTTGGATTTTCAAATACATGAAACATATGAACATATGTATGATAGATGGTCAATTCCGACCTCCTTATTAACTCATTTTACAAGAAAGGGAGACAACAGCTTTTCTGAGAAATGAGAAGTTGGAAGTTGTTGCAACCAAACGCACCAGTAGCGCTTCATCTGATCACCTCTTCTACCCAACCACTATCTGTAATCTTAGATGAGCTAGCAAAATAGATAGACGGCATGGATTTTTTTATCCATTCCGTCCATCTATTTTACCAGCTCATTTTAGTATATGGGCCCAAAATTGAAGAATATTCAATGCTCAAGTGGACCACACCACAGGAAACAGTGTGAATTGAACACCTAAGATTGAGAACTTCGTGGGGGCCACAGAAGTTTTCGATGAACCTGATATTTGTGTTTTCCCGTCATCCACGCGTTTTTGACATAGTGAGCAGGTTGGATGACATATAAACATCATCACTGTAGGCCCTAGGAAGATTTCAACGGTGGACGTCATTATCCCCACTATTTCCTGTCGTGTGGTTCGCTTGAGGTGTTATGCTCCAATTTTGGGCTCACGATAAAAAAATTATCTAAAAAAACGGATGGACGGCATGGATAGGACATGCATCCACGGTGGGGCCCACAAAGTTTACCGTACGCTACGCTGCCGTGGGCGCGAGTTGCGTGTAAGCCCGGCCACATGAGGGCATGTAACCCAAAGCTCTGTCGGCCCACCGAGATGTCTGTGTGACATCACTCCGTCCATCAGTTTCACTATGGCCGAACAAAAATGAGGCAGATCCAAAACTAACGTGAGTCACACCACTGGAAATAGTTGGGATTGAACGCTCACCATCAAAACCCATAGAGGTTTCAGATCTAGATGATATTTGTTTATTCCGTACATCCTGGTGAGAATCCCCTTATGAATGGATTGGATGGCATATATAGATCAAGGTGGGCCTTATGAAGGTTTCAACGGTCAGTAGTTCCATCCCCACTGTTTCTCGTGGCGTGGCTGATTTAAGTTTTAGATCCACCTCATTTTTAAGATCACGTACTGACATCACCCCACGAAACTGATGAACGGACTAGATTTCATACGGATATCATGGTGGGCCCCACATATTTAAAGTAACAGTAGTTACACGCAACTCGCGCGAGAGTTACAGAGTTGGAACGGATCAATACATCATCGCGCCCCGTCTCGTCTTCTGTATCCACGTCGTGTGGAGGCGGGTCCGATCAATTGGACCGAACTACCCACACAAAACGGGTCCACGTCGGGTTCGGGTTTCAAACGGACTCGTAATGCATCGTCTAAACTTATCCTTCAGTGTATAGCTATTCACCCGAATCTCGGTCGGCCCCGAATAATCGTAACCGTCGGATCGTAATCAGTCTATGCACAGATAATTAAAAAAGAAAAAAGACAAAATAAAAGGCTACGATTAAGAGATGGGAGAGAGGATGGACCTGTAACCAATGCCTCGGAGCTTTTCTTCGAGCCTTGTACGGGCTTTGAGGGCAGTTTCGTCCATGGCCGTCGCTGTCGACGGTGCGATACGTGAGCGCAGAAAACAAGGCTCGCGCGTGTCGTGGAGACGGTGATGGTGGATCCTTCTCTTTCGGGCCACCTCCACTCCGGGTAGCATTCCCGCCATCGTTTTGCTAACTTGCGCACCCTGATTCTCTTCTCACGGGAATCAATTAAAGATAGAAAAGAAAATCCGATAACTGGTTTTCCTTCCGTTTACAGTGGGGTTCTCTTCTAACGTATGCAGCTGGCGCGGCCGATTAGCAACAAGGCGTTTTTTTACGATCAATGTTTCTTCCAAAAATGAGCTTCCCTCTCACCTAATAAGGTGCGCTAGTAGCGGATTTAACCCTGGATGCTAAGAATATTACGAAAATGCCGTTTGCTTACTAGAAACAAAGGTTAGGGCCCGCAGTCCTTGTCTACCCCTAATGTTTAAGACAATTGCGAAATATCACGGAAATATCACGGATCTCGATATTTTCAATGTCTTGTGGTTTTATTTTCTCACGATTTTTTCAAGATAAATGTCTAAATATTTAACTATATTCACCTTTTACCCAATATTTTAAATTTCAAAATCATTTATCAATTTATAACAAATATTTTGATATTCATTTATTAATTTATAATAAATATTTTGATATTTTATTTTAAGCAAGAATTTCCTGATATTATCGCGATTAAAAATTAAAAATCCCAAAATATCCCGAGAACTTTCGACGAACGAGAATTGTACCCGTGAGAATGAGCTTGTACGGGAAGTGATTCAGTGGAACGGTCTCCATCTAAACCGCATACAACCTACCTTCGTCAATGGCTGTAGTAGGAGAGATGATCGATCGGTGCCGTCCATCTAGTGTAACCCACTGTGGATGGCCCAAATTGTGAAGACTTTACTGTCAGAACATCTTATCTTTTACTACCTAGAGTGCTGAAAACGTTCACTAATTTTTTACCGTTAATTTAATGACCTTAAAATGGATGTATATCTGATTGGTATGATTTTCTTTCAAAATTGGACCATCCACAGAAAGATCACTAGATAAGCGTTCTGATTCGTCATCTTCTCAATCACTTGTACGGTGGAAGGCGCGTTGCATGGAAGCTCCATGGAGTTGGCTGCACTGAATCATTTCTCAGAATATTCAGCGGGCGTAAAACGTCGGGCGCAAGGGAATATGTGGACCCAATAATATATATATATATACACACACACACGGTTCATTTGTTTCCCTTGTCATTTTACAGCACGAGCCTAAAAAGTTAAGATTTCCAGTGAACCACGTTACAGGAAACAATGACCATTGAATGCATTTTACAGCACGAGCCTAAAATGTTAAGATTTCAAGTGAACCACGATCCAGAAAACAATGATCATTGAATGCCCGTCGTAAAATCTTTTATTGGTAGCGTAAATGTTTTGATCGAGCTGATATTTGTGTTTTCCTTTATTTAGGCTCGTGGGATCTAATCAATTGGTTGAACTCATGCTCTAAAATGATACGACAAAATTGAATGAATGATATGGATATAAAATAAATATATCGTGGTGGGACCATAATCATGTCCATTGTCCTCATCATTTCTCGATTCTATTGAATTCACATCTCTTGTTAATGTGGTTTATCTTCCAATGACCCAAACCCATTTTATAATGGGTCTTATTTTGTTGGGTGGATTCTAATTAATAGAAACTTCTAATTGGATCATTTCAAGCTATTGATAATATAGGTGATTAGGTTTGTATATGGACGACCATGTAACCTTTTTTATAATCAAATGCTTAAAATTTTTTATATCAATTTCATATGAATTTGTTGAGAATGATTTTGATTTAATTGTATTTCAATCAATTGCTTATAAAATAGATGTCCGAGATCATATTACTTTGGAGCAACTACTGGTGTGGAGTGGACCAAACCCAATGAAAAATTTAGATAGGCATAGGAAGATTTTCATTTTAGACTTTGTGAAGTTCACTAGTCATTGTTAACACGTGTATATAGTTATTAATTGAATTATATTGAGTTTTTCAACATTTGAATTTATGTTTATTGATGTAATTGCTTCTTGATAATGTATGCATATAGACATTTGGATTGATCCTTATTGAGGTATGGTCAATATTCGTTGATTAAAGGCTTGGTCCCCTTCTTATACGGTATAAGTTTTTATATGCGTATGCAAAAACAAAAGTTGTACATATTGAGATAGATGCACATATGAGATGTACCTCCACTCTGATTTAAGAAATGACCATGATGATATCTCATAGAGATCTACGACATTAGCTTCGTACCTAGTCAGATCATGTAAGCGTATATATTGCAAAATGGATGAATCATTTATTGATTGGATAGATATTGTGTGATGATTATGTAGATGAAAAATGCTTGATTATTCACATTATATGAACAAAGCCAACATGATGCAAGACCAAATTATCTACAAGGTATAGATCAATTCTGATCTAATTGTTGTATACCTATGCTAGTCCCACAGGTGACTTTTATATCTTAATTACTAATGATGAGGTGATGCTACTTTGGTGTGCATTCTCAAAACCATGCGCACAAATTCGACTAAGTTGAAATTATGCCAGAAAAGTGGCCAAATTAATATTTGGTCACGAGATGACTCAGAAAAAGATTGTAGATGATCGCACCGTGGTAATGATGCAAATGATACCTATTTAAGGTACCAAATTAAAGGAATTACAGGCACAACTAGCACTAGAGTAGTTGTTGAATCTGACACCCAATTCTTCAAACTTGAACAGAGCATCTACATCTCGGACTCATCCTCTTGAGATTATATCAGTCGTGATGCGCAATATGCAAAGTGAGATTTAGGGTCTTCTTGATCAAACGCGATATCAAGTCAAGCAATCACAAATTCAATATTAAACTTTCAACAGGTGGATGACCAATCTGATTGGGCACTTAAACAAGCTGATGGCTATCATTGCTGAAAGAGCGCTAACAATGCCTCAATCAAATGTTGATGTTAGCTTGGTGGGAAACTTGGCGACAGTTCCACCCACACCTCCCCCACAATGTAATATTCATTCGGTTACAGTCTAGGAGATATGGAATGCTTTTATGCTATTGAGTTTACTCGACCGAAATAGGAGGTCAGAAACCTTGTTCTTAAAGAAAGAAATCGAAGTATATCTGTGAGCAACCATTTCCAAGAAATCTACCATATCATGGAAGACAAAACTAGATATGACTGAAACCACAACATCTTGATCGTGACTGAATCATGCAACTGGTCCAAGAAGTAGCAGGCCAAGTTCTTAGCCGTACTACTACTCCAGTCTACTATAATTCTTATTCAAAATAAATCGACCAACAGTCTCTATTGCTGCGATTAAATTTGATGTTTTCGAACATGATGGTCAAGTTCGACCAATATGATCGACTGTGATGATTTTCGACCAAAATGGCCAAACTCGACCAAGACCACCGACTTTGATGTGTTTTTACTAAGATGACCGAGTTCGACTAAGACGACCGACTTTGATATTTTTCGACTAAGATGGCCAAGTTCAATTGAGGTGGTCGAATTTGATTTTTTTTTTTTTTTTTTCAAGATAGTCGATTTCGACAAATACAGTCGAATTTAATATTTTTCGACGAAGATAGTTGAGTTCAACCAAAGCGGCCGAATTTGATGTTTTTCGATTAAGATAGTCGAGTTCGACCAAGATGGTTGAATTCGACCGAAATGGCCGAATTCAATGTTTTTCGATTAAAATGTTCGAGTTTAACCAAGATAACCAAATTTAATGTTTTTCGAGGAAGATAACAGAGTTCAATCAATATGACCAATTTTGATGTTTTTACTTAGTTGAGCTGTCGCATTTATTCCACTAAATGATGAACCAATATCGCTTTCACCTTTTCAACCAAAGGCGAGATGATGTGGGGGCAATGTTATACCTTATTTCAACCTTCCTTTGACTTGTGATAGTTGCAAAACTCATAATTCAACAAGTCGGTAACTTACGAGTCACAAGTCATAAGACCATGATCTTAAATGAGTAAAATAGCACAGTTAAAAACAAACAAAGTATAGGGGCTAGTTGTTTTTGGTTTTAATGGGCAGGCTTGACCCTAAACACGTACCAAAACACATAAAGGTCTCACTGGTAAAAGAAAAGGAAAAATAAAAAAAAAACAAAATAAGTATGTAGTTGGATTGACTCAATTTAAGCCATGCACTCACCGTGGGGTCCACCTTGATGAATCTGTTATATATCCACGCCCATCCATTTTTACGTATCATTTACGACGTGGTCCCAAAAAATGGGAAGATCCAAATCTCAGTTGGACCACACCACATGAAAACCTGGTGATTGAATGTCCACCACTAAAAACTACCTAAGGCCCACCTAGTGTTCGATGCGTGTATTTACCATCCAACCTATTGATAACATAAAAGAGACGATGAAGGGAAAATGTAACGATTAATTAGCTATATCCAAAACTTTTTTCTCCTAATATAAGCTTTAAATGGTCAATCACCAAAACTCCTGGTGGTATGGTCCGGTTGAGAATTGGATCTGCTTGAACAACGAATGGACGGCATAGATGCATAACACATTCATCAAAGGTGGGCCCCATGCGGTCAGCGTAACACACACTAACGTGTCGTCCACGAAAAGCCGAAGATGCTACGGTAATTTTTTATTTACCACCAATGAAAAACAGCAGGAGGTAAAAGCGGTTTCGGTGGCAGTTTCGAAGTTAATTGAGAAAGCAGATGTTCTTTCGTAACTGAAAAAAGCGTGGAAGCTTCCTTAGCCCGACCTACCGTCACGTGAGTAAATTTCCAGGAGCTTGCCTCGCAAATGGAGGGCACAAGGTAACGGGAAACGTTGAAGCGATTCGCGCGAGTGTAGATAAATATCACCTTTCGCAGCACAGGATATTAAGTTCAGTGAATATAAGAGATCCTGACCACTCATTGCATGGCCCCAGTGTAAATATTCCACCCTTATGATCAAGGTTCACTCATCATCATATATAATCATGAGGCGTCTACCAGGTTGATGCTCCATTTAGGGCGTTTAAAAGTGGGACCACCTGAAGAATGGTCCAGATCTCTATCAAATCTGCCACGTAGACACTGCTGCTGGTGGTCTCTTTGAAATCTTACTCGCGCAAATCGCATACTATTTTTGTTGGAATCAACACTTTATCTAAATATTCTGGCTGAGTATAACGCTTGATACGCATGCACTTAAAAGTAGTACACGCGGCATATATCAACCCAAATTAAACTGACTAAATTGTGCGACAGATTTTTCTAAATAAAATTTCAAAACAAAAATCGATGAGAATTTACTATCATCTGATTCATGGACACTTGTTTTTTGAAATAAACATCAGTGTGTAATTTTCATTTTAACCATCCAATAAATGATCAGAATTTATAGATAGAAGTAATTTTCACTTTATGATATATCTAAAATTTTATCTATAATTTGGATGGTTTAGATTAAATTAATTCTGCACCAAGAATGCACTTCCTTAGTAATTTATAAGTGCACGTGTATCATATATTACACTACGCCGGAGTATCAGACGGTTTCTCTTTGAATTTGACCGCTGAAATGATCCCGAATCCCATTCGATTATAGTGGATTTCTGAGAACGCGGAGCGGACGAACGCAATCCGCGTTTTTTTTTTTTAATTATAATTTTGAACGTGGATAAACTGGAAGCGGATTGGCTGGTGTACCACACACTAGCTATATAGCTGCGGTAGGTACGTGTCGTGCGAAGACGAGCGCTGACGCAGCTCGAGCTCGGGGTTGTACGAACGGTTCAAAGGAGATTAAAGTTACATGGCCCAAAGATGATGTGTTTATTATATCCACACCGTTCATCCATTTTTCGAAATCATTTTAGATTACTATCCAAAAAATGAATCATATACAAGATCAACTCGACCACACAACAAATAGCAGCAGAGATAATGATTCTTACCGTTCAACAATTCGTAGGGCCCACCATAGCGTTTATTTTACATCCAATCTGTCAGTAAGGTCACAAAGACTTGAATGAAAAGGAAAAACAAATTCATATTGTTTCAAAATTTCGATGACCTCAAAAAGAGTTTCAATGGTAGACGTTGAATCCCCCACTGCTTTTTGCAGTGTGGTCCAATTGATAGTTACATCTGTCTTATTTTTCGTCTCAAGTCTTAAGACATGCTAGTCAAATGGATGGACGGTTTGGATATAACACATATCTTATGATCAGACCCACAGAACTCGCTGACGTCAATACACCACAGCTGGTGTGAGGTACACCAGCAAATCCGCTTCCGGAAAAACTACTGACAGATCAAGTTGGCTGAAGTGACGTCACTAAGTTCTGTTGACGGTGGGACTTACCCCGACGTGTGTGCTGTATCCACACCGTCTGTTCATTCGGAGAAATTCGGATCCTTTGCTTATCATAAGCGTAGAAAATATTAATTTCCTACATCATGATTGGTCGAATCATTGCTGTATTAAATGCAGTATTTAATAATGTGGTCTAATTAGATTTTAACCAGCTTGATCTTCGGATCAAGATTCCATTTATAGATATCATTTTAAGTCATTGGATAAAAATTAAGGCAGATCCAAATGGAGCTCCCCACCACATGAAACAGTGGGGAGAGTGATGACCGCCGTTCAAACATTGCTTTGTTCATGCACGACCATGGTTCGGCGATCTACACCGTTAATATTGACCAACTTGCAACGGATAGGTGATACCAAAAATCTTTCTCGGGATAGATGATTCTTACCCTTGCACCAGTGTCCTAAATCAACGGTTAGCTAACAATAGTGAAATCTAATAAAATAATAGTTACAGATGGGACAGCTAGAATCATCCACTCTGGAAAGCATTGAGAATACTCGATCCAACGTGGGACCCACCGTATCAACTGTCTGGATCACCGATGCATCAGGAGACTATTTACCGTTTGAATGTATATATCCTAACCATTGAATTCCTTTCCTTTTTTCATCTGGATGTTCGATTGTTGTGGTATTTTCTTTCCCGATGGTTTGTTTCATGGCCACCAATTGAATGGTTGGGATTTTTCATTCTGGGAAATGATATTTGATGGGCCATCAAAGAGGGGTCGATTGGATGGATGGTTCAGATCCCTCAACCATAAGCCTATTTTTAGGGCCCATGGTTTGGGATCCACAACGTTAATCTTGAGGAGCTTGCAATAGATGGATCACCCATAAAATCATTCTCAAGTTAGACGAATTCTGACCCTTGATCAGGGTCCTAGAAATCAGTGCTTAGCTAGCAATAATTCAATGGGATAAAATAATAGTTGTTGGTGGGAAAGATAGAATCATCCCACCTGGAAAGTAGTGGACACAGGATCCACGGTGGGGCCACCCAATCAATGTCTGGATCACCAAATCCTCAAACCTCCTGCATTGTACGGAAGGAATGCATCAGGACACTATTCACGGCTGCGATGTATCAGGAGATTCGGGACCTCATGATTAGGGGCTTTCAACGGTTGGGACGCGCCAAGGTCCGGCACAAGCCTGGCCCACATAGTAAATACTGGGCTCGACCTAGTCTGGGCATTTCATGGGCTTAAACAAACAAACTTGAGCCAGCCCATGAAACCCCATGTGGGCCTGGTCCTGCTGATTGCTCTTAGATACAGCCCGGGTCCAGCCCAAATGTTAAACGGGCTAACTCCATGATGGAAGATCCTAGCCGTTGAATACCCCCCCTTTTTTTTTTCATTTGGAAGTGTATTGTTCTGGTCTTTCCTTTCCTAACCATTTATTTCATGGTCACCGATCTTTGAGAATATATGAAGAAGATTTTATAATAATACAGCTGGAGTATAAAAGCAGTTACAGAACATATGACAGGATTATAGGCAAGAAGAGTTAAGACTTGTGAAATGGTTGCAGCAACCGTCAGAACGTGGGAAATATTTAGATGGCCAGATTAAGGCTATAAATAGCAAATGAATTCAGCAAAAAAATTTGTCTCGTACCAACCCAATCAAACCCATTATATCTTTCATTTACCATCATTTACATTCCTTAGTGTAATCACTCTATATTTCTGTAAGTCAATTACATTTCTCGGTGTAATCATTTACTTTTTTCATGTTATTTACATTCAATAGTGTAATCCGTAGTGTTAATCAAGTAACTAGTAATCTTAGCTGTAATTTGGATCTATGCTCATATGCTAATCTTAGTTGTATTATGTAGCATTAATCAAGTAGCTGATATGTTGATATTCGTGGGTAATTAGAGTGATCATATTCCTTCCTTCGGTTGTCTAAAATTGGACGGCTAGAATAGAAAAACCATTGGATTGGTCTTTTCTCATTGACCAATGAAGGAGATCTTTCTAATTTTATCTGGCACAGATAGCTAGGAACATGTTGAAAAGACTCGGCAACTCAAACTGACTCTTGGTGTTGAGATAAGCATCTCGACCGAGTCTGAGTCAACTCAGACGAGTCAAACTCACTGGGTCTTAAAACCATGGCTACAAAACACAGCAATCCACTATGTTAGAATGACTTCTATTCTTTCTCGTGTGTCCTCAAAAGTCAATTTTTTCTTAGATTACTTGATGGCCCACCTTGTAAAACCTCACAATACAAGTATCAAAACTCACAATTCATTCAACCAAAAATAAAGAATAAAGAGAATGGACATTTTCATGTTTGAAAAACCTATCATCTTTTTATGTATTACATGTTTCAAATGTATTACGTGTGTAACAGTCTAAATTCCTCGCATGTGCCACCGTCAATCTTCAGATACCAACACGTAAAACATATAAATGCACCACCATCTATAATTACCTCTATATTCACCACTCCACATGTATCCTGACGTTGCTGCCCACCAGCGTTGTAAGACCCTAACCCAAGTGTGCTCGCTGTTTCTTTAAGTCACGCGGTCCTACTGGTCGAATCCCAACGACCTACAACCTTCGGATAATGTTTGCGGTCATCTCCAAGTACAGTCACGTAGACCTGACTCGAATTGACCT
The DNA here is from genome assembly GCF_029962835.1 of Magnolia sinica. Lineage (NCBI taxonomy): Eukaryota > Viridiplantae > Streptophyta > Magnoliopsida > Magnoliales > Magnoliaceae > Magnolia > Magnolia sinica. The sequence goes on along the minus strand of NC_080578.1, from coordinate 104,215,681 downwards.
GAATTTAATGTCATAGCGACCGCATCGTCGCCGCTGTTCTAACGCCGCGTTCATGCAGCAATCCGAGTTGTAGATCATGAGATGTAGGCCGTGCATAATTTAGGCCGTTGATCGTGATTGTGGGGCCCACCTAGGATTTGGTACAAACTCCTAAGCATAGATTTCATCTCCCTAGCCATCATTAGGGTAGGTAGCTTAGACTAGGTTGCTAGCCCCTACCTAGCTAGCTAGTGATGATGAGTTTTCTTATCAAGAGAGCTCCTTTTTCTCTACCCCATGCAAAAGTGCCTTTTTCACTCTTTCCCAATCTGAATTTTTCTGAAATTTCTCTTCTCTAGGAAGAGGGAGAGAGAGAGAGAGAGAGACCATCATATCCCTCTTTTCTAACAAATGTAATTATCACTTTAAATAAAACTTTCTTTCTTGCTAGCAAATGCATCTCATTCCTCTCTCTTCCTCTCTTCTCCTCATCTCTCCATCTCCCTCTCTACCCTTGGACGTCCCACCTTACTCCCCATTTTTCAGCCCCTTTTTCCTCTAAAATCCCCTCATCTAACCATCCACCTTCAATTTCAACCTTAGATCTTGGAAGCTTGAAGTATAGAGAGTCCATTGGTAGAAGTTTGGTGAAGATCCTTGAGGTGAGTGTTCTTTAGCTTAGGATTCCTTTCTTCCTTTCTTAGACATCTTCATTTCCTCTTTAAGGAACTTGTGGGGCCCACCAAATGATGGTGGAGGTCCCCAAGTCTCCATGGATGAGTTCTATTGCCCATCTTCCTTACATGCATGATTCCATGGATGGGGCCATTCTCCATGGACCCCATCATGGCTTTTTTCTTTTAATTCATATTCTTGTGGGGTCATCTAGACCCTAGACCCTGGCGGGGATGGCATCTCCACATTAGATTTGAATTTTTATTGCATGCATGCCTATGATGTACCTTGTAAATGAATATAGTGGAAGATGTAAATGTTGTGATGAAGGGAGGGCCTCAACGGTGGCGGAGACCCTCTCTTGTGGCTGGATCTTGATTTCTTTCTTTTCTTTTCTTCTTTTCCCTATCCTCATTATCTGATTTCTGAGGTGTGTGGCCCACTTAGAGGCCTTGTAATATTTAGACCGTCCAAACATAGTAGATTTCCATTGCAGTCCACACTAGGGATGTTGGTGCCCCTTTTGCCCCACATATAATGCATGCAACAGATTTTTGGGGTAGGGATATGGCCTGGATATTTGTGGGGCCCACGAAGGTGGACTATAGCACCAATTTTATGGGGTAATTTCCTTTTAATTTGGCTCATATACTTAGTTTATTCCATGTATATGTTGCTATCTAAAAATCATCTAGACAGTTTCTGGTTGTTTTTGGACCAGATTTTGGAACTTATTGGGGGACCTTTCCTACCCCTCAAATATAATTTTTTTTGAAGGTGAGGACCCCACATAGATGTCCCCCAAATTTCAGCTTCATCTGACCTTGATTGAGGTCTCAAAGGAGTGACCCAAGTGGGATGGACAATCCAGATTTTCTGAACTGTCCAGCAACATTTCAGTTTGGAAATCTTAAAATATAAAATAGTTTTCGTATTGGTGGGCCACTTTTGTGGACCCTACCTTGTAGTATACATATGTGGGGAGGTTGAGATTAATTTTCTCCAATTTTTAGAGACCTTGGGCCCACCCCATTGGGTGGTCAAAGCAGGGACAGCCAGAATTCTGCTATAACTAGATTTCTGGACAGATAGTTTTCTATTAAATCATAAAAATAGATTCCAAGCTCCGAAAAATCTAAAATTTTACTTGGAACTGTCCTAACCATGCTAGGACCCACCTACCAATTTTCAAGACCAACGGGCCACTGTGCAATTTATGGCGAGGGATGGACCGGCCCACATGGCTGGACGCCCATGGTTGGGACGTCCAGCATGGGCTAGCCGTCCACCCCAGCCTGTGACCCACCATGATGTGTGTTTTATCCCATAGCCATCCATTGTGTGGCCAACTTGAGTATGGCCCACCTTAGCGTGGGTTACCCAAGGTGGGGACTACCTTTTAGCTAGTACATGGGCTGGGTATCCGGCCCATTAGGATGCCCAGGCCCATGTGGGACGCCCCATGTGGACTGCCTGCTGGACTTTGGTCCAGCAGTGTGGCCCACCTATTTTCCTGAGTAATGTGATGTGATCCTATGTGGTGGGGCCCTCTGACTTGATGGCTGTACCACTTGGACTGATGTCCTAATCAAATGGACCATTTTCTGGGCTCCAACAGGGCCATAAACCTGTTGGGTTATAAAAAAAAAATTATCCAGCAATATGTTATAATAATGCTTGGCCTTTGGGCTGAAATTTTGAGGAGTGGGGCCCACCACATTGTGAGTACTTAGAAGGAATAAATCATGCTTTAAATCCCCTAATTCTTAGGCTTAATTAGTGCATCTTTCAGGCCCACCATAGTTGGAGTTTTTAATGAGTCCATAAATGTAACTAGTTGTTGGACTCCTTAGGCCCAAAAGGGCTGGAACTTTTTAGGTAGGCCCTTTGGACCCTTGAGCCATTTTTACAATATTATTGTATTGAGTTTATGGGGCAGATTTCACAAGTGGTTGGGCCCTTGGTCGCCCACCAAATCAACTTTATACTTGGGCCTGGTTGTAGGCCCAACTCACTTGACTTACACATGAGAATTGCACATGTGGTTGGAGTAATGGGCTACCCACTAGGTCCACCACAATATGTGGACTAATGACCCTTATGTTTGGGCTCAAACCTTACGTATGGGCCCATGATATTGCTTATGGGTTAAGTTATGTGTGTTGCTCACTAGACCCATGTATTGGAATAGGCCTTGGGCCTTAATCCGCGATTGATTAGAGATGGACCACCTCTTGGGGACTAGTTGTGGTTGGATGTCCACATTGGTGGCGCTAAGGTGGGCCCATGGGTTTTTATGAGTGGTTAATTAAAGGCCCATCATAGACCCTTGCTAGGATCGTTCATCTATTTAGGCCCATGTTATTATTCTCCTTAGCCTTGTGGGCTACCTCAAACTATTGGGCCCCCATTAGAGGATGACTCCTCAGAGAATTTGTCTAAGTACATAGACTTAGTCCCTCCTTGGAAAGGTGGCATATACTACGACACCATCGTCGTATGGCGGACCTAGTTCATCCTCATGACCCATGTGCATCATTGCGTGATTTGATTGCATTTTGTGTGGTCATTGGGCAGATGTGATAGTTTTCCAGAAGGATGAAGTTTCCCCTCTTATACACGTTGAGTGCTCGGAGCTAATGCATGATTGGTATGCGCGACTCATGCATTTGGTATTACATTTCATGGATATTATTTGCCCTTACTTCATCAGGATCGATGTCTCCACTGATACATCGTGGGTGGTCGTTTATGGATACCGAAAATACTATTCGAGCATTTTGGGTGCATAGGATGCCCCTAGGTGAAAGCCCCTAAACCTTCAAGGTACCGAGAAGACGCATCAACGCCGTGACCGGGTGGAAAACATGAGCGCCTGAATGCCTTACACCGTTAGGCCGCATCTCCCACCCTCGTGAAGTCGGTTGAGATGGGATGTGGCCTCATTCACCTGAGTGAGGGGGCATTGCTAGGCTGAGTCTGACCAGCTCGTGAATGGGTCCGCTACCGTCAAGCCTTGCTGGTGATTGATTGTTCACAGGTAGGTAGTGTGGTCTCTTACGCTCATTTGACTGTGCAGTCTTAGAGAGCGAAAGTCATCCTACAGTATATTAGACCCCGGTGATATTCCTTATGATAGAACTGTATTGGATATATGGACTGGATATGAACACTGGCATTACTTCGCATTTGCATTGGCATCGGCTATTTAAACCTTATTGCATTACATAGCCTTGGTACAATTCCTTGCATTATAGCTTAGCCTCGGTAGGCTAACGGCATTAGTATTGATCATGTTTCCTTTATGCATTCCCTATTTTCTCCTCTGCACTATTGTCACACACCTTCACCATCCTCTAAGCTTTCTATAAGCTTATGCATGATTGATGCATGCAGGAAATCCTAGGTCGGCGTCGTAGCGGAGGAGTTATGGATTTGGATTGCCGCGAGCTGAGGACCAGTTGCAGACCCTTCCTTCCCTCTTTTTATATCATATATTTCCTTTTAAGCCTTGTACCTGTAAAAGTTTAAATTCTTAGTGGATTTTACAGTGTGTTCCTTGTTTATCTTTTGAGATTTACTTGCTATGATCTTGGGTATGCTCGATTTGGTTTGGAATAGTGTTATGAAAATCCTCCTTGTAGGATCTTAGGATCAGAACCTGTGCTAGAAGCCGAGAATGAGGTGCTACGGAGGCTGTTGCGGTCGAAACCGGCTATCGGGTTCCTTGTGAGTCTGGTCACCGAGTCTAGGGCGTGACAAGAGTGCTCACCTTGGATGCCCCACCATGTGGGATCCAATCATGGGTCCTATCATGAAGTATATGTTGAATCCATGCCATCTATCTGACTCTTCCTCTCATTTAAACTGTTGAGCCCAAAAATGAAGCCAATATTTACCTAATGTGGGCCACACTGCAAGGTACAAGGGGCCGATAAGCCCAGCGTCATGGACACTTTGCATGGGGAAGACATAGGTGGGTTTCCACTCTTGGGACCCTCGTAATGTATTTATTAAATCCACACCGTCCATATATTTTTCATGCTCATTTTAGCCATTGAGCAAAAAATTCAGGCTAATCCAACCATCATATGGACCATGTTACAGGTGACAGTGGGTTGTATCACCCCCTCATGTTACTGCATGCGAACGTGGTGGGGAGGGGTGTCCCACTCACAGACACACCTTGATGAATATGTTAAATCCACTGTCCACCTATTTCTCCATGTGATTTTGGGCTATGGACCGAAAAATGAGGCAGATTCGAGTCTTGAGTGGGTCGCACGGAGGGAAACAAACTCCTACTGTTGAAATCTTCCAAGGCGAGCGGACACCCAACGTGGGTGTGGAGTGTCGCCCACTCGTGGGATCACCATATGTATGCGGCTTATCCACTTAGGTCATCCATTTTGTTAAATCATATTATGCCATGAGCCCAAATATCAGGCATATCCGAATTTCAATCACACTGTCCCTAGGGAAAAAGTGGGCAAGGAGTACTGCCCATTTTTCAGCACATGGGGCCAACTTGTGGGACCCATCTTAATGTTTTTATGCCATCCACGCCGTTCATCCTTTTCTTCAGACTGTGTTAGGCCATGGTCCTAAGTTTCAGATTGATCCAGATCTTAGATGGGCCACACCATAGGGAAGTGTTGCGGTGGAAACCCCATTGGACTTGGAATTCCTTGATTTTGGAATCCCATGGACTTGGGATTTCCTAGATTTCGAATCCCATGGACTTGGGAATCCCTTAATTCGGGATCCCTTGTATTTGTGGCTCTCTTGGACTTGGGATTCCTGGAATCGATCCTTTAGTTATATTTGGCAACCTCGATTTAAAATCACTATAATTCTAAGTTAATGCAAGATGTATTTGTAGGGGGTTTGAAATTAATTATTAAATCAAATTTTAAAATCCCTAATAAGTGTACGTATGACACTATGGTTGTATTAAATACGTTGATGCAATACTTTGCTTGAAATGATGAAAATCCCAATACTCAAATGGGCCACAAGCATAGTATCACATCTCAATGACTAAATAATGATTTGTAACCGTCGGTTTACGTCAACAATGTTCAGACGATGCAGATCGTCCTATTAAAGTAATTATAGTGATGCCATTGATAATCAGTTTGTTTCAGGATATCATTAGTGGGCCATGTGCCCAATAGATTAGTAACCTAATGGCACACATGTTGTATATGTAGGTGTCCATTCGGGTCATTCCTAGTGGACCCCGCCTTAGTATATCTATTTTATCCATGCCTTATGATGTGCAAGCTACATAGGGAGTCGGTGTTAGTCTAACGTGGGCCACAACACATTTACCTCTATGTTTCTAGTGGGGTCTGTCGTTCGAGTCCCGCTCTCTATGTATGATGTGCCAATTAAGGCCGATTATCGCATAATATGTCTAATAAGAACACACTGATAACATGCTTTTAGTGTAATGATATCATGCCCAGTTATATGCACTACCTAATGTCTCATTTAAAAGTTTGAGAGACATAAGCATTTAGGACCCACTATCATATATAATAGTTAGCTTCTTCCTAAATGGGCCTCTTCAATTCTATTGATATGTTCAAACTCAGGCCCAATCTATTTAATTTTATATTGACAAAACACTACCAAACCCCATCCATTTTGGAAATGGGTCGGCTTAATCCTTGACATCCCATGTTAAGTTCAATCAGTTTGGCGAGTTAGGTCAAGTTTTTGCTGACCCTACCTACATGGTGTGGAGGACTCTAACCATCCTTAGTACTACAACATCTCATTTTAATAAATATGTGAAAGCCAACAAATCTGCGCATTTAGGACTTGTTTAGACACACTTCCGCAAAAGCGCTTTCAATCTGCCATAAAGTCTAAAGTTGCTCAATTGTTGAAGCCTAAACCTAGCCCGAAATCTATCAGGCAACACATTCCAGGCCCAAGACCAATCCATTAACAACGAGAGGTGGGCATTGAGCCGGACCGATTTCGGGTTGATCTGACTTAATCCGGTTTTGAAACAGGCCTGACCTGAACTCGACCCAACTCGATACGAGTCGGGCATGCCTATCCCGATCCGAATCCACGTCAGGCTTGGACCAATTTAGACCGAGTCTGACCTGGTGACAAGTACTGAGTCGAGTCGAGTCAGCACCGAGTCGGGTCAAGTGCAATGGTGGGTATCCACAGGCTGAAGTCACAACTCAAAACCTGTACCTCTCCATCACCTACACAGCATCTCAGATCTAAAATGTCATATATGAATTTTTTCTAATATATATGTATGAGTCAAGTTTCAGAACGAGTTGGGTCAGTATCGAGTTAGATTACGGGTCAAGTCGAGTTACTTGGTGACTCGAACTTTACTCAATTTGAGTTTGGATTAGATGAAATCAACTTGATTCGGATCAACTCACCCACTCGATTCGGATCGAGTCAGATCTAAATGAGTCGTACAAGTCGAGTTTGCCGAGTCGAGTCATCCCGTAACCAGCTCTATTGATAACCTATAAAGGTGGCTCGGGTCGGGTAGGGTTCAACCCAAGCACAACCCTTTTACATAAACATGTCAAATTTCCAGCCTGAGCCTAAACCTGACCCCACTACCCATTTAGCTTGCCTCGAGCTCACCTCAAAAACAGTTCAGTCTAATTGACCCACAGCCACCCCTAATCGAGTCACACTCACCAGCCATTTTTGAGTTTCAAGTAGACTAAACTCACAATCCTGTCGAGTCGAGTTGACTCAGCCTTATTCCAAGGCGTGCCACCAAGCTTTAGAACTATGATTGGACTGGCCTTATTTTTACACCAGATCATATTTAAGGTGCGACCCATCTAATGTACGGCTCATAGGCCGCGAGGCGTAAGGGTGAGGTGGAAGAGGGTGCTATGAAACCACGACGGTAGACTAATAAAATCAACCCATCAAAAGAAAAAAGTACCAACACATTGCGTAGAAATTAAGATTGAATATGGGTCCTACAATAAGGGCAATGTGAATGAACATTGAGCCATGGGAGAAGGCAATAAGAGTGGTAGGTGTGGGAACATGGTAGGTTTATCACCATCTGTTTGGCCCGGATCTCATCCAGGCAAACAGCACACACCACTTTCTCTGAATTCCTTCTGTCCACATGAATCGCCATTTCCATTCTCACCACGCCCACACCAGCTTTGCTTGTACCGGCTGCATGGTCCGACTCTCCATCTCTGCTAGGCTGGTTTTTACTCCATCTGCCATTCAGATAGCAACACAAGGTCAGTATGCTAGTAGAGCTGGCATATATGATAAGAGGAATGCGAAATGCAAGTTGTAAGCTAAGGGCATGTTTGGGTGTCATTGATAATGGGTTAAAAACACATTTTCTCCTGATCAGAAGCATACCAACGGCTGGATTTGAGCTTATGATAATGAGAAGTGGTTGCAACAAACACACTTGATCTGATCACGTCTTCTACCCAACCTCTTCGCCTATATGCAATCCTAAATGGGCTGGCAAAATGGATAGACAGCGTGGATGTTTTATCCATGCTGTCCATCCGTTTTACAAGCTCATTTAAAGATATGGGCCCAAAATTTAAGTATATTCAATGCAGAACACCTAAGGTTGAAAACTTCGCGCGGCCCACACAGAAGTTTTGGATGAAGCTGATATTTGTGTTTTCCCGTCATCCACGCGTTTGTGACCTAGTGAGCAGGTTAGATGACATATAAATATCATTATTGTGGGCTCTAGGAAGATTTCAACCGTGGACGTCATTATCCCCACTATTTCATGTCGTGTGGTTCACTTTAAGTGTTATGCACCAATTTTACGACTCATATTTTAAAATTATCTGAAAAACGGGATGGACGGCATGGATAAGACATGCATCAATGGTGGGCCCCACAGAGTTTACTCAGTACCCTGCAATGTACTGAGTTGGTACAGATTCCGCTTCCGTCCGAATTGATCCCGCCACCCGTGCTCGTTTACGTAGGCTACGCAGCCGTGGGCGCGAGTTGCGTGTAACGGTGTAAGCCCGATTGCGAGGAGGGCATGTAACCCAAAGCTCTGTGGGCCCACCAAGATGGTCTGTGTAACATCCACTCCGTCCATCAGTTTCACCATGGCCGACAAAAAAAATGAGACAGGTCAAAAACTAACGTTAGCCACACCACAGCAAACAGTTCGGATTGAACGCTCACGATCAAAACCTTAGTGGGAATCATAGAGATTTCAGATCTGGATGATATTTATTTATTTCATACATCCTGGTGATAATCCTCTTATGAATGGATTAGATGGCATATATAGATCAAGGCCTGGGCCTTATGAAGGTTTCAACGTTCATCTATCCTCACTGTTTCTCGTGGCGTGGCTGATTTAAGTGTTAGATCCACCTTGTTTTTAAAATCACGTTCTGACATACACCTCCGAAACTGATGAACGGACTAGATTTCATACGGATATCACGGTGGACCCCACATATTTAAAGTAACTGAGGTAACACGCAACTCGCGCGAGAGTTATAGAGTTGGAACGGATCAATACATCATCGTCGTGTCCCGTGGAGAAATCTATCCACGTCGTGTGGATGCGGGTCCGATCCATGGAACCGAACTACCCACACAAAACGGGTCCACGTCGGGTTCGGGTTTCAAACGGACGTGATACTGATAACGCATTGTCTAAACTAATCCTTCAGTGTATAGCTATTCACCCGCATCGAATCTCGGTCGGCCTCGAATAATCGGAACACCGATAAAAATAAAAGGCTACGATTAAGAGATGGGAGAGAGGATGGACCTGTAACCAACGCCTTGGAGCTTTTCTTCGAGCCTTGTACGGGCTTTGAGGGCAGTATCGTCCATGGCCGTCTCCGTCGACGGTGCGATATGCGAACGCAGAAAAGACGGCTCGCGCGTGTTGTCGATCTGGTGATGGTGGATCCTTCTCCTTCGGGCCACCTCCACTACGGCTAGCATTCCCGCCATAGTTTTGCTAACTTGCGCACTCTGATTCTATTATCGCAGGAATCAATTAAAGATAGAAAAGAAAATCCGATAACTGGTTTTTCTTCCGTTTACAGTGGGGTTCTCTTCTAACGTACGCAGCCGGCGCGGCCGATCAGCAACAACTCGTTTTTTCACTATCAACGCTTCTTCGTAAAATTTGCTAATCCTCTCACCTAATAAGGTGCCCTAGTAGCGGATTTGACCCTGGATGCTTAGAATATTACGAAAATGACATTTTCTTACGAGAAACAAAGGTTAGGGTCCGCACTCGCAGTCCTTCCGAAGCGGATTGGCTGGTGTACCACACACCAGCTATATAGCTAGTGTATTGACGTCAGCAAGTTCTGTGGGTCCCATCATAAGTTATGTGTAATATCCAAACGGTCCATCCATTTTTCGAGTTCGTAGAGAAACATTAGACAGATATAAAGATCAAGTGAACCACACTGCAAAAAGAAGTGGGGGATTGAGCGTATACTATTGAAACTCTTTTGGTGTCACATAAGTTTTGGATTAATATGAAATTTGTTTTTCCTTTTCATCCATGTATTTTTTACCTTATTAATAGATTAGATGGATAATAAATGTTATGGTTGACCTACCAACTTTTAACAATGAAAATCGTTATTTCGCTTCTATTTTTAGTGTGGTCTATTTGAGCTTTGGATATGATTCAATTTTTATCTGGTGCTCTAAAATAATCTCGAAAATGGGATGAACGGTGTGGATATAATAAATAAATCATTATGGAGCCCATGTAACTTTGATCTCCTTTGAACCGTTCGTATAACTCGGAGCTCGAGGAGCGTACGCGCGCGTCTTCGCATGACGTTGGTGTATCGTCAGCAAAGTTCTGTGGGTCTCATCGTGATGTATCTGTTATGTCCAGACCGTCCATCCATTTGGCTAGATAGTCTTAACGATTGAGACCAAAAATAAGACAAATATTACTATCAAGTGGACCACGCTGAAAAAAGCAGTGGGGGATTGAACGTCTACCATTGAAACCCTTTTAGGGGCCATAGAAGTTTTGGACCAATATGAAATTTGTTTTTCCTTATCGTCGTGACCTTATGAATAAATTGGATTGAAAATAAACTTTGTAGTAGACCCTATGTATTTTTAAATGGTGAAAATCATTTCCTGCTGCTATTTGTGGTGTGGTCCAGTTGGTCTTTGGATATGATTTATTTTTTAGATATTACTATATAAGGATCTCGAAAATTGGATGAACGGTGTGGATATAATAAATACATCACTGTGGGGTCCATCTAACTTTGATCTCCTTTGAACCGTTCGTACAACTCTGAGCTCGAGGAGTGTCAGCGCTCGTCGTCACAGGACACGTATCTACATCAGCTATATAGCTGGTGTGGGAACATAAGCCAATCCGCTTCCCAAAGCGTGGGGCGCGGATTGTGTACTAACCCCCCTTGGAACCTAGCTGGACAGGGAAGGTGCTGTCAGGGGCTATGTGGGCCCACCATGATATATGCGTTTTATCCAAGCCGTCCACCCACTTTGAAATATCTTTTTAGATTTTTGAACTCAAAAAATAGGGAAATCGTAGGTTCGAGTTGACCACACCGTAGGAAGCAGTGGTTACAATGACCTCCACCGTTGAAACCTTGCTAGTTACCACCGTGTTTTTTACTTGCCATCCAATCTGTTCATAAGGTCACGTAGGCCTGGATGAAGTGAAAACATAAATATCAGCTTGATCCAAAACTTGGGTGTCGCATGAGGGCGTTTTTGGGCGGTGGGATTAGAAGGGATTAGGTGGGATGGGATTCAAAAGACATAATTATTACATATGGCCACGGTAGGGATTGTCCCTAACTGGGGCGCGGAATGGATACTGACAAGGTAAGTAGCCAAACGCTGCTGAAGTGACGTCACCAAGCTATGTGGACCACACCATGATGCACGTGTTGTATCCATACCATCCAACCATTTTTAAAGATCATTTTATGCCATTACAATGAGAATGAGATGGATCTAAAGTTCAAGCAAACCCTACCATAGAAAATAGTGGGGACAGTGACATCCACCATTCAAAACTTCTTCGGAGCCACAATAATTTCCAATCAAGTTGATATTTTTGTTTTCATTTCATCTATCTCTATGTTAACTTATGAATAGGTTGGATCTCAAAAATACATCATGGTAGGCCTTGTAAATGTTTCAACGGTGAGTGTGACTGCTCCCATGGTTTTCTGTGGTGGGTCCACTTGAATTTTAGATTTATTTCGTTCTCTTTGTAATGCCATAAAACAATATCTAAAAATTGTTGAAGGGTATGGATACAACACATACATCATGGTGGGTCCATAGAGCTTAGTGAGGTCACTTCAACAAGGAATTGGCTAATAACCTTGGCAGTATCCAATCCACACCCCTTATGCCATGGGATAAGATTAATGCTACGCTTTATTGGTAATACGGTGGTACATTGAATGGATATAACCACCATCAGGCATGGGCCTAAAAATGAGGTAGATTCAAAACTTATGTGGCCCCAAAGAAGTTTTTAATGGTAAGTATTCAATCCCTGTTGCTTTCTATGGTAGGGCCCACTTGGGCTTTAGATTTACTTGATTCTTCGGCCCATGCTCTAAAATAATCTCGAAGAATAGGTAGACAGTGTGGATATAGCCCACACATCATGGTGGGACCTACACAACTTGTTAACATTGAGTGAAATTTGCACGCGACCGAGTGAAATTCCATCTAATTTAATTCCAAGTTTTTCCATTCTTCCCAAACAAGGAGTGGAATTGGCATAGTACCAGGTGAATCCCATCCCACCTAATCCCTTCTAATCTAACTGCCCAAACACACCCTAAGAGGTTTGCAACAGTAAGCATTCAATCTGCACTATTTCCTTTTGTGTGGTTCACTTGATACTTCAATATTCCTAGTTTTTTGGGATCATGCCATAAAATGATATTTCAAAATGGATAGACGGTTTGGATATAACACATATATCACGGTGCACCACAAATCCCCTGTCAGGACCTTCTTTATCTAGCCAGGTTCCGGTGGAGATAGTATCTGAACCGGCGACCCAAAGCGTGACACATGACACACTTGTCGTAAACTGGATTCGATTTACTTCAGGATATTTCGCTATGCCCACACGCATGTGGAGTCTTGTTCACCGAACTGCACACGTGTAACATCAGTGTGTTCCATTAGGTGGGCCACAATGTGTAGATCTTCCAGCCTAATAATCAAGCATCAGCACTCCTCAGGTGGACCATAAATGTCCAAACAAATAGACGGCTAGAATAAATTCTGTCGGACTTCTTTATGTTTATTGAAACATTGTGGCCCACCTTGAGTAAAATGCTCAGATTTTTCCAACAGATCGAAAAATAGTGTGGCCCACATGTGGAACGGTCGGATTCTGCTGATGTGGGCTATATTGGCATGCGTGCCTGCATGAGTATGGTAGGTCTCCAATACACCTGCTTTTGAATCTTGATCGGCTTTTCAATGATCGCAGCCGTATGTAAGATGAATCTCCCTTATGTAATGAAAGAGTTGAAATATTAACGGAAACATATCACTTATGTAATGAAAGGGTTGAAATATTTAACCCGGTGTTTTCTGAGGGATTCCATCTAAGAATATTTAACGGGTGAGAGAAGACTAAAATCCAATGATTAGAGCGCCAACGTATCTTGTTATAACACGTAGCCTTATAACCTACCAGAAATGTTAAATACAGTTTTCATGGTGGGACCACAATCATATTCATTGACCTCCTCGTTCTTCGATTCTACCGAATTCACATCTCGTGTTAATTTGTTTTATCTTCCAGTGATCCAAACTATTTTTATAATGGGTCTCATTTTGTTGGGTATAATACTAATTAATAGAAACTTCTAAGTTGGATAATTTCAAGTCATTGATAATATGGGTAATTAGGTTTGAATATGGACGGCCACATAACCTTTTTTATAATCAAATGCTTAAATTTTTTAATATTAACTTTGTTATACTCTGAAATTTAGGTAATGAGTGTGCACCTTCATACCTGAGTTACGGTCCATGACTCATACACTTAGTGTACATTGTATTGACACATATTTTTTTAATGTGGGTCTTACTACAATGATCGGGATTGATTACATGGTTACCACCACTCTATTGACTATTGGAAAGAAATTTTAATGCATTTCGAAATTTATGGGAGCCGCAATAACTTAAAAGATTATTATACGACCACCATTGTTTTCTTACTATATGGGCCACACAAATTTTGGATATGTCCTAAATTTACACTCTTAGCTCAAAGTAGTCTCCCAAATCAAATGAATGGAATGGATACAATACATATATTACCGTGGGTCCACAATCTAATGACCCAAGATGGTCTCCAACGTTAGAAACCGTATTTAATTTCAACGCTAGAACCAAACTTTTTATTTGTATTTATTTATTTATTTATTTTTTGAATGGGTCCCATGATAATCTGAGCTATGGGTGAGATGGATAATTGCAACATAAAGGGTGAGCCCAAAAATCTCCTCAAAACAACACTTCTGTGGCTCACATAAATGCTCAATAGTAACATTTAATTTTCACAGTTTAAGGCACTGTGGTCCACATGAGTTTTCTTTCGAATAAAATTTTCAACCCGAAGTGGCTCACATAAATGCTCAATGGTAACATTTAATTTTCACAGTTTAAGGCACTGTGGTCCACATGAGTTTTCTTTCGAATAAAATTTTCAACCCTAAGTCTCTTATTAAGTGACAAGATCAATAAATGGTATGGATTTGTCACTTACATAAAGACAACCCTGCATAGAAGGCCCACCAATCCGGATCAATTCCGATAGCGTAAATAGATCAACTTCATTTTTGCACGCTAAGTGTTTTTATACCTATTATATATTATTATATTTTTTTTTTCAGATGGTCCACACATAATATGTGTACATAAAATATATCTCATTCACTATTTTACCAACATCGTTTTAGGACACTAGTAAAAAAATGAGGTAGATTCATTATTCTGATGGACCGAATCATGATGAACAATATGACCGTTCTTCCACCATTAAAACCTATACCTTCCTTATCTCGGTCCTTCCTAACAGTTTATTTGAGATCTGAGTCGTTCATTGATTCCTTCAATTATTTTTTAATGGTCAAAATAATTAATATTTTCATCGGAAGTTCCTGCGGCCCCGATAAACCTTCCAACGAGGAATGTACCATGAATTCTATTTTGAATATTATGGCCCACCTAAATTTTGATTTGGCCTACTTTTTAAAGGTTTGCCATATTTTGGTCATCAAAATATAATGGACCAAATTGATCAGGACCCATATCTAATAATAAGCCTAACACGTAATTCAAGTAAAATCAAACAAGTATTCACGTGTTTGATTTTATTACTTGTTTACATGCGTTAGGTGCTCCAAGATGCATTGTGCATATATGCACTTATTGATATATGTGCAAATGCATTGCACCCATGGTAAATCCACACCATCCATCATGCAGGTACAAAGCATAATAACATAAATAATAATAATAAATTAAAGTAAATACTAACCGCGCAAGCCTTTCTTCCCTTTTATCTATCTCTCTCCCATCTCTTTTCTCTTTTGATTTTTTTTTTTTCTTTATGATTGGATGGAAGGTCCGCCCTTATAAAGAAAGGATAGTTCCTCGGATCCTCGAATAAGATGGATAAGATAATGGTGAGTGTAGTTGCAACGGATTTCAATCCTTTAAAAGAATTAAAATATAAGTAACAATAAAATTTTGAGTTGTTACAAACTTCGTATAGATTCGTTGAAAATGATTATAATTTAATTGGATTTCAATCAATTGCATGTCAAATAAATATTTGAGATCGTTATTACTTTTGCATAACTACGGGTGTGCAGTAGACCAAAGCTAATAAACAATTTAGATAGGCATGGGAAAATTTTCATTTTAGACTTTGTGAAGTTCATTAGTCATTGTTGACACGTGTATATAGTTATTAATTGGATTATATTGAGTTTTTCAATGTTTGAGTTTATATCTAATGATGTAATTGCTTTTTGACAACATATGCACGTAGACATTCAAATTGATCCTTATCGAGGTATGGTCAATATTCGTCGATTAAAGGCTTGGTCTATTTCTTGCATGGTATAAGTTTTTATTTGTATGCACAAACAAAAGTTATGCATATTGAGAAGGATGCACGTATGAGATGTACCTTCACTCTGATTTAAGAAATGACCATGATGATATCTCATAGAGATCTACGTCATTAGCTTTGTACCTAGTCAGATCATATAAGCATATACATTGCAAAATGGATGAATCATTTATTGATTGGATCACGATAGATCTTGTGTGATGATTATATAGATGAAAAATGCTTGATTATTCACATTATGTGAACCGAGCCAGCATGCTGCGAGACCAATTACGTACAAGGTATAGATCAATTCTGATCTAATTGTTGTATACATATGCTAATCTCATATGTGACTTTTGTGTCCTAATTACTAACAATAAGGTGATGCTACTTTGGTGTGCATTCTTAAAACCATGTGCACAAATTCAAGTAAGTTGAAATTATGCCAGAAAAGTGGCCAAATTAAGATTTCGTCACGAGATGGCTCAGAGGAAGATTGTAGATGATCGCATGGTGGTAATGATGCAAATGATACTTATTTAAAGTACTAAATCAAAGGACTTACAGGCACAACCAGCACCAGAGTGGTTGCCAAATCTGGCACCCAATTCTTCAAACTCGGACATAGCATCTACATCTCAGATTAATCCTCTTGAGATTATATCGGCTGGGATGCGTGATATGCAAAGTGGGATTCAACATCTTCCTAATCAAACATGAGATCAAGTCAAGCAATCAAGAATCCAAGATTAAACCTTCAAC
The DNA here is from genome assembly GCF_029962835.1 of Magnolia sinica. NCBI lineage: Eukaryota > Viridiplantae > Streptophyta > Magnoliopsida > Magnoliales > Magnoliaceae > Magnolia > Magnolia sinica. The sequence goes on along the minus strand of NC_080578.1, from coordinate 104,199,108 downwards.
AGGTGAATAACCAGTCTGACTAGGCACTTAAACTAGCTGATGGCTATCATTGCTGAAAGAACACCAACAGTGCCTCAATCAAATGTTGATGTTAGCTTAGTGGGAAACTTGGCGGCATTTCCACCAGCACCTCCCCCACAACGTCATATTCATTTGATTACAGTTCGGGAGATATGGAACGCTCTTATGCTGTTGAGTTTAGTCGTCCGAAATAGGAGGTCAGAAACCTTGTTCTTAAAGAAAGAAATCAGAGTATACTTGGGGGCAACCCTTCCCTAGGAATCCACCATATCATGTAAGACAAAACTAGATAGGATTAAAACCACACCATTTAGATCGTGACTGAATCATGTAACTGGTCTGAGAAGTAGCAGCCCAAGTTCTCGGTTGTACTACTACTCCAGTCTACTATAATTCTTATTTAGAATAGATTGACCGACAGTCTCTATTCCCGCAGTCAAATTTGATGTTTTCAAACATGATGGCCGAGTTTGACCAATATGATTGACCTTGATGTTTTTCGACCAGGATAGCCAAGCTCAACCAGAATGACTGACTTTGATGTTTTTTTTTTTTACCAAGATAACCGACTTTGATGTTCTTCGGCCAAGATAGTCAAGTTCGACTAAAAAGATTAAATTTGATATATATATATATATATATATATATATATATATATATATATATATATCAAGATAGCTGAGTTTGACAAATACAGGTGAATTTGATATTTTTCGACCAAGATGGTTAAGTTCAACTAAGGCGACCTAATTCGATGTTTTTCGATTAAGATGGTCAAGTTTAATTAAGATGGCTGAATTTAATATTTTTTCATTGAAATGCCTAAGTTCCACCAAATTAACCAAATTTAATATTTTTCGACAGAGATAACCGATTTCGATCCCTTGCATTTATTCCACTAAATGACAAACCAATGTCATTTTCACCTTTTCAACCAAAGGCGAGATGACCATGGCACGGCAATGTTGTACCTTATTTCAACCTCCCTTTAACTTGTGCTGGTAGCAAAACTCAGAATCCAACGAGTCAGAAAATTCGGGGTCACAACATAAAGCCATGATCTCAAACGAGTTAAAAAGCGCAGTTAAAAACAAAGAAAGCATTGGGGTCAGGTTATTTTTGGTTTTAATGGGCAGGCTTGGCCATAAAAAGGCACCAAGACATAGATCATAAGGTCTCATTGTAAAAAGAAAAGAAAAGAAACGAAAAAAAAAAAAAACAAAACAGAATAAGTATGTACTTGGCTCGTGTGAAAGCAAGGAAGCTGAGCAGATGTCACCGGGGTGGGTGCGTGTTACACTAACCGTGGGGCCCACCTTGATGAATCTGTTATATATCTTCACCGTCCATCCATTTTTACATATCATTTAGGACATGCTCCCAAAAATTGCACAGATCTAAATCTCAGGTGCACCACACCACAGGAAAACTTGGTGATTGAATGCCCACCATTAAAAACTACCTAAGGCCCACCTAGTGATCAACCTATTGATAATATAAAACAGCGTTGAAGGGAATACACAAAGATTAGCGTAGTTAGATCCAAAACTTTTATCTCCCACAATAAGTTTTTAACGGTGAATCACCATAACTTCCGGTGGTATGGTACACTTGAGAATTGGATCTGCATGAACAACGGATGGACGGCATAGATGCACAACACATTCATCAAGGTGGGCCCCATACGGTCAGGGTAACACACACTAACGTGTAGTTCACGAAAAGCCGAAAATACTACGGTAAATTTTTATTTTCCTCTGATGAAAAACCGTGGGAGAGAAAAGCGGATTCAGTGGCAGTTTCGTAGTTAATTAGAAAGCAGAGGTTATTTCGTAACTGAAAAAATCGCGAACGCCGCAGGAAGCTTCCTTAACCCGACCCACCGTCACGTGATTTGACGCGGATTGCGTCCTGCCCCCGCCCGGACAGTAATCCGTCCAGGCAGGGAGCTGTGGGGCTCACAGTTATGTTAGTGCTTTATCCACTCCGTTCAACGCTTTTCTTGGATTATTTTAAGATATAATTCAAAAAGTGGACCACAAAGTAGGGATTGATCGTACACCATTAAAAACTTCTTGGGAGCTGGAGAAGTTTCGGATCAAGCTGATATTTGTGTTTTCACTTCATCCACGTCTACATGACCTTATTATTATGTTGGATGGTAAAAAAAACACGTCACTTTGGTCCTTAGAAAGGTTTCAACGGTGGATGTCATTATCAGTGCAGCTTCCTTTGGTGTGGTCCACTGGATCTGTGGATCTCCCTCATTTTTATGATTATACTTTAAAATGATCCTATAAAAGTGTTGAACGGCGTTGATAAGAAAAATTACATCACGGTGGACCTCACAGAGCCCTGCCCACCCCATATAGCCCTGCCGGGGTAGGACGCAATCCGCGTCACACGTGAGTATACTTCCTGGAGCTTGCCTCCCGAATGCGAGGGCACTAGGTATCGAGAAATATTGAAGCGATTCGCGCGAGTGTAGATAAATGTCACGTTTCGCAGCACAGGGTATTAATTTCAGTAAATATGAGAGATCCTGGCCACTGATCGCATGGCCCCAGTGTAAATATTCCTCCTCTATCTTTAAGGTCCACTCATCATCGTATATAACCATGTGATATCCACCAGTTTGATGCTCCATTCAGAGCGTTTAAAAGTCGGACTACGTGCAGAATGATCCGGATCCCTGTCAAATCTGCCAGGTAGACTGCTGCTGGTGATCTCTTTGAAATCTTACTCGCGCAAATCCCATACCACTTCATTTAATTTTGGGAAGAGTATTTATTTGATATTCTGGCTGAGTATAACGCTCGATACACGTGCACTTAAAAGTAAGTACACGTGTCATATATCAACCCAAATTAAACCGACTAAATTGTGGGACAGATTTTTTTAAATAAAATTTCAAAACAAAAATCAGTGAGAAATTACTATCATCTGATTCGTAGGCACTTGTTTTTTGAAATAAATACCAATGTATAATTTTCATTTTAACTGTCCAATAAATGATCAGAATTTACCAATATAAGTAATTTTCAGTTATAATATATTTAAAATTTTACCTGGATGGTTTAGATTAAATTAATTGTGCGCCAAGTATGCACTTCCTCAGTAATTTATAAGTGCACGCTTATCAAATATTACATTACGCTGGAGTATCAGACTATTTCTCTTTGAATTTAACCGCTGAAAGGATCCCGGATCCGCTTTTTTTGTTTTTTTTTTTTCGGTGGCGGCTTGAGTAACGAGGCTGAATTAACGTCACTAAGTTCATTTGACATGTGTATTGTATCCGCACCGTCCATCTATTTGGAGAAATCCATCCTGTGCTTAATGTTGGGGATAAAAAACACAAGTCCGCAGACTCGGACTTAATGCCTCGGGTCACAAAAGGATGTGTCAAGTCCAAGGCATGATTCGCTAAACCGAGACAAAGGTTGAGTCGGTTCGGACGACTCATCAGCGTTCCGGGCATGCGTCGGGCGGACCACCTTGCCAGACCGACCGTCGCTGGGTCGAGCCTCATCCCGGATATCTTGGGATAAGATCTCCGACCCCGAAGCTCACGGGATCGGATGAAGGCTCAAGATGGGCACGATCTTATCTCCGTGATACCAGGAGAAGATCCCGCGCTCAATATCAGGAAGAGAATCCTTGTACGACAAAATGCCCCAGCAGCTATAAAAGAAGGACCCCTGTCACCTTGAGAGGTACGAAACAAATTCTCTCTAAAAAGCTCCTCAATACTCTTAGACCCAGAATCCAGGCCTGACTTTGGCATCGGAGGGTCCCCTGCTCAAGCCAGGGTCTCCTTTGTCCCCTTTTTGTGCAGGTACACGAAGGTTCAAGATGAGGAACCGGACATTTGCACCAACAGCTTGGCGCCGTAACCGTCAAAAGCCATCTCGTATCTCTATACCGATCTCAATGGTGATGACTAGAAGGACGGTCCGAAGAAGATTTGAATGAGAATGCGATTACAGGGCCGGGTCCAATCGCGGTTCCCGCACCTGAACCCACCTAACAACCGCCGACGAGGGGCGACCGGAACAAGAACAATCAACGGGTCGCGACGATGGGCGGTTGGACAAGGAGGTTCAAGAAATCCGCTCCGATATGAATATGATGAAGCAGATGCTTGAACGAGTATCAGAAGCAAATGCAGCCACTCCCGCATCCTCAAGGGGAGATAGCGTACCGGCGGCGGCGGTTGATCCTCAACCTTCCGCGCCGCAGTCTTTCCGGCCGAGCCAACCCCAAGGCGGATCAGAACCATCTCCAGCGCAGTCAGCCAATGCTTCCCTCCCGCCGACTGATCTTCGGCACGAGATAGAGCGAAGAAGGCGCAATCGCCCATCCATGGAAGGCACGGCAGAGAGCAGTGAACCTTGGAAAGCCGATATTCAAAATTTTAAAAGAGAAGTGCGGGAAGAAATGGCGAAAGAGATGGCGGACATAAAGCACGGCCGGAATGTATATCCAACCGGGTCCGAAGCGAAGGCGTCCCCCTTTGTGGACTCGGTACTGAAGGCCCGGTTGCCCGAGAGGTTTCGATTACCTCAAATCACTCCTTTCACCGGCAAGACCGACCCGACCGAGCATATTGAATGCTTCAGAACCTATATGGAGCTCCACGATGCCTCGGATGCAGTGATGTGTCGGGCCTTTTCTCTTACATTGACCGACGTAGCTCGACTGTGGTTCAAACAGTTGAAACCAAAGTCCATCAGTTCATTCGCTGAGCTGAGCGACGCCTTCCTCACCAACTTCATCGGCAGCAAGAAGAAATTGAAGCCCCCTGCACATCTGAACAACGTAGTTCAAAAGCAGGGAGAACTGCTGAAAGATTATATCAAGCGTTTTAATTTCGAATCCCTTCAGGTTCGAAAACATTCAGAAGAAACGGCTCTCAATGCGCTCATGCAAGGAGTTAGAGATATGCCATTCCTGGCATCTCTAGACAAAACTCCGTCCGATACTCTGGCAGAATTTATGGCACGGTCGGATAAATATGCGAATGCCGAGGAAGCGCGAATCCTGCGTGAAACTAAAACTTTGGCAAAAGAGTCGGCCAAAAAGGAAGCCGACTCGGCCGGAGGAAGGAAGCGCAAGGATGATCAGGCACGTGATGAGCGAAGGTCAGGCAAACGGCCGGATCAAAAATTTTCCACATATACTCCCCTGAACAAGACTCGGGAAGAAGTATTGATGGAAATAAAAAACGAAGGCTTTGTTAACTGGCCCAGTAAGCTCAAGAGTAATCCCAATCGGCGGGACAAAGATAAATACTGCCATTATCACCGTGATCACGGGCATAACACAAGTGATTGCCGTCACCTAAAAGAAGAGATCGAACGACTCATAAAAGACGGCCGGCTCAGAGAACATATGGTTAAAGCTGGGGCAGCTGAGGCACGCCCGACCGAGAGCCAGCCTATGGAAGAAATCCGGACGATTATCGGCGGTCCACAAGGTGGGGGTGACTCAAACAAGCCGAAGGAACCAGCAGAAAACTTAGTCACCTCGGTCCCGGCTCATGATTATAGATCGGCCATCAAAAGAAAGGAAAAGAGAAAGAACACGCAGAAACTGATTGTCACCCTGACTATCACTAACCGAAAAGTGTTTCGGATACTGTCGATACGGGGTCATCTGCGCGTGTTATTTACCCAAGCTTTCGACAAAATGGGGATCGAACGTCCACACTACGCCCGATTCGGACCGTTGATCGGTTTTTGGGAGGGCAGTGCTGAAGGGATTGTCTCGTTACCACTCCCTGCTGGTAGTGCCCCACATCAGACGACGAGTCGTCGATCAACCCTCGGATACAAGCAATACTCGGCCGCCTTCATTGAGTCTCCTCCGGGCCGTGGTATCCACATACCATCTTTCATGAGTCGGTAGTAGGAATTGTCAAAGGAGACCAACAGGATGCGAGGCGATGTTACATGATAGCCGTAAAAGGAGCCGCCAACAAAAGTCCGACCAACATATTAACGATCAAATCGTTGCCTCTGGGCGAGAATTATGAACGAGGACCGGTCGAGGATCTTGTCTCGGTCCCCTTGGTCGAGACAGATGGATCCAAATGGTACAAATTGGCTCGTCTCTGCGGTCGCCCCTGAAAGACAAGCTGATAGCTCTACTCCGTAGGTACGACGTCTTTGCCTGGGGTCATGAAGATATGCCCGGATCGACCCCTCTGTGGTGACCACCGACTCAACATCGATCCGTCGTATCGACCGATCCCCGACGACCGCTCGGCCCTGAACGATACCCCATCAATGAAGAAGAAGTCAACAAACTCCTCCAGGCTAATTTCATAGAAGAAATAAAAGCATGGGTCGCGAATGTCGTGCTTGTAAAGAAATCCAACGGGAAGTGGCGAGTTTGTATTGACTACCGAAAATAAAGCCTGCCCAAAGGATAGCTTTCCGCTTCCGAGGATAGATCAGCTAGTGACAGCCGGACATGAGCTCCTTAGTTTCATGGATGCATATTCGGATATAATCAAATTGTAATGCATCATACAGATAATCAAAAATACCTTTGTCACCGACAAAGGCCTTTATTGTTACCGAGTGATGCCATTTGTCTAAAAAATGCCCACTTATCAAAGGTTAGTTAACAAAATCTTTGCTCGGCTTTAGTAGAACCATGGAAGTATACATTGACGACATGCTCGTTAAAAGCATACACGCGGGATCATGTGAATAATTTGGAAAATTTTAGGGGATGAAGTAAAATAGTCCTTTGTCGAATCGTCGTAACCGAGATAGAGAACCAAGGAGGCGTATAAATACTAACCATTGGGTCATCCCAATCCGCCCAATCCTTGTGAAGGAAGGCACGAGGTGCGGAGGTGGGCGAATTAAATACCTCGGTTCCACCTCTCACAACCCTTGGGCTTCCCATTCCTGACCTGTTGCAAAGCCCCAATCAAGGGGTTTAAAAATCAAACCCCGGCTAAACCATAAAGATTTTACGAATGGGTTAAGCGGGTGAAAAATAAGGGAATATGGAACCCGTTAAATAAACCCCAAAATCTTTGTTCCGAAATTGGCGACAGGGGTAGCCCGTTTAGGAATTTTGGTTTAAAATTTAAGTTAAAGGTTTCCGGAAACCTTTTTGGGGTCCCTTTTGAAAAGAAAACACAAGGGTTTTCAAAATTTGGTTTTTAAATTCGGATCCTTTAAAACGCCGGGTTTGTTAAATGGGTGAGGTTAGTCCGTTTTGAAACGGAAAGCTAAGTAAAACCATAGGAGGGTAAAAATAAACTAAATCCTGGGCTAATCCCCTCCTTGGAAGGAATTCCAGGCCCACCCAATTAAGAGACCTCCGTTCAAACTAACGAACCCTCAAAGAAAGGTTTACCCCCCGGGGTCAAAGGGCAGGCTTTTCGGGAACCCTAAGGAACAAAACCCGGAGGGGATTTGCCCAAAGGCCCCGGGTTCCCCATATAACAGCCGCCCGGGTTTCAAAAATCGAAAAGTGGGGGTTGGCCCGAAACCCCGACACCATCCGGGTCCAGCCCCCACGGGGGTTGACTATGGCCTCCCTGGGAAAAGGTGACCAAGTTTTAAGGGTGTTTTCCGAATGGGGGGGACCATTAGTAAAATAAGGAAAAAGATAAATTTGGTAAAAAATTATCCCCGATTCATCCCGCCAGTCCCAAAGGAAGCAAGATTGGGTTAAAAGTCGCCTCGGAATTGAAAGATTCTTCACCCATACCCTAAAGGGCAAGTTGGTTAACAAATTACAAGAACATCACCCCTTGGCAAAGGGCCAAATTAAGAGGAAAATTCGGGCTTGCACCTGGCCAAACGGGAGCTCTTTTATACTTATTCCGGAACCTCACCCGAAAGGTTACCTTTTCGTCCCTCACAATGAAGGAAAGAAAACTTTTTCCCTTCGAAACCGGGGAAACAAAGGGAAGGGCGATTCCCCAAGGCCACGCGGGCCGGTTTACAAACCCGGGTTGAAGGGTTTAATGGGAGATAGGTTCCGGAAATTTTCCAACACGGGAATTTGGGCCCCCTTTGGGACCGTTGGGAAAGGACCCTATAGCCGGGCCCATGAAGGCGACTTTGAAACCTCGGCAACCTTGCCCACCCTTACGGAAACCTAAAGCACTTCCACTTCCAACATTTAAAGCTCAACAAGAAAGGTAAAAAGTCAATAAAAAGTAAGGCATTTCCCATTATAAAAAATTTTCAATTTAAACATAAAGAAAAAAAAAATAATCAAGGGGTTTTTATGCACCCCGCCCCCGACTTGGGGGTCGGGTTCTCGGTTTGAGGGTCCACCTCGATTTCGAAAGGTCAAGGTGGGAAGGATTTCTTTATGTCCCACGCATTCCATATATCCGCTTTGGAACAAGCGGTCCCTTTCATCCTCGAACTCCGCCGACTCGAGGAATGCCTGAACGGCTTGGTCCCTAGCCCTCTCGGCCTCCCGAGTCTTCTCGTCGGCATCCGCCGCCTCAAGCTTAGCCCAGCTAAGTCATCCGCGCACGAAGCATGGACTGCTAGAACTCGCCGATTCTCCTCTTGCCGGAGAGAGCCATGCGGCGACCTCGCCCCTTGTGGGCTCTTCGGAGGAAGCCGCCTCTGCCTCGCTCTTGGCGCCTTGGGCGGGACGCCTCGCTGTCGGGCGCGCGGATTCGGCCTCCTCGCGTCGCCCTTCGGCTTCAGAGCCTGCAGCCGATGAGTTGAGGATAGCTCCTCGGCCTTGATAAAAGGAGCGAGTTCAAAAGCATCCGGGCATGCGGTCGAGCGGGCGTTGTAGAGTTTCACGAACTCTCTTTCCCCCCGTGGGCGGGGCCCGGAACCATCCCCGAACCACTTCTGCGGGAATGACGGCCCCTCTGGTTCTCTCCTCCCCTCGGGAGGAGCGGTCCTCGCTCCCTCCCCCGGAGGAGGCCCGGTTCTCCTCCCCTCCGGAACATCCTCTCAACGCGGGCGGGAGCCCGAGGTCGGGGCCCGCCGCTCTTCCCCTTTCCGGGGTCGGGATTACGAACGGGGCGGAAGACTCGCTCTCTTTCTCCTTGCACCCCCTTTGCCTCTTGGCGAGGCCCGGGCAGGAGCCTTAACCGTGAAGGGGGGGACAGCTCGTCATTTTCGAGGGTGATCCCGAGGGGGGCGGCTTGGCGGATCTAAAAAAAAAAAAAAAAAAAAAAAAAAAAAACGAAGTAAGTCGGGAAAAATTCAGAAATCCAAAAGATTCATTCTCAATTACCTGTAACTTCCGAGACCAGACCTGCAAGATGAAGGCGCTCAGGCTGTAGAAGCACCTTCCAAGACCTATTCTTCGAATCCAACGGCCTCAACTCTTTGATCCGAGCCGAGGCTGGGCCGAAATGTGAGTGCATTAGGCCACATAACCTCAATATTACAAAAAAAAAATAAAAAAATAAGGGGGCGAGGGGAGAGAAGACCCAAGTCACCCCTCTTTGGAAGCCCGGGACACGAGCCTCGAGACCTGATTCATCCTCTCCCGGCGACCACATGCCCAAAACCAACGCTCTCCACTGTTTGTTGGAAGTGGGAGGGTCGGTTATCGGGGAACCGCCTCCGCCTCGCCACGCAGCGAAGACGTAGAAGCCGGGATAGTTCGGATTTCCCGGCCGTACGGTGGAGAAATTCATCGATTTAAGGGTGGTTCCATCTCCACAAACCCACACCGAATAAGTTCCTCCACCCATTCGAAATCCCCGGGGCAATCTTTATGTGAGACAAAACTCCCCGGACGATGGTATGCGCAGTGCATCGACACCTGGTAAATCGCGACTGCCCCTGCAGGAGGGTGATTCGGTAAGTCATTCGGACGGGGAAGATATGTGATGACCGACTCGGGAATATGGTACCCGATTCTCAAGTCCGCCTCGAAAAGGGAGGAACCGAAGCTTAAATCCTCCCCCGATCCTTCTTCTTCAGACTCGGCCTGCGCCGAGTCACCAACGGGAGCAAGATCAGGGGTTCCTTCGGCGATTAAAATTTCATCTTCTTCCTCCTCATCTTCCTCCATGCCCTTTGAAGTTAGGCCTTCCGGGTTAATAGAGAGACCCCCCGAAGGAACAGAAGGGGCGCCACGGAGCGGTGACTCTCTCGGAGAAAGCGGCGTTGGCCCACCCTATCTCCCAAAGGGAAGGCGATTCCGAACCCCCGGCGCTTCGCCTTCTCTCAAGCTCCCCACGGGACTTGAGAACTCCTATCCGCCATTATTTCTAATAAAGAGGAAGGAGAAACTCACCGAGGGAGAAAGGAAAACGGAAATGGCGGAAAGAGGCCCCGACGGGAGAAAGGAAAAGAAGGAGATGAAAGGCTAAAAAAAGAAAAGAAAGGGGAATGGAAATAGGAGAGGAGAAGAGAAGGGCTTTTATAAGATTGCCATGTGGCGGAAGAAATTAATGGGGAAATGATTCGCGCATCGATTCCCCATTCGACACGTGGCGCCGTCGGGGCGCAATAATCCCTTGCTACGTGTCCAATCTTGGCGGGATGTGCGATTTTGACGGGCGCATGCGATGTCGGGAACCGCCCCCTCAAAGGCCAGGAAGCATTTAATGAACACTCATCTCGGGTTAAACCGCTAAAGCTACTCCTTAGTGTCATAGAACACACGGAGTAAGGGGGCTTCCTTTGGGGGAAAAAATACAACAAGTCCCCTCGGACTTAATGCCTCGGGTACAAAAAAGGATGTGTCAAATCCGAGGCATGGTTCGCTAAACCGAGACAACGGTTGAGTCGGTTCGGACGACTTATCAGCGTTCCGGGCATGTGTCGGGCGGACCACCTTACAAGACCGATCGTAGGTCAGATCTCATCCCGGATATCTTGGGATAAGATCTCCGACCCCGAAGCTCACGGGATCGGATGACGGCTCAAGATGGGCACGATCCTATCTCCGTGATACCAGGAGAAGATCCCGCGCTCAATATCAGGAGGACCCCAGCAGCTATAAAAGGAGGACCCCTGTCACCTTGAGAGGTACGAAACAAATTCCCTCTAAAAACCTTTCAATACTTTGAGACCCCGAGTCTAGGCCTGACTTTGGCATCGGAGGGTCCCCTGCTCGAGCCAGGGTCTCCTTTGTCCTCTTTCTGTGCAGGCATACAAGGGTCAAAGGAGGACGAACCAGACATTTGCATCAACACCTGTTAAACACAACAAATAAAATAAAATTATATATATATATAAAAGGTCCACTGTAATGGCAAACTGATTGGCTAGTGACCCTATCTAGTGGTTGGTGTTTTGTGGGCCCCACCATGGTGTATGTGTTTCATCCATGCTGTCCACTCATTCTTCCTTATCATTTTATGGTATGAGCTCAAAATGATTTTGATCCAAATTTTAAATAGACTACACATTATTAATTGAATGCTCACCATTAGAAGCTTTTAAGGCCACAAAAGTTTTGGACCAAGCTTATATATATTTTATCCCTTCATCTAAGACTTTATAATCTAATCAACAAGCTAGATGTCAAAGAATTAAAGATAATAGTGAAGTGTTAAAGATACCTCGTTTCAACACTGAAGTCTTGGCACCGATTCCCTAGTGGGGTGGCTAACAGTGAAGTGTGATCTGACAGTGGGTGTACTAACATACTAACAAAAAAAAGAAAGAGTTAGATGTCAAATATCCATTACAGGCCTAGCAGGTTTTTCTGAGATTTAGATCTACCTCATTTTCTGAGATCAAGCTTTAAAAAAATTATCTTTCGTAATGAATGGACCACTACGTGGATAAAACATATATATAATAGTGGGGTCCACATAGCACAGACCACTAGTCACCTGGATGGTAACAGCGTAACTAGCCAAACTGCTGCCATGATGTTTATTTGAGATCTAACCTTTTCATAGGTTCACGCGCACATGAAATAAGCTTTTAATGGTGGGCATCACTCTCTCCACTGTTTTCTGTGGTGGGTTTCATTATAGCTTTGGATCTGACTCATTTTTTTCCTCGCACTATAAAATAATCTCTCCAAATGGATAGACGGTGTGGATACAAAACATACGTCATTGTTGGACCACGGAACTTAGTGACGTCACTTCAGTAGGGAGTGCGGCTACACAACCTGTCGTAGCTAATCCGCGTGCGCGGGAGTGGATTAGGTCAGGTCCGTCGGGCGCGGATTCGCTACTGAACACTTCAGTAGCCATATTGCTACTGAAGTGATGGGGTCGCGTTTCATTGGCGAAAAAGTCGGTCTCGGTTGAAAGCATTTAATGCTCCTCCGTCAAGAAAAGAAACGCCGTTTACTGGCCACGTTTATACTCGGTCTCGGCAACATCTTCATTTTACTTTGATTCACGGAAAGCAGGTTGGGTACTGAGTAACTCCGTACGCTACAGTAAAGTCCTTGGCCCCACGGTAATATATGTATTTTATCCACTCCGTCCATTCATATTACCAAACATTTTAAGAGAATTAGACTTAGAATGAATCATACACAAATCTCAAATGGACCGCATCATAAGAAAAAGTGTAAATTGAATGTCTACTGTTGAAAATTTTTTCAAGAGCCATGAAAATTCTGGATCAAGCTGATATTTATGATTTCTTTTAATCCATGTCTGTGTGATCTTTTGAATAGGTTGATGACAAATAAACATCACGGTAGACCTTAAAAAGGTTTCAACGGTGGAAATCATTATTCCCACTGTTTTCGGTGGTACGGTCCACTTGAGATCTGGATATACTTTAAATTTGGGCTCAATCGCTCCAATCAATTGTAAAAACGGATGGACGGCGTGGATAAGCCACACAGACTCAAGATGGGGCCAACAAAGTTCACTCAGTACAACTCAACTGAAGTTCTTCATTTTTCCCTCTGCAACATAGCTCTCTCTCTCTCTCTCTCTCTCTGCGCGCGACCCATTGTAAATTTTAATTTATCTATTCTTCCCAAATCTTTCAAGAGTTGGGATTTTCTTTTGATACCTAGGGTCATGATTTTCCAGTACTTCGAAGTTGCTTGCTTTGATATTTGAATTTCAAGCGGATGTATGATTTTGAAGCTACGGCCACTGGGAATGTCATAGCTAATCCGCCACATCTATCCTCAACTTGTGGAAGGCACTTTATTGTATTCTTTTATTTGGAGAAATACTGAAGGTCGAGATGTGTCCATCACAAGGAAAACAGAGAGGCAGGAAGAGCCAGGACTGGTTTTCTGTGGTCGAGTACAAACGTGACTAGTAACGGCGTTTCTTTTTTATGAGGGAGGTGCATTAAATGCTTTCAACCGAGCCGTAAGTTTTGCGCCAATGAAACGTGACCACATCACTTCAGTAGCAACATCGCTACTGAACTGTTCAGTAGCTAATCCGCGCCCCAGGTCCGTCTGGGTGGGCGCGGATTAGATAGTCAGTAGCCCTTTTGCTACTGGAGTGACGTCACCAAGTTATGTGGACCTCACCATGATGCATGTGCTGTATCCATACTGTCCAACCATTTGTAGAGATTTTTTTAAATGGCTACTGAAGTGACGTCACCAAGTTACGTGGACCAGAAAACCGTGGTATCAATCACACCCACCGTTGAAACATTTACAGGGCCCACCATGATGTATTTTTTAGATCCAACCTATTCATAAGTTAACATAGAGATAGATGAAGTGAAGACAATAATAAGAAGTTTTGAACGGTGGATCTCATTATCCCTACTGTTTTCTATGGTGGGGTCCACTTGAACTTTAGATCTATCTCATTATTCTTCTCATGCTATAAAATGATCTCTCCAAATGGATAGACGGTATGGATACAGCACATGCATCATGGTGGGGTCCACAGAGCTTGGTGACGTCACTTCAGTACCAATTTGGCTACTGACCTTGTCAGTATCTAGTACGCGCCCCGTCTGAGTAAGGCTGAATTCGGTCAGCAGCGTTGGCGGGCCCACCTTGATGTATTTTTTGTTTGTATATCCACACGGTCCATTCGTTATTCCAGCACATTTTGTGGCATGATTTCGAGACATAGGCAGATTCAAATCTCAGTGGGCCACACCACTGAAAACAGTGGTGACTGAACGCCCATCATTAAAAACTTCGTAGGGCCCATCATAAGGCTTATTTTTCAATCCAATCTGTTGGTACGGTCATACAAACCTAGATGAAGGGAAAAAAAACAAAAATAAGCTTGGTTAAAAACTTTTGTAGCCCAGGAGAAGTTTTTAATGGTCAATTGATACTGTTTCCTGTGGTGTGGTCCACTTGACATTTGTATCTACTTCCATTTTTGGCTAACTCACTAAAACGATCTGGAAAAACGGATGGACGGCTTTGATATGAAACAAATACATTAATGTGGGCCCCGTCGTCTCGCCCTGACCGAATCCGCTGCCAATTGGGAGGGAGGGTTCTGATGCACGGTAATAGATGGAATGGATAAGAGTGATATTATAATTCTCTTCCTCGTTCATGCACGACCATGGTTCGGTGATCCACACCGTTAATATTGACCAACTTATAATGGATGAGTGATACCAAGAATCTTTCTCACGATAGACAATTCTTGCCCTTGCACCAGTGTCCTAAATCAACGTTTAGCTAACAATACTGGAATCTAATAAAATAATAGTTACAGATGGGACAGCTAGAATCATCCACTCTGGAAAGCATTGAGAGTACTCGATCAAACGTGGGACCCACCGTATCAACCGTCTGGATCACCGATGCGTCGGGGGACTATTTACCGTTTGGATGTATATATCCTAACCATTGAATTCCTTTCCCTTTTCATCTGGATGTTCGATTGTTGTGGTATTTTCTTTCCCGATGGTTTGTTTCATGGCCACCAATTGAATGGTCGGCATTTTTCATTCTAGGAAATGATTATTTGATGGGCCATTAAAGTGGGGTTGATTGGGATGGATGGTTGGGATCCCTCAATCATAATCCCCACTTTTAGGGCCCATGGTTTGGGATCCACAACGTTAAACTTGAGGAACTTGCAATAGATGGGTGACCCATAAAACCATTCTCAAGTTGGACGAATTCTGACCCTTGATCAGGGTCCTATAAATCAATGCTAGTTAGCAATAGCAATAATGCAATGGGATAAAATAATAGTTGTAGGTGGGAAAGATAGAATCATCCCACCTGGAAAGTATTGGAGACAGAATCCACAGTGGGGCCACATAATCAATGTCTGGATCACCAAATCCTCAAACCTCCTGCATTGTACAGAAGGGATGCATCATTCACGGCTGCGATGTATCAGGAGATTCAGGACCTCATGATTAGGGGCTTTCAACGGTCGGGCCGCGCCAAGGTCCGGCACAAGCCTGGCCCACATAGTAAATACTGGGCCCGGGGCATTTGATGGGCTTAAACAACAAGCTTGAGCCAGCCCATGAAACCCCATGTAGGCCTGGCCTTGCTGATTGCTCTTAGATAGAGCCGGGTCCAGCCCAAATGTTCAACGGGCTAACTCCATAATGGAATATCCTGGCCGTTGAATACCCTCTTTTTTTTCATTTGGATGTGGATTGTTCTGATCTTTTCTTTCCTGACCGTTTATTTCATCGCCACCAATTGAAGGGTTGGGATTTTTCAATATTGTAAATTATTCATGGGTCATCAAAGTGGGGTCCATCCAATGAATGGTTTGGATCACTAAACCATGGGCTGCACTTGCACAAACTGAAAACCCAGCAAACGGTAACATTTTCTTTTCCGGGTATGACATTAATCATACTTCATTTCCTATCAGCTTCTTTAGCACATTCGGTAAAGCTAGCGAATGTGTGGGATCTAGTGCATCTTTCAATGATCCAAACCGTTTATATGATGGGCTTCACTTTTAATTGGATTATTGAAGTATTGCAACCCTTATTTTCCTTTGAATATAGACGGGATCCTTTAAACCGTTGAATTAATCAAAGGGTTGGAATATTTCCATCCGATAGTTGTTTTGGGTATCAACCGTCCACAATGGGGCCCATCATAAAACCAGTTTGGGTCACTGAGAAGAAGGCCCATCCAAAAGCTAAAGCCGTGGCCCACCAGCTAGTGGGGTTTTCTGGTCTGATGATTCTAACCATGTGATCTACAGCTTGTAAACCACAGACGGTTGTAATAAATTAGCCCCATTCAAACGGTTAGGATCATCTGATCGGTGTAGTTCTTGCACCATGGCATGCTCCCGATGGCTCTACTGAATGAGCCATCCCAACCCATTTAAATATATTTATAAGATATTGATTTTAGGGCATTATAAAGTATTAAACATACAGTTTAGGACCATGCACTTGTTTTTGCTTGCAGACAGACCTGAGAACGCAGCAAAGAGCAGAAAAATTAAGGAAAAATCCTCACAATTAAGGAGTAAAGGGAAACTAAGATTTCCATTCTCATTTCTTTTATCAAGGAATGAGAGCAGTAGAAACAAGATGAGCAAAGGGAAACTAAGATTTCCATTCTCTATCAAGGAATGCTATTGTATTTGAATATTGAGAGCAGTAGAAACAAGATATACAGTAAAACCACATGTGCATATCTACACTTTGACATGTTAAATACTATGGATGAACATTTCAACTATGTATAGTTGAATTCTGTTTAGAAAATGAGCTGCCAGTAGTTTACCGGATGCATTCGCTGCCCACCAAGTGAACCTGGAGGTATCAAGAATGATCTGCTGTGCAATTCAACCCACTACTGATAACGGTATGATTGACATCACAACCATTGAAAAAGCATCACATCATCAAAACCAATCGCAATGGATAATGACAGAAAATTTGCAGATAAGATACTTTACCATGCCGCATCACTTGAGAAACCCCAAAATTCCTTCTTCTTTGGCGTCTTATTGTTTGTGCTAATGAGCACAACGGCCATCACTAGATTGTTGCTTACATGTTCTCTTCCCTCATATATATCCAGTGCAGATGTCAAATTCTTGTAAGTGATTAGAAGATTCTAATTGCTGTTCCATTTCATCTAACAACAAACAGATTTCTTTGGATTGCGGATGAGAAATGTCGCCAGCAAAGAATTCATGAACCGTGCCATTCACCTCAATCAAACTACAACCAGGCATCTTTTGGATCCCATTACCCTTCATCATGTTCCTAACCTTTACAACATCAGCCCACTGGGAAGCTTTAGCGTACACATTAGATAGAAGAACATAGGCTCCTGAATTGCTTGGGTCCAACTCAAGGAGGTGATTCATTGCATACTCTGCTAGTTCAACATTGCCATGAATCCTACAAGCACCAAGCAAGGCTCCCCAGATTGCCTCCCCATTTGAGTTTGTAGGTATGTTCTTCATGAAGTCCTCCACCTCACTCAAAAGGCCACAGCGACCAAAGAGATCCACCATACAACTATAGTGTTCGGTCTTGGGAGAAATACCATAAACTTGAGTCATCAAATTGAAATAGTGGCGGCCCTCGTCTACAAAGCCTCCATGACTGCAAGCACTCAAAACTCCAATAAATGTGATGCCATCCGGTTGCACACCCTCTTGCATCATTTGGTTGAAGAGATTCAGAGCATGTTTTCCATGACCATGCATTGCAAGCCCTTGAATCATCATGGTCCATGTTAAAACATCTTTTTTAGGCATGTCATCAAACACTTCAAGCGATAGCTCTATGCATCCGCACTTTGCATACATATCTATGAGTGAAGAAGCTAAGTGTGCATCCATTACTATGTTATTCCTATCTACATAAGCATGAATCCATTTGCCTAATTCGAGAGCCCCTACCCTTCCACAAGCAGACAATAAGCTCACCAAAGTAAGATCATTCGAACTCACTTCTGCCCTTTGCATCTCATGGAAAAGGCTCAAGGCTTCACTGAAGTAATTACAATGAGCAAGAGCAGATGTCAAGGCATTCCATGAAACTCCATCCTTATGAGGCATTTTGTTAAAAATTTCTAGCGCGACTTCCTTCTCTCCACATTTCACATAACCCACCACCATCAGAGTCCAAGAGATCTCATTCTTAACCTCCATTCTTTTGAACAATGCCTCGGCAGGGTCCATGCTCCCACACTTAGAATACATCTCTATAAGAGAGTTAACCAATTCAAGGGGAAAGTTGGTGCGGACTTTCTCGACATATGCATGCAATGTTCTACCCATACGTAGATCCCCTAACTGCACACAAGCCGAAAGCATGCTAACAATAGAAGCTTTATCAGGTTTCACATCTAGAGCCTGCAAAAGTAGAAAATTTTCAGAATAAGGGCTATTGCAGAAGAAAAACAAAGACAATAACAATAAATGAAAAGGAGTGCCTAATAAAGAAAAACAAATGCCTGTACCAGCATCTCTCCGAAAAGAAAAGCAGCTTCTTTGAAGCAACCATTAAGAATGTAGCC
This sequence comes from Magnolia sinica, assembly GCF_029962835.1. Lineage (NCBI taxonomy): Eukaryota > Viridiplantae > Streptophyta > Magnoliopsida > Magnoliales > Magnoliaceae > Magnolia > Magnolia sinica. Next base: position 104,180,727 of record NC_080578.1, on the reverse strand, counting down.
AGCAATCATTGCATTCCAGGTGACAACATTCCGATTAGGCATCTTACCAAAGAGCTTGCGGGAATGCTCCAGACATCCAACCCCTGCATACCCACTAACCAATGTGGTCCAGGAAACCACATCTGATTCAGGCATTTCATCAAACAACTTATGAGCAGTTTCCATTTCCCCAAACCTCGCATACATATTCATCAAAGCATTCCCCAAATGGACCGACAACACAACATGATTCTCCTCTATATACCGATGAACACGCTTCCCCGAATTAAAATCCCCCGACCTAGTGCATGCAGTTATCATTCTCACCAGCGTAATCGAACTGGGCGCTAAAGAAGACTGCTCAACCATCAACCAAAACAAAGATTTCATATCTTCCCAACAACCAATTTCAGCGTAACTGGCAATCATACAATTCCAAGACACGCAAGTCCTTTCCGGCATTTTATCAAACGCAAGGCGCGCATCACCTATCATCCCACACGCAGAATACATTCCAATCAGCGCATTCTGTACACAAGGATCCGCAACAGCCTCGACTTTAACAGCACATCCATGGAGTTGGGTTCCTTCCGAAAACGCGGAAATTCTCGAACACGCCTTGAGAAGAGAAGGGAATGAATACAGATCGGGGAAAAAGGTCTCCTCTTCAAGCATCTCCAAATAGAGTAATAGGCATTCTTCCGGCATCGAACCGAGAGAAAATCCCCGGATCGCGGAATTGTAGACGATCGTATTCCGAAATGGGGATAACGAAAGAATCTGAAGGGCGTATCGGCGGCTGAAAGGATCGTCCGAGAAAGAGCAGGAAGCGAAGAGGAGCCTCGTGAAGAGAAGAGGGTCGTTGTGGAAAGCGCCGGTCTTGAGCATGAGCGAGTGGATTTGCTGGAGTTGCAGAGTGTTTGAGCATTTCTGGAGTAGAGAGATGAAGGGGTGTGCGCAGGTTAAGGTAGCTGTGGTGTAGGTTAACGAGACTGAGGACCGTTGGAGGTGGGAGTTTGAATGAAGGGGTGACGATGAAGCGACGGCTATCATCTTTTCATCCTCCGACTCTTTCGGGAATAACTGTTTTTATGGGAAAAGGGTTTAAGGATTCGCGCCATATCTGCTGAGGCTTCTGTAACAGAAAGTGATGATCCACACCGTTCATCTATCAGGGACCGAGTTATGCGGGGAAGATCTCACCTTTGATACGGTGAGGATGTTTGATCAGTGAGATTTGGCCAACGTTCAGTGCCTGTTCTAAATGAATGGTCTGGATTATCACTGATGGGACTGTAGGATCAAAGCCTGGGGATTTTAAGGCGTGGCCTGCTTTAGGCGGGCTTGGGCTGGACATTAGGGCCGAGATCTGATTGGGCCGGATGTATAAGCGCCCATCAGCTCGCCCAAGCCCAGCTCTTGTAGGGTTTCAAGGGTATTTTTGTCATATATGCATATTTAATGGACGGCCTAGATCTTGTGTAAAAGTGGGTGGTGGGCTCAGATTTTGGCTGGACTCAAGCTCATGATTTCATAACCATTGTGGGTTGGGCTCAGGCCTATTCGTTTAGGTCCTCCATGAGTCAGAGCTAAGCTCGAACCTAAAATTTCTGAACCGGGCTTCCATAGATCTCAGCCTGGTCCATTAAGGTCTTGGTATCAATTCCATCAAAATTGGACGGCTAGAATAAAAAATCCATTGGAGCAGTCTTTTCTCATTGAGCAATGAAATAAAACATGCTAGTTTTATCTCACTTCGGATAGCCAGGAACATGTTGAAAAGACTCGGCAACTTGGACTGACTCTTGGTATTGAGTTAAGCCACCTGATGAGTTCCAGTTAGAGGTGGGCATCGAGTCGAGTCGGGTCGGATTAGGTCCAACTCGACTCGATCTAATTTTTCAAGAACCTGACTCGAACTCGATCCGATCCGGGACCGAGTCTTGCAGGGCTGACTCGATCCGATCCGAATCCTTGCTGGCCTGACCCGAACCGAATCGAGTTGAGTGTAGGAAGAGAGAGGGAGAGAAAGGGTGAGAGAAAGAAGGAGATGTGGGAAACGGGAGAGAAAGAATGAGAGAAAGATGGTGGAAATCGGGAGAGAAAGAGGGAGAGAAAGGAGAAGAGATGGGTGGCTGCAGTGCCTCCTTTGGGTAGAGAAAGTGGGGTTAGGGTTCGTTCAGATTTCGGATCGAATCGGTTTGGATTGACCACGGTCCGAACTCGATCTGATGTACAATCGATCTGCATGGTCTTACTCGATTTGCACCGATTCAGGCCTTCGGTTCGGTTCTGATTGGGTTGGATCCACTAGATCAGGTCAGATTCACCGGATCGGGTCAGATTCTGCCCAGCTCTAGTTTCGGCTGGGTTTGAGTCAACTCGGACGAGTCAGACTCACTGGGTCTTAAATCCATGGCCAAGAAACAGAACAATCCACTATGTTAAAATGAGTTCCATTCCTTCTCGCGTGTCCTAGAAAGTCGATTCTTAGATTACTTGATGGCTCACTTCATAAAACCTCAAAATACAAATATTAAAACTCATAATTCATTCAATAATAAAATATAAAATAAAGAAAATAAAAACGTTCATTTAAAAAAAAATCATTTACGATTTATGTATTATATGTTTCAAATGTGCTATGTGTGTGATTGTTTAAATTCCACACATGTGCTACACCACACTACTGACTGGCCCACTAACTAGGGGTGTACATCGAGTCGAACCGAGTCGAGCTGGCCTCAGCTCGACTCCGCTCGGCCACTAGCTGACCTCAGCTCGAACTCTGCTCGGCTCGGTCCTCGAGCCTAACTGGCCAGCTTAACTTGGTTCGGTCAGCAGCTTGGGCCGAGTTCGCCATTGAGGCATTTCCACAGACACCTGGACTACACCTTTAAAATCCCTCTGTATGTAAAACAAAAGCAATGGTTTTATAGGTATTTTATCAAACACCTTCTAAGCAACATAAAAACTAAGAAAAACTAAGAAAAAAATGGTATTTGTTTCATGTACATACCTTGCTTGCCACCGATCACACTTGGCTGAGTCATTTTATCAAACACTTGGTGAGCAACATCAATGGTAAAGTAACTGAGTCACCGAGCTGGTTCGATCTGAGTTCAATTCGAGCTGGATTCGATCCGAGTCGAGTCGAGTCGAGTTGGGGCCAGCTCGAACTCATTTTCGAGCTAAAAAAATCAGCTCAACTCGACTCGAACTCAGCTTCGAATCAAGTTGAATCGAGCTTTTTCAAGTTGAGTCGAGCGAGCTAACTAAGTTAGCTCGGTTCGTGTACACCCCTACCACTAACTCTTGCTTCTATTTTCTTGAGCTTTGAAATGGCTATGGTACCATATCAAATGCTTCCTAACGCTTTATTGACTTTGGATTGTTGTCTCACCATCAGACTCGTTGGATCATAAATCACCATCTGTCCAGCGAATTACTCCCAACATGTCATGTGCATGAGACACCTAACTCTCCAACTTGGACCCGCCATGAGGATAACCTTTTATAAAAATCAGCCCCATCTATTACTCATCACACAAGCCATGCTATAAAAACAATGCATAGCCACTAATAAAAAAAACATAAAAACAAAATACAATTGAGATTCATGTGATGAGTGGATGGGGCTGATTTTCAAATAAGGTAATACTCATGATGGGCCAAAACTATTGGACGGGTTAGATGTCTCACATACATGACAAGTTGAAAATTTTAAGGTGGACAGTAACTTATGGTTCAACCAATTGAATTTGAGAACTTATTTAAACTATGTTCATGACATGTGCCACCTTCCAAAATACCACTAAAAGAGCACATGGTATTTTCTCGTGAATGGAAAGTTTACCATCCTTTTTGGTTGAGATTTGGTACAATGACATAGTTGTCCAATAAAAGAATTATCTTTTGGCTAGATAAATAATAATTATTATTTTATTACGTCCAATAAAAGAATTTTCTTTTGGCTAGATAAAATAATAATTATTATTTTGTTGCTCTCCTACGCTTGCTTATTTGAATACCTTAAGTGTTAAGACAAACCAACATGTGAGTGGCAATTTCATATATATGAAAAATTCAAACACTCAACCCTAGCTCTAAAACTCACTAACAATGTGTAAATGTTAGAAATAGTACCTACACGTTTTTATCTTAGATTTTGGATATGTGGGCTGACTTGTACTGGCGGTATAGTTGACTTGGAGTCACCATTAGCTAATTTACTCAAAAATATTCCGCAATCACTTAACCCCATAGAGTATATAAATTGGACAAGTAGTTATGGATATATAACCGTTAGACTATAAATTGAGTTTTATGATAGAGAGGTGGAAATACTTGTTATTGACATTTTTTAATTTTAATTTGGTGTAGACAAATATTAGATTATATATATTTGTACACATACATGACATGCTTTTAGATGCTGCTTGTGCGACTCTCCAAGTTCAAGCATCGCACGTGCATTTATGATACCATCAATATTTAAGTACTAAAAAATATAGCACGTGTGTATATTTAGATATGTCGGATACACACATGCACGTGTGTAAGTGTACCACCAATCAAAATTTAATTTTTCCACATGTGCCACAATCTATCTATACAATAATCTAAGGTGTTTGACAAAGATTGGATGGAACAACCAATCGAAAATAGCATGTCTAAGACTAGCCAACCTTCACAGCATGCTATTGATTATTAGTCATGACATAACTTTGACTAAATCCAAATGCATTTATATAAAAGCATAGGCTAAGTATAAAAATATAGAAATTGAATTTCTATGAATTTTCTCTCCTCTCCTTCTTTATTGCCATTGTCATTTGCCTCATTTATAAGGATTGATTAAAATTGAAGAGTAGTTCATTTTAAAGGGCCATATTCGAATGGTCCAAGCATCACATCCAACGGGCCTATATGAATGTCACGATGTGTTGGACTACTCTTCATATCTTGGTTAATATGTATCTTAAGATCCTGAATTAAACTAATTCCAATATTTATTAACTAGAATAGAGTCAAATTAAGAATTGCTTGACTCAGCCCGGCAAGTCGAGTGAACAGACTTTCAGGACTATGCACTCCATTGACATGTGGCACGTATACAGTATATGAGATGGGACAACGTATCCGATGGTCCCCACCTTGCATGTGTTAATGCATACCTCTACTTCGATCACTTATTTCCAATACTTATTTTGGTACTTATTCAATGTTAAATTTAAAAATAGGTAGTAGTTATGGAGTTGATTCAGCTATGACTGCGCTCAGGAGAGTCATCGTTTCCAGAGTTTGCGACAGCTAGGGACTGTCATATCGTGCGAAAACTGGCCACCCTTTATGATTTTGGGCATGTATGCCCTACCGAATCCCTCATCAAATTTGGAATTGCAGGCAGGACTCGAGCGCGTACTATTAATTATGTAGTTGATTCGAGTTGAAGATTCGAATAAACTTAACTTGGTCTACCATCGAGTTGGGTATGAGATTTTAGGTTTTTAAACTGTGATTTAGAACAAGGATTAACATGCTCTAGCAGGTAGAGTGACCGGTCCAACTATGGATGGCCAACTCATTCCAGCCAAGTAGGGCTTACCCTATCAAGCCCAGCTACATTGTTCAACATGGACTTGGGCCCCTGATGAGCTAAAATTGTCCAACCTGAGCCTGGCACTAAATTTTTATTTTTTAGACTGAGTCCAACCATTTCTACACACACGCACACGTGTGTGTGTAGAAATGGTACTATGAGGTCGAGCTGTATGGGACCCACCATGATGTGTGTCAAACATCAACACCGTGCATTTGATGGGTCCCCTTTAGGTTATGGGATATCCCAAAAATCATCTGTATACGGAAATCAGGTGGGCCATACCATCTAAAAACATGTGCATACATGCCTAAATCATATAAAAGCACTTGATGGGGCCCAACTTAGTTTTGGATGTGGCTGAAACTTGGTCTAACCCCTCATCCAAGTGGGACACACACAATAGATGGGCTGGATTTGCGAACCACATCTCAGTGGGCCCAATAAATGATTATGAATGTTTTAATGGGAGGGTAACCCCTATCAACTGTTGTATGTGGTGTGGCTCACCCAAGTCATGAATTGACTTGATTTTTAAGCTCGTCGCCCACCATGAAATGGTGCATCTAACTGATGGGGTAGATATTTGACACACATCGCGGTGGAGCCCACACAGCTCGACCCCATGGGAAGTTCCCACAAGGTCGACCTCATGGTACCATTTCCCATATATGTGTGTGTGTGTGTGTGTGTGTGTGTGTGTGTGTGTGAGAGAGAGAGAGAGAGAGAGAGAGAGAGAGAGAGAGAGAGAGAGGCAAACGAGGGTTTTAGATATTGTATATATTATGAAATTGCCAGAGAGGCAAACTAGGGTTTTAGATATTGTATATATTATAAAATTGCTATATGAGAACCTTAATAGGCCCAGCCAGGCTAAGTCAGGCTGGATTGATGAGTGTTGTATGCAGTCTAAATCCGGCTGGATTGTAGACAAGCCCTGCCCATGGGTCTCATGCTCCAACCCAAGCCTGCAAGAGGCAGGCTAGGTCTAAAAGCCCAACAATCCAGTCTGGCCCATTGACAGCCCTAGTCCAATATAGACCCTTGCATGCCGCGTGGCCGCATGTAGTGACTCTCGAGCGTCAGATTCTTCCTCCAAACATGCAGACTTACCATGACTTCCATAATCATAAAATAGACATGTGACCTACCTGTATCTGTACGGTTACTTGCATATGGGCATTGCAATCAGAGGTGTTGCCAGATATTATTGATGCATGTGGTATGTTGACTGTCCAAAAATCACAACCATTGAACTACAATAGACAGGTAAGCCAAAAAGTTGGAATGACTTGGGTCCGGTTAATCAATGGACCAGTTACACTCACTCAAATATTATACACGCGGCATGCATATAGCCTCTTGTATAGTGGTCCAACTTTAGATCTACATTGATTATAATAACATGGGTAGCTTTTGAGCACTTTTATTTTGTCCGTTTGTTAATAGACTTTTCCACTAACAAAAAACAATGAAAAATATTTTTAATAAAAAGATATTTTAGAAACTAAAAAATATAATTATTATTTCACTTAAAATTTTTTATAATAACTTACATTTTTCTCCCAAGAACCCATGAAATAAAAGTTATTTAGCACCGACAGTAATGTGTGTCACATCTACTATTGCCATTGGTTATGCTACTCATGGTATGATATGAACTCAAAATTCAGGCACATTTAAAAGTTCATGTGAGTGCTCTGACAAGAAATAATAGATATTAAGCGCCCACCATTGAAATCTTCTCAGATATATAAAAAAATTTGGATTAGGATGAAATTTGTATATATATATATATATATATATATAGACATCATCGTGGACTAGGAAAAATCAGTGGTCTGTTTGTATTAATGTAACAATTTCATATAATGCAGCTGGCTTTGAGTCATGGATATGCCTATTTTTTGGGATCAAAGGCTTCTTTAATGATTTTTTTTTTTTTTTAATGGTCATGCGGCGATGATAGGTGGATCTGGTTATTGGTCTGTTTCGATTTTCATAGGTGCACTTGGTGTCACATGGATATCATGGTGGCCCCACGAAGCTTGCAATTATGGCTGTTCAAATCCATTATCAACTTCTCACTCTCCCTTCTCTTTATGTGTGTTGCACATGCCATACTCCTAATGATTTATAAGAAGAACAATTATGCAAAAATGACTCTTCTGTTCGTGTATTAATTGATATTTATTGGCAATCAATAGTTCGCGTTGAACAACAAATTCTCCTAAATAAAATATTAAAAGCACCCAGTTTTTATTATTTACCATATGTTATGTACAAATGGTTCAGATTGTGTTTAGCATAGATCATGTATAGTGGTTTGGATCATGCTTCATTATGGCAAGCAGATTAAGAGGCCGCTTAGATTCAATTTTCAAATATATATATATATATATATATATATATATATATATATATATATATATATATATATATATATATATATCTTCTAATAGAAGCAGCCGCTAGGAACTTTGTCGGTCCATTTTTCTAAAACCAAAGTTTGGTGAGTGGACATTTTACCACCTATTTCTATGAGTGGGGGCTCCAATAGGGTTTATGAAATGCATCCAAAGGCATCACACAAAAAGGGTATTTAGCCTAAGAAAGTACTAGCATCAGATGCCCCTTTTGAAGGTATGTCCTAATGAGCCATAGCTAAATTGGACGTAAAGACATGGTTTAAAATATCTTCCAAAACATTTATAGACACACAACATTAGTGCTTAAATCGTGATATTCAATTATTTACTCTAGAAATCGAATAAATTTTATTTTAACAAACTTGATTAATCAAGACTCATTGAAAAACATTTATATAGTAATACATAGATTTATTTTTATTTATAATTTTAAATAATAAAAAAATTCAGTATAAAATCTGACCATCCATTCGATCCAATTCCTTAATAAGTCTCTTATATCTAGGTGCATACATGATCCTGAAACAAACATTAGAAAAACTTAATATAATTCAATAAATATGTACAATGTTAATAACGATTTAGTAGAATATGATTATTCCCAACCCAACATGATTTCTTATTGGGTTAGATTTTTCCAACCCTAACCTTGACAAAAACATGGCAATCAACTTCCCTAAATAATTTGGTATACAAAACTATCTTTTCATGACCAGGCTGTTACTGGCAAGATGTCAATCGCCTTGCTGTTCATCTCCTTTTCATAACTAACCCATTGAAAGAGAATTGTCCTTCCATAACTACCTCTCATAGGCAAAACATCAAGCACCTTCTCAATCATCTCCTTTTCATGAATGTGTGTATGTACACTTCTTTATCACCATACCATCATATGCAAAACATCAAACACGTAGAACTACTCCGGTGCTGTACTTATAACTCGAATAAACCGTTGAAATTTTGGGACCCACACTGGATGGATTATCAATCAATAATTACACTGAACTTTTCATCTTAGATGACCAATTGATGGATATCTAATCGGGCATCTAATCGGGCGACTGATGTGAAAAACAGTTAAAAGTCCGAATTCAAGGTATGTCCACCAATTAGAGGATAGGATCATCAATGATTTACCGTTATGACCTATCTATAGTGGGTCCCAAGATTTGGACACTCTAGATTGAGCTAATTTCAACCAAATGTGCAAGTTCCCTAGGGAAAGGATTGGCTACTCCCACTGTGCTCTGTGGGCCACACCATGGTGTGTGTGTTTCATCCATGCCATCCATCTATTTTTCTAGATTATTTTATGGTATGAGACTAAAATTGAGTTATATCCCAGTCTCAAGTGGGCCACATTATAGAAAACAGTGTTGAATAAACGTCGACCATTAAAAGTTTTAAGGGGCCATCAAAGTTTTGTATCAAGCTGATATTTGTTTTTTTTCCCTTAGTCTGGGTCTGTATGACCTAATCAACATACTGGATGTCAAACAAACAGTACAGTGGGCCTTAGGAGCATTTAAATGGTGGATATCCAATCACTATTGTTTTCCTGTGCTGTGGTCCACCTGAGGTCTATATCCCTCTCATTTTTGGGATGAAGCCTAAAATGATCTTTAAAAATGGATAAACAGAAAGGATGAAATACATACATCATGGTGGGGCCCGCAGAGCATCGAACATCAGCCAAGGGGCTGGTGGCAGGGGGAGTAGCCAATCCGTTTCCCATAGGCCCACCTGAGGATATGGATCCTGAGGCCATGGGTGGGAATGGCACATTACAGAAATTGAGTTATATCCCAATCTCAAGTGGACCACGTTACAGAAAACAGCATTGAATGAAATTTGACCATTAAAAGCTTTTTAGGGGCCATTAAAGTTTTGTATCAAGCTAATATTTGTTTTTTCCCTTCATCTGGGTCTGTATGACCCTTTCAACATATTGGATGTCAAATAAACAGTACAGTGGGCCTTAGGAGCATTTAAATGGTGGATATCCAATCACTATTGTTTTCTTGTGCTGTGGTCCACCTGAGGTCTATATCCCTCTCATTTTTGGGATGAAGCCTAAAATGATCTTTAAAAATGGATGAACAGAATGGATAAAATACATACATCATGGTGGGGCCCACAAAGCACCGAACATCAGCCAAGGGGCTGGTGGCAGGGGGAGTAGCCAATCCGTTTCCCATAGGCGCACCTGAGGATATGGATCCTGAGGCCATGGGTGGGAATGGCAATGGGCGACGCTGAGTGAGGATTGGACTGAGCTAAGGCCTGAGCCCAGCTTGGTCTTGGTTGTGGCGTAGCACAACAAGCCTAAGCTTGGGCAGAGACATTTTAAGAGCCATTTGGATAGTAAATTACGTGAGATAAATTACTGATGCCTCAAGAAGCTTATCTTAATTTCTGCTTATTAAGCAGATAAGCATATTTGGTAAATATTTTACTTATCAATTTCTCATCTTTTTTGTCTCTCCTAATGCCTTTTTCAGCTACTTATGAAAAATAGAAAAGTTCAAAAAAATCAACTGAATAGATTAAGTAATTTAAAGTAAAAAAAATTACTTATAACTAACTAATCATAAACCAAACTTACTTATATGAAATAAGTTACTTATTTACTATCGTAAGCAAAAAAAAAAAAAAAAAGTAACTTATTTGATGGTATCCAAACGGGCCAGCAAAATAAAACACATGCACATGGTGAAGTCTGTACAAGCTGAGTCGGGCTATAAATGACCTAAGCCAAAGCAAATCCTGAAAATTGATGTCGGTACATGGCCAACCAAGCGTAGCCCATGGACCGAGCTAGTAGTCCTAAGCCAGGTTGGCCGGGTTGTTGCCTATGCTACATTCTATTAATAACATGGCTCACACCTTTTTTTTTCTTTTTTTTTTAACAGGCACACACACCCGCACACACTCAGGCCATAGTGGGATTTCACCACTTATGGATGCTCGAACCCTTGGCCAGGTGTTGAAACTCCCGAGAGTCTCCCACCAGAGCAAGAGTAAGGATCCAAAAGAAACGTATTGAGCGGACCACCTTTGTCTTTTGGCAGGAGCATCTACAGGATGAGGTCCACGCTCACGATCGGATGTTGGCAGGATTCCTGCAACCCCAAGCACTATGAGGCCCACCATGATGTTTGTGTTATATCCACTCTATTAATCTATTTCATCAGCTTATTTTGGGACATGGCACATACAGAGATCCAAAACTCAAGTGGGCCACACTACAAGAAACAGAGTATGGATTAAACACCCACCATTGAAACTTTCTCAAGATCAAGTTGATATTAGTGCTTTCTCTTCATCTAAGTGGGAATTATCTCATCAACGCATTAGAAGGCATATAAACATGGCTATGGCCCCAAAAAGTATTATTCAGTGAGTATTTCCATCTCCATTCTTTTCTATGGTGTGGCCCACTTAATTTTTAATCTCCCTCAGGTTTGGGCTCATCCCTTAAAATAAGCTGAAAAAAACAGATGAACGAAATGGATATATAACACAAACATTAAAGTGGGCCCATGGTGCTCGGGTTTGCATGAATCCCTAAAACCCCATGTTGCAGTCAATCCACATCTAAGGTCCACATGATGGATGACTTATATTTCACTTGTGTACCATACTAGTATATGTGATGACGTGTGTGGTTGCTGACATGCACACGCGCGTGGGCCTGGCCTTAAAGCTAAAGGGTAGAAAGGACGTTGACCGTTGGATTCACGCACTAGACCAGAGCCAACATGCATGTGCAGATAAGTAGAAAAAGAAGCAAGGCATATGCAATTGTCCTTGTAACGAGCTCACGTGGTGGGTATTAGGCCAGATAATTCTTAATTAAGAGATCGTATCTGAATGATAGTTGTTGTAGACCGCAGGAGCTTTTGAAACTATATTACCTACCCTCCTTAAACACATGCCATGGGCCCATGCAGACCCCTGGCGTGGCTAGGGCTGTTAGTGGGCTGGGTCCGCGTCAAGTCCTGTGGTATCCGTATAGCAGGATTTTTGCCTAAAGCTTTAATCTTGAAAATTTTAATTCTGTAAATTAGATATTATGTGCGTGTATGAAAAGGAGTGTCTAACACCTTTCTTCTCTATAATCAAAACTCTTACTCAAATTCACGGAGCTAAACCATCATGCGAGGAGCAAAAGTCAAATATACAATCACTATTGGCTGTAACTAGGGGTGTACATGAACTATGCTAGCTTGGTTAGCTCGCTTGACTCAACTCGAAAAGGCTCGATTCGACTTGGTTCGAAGCTGAGTTCGAGCCGAGTGGAGCTAATTTTTTGAGCTCAAAAATGAGTTCGAGCCGAGTTCGAGCTAGCCCCAGCTCGACTCAACTCGGATCGAACCAATTCGGTGACTCGGATACTTTCATATTGATGTTGCTCACCAAATGTTTGAAGAAATGACTCAATGAAGTGTGGCTGGTGGCAAGGAAGGTATGCATACGAAACAAATACCCTTTTTTTTCTTAATTTTTATGTTGTTTAGAAGGTGTTTGATAAAATACTTGTAAAACCACTATTGTTGTTTTACATACAGTAAGATTTTGAAGGTACGGTTCATGTGTTTATGAAAATGCTGCATGGGGGAACTCGGCTCGAACTAGCCCGAGTTGCTAACCGAACTAAGCCAAGTTGACCAGTCAGGCTCGAGGATCGATCCAAGCCAAGTTTGAGCTGGGGTCAGATAGTGGTCGAGCAAAGTCGAGCTGAGGCCAACTCGACTCGGTTCGACTTGATGTACACTCCTAGTTGTAACCAAATATGAATTCAAGATTTGTAATATACTCTCAACTGATGGCTTCAATCCTAATACCCGGTGCAACTTGAGTAAAACCTAAACCAACAATGTGGGTGGGACCCTGACCATGGGGTCCACCTTGATGTATGCGTTGTATATCTATGCCATTCATCTATTTTGCTAGTTTATTTGAGGGCATGGTCCAAAAAAATGAAGCACATATAAATTGATGGTGGACTACATTATATGAAAAAGTGGTTGTTGACCATTAAAAACCTTTTGTATGCCACAAGCTTTGGGTCAAGCCGATATTTCTCTTTTCCTTTTATCTTGGTCTGCTTGACCTTATTAACAGGCTGGATGGTCAATAAATATTATGGTGGACCTTAAGAAGTTTTTAAGGGTTGGCATTCAAGGACTATTGTTTCTTGTGATGTGTCAACTTCAAATTTATGTTTGCTTTAATTTTTCAGACTATACCTTAAAATAAGCTGGCAAAATAAATAGACAGCGTGGACATACAAAGCATTCATTGAAGGTGGGCCCCACAATCAAGGTCCCACTCATATCGTGGGGCCTAGGGTCATGCTCATGAGTACCCTTGGGATCCATAAACATATCAAATATTGCATTGAAAATATTGGATGTATCACATAATATATTATTATTGTTTTTTAATATTAAAAAATTAATTGATTTTTCAATGAAACAGTAAGAAATGTTAAAAAGGATATCATTACATATTTAGAAATTAAACTATTGTTAAATAAATAAATAAATAAATAAAAAATTGGTACGACCATTTGAGTTTTAATCATCACTCATCTAAAGTGGGCCATGTGACATGGAGGGTTTGGATTAAAGTTCATGAATCTTGGACCATCATACCCTTCAATTATATGAAATGATTCCTCACATTTTAAAAATATTTTCAACTAAAACCCAACTAAGACAAGACAGTGAAAGTATTTTGGTGCTTCCCAAATCCCAACACTTTAATCAAATTAAGAAAGGAGATAAAGCAATCCATGTGATTGCCAACTAAACCTTCCTTTCTTAAACAGCCCCACTTGAAAATTAAAATAATACAATATCTTTGCTATGATACATTCCCATGCGGATTGCATGCGGATTTTATACAGTGGACCTAGGATCTCGTTCAGAGATCCAAACCGTTGATTTAACGAGATGCAAAATTCTTCAAGATTGATAAATACTAAACCTTTGATCAATGGACCACAAAACAAAGGGTAGGATGGTCCACAGTTAGAGAAAAGAGTAAAATCATCCAAGGATGGAAAGTTTCCAATATGAGTTTATATATATATATATATATATATATATATATATAGCAGCCCCCATCCATGGTGAGGCCCATTGGATAAATGGATTAGATCAAGTGAAACATGATCCATGATCTTACCCTTTGTTTTTCTGGTCCATCTGTTTTGACAGCTAATTTTAGGGCATGATCCTACAAATGAAGGAGATCCAAATCTTAGGTGTAACACCACAAAACAGTATTGATTGAATACCCACCATTAAAAACTTATTAGGGGCCATCAGAATTTTTATTTTCCATCCAACCTATTGATAAGGTCACAACGACCTCGATGAAGGAAGCACACAGATATCAGCTTGATCCAAAACTTTCGTGGCCCACAAGAGGTTTTTAATGGTCTATCACCATTGTTTCCTGTGGTGTGGTCTACCTGAGATTTGGATCTACTTTATTTTTTGGTTAATGCCCTAAAATGAGCTGAAAAAATGGATGGACTGAGTGGATTTGAGGACATACATCACGGTGGGACCCACAGTCAGGAATTCACCCATCTCCGTGGATCCACCGTAGTCGCGCCCTAAAGGAAGATTTTTTGAGCCATTCATATCTTAGCCTTTTCTTCAATGCATGGTGGTTGGCTGTTTCTTAATGGTCTATTTTCTTGCCACCGAACAAAGGATAGAGCTGTCCCATTAAGATTAACTTTGGTGCAGGGAACATCCATAGCATGGCATATCAGATCAACGGTCTGGATCACCAAATTCAGGGCCCTAACGACAATGGCATATCCTTCAGACAACAGTACAGCCAGATTTTTCAGTTTGTACTCGAGAAGTACTTTGATACGCTGGCAGATTGTGATGGATGATACGGAGGCGGGAACGTAGTAGGTGCGGTCACGGCCTCAGCCAAATGGTGTGGTAAGGCGCCCGTACTGTGGGCCCACCTTCATGCATGTATTCTATATCCACACCGTCCATCCTTTTTTTTTTTCATCTCATTTTAGGAAATGAGGTGAGAAATGAAGCAGATCCAAATCTCAGGTGGACCACATCAAAGGAAACTGTGATGATTGAGCACCTCACCATTAAAAATTCCTAGGCCCCACAGTAATGTTTCCGTAATGTTTATTTGACATCCAACCGTTGGTAATGTCACAAAAACCTGGATGAAGTGAAAATTAATAAATATCAACTTATCCAAAACTTGTGGCCCGCAAAAAGTTTTTAATGGTCAATTATCACTATTTCCTTTGGCATGGCCCACCTAAAATTTGTATCTCCTTAACCATGCCAAAAAATGAGCTGGACAAACGGATGTGTGGCGTGGATATAAAATACATGTATCAAGGTGGGCCCCATGGTAAGGGCTGCACCGTCTTTGGTAAGGCCAGGCCGCACCTAATCCGCTCCCTACGAAATTACTGATAAATTGCATACGTAGCAGACAAGTAATTCAAAGTTTTACCCTTCAAAATAAGGTAACTAAAAATTTACTGCTGTTTGGTAGGGGTGTACATCGAGTCCAACCGAGTCGAGCCTGAGCTTGACTCGCTCGGCCACTACAACTCGAACTCGGCTTGGCTTGGTCCTTGAGCCTAACAGACCAAGTCAGCTCTGTTCAGTGAGCAGTTTGAGCCAAGATCGAGCCAAGTACGCCTGTATAGCATTTTCACAAACACCTTGACTGCACCTTCAAAATCTCATTGTATTTAAGACAGCAGCAATTGCAATGGTTTCACAAGTGTTTTATCAAACACCTTCTAAGCAACATAAAAATCAAGAAAAAAAAAAAGGGTGTTGGTTTCATGTACATACCTTCTTTGCCATCAGCCATACTTCGTTGGGTCATTTCATCAAACACTTGGTGGGCAACATCAATATCAAAGTAACCAAGTAACCGAACTAGTTCAATCCGAGTCGAGCTGGGGCCAGATTGAACTCGGCCCGAACCCATTTTCGCGCTCAAAAAATCAACTCAACTCGCCTGAACTCAGCTTCAAACCATGTCGATTCATGCTTTTTCGAGTCCAGCGAGCTAACCGAGCTAGCTCAGTTCGCGCACACCTCTACTGTTTGGTGACTCTACTCTTAAAATATCCAACGGTCTTGTTTAAGAAATCAAGTGTCCACAAATCAGAGGTCAGGATTGCTCAAGAAAACTGATTTTTGGAAATAGAGTGGATACCACAATTTAGTCCGCTTAATTTGAGTTAATCCATGCCACGTATAACATTTCTAAGTGCCTGTGTATCAAGCGTCATTTCCAGCCAGAGTATCAAATAACTCTCCTTTGTACATTGCCTTAACGATCCAAGACTTCCGCAGGATGGGCCTCAGTACGGATGGACCATACAGTCAATGGAAATCTCATGCGTGTGAAGATCCTAAGCCATCAAATGGTGCCCAGCAAATAAACAGCTAGGAAAATAGACGGTCCACATTGGCTGTCACAAAGCCACAAGTATTTAATGGCATGCCAATCTGGGAAACATGCAATCCGAGGGGCGTCAACAGTGGGCCCACAATATCAATGGCTGGGATCATCCATCGGTGGGCCCCACTTGTTCAAAGTGAAGACTTGAGCTAGGTGCGTGTATACGTTGCTTGCCAATCACTGCATGTTACCGATAAAGAAAAAACAAAAATTCTCGATACTCTGAACATGATTGCTGATACGGACGGGTTCGGTAAGTCGGGGTAACACCGATTTCGGTCAGGCCTGACCGTTGGGCCCATCTTGATGTATAAGTCTTACATCCACGCCGTCCATTCGTTTTTTTTTGCTCATTTTAGGTTATAAGCCAAAAAACAAAGTAGACTGAAATCTCAGGTGGACCACAGAAGAGGAAACAGTGGCGATTGACCATTAAAAACTTCTTATAGGCCACAAAAGTTCTGGATCAGTCTGATATTTGTGTTTTTCCTTCATCAATGTCTACATGACCTTATCAATCGGGTTGGATGGAAAATAAAATTTACGGTGGACCCTGGGATGTTTTCAATGATGGACGTTAAATCACCACTGTTTCCTGTGGTGTGGTCCACATGAGATTTTGATCTTCTTCAATTTTTTTGTTTCATTCCATAAAATAAGCTGAAAAAACGGATGGATGGAACGGATATACAATATATACATCAAGGTGGTCCCAACGGTCATGGCCTGACCGAACGCTATTTTCTTGCCACCAAACAAAGGATAGAGCCATCCCACTCAGATGAACTTTGGTACACGGAACATCCATAGTGTGGCATATCAGATCAACGGTCTGGATCACCAAATTCAGGATCAATCCTGAGGACACTGACATATCTCTCAGTCAACAGTATAGTCGGATTGTCAATTTGTACAACAGAAATACTTTGATACTCTGGCAGAGTGTGATGGATGATATGCAGGCAGCTGGAAATTACTGAGAAATACCATATGTAGCATACAAGCAATCCAAATTAAACCGTTCAAAATCTGGACACCAGTTTGGATTTATCATAAACTAAAAAATTACTTAATTTGGTGGCTCCACAACTAGATGGATAGATATTTCTTACACGGTTAAGAAATGAAAAATATCCAATGGTCTTATTTCCGAAAACAGGTGTCCAAAAATCAAAGGTCAGGATTGCTCAAAAAATCTGATTTTTAGAATGTAACTTATATACAGTGGATACCACAATTTAGTCGGTTTAATTTGAATTCATTTATGACACGTGTACCATTTCCAAGTGCCAGTATATCAAGCGTCATAAACAGCAGGACTATCAAATAACTCTCCTTTGTACATTGTCTTAACTATTCAAGACTTCCGTAGGATGGACATCTGTACGAAAGGACGATACAATCAATGTAAATCTCATGTGTGTGAAGATCCTGATCCATTAAATGGTGGGCAGGAAATAAACAGTTAGGAAAATATACGGACCAGATTCACTGTCACAAAGGTACAAGTATTTGATGGCTATAAATTTCTAATCTGGGAAACGCGTCAACGGGGTCCACAATATCAATGGTTGAGATAATCCAACTGTGGGCCCCGGTTGTACATAATGAAAACCTGAGCTAGTTGAGTGGATATGGTGGGAACTCGGATTCGGCAGTGACTTCTCCAGTGCCGACGTAAGTGATCCATGCCGTCCATCCATTTTCCAAGATCATTGTAGTGCATGAAGTAAAAAATGAGGCAGATCCAAATCTCAGGTGGACCACACCAAAGGAAACGGTGGTGATTGAACACCCACCATTAACTTCTGAGGGGCCACAAAAGTTTTGGATCAAGCTGACATTTGTGTTTTCCCTTCATCCAGGTTCATGTGACCTGATCAACAGGTTGGATGGAAAATAAATATTACAATGGGCCACAGGAAAATTTTAACGGTGGCCGTTAAATCACCACTGTTTACTGCGACGTGGACCACTTGAAATTTGAACCTGACTCATTTTTGGGCTCATGCCTTAAAATGAGCTGGCAAAATGGTACTGGAGGGTAACTACGGAATCCGAGTACATATGTAGCTCGTGCATCACTGCATGTTCAGTGTCACGAAAAACAAAAACTCTCGATACTCTGGCAGAGTATGATGGTTGATACACAGTCAGTAAGAAATTGTGTACATGGCAAGCTAATAAACCATCCAAACGGCGGACCCTAGCTTAGATGGACCGTAAGCCTAAAGTTCATATGATTGACGGCCATTGAATGGACAGTTGAAATAAGAAACAATCAGAGATTAACACCATTCAAATTCATATGATTTTGAAGTACTGACCTATCGTGGGCCCCACAATACGGACGGTTTAATTAAGTTACACGCTCAACTTTTACTATTTCTGAGAGCCTACGGACCTGCCACGGTATAAATAAAAATAACTAATTCTTTATTTATTGAAAATAACTCATGCAACGTTCGTAGAGTAAGTACTGCAACTCTTGCACGTGGGGCCCACCTTAATTATGTTTCTGTAGTATCCAACCCATTCAAAAGAGTGTCCCCACCATGAAATAGGGATGCCTAAAAAATAAGGCTGATCCAATGGTCATGTGGGCCATTACATGAATGGGGGGTTTTGTGTGGTGGTACATTGTTTTCTACGGTGGGCTACAAACCGTGTTGTTTTCATCCAAGCAACCTGGGCATCAAGTGAATCCCAGCAGGATGATGGGCCACATCATAGAAAATGATGGACGGCCACGAAAAAATCTCCAAATTAACGTTGTGGTCCACGCAGTGGTTGTATTGGTCTGGCTTTTCTAATGCATCCCATTTTTATGGCTAGGAACAGTTCTTGATGGGAGTGGATTGCCCGTGACCCGGGCACAGAGATATCTCCGTGCCTGGAACTGTATGGGGCCCACAGAGATGTTAGTGAGAAATCCACTCCGTCCATCTGTTTTGAAAGACCACAACAGGAACTCATGAGGGCCATATCACACGAAATAGTGGGGATTGAACGCTTAGCAGTGACAAGTTTTCTATCAAGATGATATTTGTTCCTACAGTTTATCTAGCGCTAATAATTCTATGAATGGTTCGTATGGTGTCTAGTCGATTCAATCAAACACAAAATTATACACACTCACACTAGTGGAATTTCACCACCTATGGATACTCGAACCCTTGACCGGGTGTTGAAACTCCCGAGAGTCTACCACCCGAGCAAGAGTACGGATCCCTATTTCGAAATGAATTGATTAGAGTAGACACAAGATTCAGTTATCCTCTCAAACCACCGGTTTGCACTCAACGTTATTTTGTGAAAAGGCAGGGGCTAAACCTTCTAAATGGATTCTTTTTGCCTTGTAACAATAGAGTTGAGTGTATGAACTTAAAAACTTGTTATTTCAGTGTGATTTGTTATCATATTTCAACACTAAAATTATATTAAAAAAAAAAATATAAGCAAGAAGTGTTATTCTATTAATGATTTTTATAATAATGGCACTCACAATCGGCTTGAGCAAAGACGATCCGTTAGTTGTCCAATTAGAACCGAGCTTCGTAGAGGGACGATCATGTGTGCGGGATAGTCGTCTGTTCATAACTCGATTTAAAATTTCATCTCGTGACAAGACAGCCTATGGATGATGAATCTTCGACAATCTGTTCATTGCTCGATTGGAACCGGGCTTCATAGCGAGATGGCCAATCGGGTGACAACATCTTCGTGGTCTTGGAGAGAACCAAGCACGTGGTGGGACAGTCGGAAATCAACTATCTATCGTTGTTTAGTTTGGACTATACTTCGTGGCAAAATGGCCGACAAAATTACATAGCCGGAACACCCCACAACCTTCCATTCAAAATTAATCGATCTTCCTTGTGATCCAGCGACATGCTGCAGATAAAGGATGGAGAGCTAAACTATCATAAGTAATGATGGAGGGCTGAGCTAAATTAAAATAATGTAAAAAATAAGTATAAATATCCACGGTGGATAGATAAATAAAGCTATTCTTAATTGTAATGGCATAAGGCCTTAAGATCTTTATGAAATGTTGTTTATATAAGCTTTTGGGAGCTCGTGGCCTTGCATAGTCTTCAACATTGTAAAGAATTTGGATGATCGATTTTGAAAATCTCTTTGATTCTTTCATACTAGCACGACCTATTATGTGTAGCCACATTTGCAAGAGATGTCTCGCGTGCGTCGGTTGAAGTCCTTACATCTTTGAACTCTCACATTGGAAAGTGATTGGATTCTAGGATTTAATATTAAAAGTAAGACTTGCTTTTAATGAGACTCTTACTCTTTGCGGAGATTATTTTTTATTAATTCTTAGCATTTTGAAAGCATTTGGATGTAAATTATTTAAGATAAGTTACTTAATTGTTAAATAACTTATCTTAGTTTCTACTTATTATATTTAACTGATTAACTTTCTTATAATTGATCTTAACCAAACTTATTTCAAATAAGTTACTTCTCTACTGTTGTAAGTAATTAAAAAAAATAAAAAAAATAAAAAAAAAAAGTTAACTTATTAGGTGATATCTAAAAGAGCCTTTAATGCTCTCTCTCATATGCACATCTCTATTTTATTCTCTTGTGTCATATACACCACACATGTCTGACATGGCTGCCACGAGGTGCCGCCTGTATCGTTTAATCTAGACATGACAGATCAAGTATAAACAATGACACTGAGGGTACGAGTAGAATTTGACATATCATTTAAAGCACACTACCAACACATTGAAGCATCTCCTTGGCCCAAGTAAGTCAGTCAAAAACGGGTGTAAACAAATGGCATATAAACATCGTGGTCAGCTCCATTAAGATTTCAATCGGTGGATGTTGTTCTCACTGTTTCGTTGATGTGGCCCACCTGAGTTTTTTAATCCGCCTGCTTTTTAGAATACAGTCCTGCTGTGGTCTTTTCAAAACAGAGGATCTGCGCACGAGGTCGCAGGCAATTCCCTCTCCCTCCCCCCCTCGATGGGTCGGATGCCATACATCCAATGTGGTGGGACCCAACTGGGACGTTTGTAGAATGAGGCCAGCATGCCAGGGTGGAGCCCCTTTGATTTTTAATTGACATCTCCTCCATCATCATTGTGCCCCGTCCTATTATTCTCCTTGCACAACAAAACTTGGGTTGATCCAAAACTCAAGTGAACCACACCATGTAAAAACATTCCTTAGTCCTCTAAAATCAAGTGTTTTCGCCCCCACCTGATTTGTTGCATCCATACATCCTGTTTGGATGCTTCTTCTTCTAAGGGCCCGTTTGGCCAGTTGGATTGGAAGGGATTGGATGGTATTGAAAGGGATTGGATGTTAAATCCCGGGATTGGCCTGGCGTGCCAAACAGAGCCGGTGATCTGATACCAATCCCATGGATCTTAAGACAATCCACTGACAACGCCATTATTACCTTTAAATCCCATCCAATCCACCCTAATACTTTCAAATTTGCTAGGGACGTGTTTGGTTAGAGGGATTGGAAGGGATGGGACGGTTTAATCTGGTATTGGCCGGGCGTGCCAAACAGACTGGATATAGCAGTCCAGGGATAGAGCAATCCCATGGATCTCAAGACAATCCACTAACAACATCATTATTACCTAGAAATCCATGCCATCCACCCCAATACCATCCAATCCCTTCCAATCCACCCGGCCAAACGGGCCGTAAATGGAATATTAAAAAACAGTGAGCCCCAAATAAAATCTAGAAGATTTTTAACAGTGGGCGTGAGACACTCATTCTCAACTGTTCCCTGCGGTGTGGCCCACTTGAACATTGGATTAGCCTGACCTTTTGGCTCCATTGAAAAAACCAGGTGCCACGAATGATTGAGAGCTTAGATTTTACAAAAAAATCTCGATGGGTCCCACACATCAATTCGTACGATAACCTTAATGTAGACACGTTTGTACTGGACGAGACCTCTATGTAAAGGGGGTGGATTAGGTGCCGCCCCAGCCTCACCCAAGACGGTGCGGCCCTTACCGTGGGGCCCACCTTGATGTATGTATTCTACATCCACTCCGTCCATCCGTTTTGCCAGATCATTTTAGGCCATGAACCCATAAATGAAGCATATCCGAGCTTCAGGCGGACCCTACTATAGGAAACAAGGGTGATGGAAGCGATGTACCATTAAAAACTTCCTAGAGCCCGCTGTAATGTTTATTTGCCATCTAACCTATTGATAAGGTCATAAAAACCTAGATGAAGGTAAAAAAAACAAATATCAGCTTGATACAAAACTTTTGTAGCTCATTAATGGTCAATCACCAGTTTCCTATGGTATGGTCCACCTGAGAAATGGATCTGCTTCATTTTTGGAATCGTGCCCTAAAATGAACCAAAACGGATGGACGGCATGGATGTAGAATAAATACATCAAGGGTGGGCCCTACGGTAAGGGCCGCACCGTCACCTAATCCGCTCCCCATGTAAAATAGGTTTATGCTGCTAACGTTGCAGAGGATACGGCCTCATAATTCCATTTATTAATTTCCGTGTCTGTACCAACCGCTAATATTATTTATTGTCATATACACACGTCCCTGAAAAGCCAGCCAGTCCAGTTGCCAGCTTATCAGATTGAAAGCGGTGGGACCCACCCCTCAGGAATGAGATTACATTCGAGTGAGACTGTGGGGCCCACCCCTCCAAAAGACGAGTACAGTGACATGGGGGGAGTCTTGGAATCGAGGTTTCTGGGATCCAGCGTCCAAGAGAAGCCCCCTGGCGCAGGTTAGCCACATGCGCCCCACCTCGCTAGCCCTGTGTGGGGCCCACCCCAGAGAGAGAGAGAGAGAAAAAGAGCCCTGACCCCTATTGGACGGTGGTTCCCTGACAAGAGTATTTTACACGGATTCTGCATGTTCTTGGCTTTTTCACATGGCTCATGAACTGTCCATTACTCTACGTGCCAGATTACCAAACTGCCCTCGGGCCTTTCCTGATCCCAAGAGGGGACGGTTAGTAATAATCTGAAAAGACCTGGGGTATTTGTGTAAGACATGGAAGTCTAAGGAATCGATGCCTTAAAACTACCAGGAGCTGGCAAATGGCTTTCCCGGGAATTTCCTTCACATTTCTTTCCCCTCTCTATCACTGCAGGCCTACCAAATTAACTAACAAAATACCATATCATCTTTCATCACAAGAGTGATAGTTCACCACCATTTCCAACATCTTGGGCACACGTGCAGTACCATCCAGACCGTCTGGTCTCATAGTGGATGGACCCCATTCCAAATTGCCATTGACCCAGCAAACCCCAACCATCCGAACCGCTGGATCATTCAATGCTTAGGACTTTTCGAACAGGGTGATCTTCGAATCAGTGGGGTCTTTGATCTGGATAGTTCAGACCACCATGTAAATGTACCATCACAGTCACGGCCGGCCCCGTCATGGATGGACCCCACCAAATTGGCATTGACCAGGCAATCCCAACCATCTGATCCGCTCATTAAATATGGACCACTCTGCTAGTTAGCGTCTAGGATTGTTTGACGAGGGCGATCTTTGAGCCGTCCTATATCCACATTAGGGCCTGTGATCTAGACAGTCCGGATCACCATGTACATGCACAACCATCCAGACCACTGGCTCCCACCGTGAATGGAATATGGACTGCACCATCATCTAACATAAAGGATTCGTTCAAACAGGGCGATCTTCCAGCCATCCTCTATTGGACCTGTGATCTGGACAACCCAGATCGTGATGTACATGCACCACCATCCGGATCGTCGGGACCCATTCTCCAAATTGACATTGAACAAGCAAACCCAACAAACCAATTAAATGCCGAACCTGCTCGATCATTCAATGTTTAGGATTGCTCGAATAGGGTGATCTTAGTGTGACCTGTGGTCTGGACGGTCCAGATCGCCATGTTAGATTGGAAGGGCCCCCCACATGTTAAAAATGGTGGTGAATCTGGTACACATAAACAGCCATATAAAATAACAGAGACTAACTAATCATAGATATAAAGAGATGTATGTTAGAGATAAGTGCATTACCTCTGTGGAGATTCTCTTTCTCTGCCATGGCTTGTTAGAGGCTTTTCACAACAATGGGGAAGACAGGCAAATGGATTAGAAGCTTATTGACAGGGAAGAAGGAGAGAGAGAAAGACAAGAAGGAAAAAGATCAGAAGGGAAGCCAACCATCTCCATTTCCCACCGACAATCACCCATCGCCGACTCCAACTACAACTCCAACCCCAAAAGAAAAGCGCAGATGGAGCTTCCGGCGATCAGCTGCCACCAAGGATGTGAATTCACCTGACCCAACTGCCGGTACTGCCACTCCAATCCATTCGATTGAGGAATCTGAGAATGAGCACAAGAAGCATGCCATGGTGGTGGCGGCAGCCACCGTTGCTGCTGCCGACGCAGCCGTGGCAGCTGCGCAGGCAGCTGCAGCCATGATTCGCAGAACCACTGCTGCCAATGGGAGGAGCAGTGCTATTGAAGAAGCTGCTGCTATCAAGATTCAGTCTGTCTTTCGTTCTTATCTGGTATTTATCTCTCTCCAACTGATCTCGAATCCATCATCCAAGCCATGTCTCTGTAATGTAGATCAAGAACCCTTTTACACAGAAATGCATCCATGATTTTCATCCTCCCAAGTAGAATTATCTCCCAAATACATCATAGAGATCATCAAAAGCTCTTCGAGCATGTGGGCAGTTCAATCAATTGATCTAGGCTGTCCATTAGTCTAACACTTGCCTGATGGGCAGTTATGAAAAGAATCACTGACCTGTTGATCCCAATGTCTGAGAATTATCTTCTTTTTTCTATAGCTTCTTGTCTCCAAACCAAGTGATTCTTCAAAACCACAATCAATCCATGAAAGGGCCCACCAAAAGGGTGGTCGAGTTGCACAAGGAAAAGTGGGCAGTCGAATCAATCAATCTGGAGCGTCCAGTGGGTCTGAAACTAGAGGGGCGGCCATGAAAGGAATTACACCAACCTGATGATCCTACTATACAACAGTTTCCTTTTTTCTATAGCTGCTCATTTTTCAAACCATGATGGGAAGGTTAAGAATGTCTAATACAAGTGATTCTTTAGAACCAGGAGCAATCCACTAGAGGGCCCAACCAAATGGTGGTAGAGTTCTTGATTGGAACTATTTTATATTAAACAATCTCGACCATCCACAATCGTCTTGCTGGTGTCATTTCTTTTTCTTTTTTTAATGCTGGCTGGACCAAATGAACGCTTCAGATCAACTGGTCGAATTCTCCATTGTAATTTCCAGCACTCTTACTGGATCACTCTCCTTGCCAGTTTGAAGAGAAGAGAATGCAAATTATAAAACGACTACAGAAAAGTAAAGGAAGGCCAAAAGAATACTTAACAGAATGCCCTTCTTGTGTCATTACAGGCGAGGAAAGCATTATGCGCATTGAAAGGATTAGTGAAACTGCAGGCATTGGTAAGAGGTCACCTGGTGAGGAAACAGGCAACCACAACCCTCCGGTGTATGCATGCACTGGTGACGGCCCAGGCCAGAGCTCGTGCTCAGAGGGTCCGGATAACCGGGGAAGCACAGCCTATCCCACAGAGGCAATCCATTCACCGGAGATCACCACAAGACAATCGATTCCGACAACCATACGTAAGTTGGATTCTTCTTTTTCTTCTTCTTCTTCTTCTACGATTCTCTGATTAAATAAGACTTCTTTGCTGGCAGATATAACTTACCTGCATCAATTGAATTTAGAAATAAAAGAAAAGGCATTATAGGAATGAAGGGTGTGTGTGGATGTATGATAAAGTGAATTGCAATTCTGCAGGCATGTTTGGGTGCCACTTCAAAATGAGTTCATCTCGTTTTAGTTAACAGTAATCATCCATTTAGAGATTTAAGTAGTGATTATTTTTAATCTTCATGAATAACCATTTATATAAAGGTGTGTTTGGTCGCACCAAATATCAAGAAATTTCATGACATCTCATGACTAATCAGTCTAATTTGGTGCAAAATATCATTAATTGCATGACATTTGGTGCAACCAAACACAGCCAAAACTAAATTTCTAAGCACTCCTGTGGTACTGATACAACCACAAGCTATGTTGGTGCCTGAAAGAATCGGGTCCAGGTGATGTATTTGTGACATCCAACCCGTCCATCAAATGCATGACCTCAAGTTACACCTGCTGCACAGCATTCAGCCTGATCCAAGACTCAGGTGGCCCACACCACGTGGAACAAGTTGAGAGTGGACACCTGCCGTTGATTTGAATAGAGGGCCCACACTGTGGTTTATCTGCAACCCAGGCCATTGATAACCTTCATCTGGCTTGGATCAAGGATCAGGCCCAAGATGAGATTGTTTTGAAAATCAAGAGGACCCTAGTGCAAGTCATGGGTGAGCATTCCCTCCCATCTTGTTCCCTGTGCTGTGGACCACCTGAGTGCTGGATCAGGCTGATTTTTGACATATGGGGTCAACATGAGCTCATGCAAATGGATGGATTAGATATCTGGCATACATTATGTGGCCTCACAACTCCCTAGTACCACTGTAAGCTAAAGGTGGTACTGATACCACCGGATCACACCTGTTACTGTTAACTAAAATGAGATGAACTCAGTTTTAAGTGGCACCCAAACAGGCCCATAGTCTAATAAACTATCAAGGGCGGTACGGGTTCCAAAATTGCGATTGCATCACAACCAAGTTGCACTTGAAAAAAAAGTTACTGCAATTTGAGGGCTACTAAAGAATACTTCGGAGCATCATTCTTTTTTTGTCATTTTCTCTTTGATTAAACTAAGCTATTGAATTCATTTTTGTGCATCTAAACACGGTCAAAACAGTTTCAGACTTGAGAGATGCAAAATGAGACTTGAAATTCTAATTTCCAAGCATCCTAGAAAGTTCAATTAGCTGATGCTAGTATTGAGACTATTGAAGTCATGGTCCTCCTTCATCATTGTAGGTGGATCGAGGCATGGAAGAGAACATTAAGATTGTGGAGATGGATCTTGGAGAAGTGAGAGGCAATTCAAAGGGCAGGAACAGCTACTCAACCACACATGCTGAAAGAGCAGATCCCAGATTCTCAATACAATATGCCGAACACTGTCCATATTCAAAACTGGAACAACAACTCCAGATTTCACCTGCACCATCTGCATTGACCGATCTGACCCCAAGAGCCTGTAGTGGACATTTTGATGAGTACTCATTCACCACGACACAGAGCAGCCCCCAGTTCTTCTCAGCTGTGTCCAAACCCGATCCAACTAAAACTCCTTTCAGTTTTCCTCAACAAGAATATGCAGAATCTATTTCGCATGACTACCCCTTCTTTCCAAATTACATGGCCAACACGGAGTCTTCACGAGCTAAAGTCCGATCACAGAGCGCACCAAAGCAACGGCCAGATTCAATCGAAAGGCAACCAAGCAGGCGGAGGCCATCAATGGAAGGAAGGAACATCCCTCGAAGTGTTAGAATGCAGCGATCATCTTCACATGTGGGTATGACTCCTAATGGGTACCAATTCCCATGGTCAATCAAGCTCGATAGATCAACAATGTCACTCAAGGACAGCGAATGTGGTTCATCCAGTACTGTGCTCACAAACACCAACTACTGCAGATCTCTGGTTGCATATGAGGTCTGTATATATTAACCCATGAATATAATACTTCAAATATGAATGCCAATCACTCAGACTTTTATGCAAATTTGGTCCTGTTTTTTGCAGGAGCAGTTCTAAGGTGTGAGGAATTGGAAATGGACCTCAAACTAGGGATATGCAAAATGAGCTTTGCTAAGCACAAACGCATTTGCAATAAAGCTCATGCACACACCACACATGTCAAGATGGCAGAATAGGTCCAAAATCCAATCCATCCATCAGAATGCACCACTATATTAATGCCCTAGCCCAAGAATCAAGTTATAAACTGCTAAGTGGGCCACAGTTTGCAAAACAAATGTACAGCTCTGAGAATCTTCACTGAAGCTTTCTAACCCATTCACCTGTTTCCAATATTGGGGCCCACATGCTGAGTGGACCAGTTTTATTTTTGGAAAACGTCTACAAGGTCGGACCAGCCTGATGGATGGATTGGATCTCACACCTATGTTCCATGCTGGCATGTGTGGCATGTAGCTGAGCTTTATTGCGCACATGTGTGCACTTAGCAAGGCTCATCCACAACAGACTGGGGTTTTCAGTTTGTAAAAGTTGAGCCAATTGTTCAGTGATGCAGACCACCAGTCTGTTGGAGCCTCCGTGGATATATGTTCCATGAAAAATGTCCTCAATAAGACCATCCAAACTTCAATTTGTGACCTGCAAATAGAACAGTTACAAATTAATGATAGAAATACAGCAATGGGTCCATTTAATTGGGTAAAAAAGGCCTGAGAATGGCTGCCGGGATCATCCAATCTGGACATTTTTCGCAACATATGGACTAGAACATCCACGTTGGATATTTTTTAGCATCCTCATCCACATTGGGTCCCAGAAGGCCATTGGTCTGGAACATATGGACTGAACTTGTACAAACTACATACCCAAGTGTGTCAGTCAGAGATGCAAAATTGACTTGGGCTTTGAATAAATACCTGCTGCCTCTGAAGGTCAACCATATATGTAAATGTCCTTTCAATGCCTGCAGGTGCATGGGAATGGGTACTAACCATTCATGTCTATCCACTACTGTGAATCATGTGACCTTTGAAGTAGAGGGAATAACACAAACTCTCGATAGCAGCTACGCACCAATTCAGAGAAAAAAGGATGCAGAAAGATGTGTAATGAAGTAGAAGCTGATGAAGGCTGCTGATTGTGTTCAACTTACAACTTAGTGTTTCAGCATGGAACCGTGAAATTCAAGGTTCCCATGTAGAGTCTTGATTTGCAAATTGGGTGTTCTCCTTTTCTTTCTTTTTTCTTTTTTCTTTTTTCTTTTTTCCTTTTCCTCTGCTCAGTTTGAATGGGAGCATATTATCTTTTCCACGACTAGAGAACAATGAGATGTCCGAATGACTGCAGAAGCATAACAGATGTAGATGCATTTCTTCATATGAGAAGCTTAACTGAACTGTAATATGAAAAATATCTAGAGGCGTTTGATCTTTCCAGATTCAGTCTCTCCTTCATTGTGATGCTTTTACCATGAGTAGATGGATGCTGTAAAATTCCAAATCCATGCCAAGGAACTCTCTATCTCTTAGACTGTATACCATTCCCCCCATAGTACTGCTTGGTAGTTTCACGTGAAAATTCTGCAAAAGTCATCCCATCCTTTAAGCGAGAGAATAGCGGCGGTACAATATTAAGTATTTCTTGAACAATTTTATGGGATTCCCTATCAGCAAGATGAGTGCTAACAACATCAGAATCCAATTCAGTTTCCTCATCATTAACCCGAGAAACTTTCCCATCTAGTGTCAAGTTTTCATATCCTGTAATAGCTGACGTCATAGGATACTCTGAGATGGAGAGAGTTTTGTCCCAAGCAGGTTGTAGGAAGACAACAAAGGTCTCCCTGCTTAACTCCTCTCGGTCGACTGGTCTGCAAACAGAGTGTAGGGTTGAACGAAGCTTTCCTTTTGACAAAATGTCAGCTGATTCCCCTACCTGAACAATGAAACTCTCAGGGGGGGATCTTACCAGAAGGATCTTATTCCTGTTAGTTTCAAATATTTGCAAATATGTATGCCCATTCGGAGGTGAGCACTCCCGCCCGCATAATATGCAAAACCCGTCTTTTGCTTCAGATGTCGGCTGACAGCATGGGTACAAAAACATTGGAGTTGTCAGGACAGTGAATATTGCATAGTCGTAATGCCACTGTTGCCACAAGTTAGAAAGGGAAGTTCGGCAGGACACAACTCCATTTTCGAAGTTTTCCAGGTTTAAGCCATCCATTGCCATTTGCTTATCTCCACCATTGCCAGTTCCAGAATTCATAGGGATGTCGTCTTCAGATCCTGTTAAACCACAAGGAAGTGAAACACAATGAGTAGCGGGTCCTTTGGTAAATCGTTTTCCTCTCCTAGCCTGTTTTAGAATGACATTATCTATAGTTGAATGATAATGTATAAGCCGTCCTTTTGCTGTGCCTCCATTCAGTATGCTTTGCTCCAACTCCTGGCCACCAATGGCCTTATCACACACTTGTGCTATCCGAAGTCCAAGTTCCATCATGCAAATGCCTAGTTCCTTAAAAATTCGCCCCAGATTTTTGAATTCATAATCATGAAAATCATGCGATCCATTCACATTTGGATGTTGTTCTTTTGCAATATGACCATCTTCATCATTGTGTCTTGATACGCCAGAAGTCAGTTCTGAGCTCAGATCCTGCACATATTTCAACTGCAATGCAAAAGACGAGACTCTCCTATCCGGATTCTTCAAAGGAACATCGCTGCCCAAGCTGTGGTCCTGAAAATTTCACAAGCAATGAACTTCAGAGCACTACACCATTTAAACATACACAGGTAATGTTTAAATATTGTAAAAGCTCACAATTAGAATCCTTGTATAATTCTTCAGCAAAGATATTTATTTTCTAAGATACAGGTACATCGTGCATTTAGTGTTCAAAATAATAAAAGCATGGATCATCTATTTAGTGCTTGCACGAATATATTAAAGAGCATGTCTGTAAGTCATGTGTGCCCAGCGGGCTCTTCCAGCAATACATGATAAAGGTATTGATTATTTGAGATTCTCTCTTTGTAGGCAGCAAGAAATATCTATTTAGTACATGCACATATGTATTAAAGAGCATGTCTGCCAGTCACGTATGGGCTCTTCCAGCAATACATGATGTAGTTATTGATTATTCAACATTTCCTCTTTGTGGGCGGCAAGAAATAGTGGGCTAATGTGCAGCACAGAGCATTACTGTGTTGGCATGTGAGGGGTGCTAGGTAAACATGTAAATTGGGCTCGTCAACTATTGTACTAAAAGCAACAAGAGAGGAGAGGAGAGGAGAGGAGAGGAGCAGAAGGAGGAGAACTAGAGCAATAACAACAACAACAACACTGCCACCACCGACAATATAATAATAATAACAATAATTCAGCAAAGAGAAGTCTTTGGCTGTTCATATTGGGACAACATCTTCCACACTAAAGCATCTGAAGTGCATTTTAGATATGGTCCAAAACATCTAAATGCATCCAGGTGAAGCATCTACAGTGAACCCAGTGTTCGAAGTATCGGTATCACTACAAGTTTTGCTAGCTAGGGATATGGAAACAATATCGATATCGCCGATAATATCGTTGATAACCGGAAATGCGGAGAAACATGAGGAAAATGGTGGAATTTTCAGCGAAACTTTAAGAGATGTTAAAATGTTCATATTTGCATATTTAGAAATTAAAATTTTTTTTTTTTACAAAAAAAAAAAATCGCAAAAAGAATGCGTACGTAACAAGTTTCCATTTAATTGGGCCTTAAAAGCATGTGTTGTTGTAAGAAATCAGTCCAACCATCCCATCCGACCTATTTAACTATCCAACCTTCCATCCACACATCCATCAATATTGCAAAATATCAACAACACTTGATATTTCACCAAGAAATCATCAATAATTAGAAAGGAAACGAGAAATTGTGGTCTCAATATCGCACATGTTGCGATATTAATAATATTGAGATATTATCAACGATGAATTGAACATTACATACAACCGTGTGCCCATGAAAAAAAAATTGAAAAAAAAATTTACTATTGAAATATCGTCGATACATTTATGATACAAGCATTACCTAGAATTTACATAGTTGAAAATATTGGTGATGCAGATACATTGGCGATATTGATGCATTGGCAATACAAGCGACACCTAGAATTTACATAGTTGAAAATATTGGCGATTACATTAGCGATATTGATACGTTGGCGATACTTAACGATAGATTGCTAATACCTAGAATTTCTAATACCACCAGCATTATCGGTATCGCTACCAATGTTATCGGTATCATTGAGCTGGAGATAAAGATAATATCGGAAATATTTCAATAATATCGAAGATAATTCGAACACTGAGTGCACCTTACATATGGTTTTCCATACTAAAGCATCTAAAATGGCATCTTACATATGGTCCTGACATGAAGCACGTATCCTTGAATTTGTCCGAAAGCCCAAATCAGTTGAAGCACTGATATATATGAGATATCGACAGTTATACTCCTGAAATTATGTCTGTCAGTATCTTATTTTAGCCTAACTCCATCTGATTTTGTGATTTTGATGATTCTTACAGATAATGGAAGATGATGTGAAAAAATGGAAAAGATGAGAAAGAATGTATCTCTCAGGTTTATGGTCCAGATGAGCGGTGAAGTTGTCCAACTCTCAGGAAATCATCCAAGGCAGGTCGTAGAATTTTATTAGGTGAAAAAAACGAATGGATACATCATATTGCAATTATTTAAAAATCTAGGGGGCCACACTTATGTTGAATATGAAATCTTGGGATGAAACTGTGGCTGTACGGTTAAAATAGTATCACGAATATGCCAGCTAATCCAAACTGGATGGTAACAATGTGTGTGGACTAGAATACAGCGGGAGAGCACAAACACTCTGTATACCAACGTTAAAATATCGACTTTTTCCTGGAGCGGAATCTTGAGCTGATTTTTTTACCAGTGTGAAGAGTGCGTCGAAAAATGCCAAGGTGTCAAGTTTCACTCCAATTTGATGATCGTGAAGGAAGTTATAGGCGAAAAACAAAAACGAGAAATTCTCTAAAGAAGAAAAAAAAAAAAAAAACTAATGCATCTGACATATGCTTATGTCATCATTATCCCTTGAATTTTTGGATCGAAATTAGGGATCTAATGTGGGCCATCTAATCTGTCCACCTTGAAGAGCACATGAAGTTAGGGCTTGTTGGGTCCAAATTTGGTTTAAATATGAGATGCCAATATACCATACGATCAAAATCTAATCAACGAACATTTGAGTGATTTTTTTAGAGTTTCGGTCATCCATTGCTCACACCAACGGTCTATTTAGGCAAATAAGATGCCTGGAATACAACAGACGGTCCAGGTTGTAAATCACTCTAATGTATTTTAAAAGAAAAGAATTAAAAAAGGCACATCATGAACTAACATACTAGTACTAGCCGCTTGAAAGAAATAGAAAGAGAGGCGGTTGCATCTATTCAGTCCCAAGTAAAAGGGAAAAAGAAAAAAGAATTAAGAAACAGAGGTTGTCGTTTTGGGATTTCAACTAGGATAGGAAATAGCAAGGGTTTCCATTTTCTTTTGCAAGGACAAGGGAGGAAGCGGCTACTGGAGGGTTTTGGACGAATGAAACGGCTATAAAGCCATGGGAAATCAGAATATCAGAAGGCGATGGGAAATAATCTCCTCTTCAAAAAGGGATTGCTTTTGCTGGTGTTGGAGTTGACAGATTCATCATAGAAATTGAAAGAAATCAGAGGTTCAAAGCTAAAAGATTAGAGGGTTGTGTAAGGGATGGGTTTCCTATCAATTGTGTTCTTCTTCTTTTCCTTTGAATTTATGTTACATCCCATGAATTTCTAATTTCTTAGATAGGGCTGAGATGAAGCCCCTAATTTGAATGATTCTTGTTGATTGTTGATTTCATCTGAATTGATTGATTTATTTCTTTCTCTAGTATGTTTAAATGAAAAATCAATACTTCTCCAATCAATGAGCTTGCTCAAAGTCTAGAAGTGGATGTTGTTAGGAATCTTATACTAGGTGAGCTTGTGTCTGACCATGAACATGTTTTCCTACAGAGAAAGAAATAGGAATTTAAATCTATTCATGCCTAAACATAGATGGAAAGATGTGATCCTTGAGATTTTTTCCAATTTCATTGTCTGTGATTCATAATCAAGATAGTAGATGATGGATGTGGATTTAAGTGGTTTGATTGATTCTTAATGTTTGTATATATATGACCATTGATGTGCATGCATTAGGGACAATTAGTGTTAAGGGAAAACTCAATTGTGCTTCCAGGGAATTATACATCCTGTGTGCCTAAACAAGGACAGGTTATGTTTTATTTATTAAATTTATATCAATCTGAATTAGGGTGAATCAACAAGTAAAATAAGGGTTAGAATAATTAGGGGTGGATTCAAAAGTCCTAATGTTCTTCTGGAGTGAATTTTCCTTCTCGTTTTCAATTATTTTTCATTGATTTTTGTTATTTTACTTAATAATTAGCTAAACTATTTGTTGGATTAGTTAAGAAGAAACCTAAAATTCGAATTGAAACAACCAGTCCTTGTGGGAACGATCTCATAATACGTGTCATGTCTACACCCGATTCATATACTTGCGAGTTTAAAATTAATTTAAACCAGGTTGGTTTAAATGGAATATTTAGTTTTTAGCGCCGTTGCCAGGAATCGAACTTGGGTCACTCGCGTGACAGGTGGGAATACTCACCACTATACTACAAAAAGAATTATAAAACAACTTGTCTCCTTGTTTAGGCACACAGGATGTATAATTCCCTGGAAGCACAATTGCGTTTTTCCTTAACATTAATTGTCCCTAATGCATGCACATCAATGGTTATATATATACAAACATTAAGAATCAATCAAACCACTTAAATCCACATCCATCATCTACTATCTTGATTATGAATCACAGACAATGAAATTGGAAAATCACATCTTTCCATCCATGTTTAGGCATGAATAGATTTAAATTCCTATTTCTTTTTCTGTAGGAAAACATGTTCATGGTCAGACACATGCACAATTAGTATAAGATTCCAGACAACATCCACTTCTAGACTTTGAGCAAGCTCATAGATTGGAGAAGTATTGATTTTTCATTTAAACATACTAGAGAATGAAAGAAATCAATCAATTTCGGATGAAATCAACAATCAACAAGAATCATTCAAATTAGGGGCTTCATCTCAGCCCTATCTAAGAAATTAGAAATTCATGAGATGTAACATAGATTCAAAGGAAAAGAACACAATCGATACGAAACCCATCTCTTACACAACCCTCTGATTTTCTAGCTTCGAACCACTGATTTCTTTCAATCTCTGTGATGAATCTGTCAACTCCAACACCAGCAAAAGCAATCCCTTTTTTAAGAGGAGATTATTTCTCATCGCCCTATGATATTCTGATTTCTCATGGCTTTATAGTCGTTTCATCCGTCCAAAACCCTCCAGTAGCCGCTTCTTCTCTCGTCCTTGCGGAGGAAAATGGAAACCCTTGCTATTTCCTATCCTTGTTGAAATCCCAAAACGGCAACCCCTGTTTCTTTTTTTTGCTTCTTCTTTTTTCTCTTTTACTTGGGACCGAATAGATGCAACCGCCTCTCTCTTTCTATTCCTTTCAAGCGGCCAGCACTAGTGTGCTAGTTCGTGATAAGCCTTTTTTATTCTTTTCTTTTAAAATACACTAAAGTGATTCACAATTTGGACCGTCTGTTGTATTTTAGGCATCTTATTTGCCTAAATAGACCGTTGGCGTGAGCAATGGATGACCAGAACTCTAAAAAAACTACTCAAACGTTTGTCGATTAGATTCTGATCGTATGATGTATTGGCATCTCATATTCTAACCAAATTTGAACCCAACAAGCCCTAACTTCAAATGTTCTTTAAGGTGGACAGATCAAATGGCCCACATTAGATCCCTAATTTTGATCCAAAAATTCAAGGGATGATGACGACATAAGCATATGTCAGATGCATCAGTTTCTTTTTTCTTTTCTTTAGAGAATTTCTCGTTTCCGTTTTCCGCCTATAACTTCCTTCATGGTGATCAGATTGGAGTGAAAACTTGACATCCTGGCATTTTTCGACGCGCTCTTCACACTGGTAAAAAAAATCAGCTCGAAATTCTGCTCCAGGAAAAGGTTGATATTTTAACATTGGTGTACAGAGCATTTATGCTCTCCCGACATATTTTAGTCCACACACATTGTTACCATCCAATCTGGACCATCTGACATACTCATGATACTATTTTAACCGTACAACCAAAGTCACATCCCAAGATTTCGTATTTAACATGCGTGTCCTCCTAAATTTCTAAATAATTGCAATATGATGTATGCATTCGTTTTCTTCACCCAATAAAATTCCACAACCTGCCTTGGATGATTTCTCGAGGGTTGGACAACTTCACAGCTCATATGGACCATAAACCTAAGAGATGTACATTCTTTCGCATCTTTTCCATTTTTTCACATCATCTTCCATTATCTATAAGAATCATCACAAACACAAAATCAAATGGAATTGGGCTAAAATGAGATACTGACGGGCATAATTTGAGGAGTATAACTGTCAATATCTCATGTATATCAAATACCCCTAAACTTACATTTTGCTAGTCCTCGAGCAAAACTGAAATAACAATAAAAAATTCTACCTGCACTACTTTCGCAGGTAATCTCGATTGCATTTAGCTAATGCAATGAGCCTTTGAACCCCTAGGTTGCCCCTAGTGGACGAATTGTAGTATCGTGAGGGTTTGCAGCAATGTTACCCACAAACATTGAACCAAAAATTGAAAATGAGAATTGAATCATAACTTCCCATCTTTCAAGGCCATGAGACTTCATTACCAATAATATGCATAGTGTCATGGAAATTACATTCAACCACTCTTTTCTTTTTCAAAAAAAAAAGTCTTATACATTATCCAATTGCTAGAAACATCCTACTCATGTTCATGCTCAGAGTGTTGTGTGTGTATAGCCAATATCAACATAACTCGCAATGTTTGAAATATACATATTCAATTCCCCATCCAAAAATGCGCTTTGACTTCAAATCTCACCAAGTATATTCACTCACAATAAAGTCACTCAGATGTTGGCTAAGTTGTCTCTCATCTATATGTGAGTGGAATAAACAAAGCAAATATCTCACATACGGCATTCGAAAGACGATAGTATAAAATAAATTAAAATTCTGATCTCATGAAAGGAATATCAAATACTTAAGAATGTTGAACCATACACCATAGTCCCTTCTTCACTATTTTCCACATTATAACCACACTACATCTTAAGATCAAGCAGGACTTCTATACAGGTTGTAACGAGGTTTAGGAGAGGTTTATCAAAGAAAGGAAAGTTAAGAATCAAAATATTTACAAACCCATGCTTTGATAGAGAAATTGATATGATTACCATTTCCAACTACCAATATTCTTCTCCTTTTGTTGTTTTTTTTTTTTTAACTCTTTTCTTGACAGATCTAGGTATTTTCTTTCTTTCTTTTCACTCTTTTTTCTCTAATCTTGTCTTCTTCGTTTTTTCAATTCACCTTTTTCAACATATTTTCTTTGCCACTCAACATAATCATTCTTTGCATCTTACTATGAAAAGCATTGTAAAATTTGTCATAGAAGATTATAGTTAATGTGGTTAACAAAGAAAGACTATAAAGGCTCAAAAAGGTTGCTAAAAAGATACCATTTAGTAAGAGGGCATTGTTAAAAGGCTCAAACTTTCCAAAAATGGCCTCTCTCATTTCCTAGATTTCACATGGTTATTCTCGTATCTCGAATAGATCTAAAAAAAATTCTAGTGA
The DNA here is from genome assembly GCF_029962835.1 of Magnolia sinica. Lineage (NCBI taxonomy): Eukaryota > Viridiplantae > Streptophyta > Magnoliopsida > Magnoliales > Magnoliaceae > Magnolia > Magnolia sinica. Next base: position 104,142,621 of record NC_080578.1, on the reverse strand, counting down.
AATAATCCAATTTTGAAATGTCATTCTTAGAATTTTGACCAAAACAAAGAATAATGAGATCACAACGAAATTAATGCTGGATTCAAGGAAAAATGGAATTTACTTGCAACTCTCAGAAAAGATAGAATGGCTCTACACTCACTAAGGTTATTAGTCTCCACTAGTATTCTTCCGGTTCATTGATTTAAGTATTTTCATCCATTCTAAATCACATTCATATGGCTATGTGAATTTTTTTTCCAAGCATAAAAATTCATAGAATCAATCTAGAAAAAGGATAGTATATACCATTTATGTTGACCTTTTCAATAGATAAGCTAAAAGTCAAAATTTTCGTTTCATGCATTTCCTTCACACCATACATTGAATATTAGCTCATTTGCACATCATGCATCATTCTAGCAAATTTCATCTCATCATTGTATTGGGAAGTTAACTACTTAATCATCGAAACATTTTTTTATCGAACATTTATTTCAAAGTCACCATCTTTCCAAAAGAAAGTTCAGCTTTGCCGATGAATAATTGTTACCATGACAAACTATATGATTGTCATTGAAACTATATGCTTAACCAGAGGTGATTCATATAGCAACAGCTGAAGAAAATAAAATCTGGAAATCAAATGCTATTTCAGAGTAGTTGATATCATCAACCAAGGAATATGTAACAATCATGATAGCCCTAATTTCATATTCCAACCCTAAATTTAGTTTTGACTTCTGACAACTGCAAAGAATAGAACAGAATGTCCCCATTTTTAGAAAGAGGGTCCACTTCCTAGTTAGCCTCCTAAAAACATGAAGGGAAAATAAGGGACAATAGAGTTAGATGGTTTGGTCATGTGCAACGGAGACCAAGAACCACGCTGGTTAGAAGGGGTGAATTGGTTCAAGTTGAAGGCTCTAAAAGGGGAAAGGAGCAACTCCATTTCTCCAATTCCGAGGTTGGGAAAACATCATTTCCAAGGCAAGATCTCTACCACTCGCCTGACACAAGGAATAACTCTGTTCTCCAGTTCCGGAATAGGGACAATGAACATTATGTTAATCATGAGAATTGTAATGTAGATCCAAAAAAAAAAAAAAGATCATCCACCATGATTCTTTTATTATTGACAATCTTCATTGAAAAGGGGAAAGGAGATGTTATCCATTAAGGCAGTGGTTAAGCAAATAATGGCAAATACCGCCCACGCCATCCTTTAGCCAAACAATGTGCTATGGAGTTGGTCATGCTAGGGACAAGATTGAGGGCGATTGAGAAAAGTGACAAAATTCTCCTAATTTTGTTTATAAGAAATGTTGTTTCCAAGGATCCGACCTAGACCCCATAGCCGACACTGAAGCACTCTTGCAATCGCCTTCAATAATAAGCCTTGAAAAATCCTCTAGTCTTTACTACGCTTCAGCCTGGTCTTCATAGCTTCCAATTCCGCTTCATCAGAGTCACCTGCCAAAAGTGGACCCAGGAATGCTAGAGAGGTTCTGCCTTGGTCATTTTATATTTGCAAAAAGCAAAGCAACAACAGGTTCAGGTGTAGAGCAGGGAAGCATAATTTTAAAATGTTAGCAAGTATAAACTACTAGGAAGCATGCACAGGAGCATGAGTCTGAAGCGTGATTCAAAGCGAGAGCAGCACCTACCTAGAAGGATCATGATCTCTGACCACCTTCCCACAACTGATCGACCAGAGTTACCCATTGAACCTCCATAAAGCTATGATTCAAAAAACCAATCCAACCTGGAAAAAAAAAAAAAAAAGACATCGTGCAAAGACTCTCTTACCATCCGTCCCTCCATACCTAGACCAGAATCTCCCAAGGAACTTTGTCACAATTGAGTTTTAAAGCACCAACTGTAGCAAGACGACATCTAGCTAACCCTTTGGACACAATGAGTAGGAATTAAGAAAGGGTTTATTAATATATTTAAGACCTTGCGAGTAAAAAGGGTTTGACACGCACGCGGACACAACGATTAAGAATTAAGCCAAAGCTTTAAAATTAAATGGGATTTTTGTATGCACACATATAACCATATATATGGAGTGACAGACATGATGTAATCAATTGAATGAAAACCTCTCTTTGGTTCCTGAGGTGGTAGTTAAGTTCTAGAAGTTAGTCTTCTAGATCACTGAAGGTAAGACTCCTTAGCGTTGTTATCCTTGTAGTGAGACTCCACAAAACCATCACCTTTTCTATCTTCATTGGTCCCATGCTTCTATATTGGTGGCACTTATCCATTATCTTAATGATAGCATCCCTTTTCTTTTCTTTTTCTTTTCTTTTTTTCTTTTTTGTAACAAATACTCGTTGATTATTAAAAGAAAAAAACAAAAAACCAAAACAAAACAAAAAAACAAAAAACACTTTCACATATTAATTGGATGAAATTTGGAGAGACATAATCTGTCCATGCGTTTAGTCTGGAAATTTATGAAAAGTTAGAATTAACGTCTCTTAAGGTTCCACAGATGTTGATGATGGGTGCCAAAAGTATGATCATTGGTGCATTGCTATATTGGATGGAGTTTTTTCCATTTCCCCCCTTTGGCAAAGCCATCATGCTGTCCCCTAATCTCAGCCCAACCCTAATCCAGCCACTTTTCCCACATCTAAATATTGGCTTCACCATTCTTCACCCAAAATCTCAACCGCAGTACATATCTTCTTTCCTACTACCAACCAAACCCCAAACTTCCATCCCCTGGCCAACTGTAGCAAAAATTCACCCACAATTCATGTTCCAAATCATTATTGCAAGCCCCGATCTCTCAAAATTACCTTGAAACCCAAACCCTAAAAGTCCCAATATAAATCCTTACCCCAGCCCAATTTCCCATCCAATCCTCAAGAGTAGCCATATTCTCAAACCCGAACTGTGAGCACAAAGTCTAGGAGGATACATAGCGGCCCAAAATCTAGGAGGATCCATAGTGGCCCAAAGTCTGCTAGTTAGGAGCCCACGAACTTCTACCACAAACTAGGGACCACAAAGGACCAAAAAAAAAAGAAGGTCTGACCATCCACTTCTAATATCATCACTTTGAACTTTTGAAAATTCCTCAACATGAAGATTTATATTAAATAAATTAATAAACCAGGTATCCCAATACAAATTGAAAGCCTCTGCACCCCTTCCTTTGTAAGGGTGAGGGTGGCCCACAACGAATCCTTTAAGGCTACAAAAAATAAGACATTTAACATCGCCATGATATCTTTGACTTCATCTACAATGAAGTCCAGCCACCAAAGCTCAATAGATTTTCCTGCCACCCAATCCACAATCTCGTAAGTAGAATCCACCACCACCTGATCTTGAAGTGAGTTGGAAATAATTCGAAGGCCTTCACACTTCACCTTCACTTTAGCTTCCACCATGTTGATGTAAGCGGCCTGCTAGGAGAATAACCAAATCATGTTACCTTGGTCCTCCTTGATCATCCCCCTATAACTGTACTCCAACCAAGGCAGATAAGAATCACTCCACACTCAACCACCTACAGGCACAACAAACACGCTCCTCCAAATTTTCCTTCAACTGGAGCACTCAAAAATAGGACTCCTTTAAGATTGTTAAAAAAAAAAAAAAAAAATTCAATGCCATTATTCCTTAAGTTCCTCTAGCCCAAGGGCCCATCCTATCAAGTAGATTTAATTTTCGATACTATCTTTCGCAGCAGCCTCAGTTTGCCCTCAAATAGCCCCACAAGATGGCACCTTGGAGCAGCTCCCACTATAAGGCTCCTCTTTCTTTGAACAAACCCCCTGACATACATAAAAAATCTTTGCTGCTTTCTTTTGAAAAACCCAACAGGCCAACAAACTTTAAATAAGTTAAAGAAAGCACCCCAAATTTTTGCACACACTTCATAACCAACAAAAAGATCATCAACTGATTTGATGTAGAACGTGGCACAGATACATTCCTAGCATGGTTGGACCAAAAGAAGGTGAACCATAAATTGGCCATAACTTTTGATCCGCGTATCGTTACGGGGTGCACAACCTATCAATCTTTACTGAAACGGGCCATCCAAGGTGAATCAACTCACAAAGTGGGTCGCGTCTATTCGTTTTGTTAGAAAACGCGCGCTTTCAGCTTAAAAACAGAATTTTAAGAAAAAATTACTATTTTTAGTATTTCTAATTTTTTAATATTTTCTTGTTCTTAGAGTTTTAGATTTTTCTTCTTTTTTTTTTGGAAACAACTCTTAATCATGTTAGGACTCTTCTAGCAAAAGTTTATTTGGAATTTTTATTTTTAGAAATTAGGCTTTAGAAGAGTTTTGTTAGAAATGGGATTTTTATTAGAGTTAGAATTTTGCTATTTTTGGTAATTACGAATTTTGGGTTTTTTTTTTTCTATATTAATGGTGTAACTGGGACATACATCAATTTATTTGGAATTCTTTAGAATTATTTTTTTCTTCTTCTTCTCCTCGTGGATTTGAGGCATCTCTATGAGGAGTCCAAAGAAGCTCCGTGGATTCGAAGTAGTTATCCCCCTGAGGAAGAAGGTGCTCAACCTCAACACGTCCTTCCCTGCGTTAAGATTCCTCCACTATTTTGCACATGATGCATCTATTCAGAAACTAAAGGGTCCAAGAAGTCGTAATGCTAATAATTGAATATTCAAGTACATCATACCATTCAAAACTCAGGGATTCAAACAAAGTACAAAACGTGCATGAAGAACCTCATCAAGCTGTTTGTTAATTCTAAAACCCATGTGACCATGTTTAATGTTTTGCTTCCTGTCCTTTCTGATTATTATCACCTATAGTTGCATTTATAATTTACTTTGAGGGGCCGTTTAGCAGCTTGGAATTTGCCCTTTTGGAATCGGAATCCAATTATAGGGCCAATCTTCACATTTGGCAACTGGAACTTGGCCAGAATTCATCTACTGATTTTAAGCAATTTATGATTCTTTCTAGAAAAGCTGGCTGGCGGGTTCTTGGGGATCGAATTCCAATTACAAGTTCCCAAACACTTCTGACGTAATGAAATTCTCAGGATTTGTAAGTAATTTTCTAATTCCAGGTTGTTGAACGACCCCTGGTTGTTCGTCTGCCTATGGAATCATTCGGCAATTCCTGGACATTCCTGGTCAAGAAAATTGGTTTACTTCCACTTCTATGAGGTATTCTATGATGCATGATTGGAGAATGGAAACAGTTTCCTTTGGTTTTCCCAGTTTGTATAAGTGGATCCCATGCTGTAGTGATCCAGACCGTTGATATTGATGAGCTTCATCATGGATACAAAAACAACCTTTTTGTTGGGTACATTTTCTCTTCGTGGTACTCCACTTCTTGCTTGGTTTTGGTCCACCTCACTCACCAAAAGTTTCCCAAGTTGGAAGATCCAAACCATGGAAAATTTAGCCTCCTTCCAAGCTGGTTAAGGACCATTGCTACATTTTCTTCATTAACTGCGGTTAGAACTCTCCCATGTATGAGACTTTTAGCACATAGACCATCAAATGTGGTTCTCACCATAACAACGGTTCAGATCGCTGAACCACAGACCCGACTTTTGAAAACTAACAAATCAAGCTTCTATCAAATACCCTCAGGTCAAGCATTATACAATGCCTCTCCCTTTTTCCACTTCCTACCGCATCATCAATGCAAAGTGCCTTGCTCGACTCATGCCAACTCGCCGAGTCGACTCAGTCACAACCTGCAGGCTTCAAACTAGCCCGAGCATCATCATGGACCAATTCCAGCTCATTCAATTCCATAACACAAAATGAAAATCCCACCTCAAATATTCTCAGTTCAAGCACTGTACAATGCCTCACCCTTTCTCCACTTCCTATCGCATCATCAATGCAAAGGGCTTTACTCGACTCATGACAACTCACCGAGTCGACTCAGTCACAATTTGCATACTTAAAACTAGCCCGAGCATCGTCATGGACCGATTACTGCTCATTGAATTCCAAAACAGAAAACGAAAATCCCACATGATTTCTGAAACAGCAGAAGAGAAGTGCATTAGAAAGAGTTCTTTCAAGTACCTTGAGAACGCGACGGAGAGCGTTAGGACTAAGTAGGGCGAGCTTCCGAGCAAAGGGAAGGAGTGTTTGGCGTAGATAGGAAGCTTTTGGGACTCCTACGATGGATAGGAGACCTGGACCTGTGGGCCCTAGGGCTTCCATGACGCTTCTCGACAATGATTCGAGCCTTTTGAGCTCCGCCTCGTCCGAAGTAGGAGGAGGAGAAGATAGGAGAAGGAGGTCTGAGAAATGGAGAAGGAAAGGTTGCAGAATTTCTGCTTCTGCTTCCATCTCTTCTCTCTCTCTTTCTCGTCTGTTTTCTTTCTTAAAACGTTAGGGGTCGTTTGGATGCTTGTGGGGGGAACAGTAGCACATGCCGGACGCGAATTGCCATTCACCCTAGCCACGGAATGCTCCTGTGGTCCATATCTATGTGGGGCCAACAGAGATGCCCGTTATAAATCCACTCTTCCATCAGTTTCTCAAGATCATAACAGGGAAGAAATCTAGAAATCAGGAAGATCCAAAACTCAGGTGGACCACACCACAAGAAACAGTGGGGATTGCATGAAAATTTTTGTGGGGTTTTGTATGAGGATGATATTTGTGACTGCAATTTTATCTACGTGGAAGTAACGCTATGAACGAATTTAGAAGCATCATGGTCGGCTCTGGGATGATTTCAACTAAGCTTCCGTTCTCAACGTTAGCTGGACCACATGTGATTTTGGGCTGACTCGAAAAAAGCTGGACTCAACTCATCTTTAAATTGGATTTGAGCCTACACCCTGATCCATAGCTCAAGTGGTAGACTGAGTGAAAGATAACCTCGTTATCGATTCCCTAGTGGGAGTGGGTAACAGTGAAGTGTCAACTAACGGCGGGGTGTACTAACAAGCTAACAAAAATAATAATAATAATAAATAAATAAAAATAATTGGATTTGAACCCAGTTGAGCAGATTTTTTTTAGCTTGAAAAAATTTAAGCCAAGCTCGGCTCAACTCAGTTCAAAACTTGACTCATTCTTCAATGTGGATTAAATTCACTTAATATAAATATTTATATATTTAAATAAATTATATAGATTATTAAAAACCTTAAAACTTAAGAACATAGCTCCTAAGTTCTTAAGAACTTATGTTCTTAGCTCATAAGTTCTTACTCAAACATGGTTGTAAGATCCAACTCAAGCTCAACTTAAATTCAGCTCAAGTTGGCCTGAACCATTGGCTGGATCGAGCCGAGCTAGGCTAAACTTAGCTCGATTCAGCCTGTGTACAGCTCTACCCGTTATCTACACTTGAGGAGACATACAAAGTGAACATCACTAGTCATACTGACATACATGTAATCTGAACCGTCAATGTGGTGGACCATACCATGATTGGGTTGTATGAAAAGGATAACACATATTAGGCAAACCCATTAGGCCATATCCGAAAAAACGAATTGTTTGAGTTTAAATGTGAAATGTCACTCATTTGCCCACTGGTCCCAAAATGGCTATAAACAATCTGATCAAATTTTCAATAATTAAGGCTCATTTGGATCTTAAGTTACTTAAGATAAGTTACTTATGCCCCGCATAGCTTATTATCTTGAATTCTACTTTTTAAGCAGATGAGTACATCTGGTAAACAACATACTTAGCAGCTTCTTATCTCTTCAGTTTCTCTTGATTCTATCTTCAACAATTTATGAAAAATAGAAAAGTTAAAACATTTAGCTGGAGTGATTAAATAAATTTAAGTAAAAAACTTACTTACAATTAATCATAAACCAAACCTATCTGAAATAAGTTACTTATCTACTACTGTAAGTAGATAGATTAACTTATCTAATGGTATCACAAGGGCCGTAAATGTGAAATGATGCTTGTGGGACCATTGGTTCCAAAATGGCCACAAACAACTTGATGAAATTTTTTATAATAAAAAATTGTACAATCCAAAGATATATGTTATTGAGACGTTGTCCATTGCCCAAGCTGTATGAAATTTTGGTCCCCTACTGTAGCATGCCCCATGGCTTCGAACCTCATGTATCATCTTCAGCCCGCTGCACATGCACACTGCAAAAAGGATACCAACAATTCACTAAGGGGCTTCATTTCTGATAAAGGTCCAAGCGAAAATTCCCACCAATGCACAGCCAAAGAAATCAAAACCCTCCAAAAGTGGGCCCAGCAGGGGTGGGACCCACATTGCAAAAAATAGTGGTCAAATAAAATAAAAAAGAAAAGAGCCAGAGATTGTACCCTGCATTCCAAATATTTCATGTGGCAATTGCATCTCCCGAAAAATGCATATTCTTAATTAAAGACGAAGCATGTAAAAAAAAAAAAAAAACCGCAACATTAGTAAAACCTAGCACAGGGGCATTGAACTGTCCTGATGCAAAGTGACTACATATTCACAAGCATTGAATTGCCCTGATCATTGTTTGGAGTATCTCTGGTTTTATTGAAATTTCTCCCATATTATTTGTACCTCCGGCTCACTGACATTGATAACAGTGATAACGATACCAATAACATTGATAGTATTAGAAATTTCAAATATTGGTGATGTATCGCCAATATTTTTTACTGTATAAATTTTGGGTATTGTTTCGTCTGGCTAGTGTATCGTTAATATTCAATAATATTGTCAATATATCGATATTTAAAAAAATTATTTATTAAAAAATATTTTAATTTTTTATAGGTACATGGTTTATGAGTGTTTAAATTGTTAATGATAATATCAATAATATTGTAATATTATCATTATAGCAACACGGGTGATATCGAAACCACAATCTTTCAGTTCTTTCCGGTTGTCGACAATTTCTTAGTAAAAAATCAAATGTTGTCGATATCATGAAATATTAATAAATGTTTGGATGAAATGTTAGATAAATGGTTGGATGAATAGATGGGATTGATAAATGCAAAGTGGGTACCCACTCGATAAATGACATGGATCATTCACCAATCTCAACATGCAATTCTATTGATGTATTTTAAATTATGGGCCCATTGTGAATTCGTCCTAGCCCAGATGCCACACGTGTTTCATTCTCTCAGAGTAACCGGCAGCTGAACCCAGTATTAACAAGCTCTGGTCCAAAAATCAAGCTAGACAAGTCATCAAGTGGACCACTAGCATAGATTGTTAGTCCATTTTTTTCTGAACACATGCCTCCAAACATTATTTTCCAGTGTATCTTATTCTCCCAACTTCTGAAACTTTTGTATTCGTATTTTAATTGATTTTGGTTCTCTCTCTTTTCCTTTTCCCCAATACATCATGCTATCCATGGAATGAGTGAGATTCAATGACATTAAAAGGCATGAGTGTCAATGGATTAAATGTCGGTCAAGAACATTTAGATGCATTCTAAGTATCACAACCCTATTGATCATGGTAGTTCTTACAGGTAATGAAATTCAACTCCGCTAAAGATGGAAGTATATCTATTTCTTCACCAGCCTAGGGTAGGAGGATTCATCAGACTGGCCTGTCATTCTGGGTCAGGTTTCTACACAATGGGGACTTGTGAATGGCTTGGAGCCTTGGATGTTCTACAAAAATGCTAGGATACATTTGACTGGCTGTAGAGATGCATTTGGAGATAGTCATTAGAGTATAAATCTGTATAAATTTGTAAATTGATCTTAATAAGTTTTGATAGATTTTAGGATTTATGATTAGTAATTGTACAACCATTCTTAAATTAGAAGCTTGCTAAAAATAGCTTGTATTTTTTCCATAAGAGGATCACTCTTTCAGTAAAATTTATTAAGAAAATTTCTTGTACTTTGGAGTAGCAAAACCCTCTCCAGATAATTCTCAACTCGTTATTTGTTTTGTATATATAAGAACTTGTAGATGGTTGGACTGAAGCCCAAAAGTATCAAAGGTTGCATATAGAGCCGGGCACGGGATGATTCGACTCATCCGACTCACTCACTCGACTTGATCCGAACCGAGTAGACTTCATCCAATCCAAACTCAAACCGAGTTGAGTTCAGGTCACCTAGTAACTAGACTCGACTCGACTCGACACGATATCTAACTCAGTACTAACTCGACTCGATCCGACACTCAACTCATACACACACAGACACATACGGCGTTTCATATCTAAGATGCCATGTAGCTGATAGAGAGGCCAAAATTCTAGCAAGGCTACAATTCCGGCAAATGCACTTAGGTTTTGAGTTGTGATTTCTGCTTGTGGATACCTGCTGCACTTGACCCAACTCAATACTTTTGACTGGGTCAAACTTAGTTTGGATTAGTCGAGGCCAGACCTAGACTTGGATCAGGTCAAGCATGTTAGACTCGGTACTAAGTTGGCTCGAGTTCTAGTCAGGTCTATTTCAAAACCGGATCGATTCAGGTCAGCACTAACTCGGTGCAACTCAACTTGATGCCCACCGGTAGTTGCATATGGTTTCCAACTTCTTCATAGAGGTGAGTGAGTACATGTGCGGTCCACCTGAAGTCATGCACTATGAGATCTCTTATCAAACAGGTTTGAATGTTTAAAGATTTTAAAATTTTAAAAATTGGATTTGATGTTTTCATTCAAAATAAGTTTGGTGTTATGGAATTGAACCTTGTGGATCATGGATTGTATATAAAATACTAGTTAGTGAAAGATGGCTCAAATGGGTTGGCCTGCCGTTTAGACGATCTTGGAACCTTTGCAGAAGTTGAAAATGAATGGTGCACATGGGATGGTTCACTTATCTAATGTGGAAGTTGAAAAGTCTGTGGGATGGTTCACTTATCTAATGTGGGAGTCCAAAAGTCTAATTCAATGGTTAAAATCACCCCAGATAAATAAAATCCATAGATATACTCTTTTCCTTTTTTTCTCTTTACAAAATTCTCTTTTCCCTCTCATTTAATCTTACCTTATTTCAATTTCAAATTTAAAATTAAATTCAAACATAAAACATTTAAAATTCAACTTCAAACTACAAAAAGAAATTTAAACAAAAAAAAATACAACGAGAAAAACTAATGTGGGACCTACCCACTAATGGCCGCCCACAAGTGGGCCCCACCCATGTCCAACAAGTAATTAATATAATAATCAACTGTAGGTGTGACAGAGATGTATGATGATGCACAGGCGCATGCGAATTACTTATATAAACTTGCATATGTGGCTTACAAGTAATTCAGGTGTATCATTAATTAATAATTAATATTATTTGATTGTCTGACCATGGGGGAAGGTTCAAAATCAAATGTCCTTGTATTTTCTCAGTTATCAGGTGTCACGTGAATGGATCTGGTCCATTCATCTGGCACGCTGTACTGGGCAAGGGCCATATCCTCAAAATCATGCTGGTAAAACAATCTCAACCATATGAAAGGATGCCTTTTACTAGTCCACCATGTTCAATGGGGATTGGACGGCTAGGATTGTTCAATCTGGCCGATGGCCCATTTATGGTCTCTGGTATGGATCAAAGGGTGCCTGGGAATTTAAGACATGGCCTTGCATTTCCTCGTTTGGTCAATGGGGTTATTGCACCATGGCCCTGTGATATTGGGGCCCATCCACTGCATGGTAGATTTTGTTTATATCCATTGAGTGGACGGTTAGATCATCATCTCAGAGTCATTCTTCCGGAGGTGTGTGGGCAATCAAAGATTCGGTTCAGCAAGGTTAGAAGACTAAAATGCTTTGCTTGGTAGCCAAGGCTTCAAAAATGCAAAGGGAAGATTGGAATCTTTCCAACCGTTGATTCTTTCCAATTAGTATGACGTGTAACATGCAAATATGCGGATGCCAGCATCGACTTCTCTACTGGTTGATGCTCTGTGGGCCCACCATGATGTATGTGGCCATCCGTTTTGTTGGATTTTTTTAGGAGGTATGGCCCTAAAAATGAAGTAGATACAAAATCTCAGGTGGACCATACCATAGGAAACAGTGGTGATTGACCATTAAAAACTTCTTGTGGGCCACAAAAGTTTTGAATCAAGATGATATTTGTGTGTTCCCTTCATCTAGGTCTTGATGAACTTATCAACGGGTTGGATGGCAAATAAACATTAATGTGGGCCCTGAGAAGCTTTTAATGGTGGCTGTTCAATCATCACTATTTCCTTTGCTGTGGTCCACCTGATATTTGGATATATTTAATTTTTGGCTCCATGCTTGAAAATGATCTCATAGAACTTATGAACGAGGTGGATATACATCTCACAGAAAGTGATCCAAATTCTAAGGGGGAAAAATCAGATAGCTATCTTGTTGGCTCCATCCGCAGTAGGTTGAGTAATTTGGACGGTCTGGACTGCCGTTCCCACCATTTCTTAAGATGTGAGAAACTAACACGCGGCGCTTCAGCACATGATTCAGGGAATATATGATACTCATGCCACGGATGACGCTTGATACGCAGGCACTCTCAAATTGAATAAGTTGCATATGTTAAATCAAGTTAAAGACCACAATTTGGAACCCACTTTATATAATTAACGACCCCAAGATCATATGATTGAACAATCCTAGCCTCTGATTCGTGGAATCCTGATTGTGGAAACAGGACCGTTGGATTTTTCATTAGTTACCATGTTCATCGATTTGATAGCCAGATAATCAAATTAGTATTTTTTTGGTTCATAATACATATAATCTAGGAGCCATAACTTGGACCGTTTATTTTGAATTAATTATATTCTAATTGTATAATTTCTAAGTAAATCACACGTACATGTGTATCAGACATCTTAGTCTACCAGAGTATCATAGTTTTATGATATATCTCCTTCCGCACGCCAAGCCAAATCTCCGTGTGATCGATCGCTTAAATAGCTTATATTCGCGGCGGGTAACTTTCTCAATTCGAGAGTTAGGTGTTCAGTGACATGCCTAGTCCAAATGTACACGTGGCATAGTTATACGGAAATCCAGACCGTCCAATCCCTAACAAAACTATGAATGCAGCATAATGGAAAGTTGCACAAAAAAGAAAGTTGTAACCATCTGGTTTTCGCCCTTTAAATATGGACTTTACCATCCATTTAGTAGGCTTAAATGGATGGTTAAGATTTATTTATTAGAATGATTTAGATGTATACTCCATCGAAACTGGGACCCATAATTTTGATGGTCTGGATTTCAGTGATATAACAAGCCACTACCATTTTTTCCATGGTGAAGAAGTAACACATAGTCCAGCGCTTCTCCATAAAGAGCCTCACTCGCGCAGTTCGTACTAAGTATAACGCGCACAGAGATCAACGTGTGTGGACATTTCATGAGATCTACACCGTCCATCAGGTACGATGAATCATTTTCAGCGTAAAATTATAAAATCGTGACCATCCATAACTCAGGAAGGCCAAACGTTGCTATGGGACGTCCACCATTAGTTTTGTGTCGGCTTACTGTGGTGTTTATATTCAATCCGATCCATTCAGATGACGTGAATCATCATAATAAAAAAACATATTAAAAATCACAGTAATTCAAACCTCATGATGGCCCACCACGTGAATATACATGCTTTTAGGTATAGTTTTACGGAATGGCCCATCTGATTGTCTAATCAGTCTTTTGTTGGGATCAACGACAAAAAAAGGGACGATGTAACTGTTGGACGGTGTGGATTTCATGAAATCTGAGTCATTCCCTCGTATTAGACTAAGTGATCCCAGTAGATACGCGGGCATTTTCCCTTCATCAACCCAAAGTCACGTCCTTCTCGTCCCTACGAGATCTACGCGCATAAGGACAAATTTCTCAGGAGATTTTCAAATGTCAAGTTTTTCTCGTGATATTCTCGGTATATCCTGGAAAAATCTTGCAAAAAATATCTTTATTTTAAATTATTAAATAATTTTGTAATACAAATATATACTTACATGGCAAATTCCTTAATTTTCATAATATCTCGATAAAAACGAGAAAACTTAAAATCTACCAAGATTTTCATAATATCACGATATAATCGTCTAATGTACTTGTCGCAGTGTTTTAAAAATCTCGGCGATGTTCGTTACACCGTACGCGGGCGTGGTTCCTTGCGCACCAGGCGCAATATATAGAGAAGCTCTCTCTCTCTCTCGAAGCATCTTTCGTTTGCTCGCTCTCGTTCATCTTCTCTTCCAACTGGACATTCTCTCGAAGCTCAGGTCTCTTCTATCTCCCAAAACCCTAAAAAACAGAGGAAGAGAAGCTCTCTGCTTTCGGGTAATGCATTTCGAATATCTTCATTCAAGAAGCTTCTATGCAAGTTTCTTTCTTGTAGTTCGATTACACCACCAGGGAATTCTCTGATTTTTTTTCCCCTCCTTTTTTCTTTTACCATCAGTTAATCTCTCAGCTATGGGAGAAGATTGCTGCGCCACGCAACTGGTCGATGCAGACGGTGTATTCAACGTCGCTGGCCTTGAGAATTTCATAAAAACCGTGAAGCTCGCCGAATGCGGGCTTTCGTATGCAGTCGTCGCGATCATGGGCCCGCAGAGCAGCGGTAGGCCTTTTTTTACTTTTTTCTTTTTAAATAAAATAAAAATTCAGAATTTCTCCAGTGAGTTTTGCGCTGTAGTTGAGATACACAGTTCATGAACCATTCCAAAAAAGAAAACAACAAAGAAAAAAAAGAACTTGTATGGTTAAGGACATCACCTTGTTTTAATTTAGCTGTAGAAAATCATTTCATTTTATTCTATTTATAGTAAGTTACGAATTTCAGGGAGTTTTGGTTGTAGTTTAATTCCGAAACTTCTTCCAAGGCTTGGTATCCCTAATTGAAGGGTTGTAGACTCGTTTATTTCAATCATCAATCAATTTACAAATTTTCATGAATATTATTTCTATTTTCTTGCTCTTTTACTCATGGATTCGAGAAGTCTTTGTGAGGAGTTCAGAGAGAAGTTTTGTGGATTCGAAGTAGTTATCCTTGTCGAAGACGGTGATTGAACTCATCACGCTCATCCCGGCGTCAGATATGAATCATTGTTCGAAGTATCCCCCGATATTATCAAATATCCCTGATATTATCTGCATCTCTAGCTTGGCGATGCTGATAACAATGGTAGCCATACTGATAATTCTAATAGTATCATAAATTTCAGGTATCGGTGATGTATTGCTAAGTATCACAAATTTATTAATATTGCCAATGTATTGCCAATATTTTCAACTGTGTACATTCCTGGTGTCACTTGTATTGCCAATGTATCAATATTGTCAATATTTTCGACTGTGTAAATTTCACGTGTCGCTTGTCTTGCCAGCGCATCAACGATATTTTGATAATATCGGCAATGTATTGATATCATAAAAAAATTGTTTATTAAAAAAAATTCATTGATTTTTTTTTTTTTTTTGGGCTCAGGGTTATATGCAGTATTCAATTTGTTGACGATGATATTGATAATATTGCCATATTATCGTCATTGCAACATGTGCAATATCGAGACCATAATCATTCGTTTCCTTTGTATTTGTGGACAATTTCTTGGTGAAATATCGTGTGTTGTTGATATTCTGAACTATCAATGGATGTTTGGATGGTTGGATGAATGGGATGCTTGGACTGATTTTTTACACTAGCACATTCTTTTAGGCCTCCATTAAATGGAAGCTCATTATGTATGCATTCTTTTTGCAAATTTTTTTTTTTAAATATTACTAAATATGCAAATATGTGTGTTTTAGTATCTCCTAAAATTCTACAAATTTCCCCATGTTTCCCCAACGTTTTCCTGCATTTCTGGTTATCTGTGATATTATCAGCAAAATTGATATTGTTTCTGTATCCTCGGTAAGCAAAACTTGTAGCGATACCGATACTTCAAACACTGGATATGATTAGTCGAACTGGTTCGACGGTTTTGGGCCCTACCACCCATAAAATGGTTCAAGATCCACTTGGGTTTTAGAACATTGGATTGTAATGCTCCTTTGTCATGGCCCACAACTCTTTCTTTCTTGCCACCACTTGCTTGTGCTTGATGTTAATTTGTATGATTTGATTGTGTTTATGGGGTATGGTCACATGCACATGTATTGGTTCATGTCATGTTTCCATTTCCAATACTTCCGTTTTGATACCCTTGCTTGGTGTTTCCTTGGCATGTCTTGTGGGTGCCAAGTATTAGAGTGTTTGATCCGACTATCTAGTACCTCTAAAGACCTTAACGAGGTTTTGTGCACTGATAAATAAAATAATCAAAATAAATTATGAATCTAGGGGTAATCAATATCATTTCACACGCTTGGCGATAAGAACATGTAATGTAGCGGCATTTTCACACTGGGCTCGAGTGGGGTAGCCCGTGGGATACGAGGACACACTCAGGGTGGGTGAACCATGCGATTTGGGGCCCACGGGGGAGGTCTCATATTCGAGACTCCTCACCAGGGGTGATTAATGCGCATTTCACACTGGGCTCAAGTGGGGTAGCCCGTAGAATGCGGGGACACACTTGGGGTGGGCGGCCTATGTGATTTGGGGCCCACGAAGGGGGTTCAGCTGAGGTCCTAACCCATGCGATGTGGGGCATGGACTATGAGATAAAGAGATTAATTCGCCGTACTCTAATAGTTCGAGCTTTTAGAGCAAGTGGTTAATTGTCCTACATCAATTTGGTATCAGAGCCTAGGGTTCTTATAGGGGAATGCATTTCATGTTTATGGTAGTTTGTTTAAAGTCCATCATGCATCCAATTTCATAATATATAGCTGGTTAGAAGTCCGTAGTTACTGATATTAGTTGCTGAAATTTCTGTTATCAGGAAGGTAGCAATTCACATTGCTCTAACTTTCTGTTATTCCCTTATTTTGACAACTATATTGCTGGATTTTAGTAGCACTGCGTAATTTCCCTCATATAGAGTCTCATTGGATCATTTAGTCCCATTTAGTTGCATACGGTCGTAGTAGAAAGTCCTTAGGTGGAGTTAGCAGTTGTATGCCCATATGTACGGGTCATAGTTTTGGTTTGCACCCTGCACTAAACATGGAGTAACTGCAAGAATCAGTGAACAAGTTAATCTAGCAGGTTGATTCTTTGAGTAAACGCTTGGAATAACGAATAGATCAATGCCTTGACCAATTTAATGATCGCGTTACACAACTAGAGGTCTCCCTCAGGGCAAACCCCACTATTGGGGAAGATGTCCAATCTCAGCAAGTGGTCAGTAGGTTAGACCAAGGAATGGAGGCGTCCAAGGAGTTGGTCATGGGCGCGCACCTGTGCACCCAATATGACCTAGACGCGCAACTTCTCAAGGGAGTTAAAGTTGATGCCCCTACGTTTGATGGCCACTTGGATCCTAAAGCCTTTTTAGATTGGTCAGCGGATATGGACCACTATTTTGAGTGGTATGACATGTCGGATGCTCGACGAGTCCGGTTCGCCAAGAGGAAGCTTGTGGGCCAAGCAAAGAGGTTTTGTGCAACGGTAGAGTGAAAGAAAGAAAGAGCGAGGGAACTCTTAATGGTCCATTGGGGAGAAATGAAAGAAACACTTAAAGAGAAGTACCTACCTTTCTCTTATTACTTACGGTTGGTTAAGGAGTGGCAGTCTCTTCGATAGGGTTCCATAAGTGTTGTTGATTACATTGAGAAGTTCGAATAGTACTTGACCCGCTGCGAGGTTGATGAGGACCCTGTACTTACCCTTGCGCATTTTAAAACGGGCATCCGTCCTGACATTAGGAGAGAATTGCTCGCCAAAGACATAAACACTACTGAGCAGTTGTATCAAGTAGTGCTAGAAGTCGAGTAATATCTCAAAGTGTCTATGGGAAGGTGATTTGACTTTCGCGAGTCCAGCACTAAGGCCAACCCCTCTGGGGCTAAACCTAATACTGGATACCAAAACAATCCTTCCAACAATTTTTAGCCTAGACCTAGGGATGATAAGGGTAAAGAGATTGCTGGGTCTAGTTCACGTGGAAGTGGGCCCCTAGGTGTTTTAGGCGTCAGGGGTTTGGTCACTTTGCCCACCAGTGCGGCACAAAAGAGGGCACCAAAGTATTTCTTATTGATAGGCAAGTAAAAAGGTTGTGTTTTCATGCTCACATTGCAGTTCTCTAGTTTGATGCTGACCAGTTGAACTTTCTCACATTACAGTGAGTTCTCCATTAACCAGTTTTGATTAAGGACCTATTTGTTTCGCCCATTACTGCAGTAATGTAAAGGAAATGGTCAAAGATTACAACTTACTTTTCCTGTCTCTTGGCAACAACTACACTTGACACAATAATGACAATTTTACATTGTTTGGTTTATCCATGGTAAAATCATAATGATTGTTATTTTATATTACTTCAAAATAAACTGGTGCTGCTATTTGGATTGGAGATTTTATAGTAATTGCATAAAAATTTGCTAGCATTGGAGATTTTACTATAATTATACGAAAAAATGCAATGATTACAGATTACTTGTCTGTTGAATACATTTGCATTGGACCGACCATTCCTATGCTTGGTTTGACAATGGTAAAATGGGAATGAAGAAGAATATGAGCCAGTAGAAACCCCTAATGACGAGGAAGAGGGAGCGCAAGAGTCTGTGATCCTTACATTTGTGCGTTGCGCCTTTGCTCAAATCAAGAATACTGACGATTGGCGTCGCCACACGGTCTTTTATACTTATGCAAAGTGTGGAGAAAAGAGCTGTAAGATGATCATGGATAGCAGTAATTGTGCCAACATGGTATCGACTAGCACTGTGAGCTGTTTGGGCTTAAAGCTGGAAGCCCATCCTCAACCCTATAGAGTCTTCTGGGTTGATGAAACTTCTATTCCAGTCTCACACCGTTATCTTGTTCCTATTCAGTTAGGATCATATAAAGACACACTTTGGTGTGATGTTGTTCCCATTGATATTGGTCATATCATTCTGGGTAGACCGTGACTCTATGACAGGGATGTTACCATATTTGGTTGTTCAAATGTGTGTACATTCTGGTTCGAGGGCAAGAAGGTGAAGCTAAATCCACTGCCACCTAAGAATACGACTGGAAAGGAATCCACTACATAAACTGGTGTGAGCAGCTCTAAAGAATTGAAGGAGTCGAAGTCAAAGTCTAAGCCCCGCCATATTCTAAATGCCAAAGACTTTGAGTGAGAAACGGAGGCGGACTTGATGGTATATGCCATTGTGGCTAGGGAGAGTGTACTAGAGGCTAGTGTAGAGTTGCCCACTGAGGCCATTTAGGTAATGCATGAGTTTCGCGATGTCTTTCCTGATGATCCATCGAATGAGCTTCCCCCTATGAGGGATATACAACATGTCATTGATTTAATCCCTGAGGTGACTCTACCAAACCTCCTGCATTAAAAAATGAACCTAAAGGAGCACGCTGAGTTGAAGAGGCAGATTGATGAACTCCTAGAAAATGGTTTCATTCGAGAGAGCGTGAGCCCGTGTGCCGTGCCCGCCCTTCTTGCACCTAAGAAGGATGACACATGCAGGATGTGTGTTGATAGTTAGGCCATCAACAAAATTACAGTCAAGTATCGGTTTCCCATATCGCGTTTTGATGATATGTTGGATATGATGGCCAATGCTACTATCTTTTCGAAAATTGACCTCAAAAGTGGTTATCACCAAATCCGTGTACGCCCTAGTGATGAGTGGAAGATGGCCTTCAAGACGAAGGATGGGCTATACGAGTGGCTAGTTATGCCTTTTGGGTTAACTAACGCCCCAAGCACTTTCATCCGTGTGATGACCTAAGTGTTGAGGCCCTTCATGGGATGAATGGGATGCTTGGACCGATTTTGTACACTAGCACATTCTTTTAGGCCTCCATTAAATGGAAGCTTATTATGTATGCATTCTTTTTGCAATTTTTTTTAATTACTAAATATGCAAATATGTCCGTTTTAGCATCTCCTAAAATTCTACAAATTTCCTCATGTTTCCCCAATGTTTTCTTGCATTTCTGGTTATCTGTGATATTATCGGTAAAATCGATATTGTTTCTGTATCCTCGGTAAGCAAAACTTGTAGCAATGCTGATACTTCAAACATTGGATATGATTAGTCGAACTGGTTGGACAATTTTAGGCCCTACCACCCATAAAATGGTTCAAGATCCACTCGGGTTTTAGAACATTGGACTGCATACATTTCTTGAGACTCTAATGCTCCTTCTTTGTCATGGCCCACAACTCTTTCTTTCTTGCCACCACTTGCTTATGCTTGATACTAGTTTGTGTGATTTGATTGTGTTTATGTGGCATGGTCACATGCACATGTATTGGTTCATGTCATGTTTCCATTTCCAATACTTTCGTTTTGTTACCCTTGCTTGGTGTTTCCTTGGCATGTCTTGTGGGTGGCAAGTATTAGAGTGTTTGATTCAACTATCTAGTACCTCCAAAGACCTTAACGAGGTTCTGTGCATTGATAAATAAAATAATCAAAATAAATTATGAATCTAGGGGTAATCAATATCATTTCACGCGCTAGGCGATAAGAACATGCGCTTCTTCCACTACAGCACCTCGACAAGGGCAAGATGCAGCTGTATCTCATCTCTTGGTATGGAAGTTTCAAGACTCGAAAAGGAGGAGTTGTGCAAGGCTATAGTCAGGTACTACCAAATGCTCCTATCCAAAGAATCTTGGGTCGACTAAGGTTAGATCTTCTTCACTTTGATAGCCTTTTTGAAGAAGCTGCAGGTATGTTGGAGAAGCCTATCTCGGAAGACGAGGTCAAAGTTGTTGTGGATACTTTAGGAAGAGACAAAGCCCCCAACCTCGATGGTTTTCTCCTTGCTTTCTTCTAGGTGTTTTGGAATGTGGTGAAAAAGGATGTGTTGGACTTTGTTAAAAAGTTCTTTGACAAGGACATCCTATCATTTGAGTTCGGAGCTTCCTTTATTGCTCTTATTTCAAAGTTTGAAGGAGTGAATTGTTTGAAAGATTTAAGACCGATTAGTTTGACAAACAAAATTTTGACTAAAATGCTCACTTCCAGATTTAGAGATGTGTTGGGAGGTATTATTTCTCCTAACGAAGGGGCGTTTGTGGGGGGAAGACAAATCCTGGACATTGCCTTAATCGCTCACGAGTATGTTGATTCTCGTTTCAAACAAAAGAAGTTGGGGGTGATATGTAAGTTTGATGTGGAGAAGGCCTATAATCACGTGGAGTAGGATTTTTTGGATTATATGTTGGGTAGGTTGGGATGCGGAGCCAAGTAAAGGGAGTGGATTTAGACTTGTGTTGGGTCTACCTCGTTCTTGGTGCTTGTGAACGTATCCTTGAAAGGTTTTTCCAAATCTTCTAGGGGTCTCAGACTAGGGGATCCTTTGTCTTTGTATTTTTTCCTTGTTATCACAAAAGCCTTCTGGTTATTGTTGAAGCCTTCAGTCACATGTTAGCCAAAGGCTAAGAAACTGATCTCATTAGTGGTTTCAGGGTGGCCGGTTTTGGAGAGTGTATTTCTCATCTTTAGCTCGCAAACGACAATATCATTTTTTTGAAGCGAACCTTGTTATGGTGGACAACTTGCAGAAAGTGGTTGTGTGCTTTTGAGGCAGTTTTAGTTTGAAGATCAACATGGGGAAAAGTGAAATTTTGGGAATTCATTTATCTAAAGAAGATATCTATAGTGTTGCTTCTTTTTTTGGGTGCAAGGCTAGCTCTTTCCCTTACACTTATTTGGGGCTTCTGCTCTGCATTAAGAAACTGGCAAAGCATTTGTGGAACAAGGGAATATAGAGGACCGAGAGAAAATTATCAAAGTGGAAGAGCTGTTATCTCTCTCTTGGCGGTCGATTAACCTTGATTAAGGTAGTTTTTTTTAAGATGCCATTTTTTTTTTTCATGTCCCTGTTTAAATATCCTCAAGCGGTGCTAGCTAGATTGGAGAAGATGAGGAGGGACTTTTTGTGGAAGGGCTCCGAAGAAGGTAACAAGTTTAATATGTCTAAATGGTGGAAGTTCGTAGGCCTATGACTCAAGTTGGGGCAGGCCTGGGGTCCTAAGAAGCATGAACTTAGCTCTTCTCGACAAGTGGTTATGGTGGTTCTGGACAAAAGAGGGATGCCTTTGGTGAGAGATCATTGCATGCAAGTATGGTCTTCAGGATGATAGTTGGGAAACCAAGAGTTCTTCCTTGTATAGGACGTCTCATATATGGAAACTAGATGTGGTTCTCAAAGAAGTCTTTTGGAGAGGTTTGTTCTTCTTTGTGGGGGACGGCTCCAGAGTCAAATTTTGGGAGGATACTTGGTGTTGCGACTCTCCCTTGCACCTACATTTCCCCACATTGGCTAGCGTTGCCTCTTCGGAAGGTTTGAGAGTGGCGGATTGCTACTTCTTTTGCGGCTCGACGGTAGTTTGGGCTCCGCTTTGCAGGAGGAATTTGTCGGATGGCGAGGCAAATGACTATGTTGCTTTCCTAGTCCGCTCGTAGTATGCCAATCTGGCGGGGCAACCCGATTCTTTCTTATGTGGATGCATACCTCGGGCCGTTTCTCGGTCAAGTCTTTCTATAAGTTGATCTAAACTGATTGCAGTGTCTCAAGAGCAACATGCTTATCATTTTTGGTTTACGGTGTGCCTCCCAAAGTTGCCACCTTCACTTGGTTAGTGGGTAGAAAGATGGTTTTAACGATTGGTAATCTTTAGAAGAGGTTCTTGATAATCCCGAATATGTGTTGCATGTGCAATCAAGATGATGAAACTATCGATCATCTCTTCATCTTCTGCCTGTTCACCTAAAAGGTGTGGGGGGCACCTTTTAGCCGCCTTCGGTTTATCTCGGATTCTCGGGTGATGCTGGGGTTGGGGTAGGATCTTCTCTAGGCTTGGCACAGAGGTAGAGGGGGGAAGCAAGCTCGGTCGAGGTGGCTTGTGACATTGCCTGCGATTGGTGGGTTGTTTGGGGGGAAAGGAACCGAAGTTTTTTTCAGAATTAGGCTCGGCCGTTCAAGGCAATTGTGGCAGGGGTCAATCTGTTGTTGTCTGAATGGGATGGCTTGTAGTGTGGTTTTGTTTGAGTGTTGTTTTCAACCCTTTTAGGGGCTGCAGTGTTTTCTCTTTTGTTTTGTTGTTTTCTTTTCTTGCCTAGTTGTTGCTAGCAGGTCTTTAATGAAGTTTCCTTCACTCTTCAAAATAAAAAAAGTATCATTTCATAAACAACAAATGTGAAAGATAATCAAATAGTTCGGACAATGCTATAATGATGTTGATGAAACTTATAAGACAATCCATTAAAAAAAAAGCAGTCCAAGTGGCAATGTTTGAGCCAATGAGTTGTTAGGCTTTGGGTTTGAATGGCTTCCCACTTGCTGTCTATTAGATTTTTTGGGAGGAAGTGAAAGATGATATTATGGTTCTTAATGGAATTTTACGGAAGGGGGAGGATAGGAAATGAGATGGAATGCAATTCATTGGTCTTATCCCTATAAAGAGGGACTTATTAATCTTATCTATGGCTCTTATAAGATTCTTGTTAAGATCCTTTCTTTGAGAATGGATTGCGTCTCTCCTGGGGGTGATCTCTCCTGCCCAATGAGCTTTTGTGGGTGGTAGATAGATCTTGATGGTCCGCTGGTGGCTTAGGAATGCATTGATTCTTTGTACACATCTTGGAGACAATAATTTGTGAATTGGACTTGGAAAAGGCTTATGATTACGTGGATTAGGGATTTATGGAATATATGTTGATAGAATTGGTTTCATATAAGATGGAGAGGATGGGTAAAGGAATTTATTGCTTCAACTTCATTCTCAATTTTGAACAATGGCACTCCTAAAGGTTTCTACAAGGATTTTAGAGGACTGCCGTAGGGGGATCCCCTCTTTATCTTTTTAGGAGTGGTAGAGGGCTTTAGGTTGAATGCTTTCGGAAGGAACATAGCAAGGAATTATAAAGACTTCAAGGTTGACACTTATGGACTTCAAATATCCCAGATGTAATTCGTTACTGATACTTTCTTATGGTGTGGCCAGGTGATAGAGGAGGTGGATTGCCTCAAAATTGCCTTAGGGCGTGTTTGGATTCACGTTTTGGGTTTATTGCATTGTATTCATGTACTGTTCATGTATACGTTGGGCGATATTCACAATACATCCATCAGCAACGTGCCACTAACCAATGTTTGGATAGAACGTATTGTCCTAGCATGTATACAATTTCTAGTACAGATCAATGTTTGGGAACGACATATAGGGGTCACACATTGTATACCAATATAGATAGTGGTAGTTTGTGTACTATGAAGCGTATTTGTACATGCTTAGATATTATATTTCAGGCGGGCCCCTCTCTTGTTGTTGTGATTAATCTCTGCGGTCTATCACTTTCTGGATGACCATTCTACCAGTGTCCCCACTTGGATTCACCTGTTTAATGGTATGGATGTCTGAAAAACTGTCCGTCTCCTACAAAAGGTACACACGGTACACATCAAACCGATCTAAATTCCAAACCCTGCCTGGATGCTGGGGAAACATGTTTTAGGACTACGACGACCGTGGACCCCACATGAGTTACAAATAACATTTGAAAGGATCCTGACTATTCATCCATAATCACCCTGTTCGATTGACGTCTTTCACGGCATGGATGTCATGACACAAATTCACAAGCAGTTAATTATCCTCATCGTTGACGGCTTTTTCATGGTGAAGATCACCTATCAGTCAGTGTTTTAAATAGTGGTAGCGTGAAGTATAGCACTCAGTCCTCTATAGCGTGTAGTGTAAATATGTAACGTGAAGCATAAGCTATACGATACTTCTATTTTTTAATTTAAAAATAGGACAAATATAATAAATAGTGAAAAAAAAGGAAAAAAATATAAAAATGCCTAAAAGATGATTCATTTTATAAATTATAAGCATGTTCAAAAAGGTTATTAGTTATCATTTATCAAAAGCCAATCCACATATATAAGCCAAATTAAATAATTATCACATCAACAACTTTCTAAGCAAACCACTTTAATTAATAATGTCTAATTGAAACCACAAGTCACAATTATGAAAAGAAATAAAAATCCTATAGGTTAAAAGTATCAAGTACGGTACAAGTGTTACATTCCTCAAAATTAGAAACAAAGAAAACATGAAAAAAAAAGAATAAAAAAATAAAACAGTACTAAAATACATTGTAGCTTACGCTACGAACGCTACGCACTACATAGTTGTAGCGTACGCTACGACCCCCGTAGTGTACGCTACAGGGGATTTACGCTATTTGGGACGCTACGTAGTGCTACGGCCACGCTATGCTACGTAGCGTATGCTAAACATTGCTATCAGTCAATACTTTTCACTATTTGGAAATATCGAAAAAAAATAAAATTTGTAATATTACAGTTCAAAAACATCAACACGTCAAAGTGGGGCTGCATTATCCAACCCTCCTTTGAATGTCTCTGAAAAAACAGTCCATCAACAATTCCAGAGGACCCAACCATCATGTTATACCAAAAAACAAAAACAGAAAGAAGACAAAAATAAAATAAAATAATTAAAACATGTGTTTTTCATTCTTCTCAGCCATACATATTCTAGAACCGACCAAACAACCTGATACCGGCATAAAAAATCAACAATCCAAGTACCATACGAACAAACCGAGCCATGCAAGATTCGTCTCCAACTTCAGCAATAGGCACCCTCTAAGCAGGTCCATCTTCCCGTACATTCTAGGTGCCGATTTGGGTTCGATCTGTGAGATCGTCTAGATAGCTACCACAGTCCTTCGTTGAGGGACGATGAGATGCACTAACAGCCCCACTTCCAGTTGTATGTCAACCCGTGCGATCAGGCAAAGAAGACTAAATGATATGATTACCAGTAAAAATGTCACCGTCTGGACTTCGATATGAGGTAATCTTCACACAAATGTCCTACAAAATTTCAGAGAGTATGAAAGAAACATTATCCTACAAACCTGATACTCATTCCAGGCTTTCATAGCATCTTCAAAAGTCGTGAACGACTTGTGTCTGCATCCACTAAATTCGTTAACTTGAGCGCTGCATGCCTCCCATGTTGCATACATCCCTGGATTCCTCCCCACAAACACCACATAATATTTTTTCTTCATTCCGCTGCGAGAAGTAATAAATGCCTTAATCGGAAAGTAATCTGAATTGGATAGGAAAACATTGAAACAGAAACTTTCATCTTCCATTAGCCTCCAGCTAAAGCCTGTACTCTCCATATTACCAGACTTTCGAAGATGTCACCAATTTTCGTATCTTTGGAAAACAGGTTGCAAGTTGATCACCACAACCACCTTTGCAAATAAATTGAATTAGTCAGGTTAACAATGTTCCACAAAAATCGTTCAAAATTTGTTAATAGTATTCAATCTCGTTCCCACCTGAATAAAGTTGCAGACACAGGCGACCTTCAGATCTTGTCCCTGATCTCAGGTGCTGATTTACTTCATCTACTAATAACTGTATCAGTCCTACATGACTTTCTCTATCAGCAGAGTGTTGTATATTTCAGTTAATATATGATGGATGTAAAGACCATATGAAAGAAAAATAAGGCAGAAATCCTGCTGAGACAGTTAAAGTTCAGAAATTCCTTTCAGCAATGCAACAACCCACCAAATTCAACAGCTCGTATATCAAGGTTTTGGTTGCTTGGGGGAGTGGGGGTAAATTGAACTGGTTCCAAGCTCTTGCAAACTCAACAAATGAGAGAGTACATAAGCTGATAAAATTGACCTGAAGTAGAGTAATAAAAAATGTTTGAATTCACCCGGGTTTAGTCCCTTATCATTATCGTAATCAGCTAACCTTTATCCCAGCTGATTTGGGTCTACAACATGCTCTCTGTAGTGATTAAGTTCGGACCTTAAATGAGAAAAAGAGATGTAGTTATCAATTCCACATAATAATATCTATGAAAGTTGAAATTAAAAAATACAAAAATGAAACATCCATACTGTAGACCACTACTAATATTTGAAACAGAAAAAGAAAACATGGGAACAAACCTCTTACATATCCATATGACCTATCCATATATCGAAAGAGTCGATTGTATCAGCGTCTTAATCCACATCAGTTACCCATGACAAAGTGATATCAGTATAACTTTCAGAACAGTAACCAGCCAAACCAATGTACAACAGATATGAGTACGTTACCAATGACAGGCCGTATCAGAAAATAAGGCATAAAAGAGTGGTAAATACACAATACATTTTGCAGACAGTAGTAATCTCGTTCGGCTAAAAAAACCGATTTCCAGACATATCAGGTTTGTCGCATAAAATCAATAAGACATACATGCAATCATTCTCCTCGTCATTGTCTGAGTCCAATGACATAGGAACCAGTCTGAAATGCATCTCCACTATCAAAATAGATGGGGAGATTGTAACAACAATATTCTAGAAGTCTACAGTTCCAACCTGCAAGTAGTATCAAACCGATTTCGGTAATAGCATCTGAAATTGTAAATAGAACAGTCCATCAACGACAACATTAGCAGTGCTACTCCGACAGCAAATGTATCATCCAATGCAGTTTAAAGTTAACAAATCCCAACCGAGCCATAACAGGCTCGGACCAAAATACAGTTAATACAACACACCAGCCAAAAAGACACAAACTCCAAACATAAACAGTCAGTGATATGGATCCACGTGCGCCATTCTCAATCTGTTTCACAACGAGGAAGGATCACTTTTTCAATCCATTCCCTCCTGCGTTCATGACCCATCTTTATAAAATACCCTGCACTCACTACATCAATCTGCAAGAACCTTGCAGCACGGAATTGGTCTTCATGTGAAAGACCAGGCACCTCTTCCAATATACCCAGCAACCATTGAACGCGCGTCATGCTTTTTCCCTGACCCAATGTAATTGTCAGGTTGTTAACGGCTTCAGCCACTTCCCCCATCTTCTCACCGATATGTTCATAGGCCTGCCTCTCCGCCCACTGCTTATCTCACTCCCATCTATCTGACTATGACGAGAACTTGAAGTGGCTTCCATGGGGCTTTTGTTAGCACGTTTTGCCCGACTTGATATGGATCCATCACCACCTCGAACTCGGGGAGGGGGCCTGCGGTCATCCTCGTCAAAGGATGACAAATGTACCGTCTGGGAAGCCCCCTCATCCGAGTCATCGTCAGAGATGAACTCGTCATGGCCGCGCCGTTTCCCTGATATAGGAGAAGAATATGCCGTACTTGCGAATTCACCGTGGGCACAATCATTGCCAAACATGAACGCGAGGTCGTCCCATCTTTCAATATGTTTGCCTCGCACCCGTTCGGCTTAGGGGTGTGTCTGTACACACAAAGATAGAATGTTTTCATCAATTTTGTAAAAGCAGACTATACAAACTTTACATGCATTTATATGTGAATATCATACCGCGATGTATTCATCCCATACATCCTCTGTAGCAAGAACCATCTTGTTTTGTTCGTCCCATCCAAAACCCGAGGCGTTGAGCAAGTCCTTTATTGCCCAATACAGCCTCTTTAGGGTCCGCAATTGATTAGAAATATAACTGTTCTCAAGCATAATACCACAAGTATCGTAGATTACTTTAATCGTGGCCTTGTATGCTTCGGGTTTAAACCCGACGTCACTCTTAAGTCCTATGTTCACCTGTTCAACCAACCCATTAACCAATGCGTTATCCATGTTGTCTGTCCATTGAAGTCTACTATCTTTACGTGGACCGCCTACACTACGCCCTGGTTGGGATATAGATTTCGGGCATGGCCCTTTGCGGGAGGGTGTATTCTTTTTCTTAGGAGTTCCAATTAATTCAGTTGGTGAACTTGGGCATTGGTTTGAAGCAACACCCTTCTTTGAAGGTGATGACTCCATAGCTTTCTTTCTCGGGTCCTTGCCTGTGCTCCTTAGAAAATTCATAGATCCTATAAGTAGAAAATGTAAATAGAGATATAACAGGTACAGGGAAGTAATGCACTATAGTAATGAATCATATGCAGGCTAATGAAATTCAACACGAAATGTAAACATCATATCCCAAACTTAGTGAAAATATGTGAAAATATTCCCGCTTTCAACTAAGCGGATCATTACATAAATCAAGAAACATAAGTCCGTTGTCTTGTACGTGGAAGACTATCATTCCACATTCTCTCAACA
Organism: Magnolia sinica; assembly: GCF_029962835.1. Taxonomy (NCBI): domain Eukaryota; kingdom Viridiplantae; phylum Streptophyta; class Magnoliopsida; order Magnoliales; family Magnoliaceae; genus Magnolia; species Magnolia sinica. The sequence continues at coordinate 104,113,506 of NC_080578.1, read as the reverse complement.
ATCTTGTCTATCTTCCTTGACCACTCATCACGTGTGTGATCCGTCACCCGAGCTAATGCTACCCCTTCATCTACAGAGGTTACACTACAGGGGATGACGCAACATCCTCTGTATTGTCCCCACTGTCCTCAACTACCTCAGCCAGTCCATCATCACTACTAACACGAATGAAATTATGAAGGACACAGTAAGCTATAACAATTTTGACTTGTGTTATAAACTTGAACTGAGGAGGAGTACGTAGAATAGGGGAGCGGTTTTTTAACAGGCCAAATGAACGCTCTATGACATTTCGTAATTGCGCGTGACGATAATTGAAAAGTTCCTTGTTATTGGCAGGCTTTCTTCCAGTACGAAACTCGTTTAAGTGATATCACACACCTCGATAAGGTGCTATAAATCCAGACGAATGTGCATACCCAGCGTCAACAACATAATATTTTCCTACACAATTGCAAGATATGTTTCAGATATCTATCACACATAAGTACATACAGAAAAAACAATCACCCCTTACACGCAATTACCATGTGGAATAAGAAAACAGTCAGGGCGACGGGTGAGTGCATTTTGTAGGACACGAGCATTGGATGCGGATCCATCCCAACCAGCAAGCACGTATACAAATTTCATATCAAATGTACATGCGGCCAAAACATTCTGTGATTGAAATCCTTTCCGATTTCTGAAAGTTGAGCTTTTTTCTTTTGGCAAATAAGCCGGGATATGGGTACCATCTAGGGCCCTGATACAGTCTTACAATCAGAAGGGTGGCAATGATCAGTTCATCCATTAACTATCAACTTATAATTTAGGAATTTCTGTAACATATCTTCAACTTTACCTGAAAATATGAACTCCACAACGGATTGTCGAAAATTTCCTTGGGTGTGTGTAAACTAGGAAACCTCATGTACTCGGGATAAAGACCGATTATAGCATCCAACACCCTACTAAAGTGTCTGCTCACAGTCTCACCAGATCGTGTAAAATGATGACCAATCACACGATTACGTACGTTATGTTCGGCAGTGTGAAGAAACATTACAACCTGCTCCTCCATGCTGCATCTCCTGCTATCGGAAAGTAAATTCCGATCCCTCAACAACGAACATAATTCAAAAAATTTGTCCCTACCCATTCTCAGCTGCGCAAGATACTCAATATCGCTCTTACGTATAATTCGGCTTATGAACCTATCCCTCTCAATATGACATTCATTGGGTTTAGCCTTCATACAGTAACGGTGATAATATTTAGCCGCTCCCATTATAGTTACTGCAGCTGCAATGGTGGTTATGGCAGCGGCTATTTCACTGTCATGCTAATCACAGCCAGATGATCTTTCATCGGAATATTCCGCACTTTCGAAAGCCATGGCAGTTTACAGGGAACTCGAAAATATTGATCTGATTTACAATATAAGTAAATGTAAATTTGACTTGTATATAAGCATGTATACATACTACATCAAATTTGAAAATATGAAAATAACTGATAATACACTTGGTTATTCAATGAATATTTATTTTTATTTTTTCGTTTTCTTGTTGTAGGCCCAACTCTTTTAATATTGTGAAGCTTGCATTATAACAGACCAAAACATGCTGGCTCTTACTGGGATATGTATTATCGTCATAGATGAGATTGGTACATCCCATCTGATAACAGCAGAACCGGAAGAATTACTAGAAGTTCCAATTAACAGATTAGAAAGATGTTCTTACCAACAGTTATTATTATAGGGGACAATTTCATAACTTGCTGCTGAACAGGTTCATACAAAGAAAACAGTGTAACTCACTTTAAGAAGATATACAGAAAGTTACAAACAATACATGATCCACTTGGTTCTTCAATCACTTATACAATATATTAGAATAGATTCTTTTAATAGCAGATACAAGCAGGGTAGTAGAAAGTACAGCAGAGTTACCAACAGATTATGCATGTGAGAATTTTTGCACATTCTAACTCAGATTGATACTAGAAGCATGTAAACAACATCAAAAGAAGATGTACACAGATCAGATATTTTTGGGAGATTGGTACATTTTTTAACATCACAATCAGCAGATATGAAACAAGTTACAGATAGTACAGAAATACCTCTAGTTGATATCAACCCAGACTTTGCAGAACCTTATGAGATAATGCTTATTCCCCAAAAAGGAAAGGTTCGAAGAGAAGAAATGTCGTTGAGGAATGGTATTGAAATCTCAAAGAGGGGTTTTATGTAAAACAGGGCATATCCACCTGATGGAAAGAATTGTTGGTACAAACACCACCTGTACATGGCCTTCCACAAACAGATGGGTGTCTTGCACCCGGTCGTTTCCAGACAGACATTATTTAGCGGAATGCTTAATCAAAAACGATATTAGATTCGTCAGGAGAAGTTGCCCCACCATCGCCCGTATACGCATCGACATGGGCAATACTCTCTATACGGTCAGGGTGTATATGCCTGGCTATATAGAGAGAGAATACGATCTTGGTAAACGCCGTTGGATGAATAGAAACCGATTTTTAGGAGGGAAGATCATACCTGGAGGATGTGCACTGCGGTGTTGGTCTGAGAAGCACGGACCGTCGGTACCCAAAAACGAAGGTGGCAGCAAGCTATAACAGCCACTGTAAGATGAAGATCGTCTAAGAGAGGGAATATATTGAGTTCATCGTCGACATGCAGGAAGCGGGAGATGATTTATAGAGATGGAGTATAGGTTCGCTCGTTCTCCCAACGAATACATGGAAATGGTGTATTTTCAATTTCAGCCCTCTTTAATGCAATACAGTGAAGAGACGGGACCGGACACTGAAACGCCTTCCGGATTTACTCTACAATCGATTACGATAAGTGGTTCGACAACGTATTCGCGTGCATGGAATACGTCACCCAGTCGTTCGTAAACAAACGAGGGACATGTCCCATCAACACCGATAATACGATACTATACACTCCAAACCGTGAATCCAAACACGCCCTTAGATGGTAGAAAGCTTTTTTGGGGCTAGAAGGCGAATTAGCAAAAGCCTGAGGTGCTTGCTAGGCATTGGAATAGATGAAAGGGTGGTTGATAACGTTCCCTTTGTTATGGGGTGCGGCATGGGATCCTTTTTGTTTACTTATTTAGGCCTCCCTCTTTGTATTGGTACACCATCCAAAGTCCTTTTGGGATGCCATTGTGGTGAGATTGGAAAGGAGATTCTATGCTTGAAAGAGTAAATCTCTCTCCTTTGGGAGAAGAATAACCTTTATCAAGTCTAGTCTCTCAAACATGCTTGTTTACTTCATATTTCTATTTCAGTGTTTGACAAGCGTGCCCAACAGGTTAGATAAAATCCAGAGGGTTCCTATGGTTAGGAAGGAAAGAGAAAGGGAGATTTGATTTGGTTGAATGGAAAGAGGTATGTAAACCAATCAATAAAAAAAGAAGAGGTCGGTAATAAAGCAAAGGGCAAATGGGGCCATGGCATTAGAAGTTTGAGATCATATAATCAAAGTATGCTGGGAAAATGGCACTGAAGGTTTCTTTGGAAAAAGGGTTTTATGTGAAAAAGTATGGGTGTCTTGGGCTTGGGCTATCAGCCTGAGAACCCCCATGCAAAGTGTTGGGAGTGGAGTGCAATCCAGAAGGTATTGCCTCTATTCAAAGTCATTGGATTTGCAGTAGGTGGCTCAAGAATTTTTTTGGGAGGATTCTTGGTGATCTAATGGTCTGATGTCTTCTTTTTTTACAGGACCTTTCTTGGGTAATGGTGAAAAATGCAATCATTGTCAATAGCTTTCTTCTGAGGTAGGAGGGCAACTGGTCTGGAGTTTGTGTTTTAGAAGAAACCTCACAAATGGTGAAATTGACATATATGGTCATCTTTGGTCCTTTGTGAAATCTGGCTCCAATTCTGTTTAGGTCTTTGTGTACCTTGCCCTGTGTATAACTCATCAAGATCCATCCTTTTATTAAAAAATTAACTTTCTAGAATTGAGTACGATATGCTACCAAATCAACTGATCCTATTGTTGGATTTTCCTAGTGCCACCAACTGTGACACTGTCAGATTTTGACACTCTAAGTCACACCTGTGCAACGTAGCTGCTAGATATGACATTCACAAATGAGGACATCTCATAATTGTCATTAGTCAAAAAACAAGAAAAGGTGTTTCTTTCCTTGTTTCTAATTTTTCAGTAGTCAGATAATGGGCCGTTTTTCTTTGAGCAGGGAAAAGCACCCTACTGAACCATCTTTTTGGTACCAATTTCAAGGAGATGGATGCTTTCGAGGGAAGGTGTGTCTCGTATTTGCACTATGTCAAACAGAACATTGACCCAATTATCTTTATGTTTCCATTTCGGTATCATGGTGTATGACTTTCTTGTTTTTGGTATAGGAGCCAAACTACCAAAGGCATCTGGATGGCAAAGTGTGTTGGTATTGAGCCTGTCACAATTGTGATGGATTTAGAGGGTACAGATGGGAGGGAAAGGGGAGAGGTAATGCACTTCATGTTAATTTTGTCTCACTTTTCGAAAGATCTTTTATTTCTTTTTATCTTTGTTGCTAATAATATATTTCTGCTTGAGAAGAAAAAATTGGATGATGGATTTGATAATGTATTTTAACAGGAAATGAAAAAGAAAAATCCATTATGACATTTATGTTTCCATGCTCGTTGGTCAAAACTCCTTACTAAAGAACTATTATCATTTTCTGCCTTGAATTTCTTTTGAATTAATGCGCTAATAAAAGTTACATGTTGGTGTTTAACCTGGAAAAAAGTTACTTGTACCCCACAGGGGTTTGAAAGCTAAATTTTCATGGCTTCTCTCTCGGTAATACTAGCCTGTTTGGCATGAGACGATAAAGTGATCATTAAGACTATGTCTCCCCTTGGCTAGTTAGGCAGATTCTGGTGAATGGAAGGCTTGGTGCATGTCGTAGGTTTATGCTTATTCTCTTCTTCTTTATTTGGGCCCTGGTGGTGGAGAGAGATTCTAGAAACATGATATCCTGGGCGTGCTATGCCCAAGTTGGTTCATTCATCTTTTGGAGAATACCAATTGGGAAATAAAATGTTTGACTTTGAAGCTAGGACATAAACCTTGTCAAAAGACGAATGGAGATTGGAAACTGTCGCCAATGTCTGAGAAAAGGGGTCCAAAAGTAGCAGAATGTCCTGCATAAAATGGGAAGTAAATTCACAAAAAGCCTTTTATTGGTTGTATGGCAGCAGCATGACATCATAGTAAAATTAGCGGTGGGTTCCAACAGATTCCTTTCGGGAGTTGCATATGTATATGGTTAAGATAAACTTAGGACTGTATTTTAGATTTAATTTGAAGTTGTGCAATTAAAGGGGTTTATTTGTCATGTTGGATCTAGTCTCTAGATGGTTGTGTTTTGGTTATGGGTTGAAATTAGTAATTCCTGGTTCAGCTTGTTCTCTTCAGTAGCAAGTAATCTAGTTGTCATAGGAGAATATGGTTTGGCTAAGAGCAAAAGCTAGAAAGTTGGAGTACAAAGCTAAGCTAGCACTAGAGTCGACATGTGAGTGGAGGAGGATTGCGTGGATTAAAAAGGCAAATTCTTTTTGCTGGAATTTTCTGTTGTTGCAAGCTTTGAAGCTTCCCCACTTTTCTGGGGCCCCAACACCGATATTTAGTACCTCAACTTGGACCACCTCTATTGTATTTCAATGGTTGATATCTTTGCAAAACTTCACATTTTTACCATGCCACCATGTTGGAAGCCAAGAAAGGTGACTGGTGCCTTGAGACGAAAGGTGGTTTTTCCTAGGATGTTAGTTATTGAAGTTACAGGATTTGAAGTGTCAAATAAGAATGCAATGAAGACCTCATTTCAACTACGTGACGAGAGAACTGTGGATGAACCTTTCCCTACAGATAACTATGTTTCTTATGATGGTCTTATACTTTGGGGTGCATAATTATGCATATTATATGCTCCTTAAAGGACGAGGTCATCATCGAACATCATAGTTGTGGCCTTAGGGACACTTTAGGGAAGCTACAAAATTCACCATGGTGGAGGAAAAATATAATGGGTAACAAAGGGTTATGGTATTGTGACTTGAGAGGTTTGTTGTGAGGTGCCATGCCTGTCAAGCGTTCAAGTGAAATTATGGAAATATATTGGGAGATAAAACATGGGCTTTGGAAGAGGAAAAGCATTATTGGCCACAAATAAGCTGTGATGTGAGAGGTTTGAAGCAAGGTGCTGTTCATGCCAAGTGGGTGTCCTCAAAATATGGACATGTATCTGATACGGTTTGTAGCTTCACATGTTTACTTTTCCTTTTTTTTTTTGGGTGGTAGATTGATTCTTGAAGATGGCATAGTTCATATCATATTGGAAGCCATGGGCTCAACACATGTCACTGATGTTCGGAATGCATGTTCTAAATACATTGGGAGAGGTAAAACATTGGGTATGGAGTAGGAAATATTGGTGACAAATAAGTTGTGATGTTGAGAAGATTGGAGCAACGTGCAGTGCCTGTTGAGTGTACAATGGGTTATTGCCAAAATAAAGGCCCCTACTCGACACTTTCTATTCTGGTTGCATTGTGAGTATATCTCTGTGGATTTTTGTATTGGATTTTCTGTTGAGTGAAACGAGAAAAATGAGAACAGTTCCATCTTTGTGGCAGTGGATTGATTGTCAACAATGGTACACTTCATACCATACTGGAAGATCATGGATTCCACACAGCACAAACATCTTGTTCAAGGAAATGGTGAATCTGCATGGTGTCCCAAAGAGAAATTTAGTTGATTGTGATATGAATTTTTGAGCCACTTTTGACGCCATTTGGAGGCGCTCCGGTTTTTTGTTCTTGCCATAATCAATAGAAGTACACTTGGAGGTGGAGGGGTTCTTGTGAGAGATTGTATACCAAAAAATGGGATGTCACTTCTGCCTAATCCTGGTGAATCTGTGCATGGGAAGTTCACCTTTCGACCGGTTAGTGCAAGGAACAAGAAACATCTGCTTGACTTTTGTGAGAATGATAACTTCATTAGAAGCAACAAAAGTTGCAACAAGAGTCAAGGAGATGAACAAGAAAGGGCTGGATGATGAGAGGCCATCCCACCTGCAAAACTACAACCAATCTCAATGGACTAAAAATTACCCTTCCCCGTTCCTTTGATCCCTAGAACACATTAACCACCCTAACTATTTTCTTTTGGCTTGATGAAAGACCATTGCTGCCTTCTCTTATAGTTATTAAAGAAACTAATGCATGATATAGAGAATCTACTTCTGAGTATTGTTGGTAGAAGATAGTCAAGGTTGGTGCCTTGGTCATGGTGTATTTCCAAAGTCAGAGATTCCTAGTGGAAGCCTATAACAAGGTAAAAATTCAGAAGATAGGCACATTAGAGAATTTCAAGAAAGTTTGGCAACACAGCATATGAAGGGGAGTAATCGGAAAATTGGTTACTTCATCAAGACATTCAGCCTCATTTGAATCCATGGAGACACAGATGGCTTTCAAGCTGAAGTTGTTGCTGATATGTGTGAACAACTTCCAAAGATGAACAAAGATGAGATTGAACAAGTTTTGCAGAAGTATCACAAATCGATGCAGCAGTGTGGGAGTACATTTGTTAAGTGGAGAAGCACACCCTTCATGGCGACCGATAGATTTCCATTTTTGAGAGATGAATTGATGAAGATTGATGCAGAATTATTCCGTTTGTGTTGATGTGAACTTGCTGAAGATGAGAGGATGAGTTCTCCGCAACCTGCAGGATGATGCAGCACAAAATGTTGAATACCATGTCTAACAACTGAGAAAACTGTGCAACAGTTTCAGAATGTACAGCATAAAATGGGAAAAGAAGGAGTAATCAGGCCTTCAGTGTCTGTACTGCTGATATCAACATGAAGCCATGGTGGTTCGGAACCTGTATATATGCATAGGTTGGTTAGGTTTGGATTCTAGTAAGTTCTAATTTAGGAGGCTGTTGAATCAGAAAACTTATATGTCGAGTTTAATTTGCAGTTCTTCGGCAATGGGTACAAATGTCCTCACTAATTTTGTTCTCACAAATAGCAAGTAAACTAGTTGTGATAATACGGGTATAAAACATTTGCTTGGATAAGAATAAATGAAGTTATTAAGTCTCTTTCGAAAGAGGGAGTGATGAGGTTCGCTCATTACTGGCTCTTCCTTTTCCCTGTCTTAGTTTTATATGTTTTCTCCTCTTTAATAATATTCAGTTATGATTAAAAAGGTAAGACTAAAATTAGAGCAACGGGTAGGAAACAGTTCCAATACTAGTTTCGACATATGTGAGTGAGTTGTTATTACTATTTTTGTGTGTGTGTGTGTGTGTGTGTGAAGATTCTCTGTTGCTGAACCGAAGGTTCCTTTTGTGTGTGTGTGTGTGTGTGTGTGTGTGTGGTGTGTGTGTGTGTGTGTGTGTGTGTGTGTGTGTGTGTGTGTGTGTGTGTGTGTGTGTGTGAAGATTCTCTGTTGCTGAACCGAAGGTTCCTTAACTGTAGATTCAGTAACTCTTCTTCTAGTTGGTGACGCAGGGATGAATGTGATGAGGTTGAGCGCTGTCTTCCTCAAGAGGATAACTGTCCCGAATCCATGGAACTTCGAAATTGATTAATGAATGAAATAAACGAGTTCACAAATCACAACCCTTCAAATAGGGGTACCAAACAATGGGAGAGAAATCAGAAGCAAACTACAACTAGTGCGCAAGGTTTTCGGCCAAAAATAGTAAGTGTCCTATTTGGCTTCACCAAACCGTTCTCCTAATTATTCTAAGCTCTTTTCACGTTGGGCATAACTCCTAGAGCCCAACGGATGAAGAGTTATAATCAAACTAAAACTTACTATTTATATTAAAAACGGAATTAAAATAGGGAAACGACTGTCGATCCGGGGGTATTTCGCAAATCCGGCTTGCGCAACCCAGTGTAGTGGGGTTGGTTGGCTAAAGTAGCTCGTTCTACCTCAAAATCATATATTTTACGCCCGATAACTCATTCCGGATTGTGAGATACGCCCGATCTAAGGTCCGATGGTCCGGGTCACTTCTGTCGTCGACCAGGCCTCTTTTGATCCATCTTGGCCATGAAACTGTCCGCGACCTGCTTTACATCAGTTGGTCATTTTCTTTCTTTTCAATTTTTTTACTCATTATTATTATTATTATTTGGGTTTTGGGGGTGGGGGGTTATTTTATTTTGGTTCTACTCTTGGAAGTGAGAGAGTAAAGTGATTTCTCTAGCTGGTAGTAATTCATCACATTTGTATTTGGGCTGGTTGAGCAGTAAGCATTCACAAGTGGGATGGTCTGTGGTCAAGGTTACAAGAAATCCATTGATTGGTAGTACTACAAGGAGAAAGCTGGGGCTTCTCTTGTGATTCCCATGATCATTCTCACATGCACGATGCCACTTATGTTGGTAGAGAAGCTAATCAGATTGCCAGTGCTCTCTTGAAAAGGATTATAATGAATTGGGCTCTTTGTATTGGGGTTCATTCACCTTGCCTTGGTTTGTCATTCTCTTTCTATGTGGGGAAGATTTTGGGGCATAAGCTTTACTTGATCTGCAATTTCTGTCCTCCTTATGTGCTCCTGGCATCTTACTATTTTCCCTTTCGCCTTCACCAATTGAAAGTTTCTTTTTAATGGCCTTATTTATGTTTTTTAGTGTTTTATGATTTTTTTCTGAAGCTGGATTTAACTGCAACTGTATCATTGCTTCTATGTATGACAACTAAAAAGTGGAGAAAACTGGCATATCCATCAAATAGGTTGGCGTAAATATCAATTCCTAGCTGTTATACTCTGGGAGATATCACACCAACTTTTTTGATGGATACACCCCCTTTTTTTGTTTTTTGTTTTATTATTATTATTATTTTCTGATTGTAGTTAACAATAGTACAAAGTTGTGATATTTTATTACTTCACAGTTGGAAAAGGGTTATTTATGGTTGAGGATGGGCGTAAACTGTAGCTTTGTAGCAAATCGGTGTTATTGACTGGAGAAGTTCATTTTTGGTGAAGTTCTATTGAGAGATACTTATTCATCTGAAACTTCTCATAAATAGTGTCTCATCCTTTTTAATTTCAGGATGATACTGCATTTGAGAAGCAAAGTGCCCTTTTTGCTTTGGCAATTTCAGATATTGTACTGATAAACATGTAAGTCCTTGAGCTAGGCATCTTTAGCATTTTCTGCCCATTTTCAAGAAAAGCCTGCCAGTTTCTTTGTTCTGGTCAGAGCATCCACTGGTAGTATTGATCATCACAGACAATTTATCTAGGTGGTGCCATGATATTGGTCGGGAGCAGGCTGCAAACAAACCACTTCTAAAGACGGTTTTTCAGGTATTCTGTTCAAGGTTTTCCTTTTTGTTGATACATCCGAAGGATGCAATCTTAGCTGTGGCAATCTGACCTTATGTTTATGGCAGGTTATGATGCGTTTATTCAGCCCTCGCAAAACAACTCTTCTCTTTGTGATTCGTGATAAAACGAAGGTTTGCATTTTCAAATAGTAAAAATTTTCAGCACCATCCTTGTCTATTTCTTGTAATCATACCCTGTTACTTTTTGAGTGCTTATAACTTTTGTTGTTTTCAATATAGACACCATTTGAGCATTTAGAACAACTGTTAAGGGAAGATATTCAGAAGGTATTTTTCTACCTCTTAGAATGATATTTGGCCTTTTCTTTTACTTTTACTTCATCTTTTCCCCAAATTATCATGATAACACCATTGCTGGCAGGTTTGGGATGCAGTTTCTAAACCCCTAGCCCACAAGGATACTCCACTCAGTGAATTTTTTAACGTGAGTTATCAGTTTATTATAAGAAGGTTTTATATGTCCCAATCTGATGCATACATTATTTGACTTGAAGGTGGAGGTGACAGCTTTGTCCAGTTATGAAGAAAAGGAAGAACAATTCAAAGAGCAGGTAGCTCACCAATGTCGACAATCATTGTTTGAACCCTCTGACCTGACTTGGCGATTAATATACCATGACATAACTCATGGAATATATGATGGTGCCATTGGTTTAGAGATCTCTTAAATGCGAAGTTGATTAAACTACAAGGGGATGATGCACAACAAAATTTACTAGCATCCACGTTGCTCAATGCTCACTCCTCTCGTCTCACCTGCCACGTGGTGATCCATGCCATTTGTCTGGTAGGCCCCGCCATGGATGAGTCATGCAGAAAACCCCCCATTGATAAGTATTTTGAAGAGTTCATAGATAAAAGTTTGTCGCTGTCTATAAGGTGTTGAAACATTGACTGGTATCTGCTAAAATTGATAAGATATTTTGAAGATTGCATTGATAAAAGATTGTCGCTGTCAATAAGGTGTTGAAACATTGACCACTATTTGCTAACAGCCCTTTTATGGACAGTGGAGATCTTTGATCAGTGGGATTTTTTGCTTCATGGCATATCCATGGCCAACCTATTATATGACTCAAGAATCAAGATGCATCCAACAATTGGAGAGATATAAGGGTGAACAATGCTAGCAAGCCTCATATTCATACAAAGAAGAAGAAGAAGAAGAAGAAGAAGAAGAAGAAGAAAGCTTCACACATTGGCATTGCTAGTCATCTGTTTCATTTAATTGTACGAACTTCCACTGAGACGTCGCTCCTGTTTTGAACTCCACCATTGCTCATGCTTTGTGGGATTTTAAACTTGCTAACATTTGGGCCTGCTTGGATCTTGTGGTATTGGATGGAGAAACTTCCCTATTACATGGTTCGTGTAAGCAACTAAAATCTGCTTGGTTCACACTGTGCTGCTTCTTAGCAAAAGTTTGTAATTTGTTTTCACACTATTTGTTTATTGGTAAAAGTATGTCTAAATCAATCTTAATAAAAAGGTCCTGTTGGTAATCTATATTGTCTATAATGTGGTAACAGTACCACCTTGGATTACCCATGTCCCCAAATTCCTTCAACCAGGTGATCCTAACTCCGACGCATCCTGTAAATGGGCCAAAAAAGGACATCCTAGATCTATCATGATGAAATGGGCTTCCATCATTAATCTATATCACAATTCACACATGATGTAGGCCCAACCTTGGGTTACCATGCCCTGAAGAAGCACTTCAATCCTTAGTTGTATGATTCTTCTAACTAGGTGCCGCTCAAGCTTTGAATCATGCTTCGAACACCTGCTTCCTTTCGCACTTTCTGGCCTTTTATGCTTGATAAAATTTTGAAATAAATGCTTTTCTGCTCCTATGCCTGAATGTGTTGCTGCTTTGCTTCACGCTTTGTGCAACCATACTTCAGTCAAAAGACGCTATCCATCTAACCAATGGGCAAAATGAAGGGTTGGTTTATATGATCATAATGGAAAATTGTTGATCATCAATCAATGCTGTTCATACTCCATAATTGGATTACCCATGTCCCTCATGATCATTTCAACCAAATTATCCTAACTATCTTATGAATGGGTGAACGAATGGTTAGATTGATCAATTTGAAGGTGTAATCATCAATGTAGAAGCCCTTCTCTGTGAAAGAGGTGAAGGCAACCGTTAATACACTTGGGCTAGATGGATTCCCAGTGGCATTTTTTCATAATCTTTGGGAGGTAGTGAATGAGGATGTGAGTTTTATGGAGTTTTTTGAGAGGGGTTGGCTATCAGATGGTTTGGGGGCATCCTTCATAGCAATTATATTGGAGATTGCAAGCTTGGAAGGACTTTCAACCGATCAACCTCATAGGACCCTACAAAATTCTAGCAAAGACAATGGCGAACAGATTAAGAAAGGTTCTCCCAAGCATCATCTCTAATAGCTAGGGCAGTTTTGTGGAGGGTTGTCAGATTATGGATGGTGCTCATATTGCTCACGAATGTATGGGCGCTTGATACAAAAATGACGAAAAGGTTATAGTTTGGAAGTTGGACCTTAAGAAGGTGTATGACCATGTTCATTGGGATTTCTTGGATTATATGTTGAATAGGTTGGGTGTGTAATGCAGGGGCATTTTCACACCGGGCTTAAGTGGGGTGGCCTGTGGGATGCAGGGGCACACTCGGGGTGGGCGGCCCGTGTGAGGCGGAACCCATGTGATGTGGGGCCCACGAGGGGGGTTCGATTGAGGACTTAACTCATGGGATGTGGGGCATATGCTATGAGATAAAGGGATTGATTCGCCATGCTCTATTAGTTCAAGCTTTTAGAGCAAGTGGTTAATTGTCTTGCATCAAAGTGGTACCAGAGTGGGAGGTCTCGTGTTCGAGACTTCTCACCAAGGGTGATTAGTGTAGGGGCATTTTCACATCGGGCTCCAGTGGGGTGTCTTGTGGGATGCAGGGGCACACTCGGGGTGTGCGGCGGGCCCCACCCACATGAGGTGGGTGGCTCATGTGAGGTGAAACCCATGTGATGTTGGGCCCACGAGGGGGGTTCGACCAAGGACCTAAACCCATGTGATGTAGGGCCTGTGCTATGAGATAAAGGGATTGATTCGCCATGCTCTATCAGTTCGAGCTTTTAGAGCAAGTGGTTTAATTGTCCTGCATCAGTATGGTTTGAAGCGGAGAGGTTGGATGCGTGCGATCGGTAACCTTTTTAGTGCTAGTCAATGGCTTCCCGAAAGGTTCCTTCAAAAGCTCCAAAGGGATAAGACAAAGGGGCCCTCTATCTCCCTTCCTGTATAGGACATGGGGACCCACTATCTCTCTTCTTGTTCCTGGTGGTGGCAAAGGTGCTTAGTAGGATGATAGAGAGGGCAAGAGGAAGGTCTTATCCTGGATTTCAGGGTGAAGAGAACGATCACCCCTATCTCCCATCTCCAGTTTGGGGATGACACTTTTCTACTATGCTTTGATGGACCACTTAAAGAAGATCATTTGGTGCTTTGAGGTGGTCTCCGGGCTGCAGGTTAATATCGCCAAGAGTGAGATGCTAGGGATTCGAAGGTCTAAAGAAGAGGTCACTCGGATGGTAGAGGTGTTTAGTTGTAAGGCGGGATCTTTTCTGTCTGCTTATCCTGGACTCTTGCTTTGTATAGGAAAACCAACAAAGCACCTTTGGGAGGGTTGGGTGGAAGTTGGCAAGATAGGTGTCGTCTTTGGGAGGGCGAATAACTCTCGTAAAAGCAGCTATGTCAAATATAAGGCATATTTTATGTCTCTATTTTGATGCCCGAAATTGATGTTGTGCAGGTTGGAGAGGTTGATACAATATTTCTTCTGGGAGGGATTAGAAGGATAGAAATTTCACCTATTGAAATGGGAAGAGTTGTGTAGGCCAAATGGAGAGGGAGTAGTAGGGGTAAAGGATCTAGAAAAAAAAATGAACCTTGCACTAATGGGAAGTGGTTATGGAGATTTGGGTCAGAGGGGGCATTATGGAGGGAGGTTATAGCAAACAAATATGGGTGTCGGGATAATGGTTGGTGGGTTAGAGAGGCCTTGCTTTATAAAGCTTCGTGGATTTGGAAAACAACCTCTAATTTGGAAGGAAAATTCAGCAACGGAATATGTTATGATGTAGGCAATGGGCAAAGGATCTGATTTTGGGAAGATGTTTGGCTAGGGGATACTCCATCGAATGTTGAATTCCGTCGATTAAGCCTACTTAACCACGGATTGGAATATTACGGTTGCCGAATGTTATTTCGGAAGTGGTGAGGTTTCCTCCATGTTGTAGGAACATGCTAGACAAGGAAGTGGAAGAGTTTGTGAAGATATAAGTCTCCTTCATGTCATAAGAAAATGCTAGATGAGGAAGTGGGAGAGTTTATGAAGCTACTAGTCTCCTCCATGTCATATGAAAATGCAGAAGAGGAAGTGGAATAGTTTGTGAAGCTACAAGACTATCTATTAAGGTGTTAGCCAAAAAAGGAGGATCGCGATGGGATGCTATGGAAAAAGGATAAATCTGGCTGATTTTTAGTCTCTTCCTTCTATAAAATGCTTCTTCCTCCATTGGTGGGGTAAAAATGTGTTCATATGACTTGGATTTGGTCCTATGGGGTACCACCAAAAGTAGCGGCTTTTGCATGGCTTGCACGAAGAAAGAGAATCCTTACCATGGACAATCTACAAAAATGGTCAATGTCAATGGCCCACATTTGTATCATGTACATGGCTAATGTAGAGGCGGTTGATCTCCTTTTTGTCTTGTCCCTTCACACAAATAAAAAAAGGGAAAGCTTCTTTATCTCATTCAAGGTCCCTTGGGTGTTACCAAATTCAATTGGTAACGTATTCATGACTTGGAATGGAGTCGAGCTTGGTAAGGAGAGGAAAGTTCCCTAGAGATTGGCCTTCCTTTCCAGTTTATGGGCACTATGGGGGGAAAGAAACAATAGATGTTTTTGGAATTATTGCGGCTCATAAGGGGATGTGCATATCGATGCAAAGCGCTTAGTTGAATGGGCCGCCTCGTTGAAGAAATTCTAGGAGTGTAATTTTTCTTATCTTTTGAGGTTGTAAATGTGGGGTTGTTTTCCCTTGTGCCACCTTGGTGCTCTTTATAAATAAAATATTTTTTGTCGTTGCCTTTCACAAAAAATAAAATAAAATCTCGACCATCCATAATGTGGGCCAAGGCTATGTGGTACTATTTCTAGCTTGAAAATATCAGTGAGGTTTTTGTCATGTGGCCCTCCATGGTGGGGTCTATTAGATGAATTATCTGGATAACCATGTGGGGAGGAACAATAGGGGAGCAACAATAGTAGAGCAACAAGGCTGAGTGATGCTAGAAAGCCTTTGATATGAATTTATTCTATAGGTATCTTTCTTTCTTTTTTTTCTTTATTTTTGTAAAGATTGCAACTGACAGTGACACGCTAAATGTCATCTTATTCAGGTTCGACAGCTAAGGCAGCGTTTTTTCCATTCTATTTCCCCAGGAGGGCTTGCGGGTGATAGACAGGGTGTTGTTCCTGCTTCGGGATTTTCTTTTAGTGCTCAACAGATATGGAAAGTTATAAGAGAGAACAAGGACCTTGACCTTCCTGCTCACAAGGTGTTTGATCTTGTATTTCACTTGCTAAATGACAATGAATTATCTTATTGTCTAAACCAAACTTTTATTTTATTTGTTGTCATTATTTAGGTAATGGTTGCTACTGTTCGCTGTGAAGAGATTGCAAATGAAAAGCTTGGTCATTTGGCCTATGATAAGGTAGAAATCCCTTAATTTATTTATTTTTCCATATGTTAGTGTTCTGACTCGATAATTACTCATGAACTGTTGAACTTTTGAATGTGCTTAGAGTTGGTTGGAGCTGGAAGAAGCTGTTCAGTCTGGTCCAGTATCAGGTTTTGGCAAAAAGCTTGGCTCCATTTTAGAGACATACCTTTCAGAGTAAAGGAAACTTCTGCTACTTCCATATTTTTATATTATTTACTTCTGTAAGGGATGTAAGAGCATAGCATAATTTACATTCCTTTTCAAGGGATGTAAATTGAAAGACAAGACAAATATATTAGTCCCGATTCCTTTCAACATTTGGGGGAGGAGATGGATTGATCTCTTGTCATCTATGGTCTCCATGAGTGCTGTAAATTAGCTGTATTTTGTTTTTCATTTCTTTTATAATATAATATGATTGCCATTAAAAAAGTATTATTGCATGAATATTGTTGTATTAGGGTTAAAAATACTTGCAAATAATGGATCCATGTAGATCTATGGATTAGCGACGATTTGCTTTGTGACAAAATTTTTGTCAACATTCAAAAAAAGTAAAGTGTTATTTCTTATATTTTTCCTCAACTTTTCATTTTAAGCTTGAAATTAGCCAACATCAAATATATTAATTTTGTTTCAAGGTTCTATTCACTTTTTTGACCTTTTTTTCCTGAATTTTTATTATTAGATAATTTTCTTGAAACTAACTTCACGTGACTTGTTGGAGTTGTGTTATTCGATGACACTTGGACTCGGGTACTGTGTGTCATTGAGACTAACTTTTGAACCATGGTAGCAATCCTCGATGTACTTTAAAAAAGAAGCCAACTATGGTTCATCATCATCATCATTATCATTTGTCAATCTATCTTATGTGGGGTCCTATCCTTGGTTATTGAACAAGCCTGCATAGCTGTTGTCACCACTTCAATCCTAGCCCTTTTTGGTCTTTCTCTCATCCTCTTTTTACTCCCTTTGACTTTAATCAATGCTCCTTATTGGAGCTGTTTCAGCCTCTCGAGTCTTTGTTGCACATGATCGAACCATCTCAATCTACTTTCCATCATTTTATTTCTTAAACAATGTTTGGAAACTATGGATTCATTGCCAAACAACAGAAAAGGGTGTTCGTTTGATGTGACGATTTTTTTTTTTGTTTGGATAGCAAAGAAAAGGGTGGATTCCACCAAGAAATCCTTACGCTTTTCCATTATTTGGATTCTTCGCGCTAGAAACTAGCTGAGTATTGTGAGAGGAATATGAAATTTCCACTTGCTACCCAATCAAAATTGGAATCCGTGTTTCAATAGTTCTTATGGAAATTATCAGTGGATAATTATTGTTTTATTTTCCTTTCTTTTGCCATGGATTCCACGTATCCAAACACACCCTTATTGGAAGTTGGAACTATTCTCATACTACTTCGAATGACCTCATTCTTAAATCTATAATTCCTTGTCTCCCATATGTCAATCTCAACATCCTTATGACTCATCTTTTCTCATGCTTCTTTCTTGCTGCTTAGCACTCTTATCCCATACCCAGTCGAATAACTATTTTATAAATTTTAACCTTTGTTTTCACAGGCATGCAACAATCAGACCATACCCAGTGGCACATCTGCACTTCATCCACCTAGATCTAATTTATTAGAAACTTCCTAATCAATCTCCTGTAATAAGAGTCAATGTCCCTAAACTCATCCCATCACAGAATCTCTTGACCATCTACTTTAATAAATTGTTGCTTTTGTAACTATTCATACTAAAGTTGCATTGCAAATACTCCTTGATTCCAGAAGCTTCTACACTCTAGAGCTCCATCCAAACCTCCAATTTAACATTAACCGCTTCTCTGTACTTTTTGATGAACACCAGTCATCTGCAAATAACATACACCGAAAGACCACATCCTAGACACTAGCAGTTAATTCATCTATAGCAAATGCAAAAAGTTAAAGGCTTTAATGCTGACCCCTAATGAAGATCGGTTGCTACTTAGAACTCATCAGTCTCCCATAGGCAGCTGTCATTCTTGTAATGACACTCTCATATCTTTAATAATGTGGATAGATCACCCTAGGACCACTTTTACTCCTCATCACCCACCACATAACCTCTTTACTAGTCTATTGTATTCTTTCTCAAGAATTTAAACAACAATGGTCATGGAGCGAAGTTGGCATGTAGAACAATTAGAGAAAACTATTCTTTTGTAAGTTGAAAATAGGTTTATGTTAGAGAGAGGTTGAAGAGGTTCTATGGATGAAAAGGTCCAAAAATTTAGAAATGATTGGGCAGAGCTTTATTCTTTTTTGTTGAGGGTTGTGGTTTCCTTCGTGCATTGCCGGTGATATGGTTTTCTTTTAGGGCCTGTTTGGTTATCTGTAAATGCATGTAATGGACAGTAAATGAGTAATCATGACAAGTGCTGGCTGTTTGGTTAAGAGCGGGAATTTCACCTCGAAAATTGAGAAAAACTCAACCTTGTAATAGGTGGACCCTACTATGACGTATTTTTATATCCACACTGTCCATTCATTTTTTTCAGATCATTTTAGGGCATGAGACCAAAGATGAGGCAGATCCAAAGCTCTAGTGGACCACACCACAGAAAACAATGAGATTGAACGCCTACCGTTGAAAACTTCTTGGGGGCTACAGAAGTTTTGGATTTGTCTCATTTTTTGACTCATGCC
Source organism: Magnolia sinica (assembly GCF_029962835.1). Lineage (NCBI taxonomy): Eukaryota > Viridiplantae > Streptophyta > Magnoliopsida > Magnoliales > Magnoliaceae > Magnolia > Magnolia sinica. The sequence goes on along the minus strand of NC_080578.1, from coordinate 104,094,603 downwards.
CTAAAATGGTCTGGAAAAATGAATGGACGGCATGGATGAAACACATACATCATGATGGGGCCCATAGAGTTTACGTGAGCAATTGGATCCTCTTTCCAAAAACTGTACCTTTCAAGGTCAACAATTACTCATCATTACTTGTTTAATACCGTTTACATTCATTTACATCCATTTATAGCTAACTGAGCAGACCCAAGATTGGGGAATATGAGAATCACTACTACTATGTTTGCAGGGCACAATAAGCTTGTGGATCTACCTGTGAGGCTTGGAGGTGCAGCTTTTTAGTAATTATAATATCTTGGTTATGAATCACTTGAATCATTCCATGGTGATGTGTGATTAGCAATGTTGTCAAAATCGTTATCGTCTTGCAAGTTGTAATAGGGGTTAAATCATATCGTAAATTGTAAGATTTTTTAATTATTTTCTTAAAAAACTGAGAAAAATATGAAAAATATAAATAAATCAGAATAAAAATTTAAAACTCATCAATCATCCTTTTGCCATCAATATCAAACAAGTAATACCATATCATGATAATGTTAAAGGATTCTTATCTTTATTTCAAGCATCCAAGGATTCCTCTAATAATTTATGGACTTGTTAGTTTCCTTTTTTGAATGTAGAATCATGTTAGAAAATTTGCATTTGATTCTATAGGCCAACGAAAAAAGATATTTTGATTTCTAACCATCATTCTCCAGTGCATATAAGTCAACAAGATTGTAACTATACATAAAAACATTCCAGGCAAGTCATACATCAGTTGGGTGTTTTGACCAGTTATGAGGTAAGAAATCATAAAAAACTCCATGATTTAACGTTGAAGATAATATATATCATTTAAAGAACAAAATAAAATAATTTACCATTTCCAAATTATTCTTAAAGCCCCCACTAATTTTAAAACATAAAATGAAAGCCTGAGTGAAGCTTAAAATAGAAGAGAACAAGTATAATTTGAATCATAAATTGTGATTAGAATTGTAAATGTTAGGATTCAAATCATAGAATCGTAGGATTCATTTAAAAAGGGATCTAGCATGGAATTCAATTCATTTTGTTTAAAATTCAACTCAGATCATAAACTGTAGGATTTTGACAACATTGGTGATTAGGAGTCCACTTTGTCCCGTGTTCCATAGTTCACTTTCCCTAGGTCGACTTCTAATTCTCTCATCTTAGGTTGTAATTTGTTAACATTCTTGTTATGCTTGAATCTGCATGGGTTTAGGGACTAATATGCTTCAAATTTGTGAAGATGTTGTGGAGAACCACAGTTCCATGAATTTAGTTGTTGGGAAGTGGGAACGCCTTCGAAGCAAAAGCAGAAATGGGATTCATGCCATGAAAGGTAACATGAGAGGACTGAAATATTTGGGGTTAAGGGAAGAAAAGGATTGGTGAATACTTTGTGGAGAAGAATCATTGCAAGGAAATGTGGGGAGAAGAATAGGGATGGGATCTAGGATGTGGTGTGGGTAGGAAGGGATTGGAGGCCTGCTAGAACATTTTCAATGTTGGAAATATTTGAAAGAAAATGCGAAGGATCCGTAGAGTATTTATGAAATCCAAAGTTAGTAAGGGCGATTTGTGAGTTTTGAGTTGAAGTTTGAGTTTGAGAGTTTGAGAAGAATATTTGATAATGAGTTAATTCTAGGCATTGTAGAGTGGTTTCTTCTATGGGTCTTTATTAAGGAGTGGTGGTTGTTTTTTTTTTTTTGGTTGATATGCGATTTTGCATACTTAACAGAAAGTCTTAGGGCCTGTTTGGATTAAGGGATTGTGCTGTATTGTGTTGCAAACGCATAATGATGATGGTTTAAGAGGGTTGTTGGTATATTAAGAGGTATTACAGAAGTTGTTGGGTTATGGTTGTACGATTCCAGTTTAATATCATATCTGGATTTGGCATACCATCCGATGTTTGGAATTTGACGTAGTGTGACATTGCATACCAAAATATTACTTGTTATCGTGCTCCACTCATCAATGGTGGACGTTTCTGTTCCACATACGATGTTAGGTGTGGTCCACCTCAGTTCTTAATCCCCCTGATTCCCAAGTGGATGTCCTAACTATGGTCATCCAAAACTGATGAACGGTGTGGAAATGACGCATGAAAATCCCCGGGCTCCACACATTATCCGTGGAGGATGCAACCATCCTACATGGATGTACGTAGGCATGCCATAAAGACCAATTCTGTTGGACGAGGATTGGCTACTACCCTCGGATGCCTAGAGATCTGAACAGGGTGGGGTTTTTAGGGGCCTTTGTGATGTATGGGAGCATCCACACCGTCCATCCAGTTTCTTTTTCTAATTTGATTTCATCCTTTACTCCTAACATTGAATCTATATACAAGGCTCGAGTTGTCCTCCCCTTAGTTGGCCATACGGTCTACACATTGTAATGTAACAGACTACTCAAGTGGGCCTTCCGATATGTAATTATTATAGCTATTCAGCATATCGTTATTAAATACTATACATAATCAAGCATACAATCTGAAAGTTCAACACAAAAAATGGAAATGCCAAACGTAAACAACAATTCTAGTAATTAGAAGTCGATTATACCTTCTTTCAAAGGCCTTTCCACATCTCCCATCATGGGAGGATCCACACATATTCACATTTCAAAAAAATTAAGAAACAATAAAAAAATCCAATCAAAATAAGAGGATTTCTATCACCACTGTTCCAATTATCCTTTTATTTAATCCACCACCCAAAAAAAGAAAGGTTACCTACAGCAATCGCGAACACGAGCCACAGGGCACGGACGAAGACATGTGCCATAATAAACAAGCGAGCTACCACCTCTAGGTCGGACATCTTAATGGTAGGGAAGGTCACTTGGAGGGAGACATGCATCACCTGTGGTGTAGATGAAGAGTCACGCCCATTGCTTGTAAATGAAAAGGTAGATGGTGCATGGGTAGATGTTGACGATGCCCCTACAGGAGATGTTGGAGTTGGCATAGGTGCGAGCGCATAAGAGGTTTGACTCCCTGTCATAATTCTCCATCGGCCCGGACATTTGCGTAGGTTACGAAGCGTGGGCTTGATGGAAATCACCTATAAGATGACAATTAACCCGAAAGAGATGCCAAGCTATATACACTTCCTTGTACATGTTGTACAATTTGTACATGCATTCGCTATAATGTTCAACTTCAACCTATACGTGACACTCGTCCCAGCTGTCATAGATCTTGAGCACTCGACCAACGAAGACGACGTAGAATTCGCCATTATAGTCTGCATGTGAGAATAAAAATAATTTAATTTAGTTTTTCAACAGTAACACATTTATTTTGGTAACAATCCCAAATTAACACAATCCACGATAGTCGTACAAGTAATACTAAGACGCCTGGTGATTACAATGGGGATGCTGAATGAAGACCCCGTCAAGTACACCGGTAAAAAATAGAGAAGGGAAAAACCCAACATTCCCTTTCATACAACTACCTATTGATAAATCTCTCCTCAACCACACCGTCATATAATATCCAAATATAAATTAACTGAGATAAATTTAGATACTAAAATATGAGAACAAACTGTTAGCAGACGACTGCCAAAACAACACTGACCAACCTACAAGTTGATAAATGGCAACAAAATATATTAAAATAATAGTGACAACGTCTATAAATATGCAGTTCTTGGCTTAGCCATACTTACAGCTAGTATGCATATACTGATAAAGTGTATTAATGAAATAAGTACACACCAATAAAGTCTTAAAAAAGAAAGAAAGAAAAGAAAATTCATCTTCCAACACTTTCCTAGCCGATGGTTATTGATCTACTAATGGTGCATGGATGCAAAGTGTTGTGCCTCCACCATCATCTGGATCTATGACATCCACTTTTGAGGTGGCAAGGTTAGGAAAACGACTGTTACATAATCATCTTGGGAAAGTACACTTGTAGCAGTCATGTTGATGCAGGACAATTAACCATTTGCTCTAAAAGCTCAAACTGATATAGCATGGCGAATTAATCCCTTTATCTCATAGCCCAGGCCCCACATCCCATGGGTTAGGACCTCGGCCGAACCCCCTTGTGGGCCCCACATCACATGGGTACTGCTTCATATGAGCCACCTGCCTCACACAAGCCGCCCACCCCAAGTGTGCCCCTGCATCCCACAGGTAACCCCGCTCAAGCTCGGTGTGAAAATGCCCCTGCATTAATCACTCCCAGTGAGGATTCTCAGACACGAGACCTCCTGCTTTGATACTACTTTGATGCAGGACAATTAACCACTTCTTCTAAAACCTCGAATTGATAGAGCATGGCGAATTAATCCCTTTATCTCATAGCCTAGGCCCCACATCCCATGGGTTAGGACCTTGGCCGAACTCCCCTCGTGGGCCCCACATCACATGGGTATTGCCTCACACGGGCCGCCCACCCCGAGTGTGCCCCTGCATCCCACAAGGAACCCCACTCGAGCCTGGTGTGAAAATGCCCCTGCATTACATGCAGTCCTATTCCGGAAAACTTTCAATCTCTTTCAACGCGCAAATAACTCTAGACATATGTGTCATGGCCGGGTCTTCTGCGAGCGACCTTGCCAGCTTCGATATCGCCTCTGTGACTTTATCCATTCCAGATCATGTTGTGTTGTAAGGACAACCTACCTTGCTCTGTTTCCATGAGTTAATGGTGCTACGAGTAACGAGTTGCCTTTGAGGTATTGTTGGGGACAATCAGGCTACGGTACGATTTGTTAGGACCGTTCCTTGTGTCTATGATCAATGCAGCTCAGATCTTGAATCAGCGTAGTCGTTGATGTCCAAACGAACAATCTTCAAGCTGTTGTTCCAAATCATTCATGGAATCAATGCTTCTCATCCTTGGCGTCTATTTCCAACCAATAATGAGTATCCTGTTTGAGCACATTGGCCTAAAGCTTGGTCATTTCCACAGACGATTGCTAGGTCGTCGTATCTGGGAACGGCCTTCCCTCTCAATTTGTCAACTCCCAGATAGGATTGATAGGACACATTATTTTAGTTGTCATCTAACATCATTGTTTCCGCACTACATTTGAAACAACTTATAAATGGAGAACATAATCTACAACATACACATGAGCATTATTTTAGTTGTCATCTAACAGCCTAATGTTTCTGGTCTGTAATTTTAGAGGATAATGTTGTGGAAAAAATAAACATTCATCATCCATTAGGCCATTGTCGAAAAGTTCAAATATGTGCTCACAACTTGTTAAGAGATGGGAAGGCATTGGCCACTAATGTAGAAAGAAAAACCACTAAGAATATCTTTCCAAAAAAGAGAAAAAAAGACATCTCTTAAAGAAAAAAAAAAAAGAAAAAAGAAAAAAAAAATCGATAAGAAGAATACAAGAAAAAAAAAACCCTTAGGCTGATTCTTTGAAGTTAACTTCGAGAGATGCTCGAGTAGGAATTATTCTATTTGAGATAAGTGGTGTCATCGGTAGTGATGGAGAGGAGTTTCATGTGGGGTTCTTCAGTCAAGTGGGCCTTAGACCTGACACTTTTGGGCACGTGGTGATGGTGATTTGGGATGGAGGAAGATTCTCTATGGAGAAAATCAATTGCTTCCAAATAAGGATGTGAGGAAGGGGGATGGTGAACAAGGGATGCTTCCCTTTATAGACATTAGGATTGTGGAGGGGCGCATCTAGTGTGAAAGCCAAGTTCAAGGAGGGGATTGGTTTCTTGGTTGGAAATGGAGAACATACCTGGTTTTTGAAGGATGTGTGGGTGATTGAACATGTTTCCAAGATAGGCAAGGGTAGTGACCCTTATTGAACGTGTTTCCAAGATAGGTGAGGGTAGTGACCCTTATTGAACGTGTTTCCAAGGCACGGGTAGTGATTGATAATGACATATCCATTGTGAATTGTTGGTTGGTTAGCGGAAGCTCGGTGGTGTGGTCACCACTTTGCCACTAGAACCTCTCTAATGAAGAACTAGAAGACCTAGCCTTGCTCTTTCAGAGAGCCACCCTTCTCACATGGGCCGCCCACCCCATGTGTGTCTCTACATCCCACAGACAACCCCACTCGAGCTCGGTGTGAAAATGTCCTTGCATTAATCAGCCCCAGTGAGAAGTCTCGAACATGAGACCTCTCGCTCTAATACCACTTTGATGTAAGACAATTAACCACTTGCTCTAAAAGCTTGAACTGATAGAGCATGACGAATTAATCCCTTTATCTCATAGCCCAGGCCCCACATCCCATGGGTTAGGACATCGGTCGAACCCCTCTTGTGGGTCCCACATCACATGGGTACTGCCTCACACGAGCCACCCGCTTCACACAGGCCACCCACCCCGAGTGTGCCCCTACATCCCACAGGTAACCCCACTCGAGCCCGGTGTGAAAATTCTCCTGCATTAATTAGTTGATCATTCGTCCACTCACTACCCCTTTACTCATGGGATTCGGGCCTACCTCCTCTCTGCGTTCAACGTGCAGTGGGTGGTGCTTGTCTGTGAGCTTGTTTGTGGTGTGGCATGGGCTGTGCGTCAAGAAGCAAGCTCAGGTGGAGTGGAGTCTAGTACTGTTAGCTATTCTATCGACTGTATGGGGGGAAGGAATGGGAGATGTTGCAACAACAATATTAGTAATGCTGGCTCTTATGTTATCTGAAGGGCAACATCTTATGTGGCTGAGTGGGCTTCTTGTATTGCTATTTTGAAAGATTGTAGTTAGCTTTTTCCTTCAATGGGCTATAAGGTTTGAGTGCCACCTTGGTGCCCTTATATTAAAATCTCCTTTTATTTATTTATTTATTTATTTTTAAAAGGAAGGCTAAATAAGCAGATGCTTTACTGGAGTGTTTGGAGTTTTTTTTATTCTTCCTTGCCTAGAGCCTTAGCTCAAGGTGATAGTGTGGTTCGATGGGCTTTGCTTAACAGCCGGCCCCATGGAGAAAATTTTTCTCGGGTGAAAGCATAGTCCATGATCAACTGAGCCAAGATGCTATGATTTGTGGGCAGACTCCTGCAAATTGGAATTTCTGTTTTGCAGCTGTATTATCCCAAAGTTTCCATTTGCCAGTCTTCCCCTAAGATGATAGTGCCTATGTTTAGTTGTAAAATGTGATTCCAACTTTTCCTGGGGAGAAGTTTATTAGGGGTTTTCTTTGAATCCAATTGAAGCCTAAATAAGATCCTGGATGTAGTAGCTGTTCTGCATTTACCTATTCCATGTCTAAGAGTGATGAATGACATAGCTTGCTTGTTGTTCTGTGGACAAGTGATGGGGACATCTCGCGCATACACGCATGCACGCCGCCTCACCTACGCACAGAGTAGGAGGGCCCCACCATCGATCTGTCTCGATGACAACGTCCAGGGAGGGCCTCCTACCTAGAAGACGAAGTTTGGTTCAAAAGATTGGGCCCGATAATTAAGAAAAACCCATCATGGGATCTCATGATCGTGGCCCACTCGTCGGATTGATTTCATATTTTACGTTTTGCTTATTGTTATTATTTAGAACATTGTGAACGCTTTAGATTTTTCTGTTTGGTTTTTATTTTAGTTTACTTCATCGCCAAGTAATAGGTTGCGCACATGGTGCGAGTTTTGGGTATAGGATTTTCCATATAAAGAGGCACCCCTTGTAGTTCTTTTGATTCATTGAAGTTAATAAAAAATTCTTGCTTTATTTTTTCTGCTCTCTTCGTGAGTTGTGAAAGAATTCAAAAGTGGGTGCGAAGCCCTCCCTTTTCGAAGGGCTAACTACCGTGGTGCGAAGCCACATCGATCCCGATTCACCCCCATCCTCCATCATCTCTTTTTCCATCTTCCTCCACCATCCGTACTTTGGATTCGCCCCTTTTGTTGCATCGGATTTCTTCATTGTAGCAAGTTTCCAGATTTCGGCCCGCAGGCGAGCTGAAACTTCGGCGGAGCACCATGCTCAGACCAGAGCTCGGATCAACGTCAGATTTGGGGGTTTTGCAGCCTAGGCCTGGCCGACCAAGGCCTAGGAGTCCGTTTCTGGATTCCGTCCCCCATCACACGTGCTGCTAGCCTCAGACGCACGTGCGCCCGCACCTGGTTCGCTGCCCACACGCAGGGACTGTTTCGGGTTCAGGTTTTCTCCTATTTCCCTCTCTTTTATACATGATTTCATAAATCCTGACCCTAGACTACATTATCCCTAATTGATTTGCCCCTTTTCTCACTCTAGGGTTCTTTGAATTGAGATTGGGGAATCCCTTGGATTAGGGACTGATTCTTATGCATGTGTGGTTGATTTCTATTTCCCTTTGAGTATTGTTTGGTTCATAATTTTCATTGATCCAGCCCTAACGTGTGTAGGCCTGGATCCGCATAGATTCCCCTTTAATTGAATCTTTGGATTTTCATATGGGATGTGGAATTTGTGTGATTGTTTTTGAATTGGTGTGATCTAAGCCTGAAATCTTGCATATCATATTTAAATTCACGTCCTGCATCAAATTTGGTATCAGAGCCTAGGGTTCTTGTAGGGGAATTCACCAAATATTTAGGGTTTAGTTTGTTTGAGTCATTCATGCATCCAGTCCATCATATATAGCTGATAGAAAACCGTAGTCCCTGATATATATATATATATATATAGCTGAATTTTCATAACGGTGTGTAGTCTCCTTCATATAGAGTCTCGTAGGGTCATTTAGTTTTTAGACGCATATAGTCGTCATGGAAAGTCCTTAGGTTGAGTTAGCCAATGTATGCCCACACGTACGGGTCATGGTTTTAGCTTGCACCCTATACTAAATATGGAGCAACTGCTAGAATCAATGAACAAGTTGTCCCAGCAAATCGAGTATTTGGGTAAGTGCTATGAACAATATATAGACCAACGCTTTGATCAATTTGATGCACGCATTACCCAACTAAAGGCCTCCGCTAGGACAAATCCCAGCATTGGGGTAGATGTCCAATCTCAGGCAGGTGGTCAGGAGAATAGACCAATGAATGGAGGTGGCCAAGGAATCAGTCATGGGCATGCACCTGTGCACCCACCCCAACAGGGGTATCAAGACCACTATTTTGAGTGGCACAACACGTACGGCCTTGTGGCTAGAGAGAGTGCCCCAGAGGCTAGTATAGAGTTATCCACTGAGGCCATTCCGGTAGTAGATGAGTTTCGTGATGTCTTTCCTGATGATCTACCGGATGAGTCTCCCCCTAGGAGGGATATAGAGCACACCAGAATATGGGACACCGTAATACCTACAACCGAGTTTGCGTTTAATAGTTCCGTCGATAGGTCCACAGGTCTCAGTCCATATGAAGTCGTTACTGGTTATAAACCTGAGAAACCTATTGATCTTGTCCCTATGTCACTGTCCCATAGGCCGTTAGAGCCTGCAGAGTCTTTTGTGCATCATATTCATTCATGACATCAAGAAATCAGGTAGAAGATCACTACTAGTAATGAACATTACAAATTTTCTACAGACCAGCATAAATGTTTCAAAGAATTCAATGTAAGGGACTCTGTGATGGTCCGCATCAGGCCCGAGCGGTATCCTTCGGGGGCCGTTCGTAAGTTACACGCGCGTAGTGCTGGACCCGTCAAAATTATAAAACGAAACGGTCTCAATGCGTATATGGCAAATCTTCCACCCTCCATGGGAATTAGTTCCACATTCAATGTGGAGGATTTAGTTGTATTTCAAGAGGCCATTGATGCATTGTCTAGCCTTTCGCCTAACTATCCTGATTCATCAGACCTTTACATTGATCCATGGCCCCTTCCCGACCTATTTTTTCAGCCTCTACCTCCCATATCTATCCGTCCTGACCCATCTTTCCAGTTACTCCGTCCCATATCTACCCATCTCGACCCATTTTTCCAACCTCTACCTCCCATACCTATCCGTCCCGACCCATTTTTCCAGTCTCTACCTCTCATACCTACTTGTCCTGACCCATCTTCTCAGCTTCTACGTCCTATACCTACCCTTCCCGACCCATTTTTCCAGCCTCTAAGTCCCATACCTACCCGTCCCGACTCATTTTTCCAGCCTCTACCTCCCATACCTACCCGTCCCAACCCATTTTCTCAGTCTCTACCTCCCATACCTATTTTTCCTGACATTTCTTCTCAGTCACTCCCTCTTATACCTAACCTTCACACACGTAGAGAGGAAATAGAGGATATCCTGGACCATCAGATAGTTTTAACGTCAGACGACAAGTTTTAGAAGTACCTAGTCAAGTGGAAGCCACGCCCAGCTTCAGACAGCACGTGACTCACTGCGGAGGAGCTTTAGAGACTTGATCTTGATGTCCTGGAGTGGTTCAGGAGTTTTATTTCGCCAGTGGCGAAATCTTCGCAGCCGAGGAGAATTGATGGGGACATCTTGCGCATATGCGCGCGCACGTCCCCTCACCTACGCACGTACGCACGGAGTAGGAGGGCCCCACCATCGATCTATCTCGATGACAATGTCCAGGGAGGGCCTCCTACCTAGAAGACGAAATTTGGTTCAAAAGATTGAGCCCGATAATTAAGAAAAGCCCATCATGGGATCTCATGATTGTGGCCCACTCGTCGGATTGATTTCATATTTTAGGTTTTGCTTTTTGTTATTATTTAGAACATTGTGAACGCTTTAGATTTTTCTGTTTGGTTTTTATTTTAGTTTACTTTATCGCCAAGTAATAGGTTGCACACATGGTGCGAGTTTTGGGGTATAGGATTTTCCCTATAAATAGGCACCCCTTGTAGTTCTTTTGATTCATTGAAGTTAATAAAAAATTCCTGCTCTCTTCGTGAGTTGTAAAGAATTCAAAAGTGGGTGCGAAGCCCTCCCTTTTCGAAGGGCTAACTACCGTGGTGTGAAGTTACATCGATCCTGATTTACCCCCATCTTCCATCATCTCCTTTTCCATCTTCCTCCACTATCTGTACTTTGGATTCACTCCTTTTGTTGCATCAGATTTCTTCATTGCAGTAGGTTTCCAGATTTCGGCCCGCAGGCAAGCTGAAACTTCGGCGGAGCACCACGCTCAGACCAGAGCTCGGATCGACGTTAGATTTGGGGGTTTTGCAGCCCAGGCCTGGCCGACCAAGGCTTCGGAGTCCGTTTCTGGATTCTATCCCCCACCACACGTGCGGCTAGCCTCGGAAGCACGTGCGCCCGCACCTGGTTCGCTGCCCACACGCAGGGACTGTTTCGAGTTTAGGTTTTCTCCTATTTCCCTCTCTTTTTTACATGATTTCATAAATCCTGACCCTAGACTACATTATCCCTAATTGATTTGCTCCTTTTCTCACTCTAGGGTTCCTTGAATTGAGATTGGGGAATCCCTTGGATTAGGGACTGATTCTTATGCATGTGTGGTTGATTTCTATTTCCCTTTGAGTATTGTTTGGTTCATAATTTTCATTGATCCAGCCCTAACGTGTGTAGGCCTGGATCCGCATAGATTCCCCTTTAATTGAATGTTTGGATTTTCATGTGGGATGTGGAATTTGTGTGATTGTTTCTGAATTGGTGTGATCTAAGCCTGAAATCTTGTATATCATATTTAAATTCACGTCCTGCATCAACAAGGTTGTGCAATTGACACTTTCTTTGACTGTCGTCTTTCATCTATTTATTAATGGAAAAAAAAGTCCAAGGCAAGAGATATCTTGCATGTGGTCCCATTTTAATAGTTCTACTTTGATGTGATCGCCTTAGTTGTTGGTCTGCCATTCTTTCCTTCTATCAATTGGGTTTTTGAAACTACATTCTTGCTTATATTTTTTTATTCTTTTCTGTTGCTATAGGTATGATATGGAAGCCATATATTTTGATGAAGGTGTTCGGACTGCAAAAAGGCAACAATTGCAATCCACGGCGTTGCATGTGAGGCCATATTGTACCCTTTTTCTTATTTCTCAGGATACCCTTCTTTTTTAAAAAGCAAACACATTCTCCTAGGTTGAAACATTTTTTTTTCCTCAATGGGTGTAATCATTTATTGAACCTTTATTTTAATTTTAAACATTTATGCATAATATTTTATGAATTGATTATGCAAGAGGAAATTGAATTTCTTAAATAGGTTTTTATTGATAATTTTCTCAAAATAGTTCATTTATCACTGTAGTCAATTAGAATCATCCATTGTTTATGACTTTCTTCTCTATCCTTAATAGCTGCTCAAGGACTTTCATTTTACTGAATTGGTACAGTTGTACTTGATTGTTGTTTTGAAAGGCACAGTTCTACTCAATCTTTACATTTGCCACTTTGGAACACTGTTAATGTAATTTTCTTTTGTTGGTCTTTGCGGAATGATTTGGTCTGTTTGCTTCTCTGGTTCATCTAATTACATTCAGAGCTGGATTTTGATACATGTGAGTCAAAAAAGGTATGGTCATAGCTCCCCCTTCATTTTCATCCAGTGCCTCAAATAATCTTCATGAGTCATGATTACTTTATTGTTTGTCATTGCTAATTCTGCGTATTGTTGGAATTTTGACCTATCTTCCATCCCATATCATCTGAGATTTGTATTCACTTTTTCTTTCTCCCATCCCTGTGTGGCTCTCTTATGTTTAGGTTTGTGCTCAACTTGTTGCAACAGGCTTCTGCCCTCTAATAGCCCTCTTCTTTCCTCGGGATTGAGTGGATGTTGTCCATGTATCACTATTCACTACACAGACTATGCTTTGGTGCTTTCAGACAACACTAGATCAACTAGTCTATGGCTTTTTTCTGATCTTTCTCCCCTTATTGTCTTACATATGATTCTGCAATATTCCCCAAAGAGTTTCCCATTCCCCACTCACAGTAGGCCCCCAAGGTTGGGCTTTCCCTCTTTATATGTTCCTACCTTTCCAATGATTCTTTCGCAACTCATCCTGAGATTCATTGGAAAGAGGAGTCGGAACTGCCAAGTTCCACTTTCATAGTACTGTAATTCTGCGGTCTACTCCTTCCCATTTCTTCTCCTAATTCTATATATTACTTTCCCCTTCCATGTTTTTTTGCTAACTCTGGCTCCTCCCAGCAGTCCCATTTGTCTGTTTCAGTAGGTCTTCTAGTAGTTGAAAACCTTTTAGAAGGAAGGGTAATTATTCACTAACCAAATTTCAATTGTCTGAAATAATTCTCTATGCTCACAACCTCCTTTTCCCCCTAGGCATTTTATACTTTTTCAGTACTCATCTATTTTGGGGAGTTCTTTATGAATGACACAATGAATGATTCACTATTGGATAAAAAGTTGTCATCCAAGAAAGAGGAAGGTCTGTTGCTTTGCATGCTTAACTTATTGATAAAATGATAAGATTTATGGGAATTTATCACCTGCAATGCTTGACGGTAACTTAATCATTAGATTCATTACTGGGGCCGTCTTTACTGCTCTTGTCTATTTACTTCCTATTTCTTAATTTCTTCTGCCAGGAAATTGAACCAGATTGCTTTTTCAATGAAGAATCTTATTACTTAATTGCTTCTCCTGGCTAATTGCACTGGATTTTTTTCTCCTCACTGAAAGAAACACACAATGAGAAAAATACACCAGACTTTATGGAGCTGATGGATTGCTTCTCCACAGAAGAAATAATGTTCATTGTGAAAAATACATTGGACTCTATGGAGCAGCTGAAAGTCAGCTCCTTCGCTGTCCAACCAAAGAGGCTGCAATTGATGATTAAGAAGCTCCACATATTCTTATTACTCATTAGCATAGTGATTCTTACATGTATATTCTTTGATGGCAATGAGATGTTGATCTTTGTTTCACACTCCTTGTTTATGTATTCTGCAGCTTGTGCATCCTGCTTACCAAGCCATGTTGGGACATCTTCGTTCTAAAAGTCTAGATAATTTCAAAAATGGATTAGAACAATCGATGAAGAGGGGGAAAGGATTTGCTGCATCTGTTCGTGACATTACTACGTCTTGTATGCTTGAGTTTGATCAAGGATGTGCAGGTATCTTTAGAACATCGATCTTCCTTTATGATTTTAGATAGTGGCTATTTTGCAATCCACCTTTTCACCTTAGTGGCTATTTTTTAACCCAGCTTTTCACCATTGTGGCTCTTTTGTGTTCATTGTCCTAGTAATATGTCTGTTATTATGCTAGATCGTGTTGAACAGCATGATGCATTTTCAAATCATTCTGGTTCTTACATAAGAATGCGACTGCTTTGGTATTATCTGATATTGTGTTTTATATAGTGGATATGAATGATGCACCTAGTTATCAGTGGGCATGTTTTGCACATTTTTTTTTTTCTTTTTCCCTTTCTTTACAGTTCTGAATGCTAAGCAGAGTTGCAAAGTTCAGATCCAGGAAAATGTGGCAAGATCATTTTTTAGTGCTTTGCAAATGACTGGGAAAATTTTGAAAACATGACAAAATTTTGGAAAACTAGACACACACACACACTCTCTCTCTCTCTCTCTCTCTCTCTCTCTCTCTCTCTCTCTCTCTCTCTCTCTCTCTCTCTCTCTCTTTGCTTCTTCATGTTCCATTTTTCATCTTGATCATTGTGATGTCGTATGGTGTTGGGTGGTGGAATGGGTTAAATAGTTCACTCCCAACTGTTTACCTTGGTGTGGCCCACTTGAATCATGGATTGGCCTTATTTTTTGGCCCTGGTCCTAATGTGATGCATCAAATTTAATGGTCAGAGTAGATTTCATATACACATCACGGTGGGGCCCACCTTGTTTGCTCTCACGATGGTCTCTTGGGAGGGAGGGAGGGAAGGAGGGAGGGATTTATAAATTGTCTTGAATATCTATCTTAATAGTGTATATTTTGCAAATATATGTTTAACCCATGCCTCCTTTGAGTTCCCAGCCTTCAGCGCCACTGCTTCCATACTCTGCTTTTGTGCACACTCCTGCTCCAGTCTTGTTTTCTCAGTTTATGTTGTTATTCCTTAACTTCTTGAACTTCCTACTATGAACTTTCTATGAACTTTATTATATGCTGATATCCTTTTTAGGCATATTGATACTACACTGCTAAATGTGCTCACTAAATGAGTTCTTTGCTTCCAGATGTGGCCATACAACAGGCAGACTGGGATCCTTCCAAAGTCCGGGAAAAGCTTTGTCGTGATATTGAAGCACATGCAGCATCTGTCTGCAGTACCAAGTTGTCTGAAATGATAGCTCATTATGAGGTGTTACACTTGGAATTGGTTTCATGGAATCAGACAAGTTCATGAACATTTATTTCTCTCTATTTTCTGTCCACAATGATGCAACAAAAGAATTTAGTGTTTAATTTTTTATTTTTTAAAAATTTTGTGCGATATGACCTTCTGCGAGCTAAATAGTTTGGCATCCCTTATTAACATACAGAAACAACTCAGCAAAGCGCTAACTGAACCTGTGGAATCGCTATTTGATGCCGCTGGACAAGATACCTGGGCGTCCATAAGAAAGCTTCTTGAAATTGAGACTGAGGTTGTGGTGTCTAGATTTTCAACCGATCTTGCTGGTTTTGAATTGGACCAAGAAACTTTTGATAATATGGTTAGGAATCTAGTCGAGTTTGCAAGGAGTGTGGTGGAAAAGAAAGCTAGAGAAGAAGCTGGGAAAGTTCTGATCCGTATGAAGGATAGGTAGGAGTTTATCTGTGTTTCTTCTTTACTTTCTCTCTCTCTCTCTCTATGTGCTGGTTGTAACCTTTGGAAAATCTTCAGGTTTTCGACAGTGTTTAGCCATGACAATGATTCGATGCCTAGGGTTTGGACTGGGAAGGAAGACATTCGGGCGATTACAAGGGATGCCCGTGCTGCGGTATTAGACTTTTTCTAGCTTCTCTTTTATTGCAGTCTTTCAATGCCAGTTGCATTTTCATCATAATTTACCCGTGTTGAAACGTTTTGACACAAAATAGACATGGAGCTGTGGGAAACATGCCAGGTGAAGAGAGAAGAATAGGAGTATCCCACTCTCCTTACACTTACCAATATAGCACTTCTGTGCAATGTATGGGCAATTCATTGGCATTCCCGAGTCCACAATTCAGGCTGGTGAAATCATTGGGTGGGCTTCATGTGTGCGCATATGCGCTGCACATGCCACCATCCATCTTCAAGTTCCACACGTGCTGCTGTAAATTTTCAAGTGCCCCACATGTGCCACAATCAATCTACACACCATGCATGTCCACATGTGCAATTGTGCCAAATGTGTACAAGTGCAACATGTGCTTTTCCGTCCATCTCCATCAAGGGTGTTTGACAAACAACAACCATGATAGATAAATAGCCTGTGCATGCAAGCCTATCCAGATAGGCTTTAGGTAGACAAATGTCTCCATAATAAGGTACCTGGTTATATTTTTGATGGTGTAACCAAATGGGCCATTATGCAACCATATTCCCAATAACATACACCATAGGATTACAACCAAAGTGTGCTATTGCACCACATGTGCCACCATCCATCTTCATGGGCCTCACATGTGCTGGTGTCCTAGTTTGCACATTGCCACGTGCCATCGGCCATCTTCAAGGCCCCAGATGTGGCACCATAAATCTACAAGCACTGCGCATCTGTCATATGTGCAACTATCAATCTACACACCCTAGAGGGATGAATGCTACGCTACACTCTAGTTGCTATTTAAAACATACATACATACGTGTGGCAAAATCACTCTGATCCGATGATCATAATCATCTGACCAATAGCAAGAAAAATGGACAGTCAATATCGAGTGGAGAAAAGAAAGAAAATAGTTCCAATCATAATCTTGGAATGTTCCACTTGAATCTTAGGATTCCAAAGAAGCACTTTGATTTGATAATGCTAACCATATGACATCAGGCCAGTAAAAATTAGTGGTTATAAAAGATCACCCACCCTGAAAGGGTTCAACTCATCCATGGCTTGTCCATAATGGTATGAATGATTGCCCGACCATGCCATGTTTCACTTAAAAGCTTTGGGGAAGTTATGAACCATCCCATGGAGGTGGGGGCATTAGCATCTCCCTCCCTCACTCCCTCCCCCCCTTTTCTGCATGCACGCACATGCATGTCGGAGTGTGGAATCCACACACCTCATTTTTGGGGAATCACAAATACGAAGCCGGGTTCAAGTGTTGGATTCTAGCACTTGTATTCGTGTCCATGCTATTATTTTCTGTCCTTTTACTTGTTTTGCTGAGATCCTACCATGATGCTTCAGGCCCTGAAACTTCTGTCTGTAATGGCTGCGATACGTTTGGACAAGAAATCCGATAAGATCGAGAATATACTCTTTCATGTGCTTATGGATGGTACTAGTGCAGTTGCTGTCGCCAGAGAGAGGAGCATAATAAGTTCTTCTGCTGACCGACTTGCTTCAAGCTCATGGGAAGATGTAAAATTTGATTATGGCTTCATTTTCATTTTATTTTTTTAAAAGAAATAGATGTAGTACTGATGTGCAATTCAACCAGGTTTCTCCGAAGAATACATTGATCACGCCAGTTCAATGCAAATCATTATGGAGGCAGTTCAAAACAGAAACTGAGTATGCTGTCACTCAAGCTATTTCTGCGAAGGTATGTTTCATTCTGTAGATTGTGTTTTATTTTTCTTCGTGTGCACTTGGTGTTTCTCAGGATTTCCTTTGGTTGCATTGGCTCAGGCCACTAGAAAAAGTTATCATTCAATCCATTCATAAGATGGGCCCAAACAGGATGAGGGGGTTCACATGATGGACCAAGCGGATTTCAAAAACACATCACAGTGGACCCCGCACACGTAGTTGCAGAAAAGATTATTCTATAAATGTTGCCTAGCAAATGACGAGATATAATGTGAAAGGGTTGGAAAGGAAATGTGCTTCCTGAGGGGAAACGGTGAGAAAATAATTTGGAGATTTGTATTGAAAAGTGAGAATTCACTCACCTCTAAGATCCTCTCTATAAGTCCCTTAAATGCAGGGATTGAGGGGGGAGCTGGTTCAACCCCAAACTTAAAAGAGAGGAAACGCGGTCAAGCATTCTTTCTTCTTCTTCTTCTTCTTTTTTTATTTTTTATTTTTTATTTTATTTTTTATATGCACACACACCCCACACATTCACGCCATAGTGGGATTTCACCACCTATGGATACTCAAACCCTTGACCCGGTGTTGAAACTCCTGAGAGTCTACCACCGGAGCAAGAGTAAGGATCCCTGTCAAGCATTCCTTGATACCTCACAGTTGCTCCCACTTATGAGAGCCCCAATGGGGCAGAGGCCTGAAGTTTGCAAACTAGTTCCACCAGATTTGACCAGTACATTCTGTGTGTTGGAAATGCACTTTCTGCACTTTCCTATGATTTCGACCATAACAAACGTGGGAAAGAGGTTTTCTCAAGAAACCATATTTCTTTTCCTATACTTTCCACAAATTCAAACAGCTCCTAAAGAAATATCCACCTAGTGATATTTAAAATATTATCCTGTGTGTCTGCACTATTTTGAGACATCCTCATTCTCCTCATACCAGATATTCTTTATGTCTTCTTCAGGAAGCTCATAGGCGTAGTAACAACTGGTTACCTCCTCCGTGGGCAATTGTTGCAATGGTTGTTCTTGGGTTTAATGAAGTTATGCTTCTTTTGAGGTAATCAACACCAGTAGAGTTGTCGGATTGCTAATTTTAACCCTTGCAACTGTTTAAACAATTCTGTTTTTCTCCTACGTGCAGATCTCCAACTGACATTTGTGTTTCTTCTGCTGATAAACAGGAACCCTCTATACCTCTTGGTGTTTTTTGTTATTTTCTTACTGTCGAAAGCCCTATGGGTTCAGCTTGACATCCCAGGGGAGTTCCGCAATGGCTTTGTGAGTAACAAAATTCTCAGTTGATACGATCAATGTCTTGAAGTTCATTTTCATACTGATTTAAGAGTTGGTGAGTGACCTTGTTAGGTTTGACCTGTTACTTAGCTGCCCACTGACGTGTTGAGTCATCCATATATTTAGCTGTATATTTAACATAGAGAATGTCTCATGCACAATTAGTTATAGAGGAGAATTTCCTTCCACTAGCTGTGTTGGGGCCTGTCATGTTTTGTAAGCTGTATCCAACCTGTCCTGCAGTGTCACCTCACTGTGAACAT
This sequence comes from Magnolia sinica, assembly GCF_029962835.1. Lineage (NCBI taxonomy): Eukaryota > Viridiplantae > Streptophyta > Magnoliopsida > Magnoliales > Magnoliaceae > Magnolia > Magnolia sinica. The sequence continues at coordinate 104,075,511 of NC_080578.1, read as the reverse complement.
AGGATGCACCTGAAATTAGGCCCATCCAACCATTAGGTGGGCCACCACATAAATTTGGAGGCGTATGCATGGTTGTCTATTGTTTTCTCTGGTGTGTCCCACCTGATAATTGGATCAACCTGATTTTTGGGGCATCTCCATTTTCATGGTGGGGAAATCTTACTAGACGGGTTGGATTCCATGCACACAACAGTGGGCCCCAAATGCAGCTAGTTACATGACTTCTTATCTACAAGACTACAAGATGTGTTTGAGACATTATCATATACCATGACATACTGCATTGTATAAGAGAAACTAGGCAATAACAGTAAGATGTGCATCGCACGTTATTTCTTGAACCTTATTTTGTTATTTTAGTGGGCTAATCTGTTACTTCAAACGTTTTCTCATCCTCTATGTAATTTCGGAATACACTCATGTAGGCCGTCTCCGACGGATGTATTAATTTCGGAATACACTCATGTAGGCTGCCTCCGACAGATGTATGAGGGCATTCTTTATGCTAATGATTTTATTTTCTCTACTTTTTTCTTCCTGATATCACGATATTTACTTGTGGTTTTGATGTATCTCTGTTTTTGTTGCTGTGTCTTGTACACTTGCACAAACAGATTCTCGTAGAATAACAAACGCTCCAATATGGTTTGTTGGGGGATGTTGTCTATTGCCTGTGGTTTAAAATTTCATCCAGTATGATTCTGTTTCATCCAAGTCGTACGGGTTTTGCTTCTGATGAAATGAGTCACTGGACCTATGTGGGACCAAAATATGACCAAAACTGACCCACTGAAATGTGAATTGGGGCAAGTCATACCAGTTTCAGTCCTTAGATAAGTTGTTCTCTGAAACCGCTATTTAGATTCATATCGTCATGTTTCCATGGCCAATGGAAGTGCTGTGACTGAAGTGCATTTGCTCGTTGGGATAGTGTTTTGAAAGGGCATGACAAGCTCATGCCATGAGTGCTCCCTTCAATGTAAGGGTGGCATCAAGCTGGATTTGTTCCAGGCATGGCCTGACCGGACCTGATGCTATGAGACCCGAGTTTTACTATCTTCTTGTATTAGTCATCAAGTGATATCACTTTTCTTTCTTGTTTTCTAGGAGTCTTGTTTCAAGCCTGGATAGATTGGCAAAACAGGATTCATATACCACATAGTTGGCTTTGATGTCCTGTAAGGTATTCCATTATGGTAAGGGTGGCCATAACAGCCATATGGGTTATGTTTATTTATTTATTATTATTATTTTTTGTTTAGAGAAAACCTATTCGGCCCTGTAATGAACCATTACGGGCTGGTACAAGCCATTATGGGCCGTTATCGGTCAATTTTTCCGTAACAGCCATTACAACCCCATAATGTGTAGTGGTTACCACCGTTACACTAATATGTTACGTAACCATTTTGGAATACCTTAGATATCCTAGCTATTTGGGTTACTGTTCTCATTATTTTTGCTTGGCAAAGGTTATGTAATGCTAACAAATAATTTTTTAAAAAAATTGAAGTTCTATATGTTATTGTAAAAATTTAAATATTATTTTGGTATTGGTAGTGATCTATGAGTTTGTTAAGACAGAGCTGGGCATTATTAGTTTCATACAATGTTCTACAAACCCCTTTTAGTTGAAAGTGAGAAAACCAAAATTAGTTGGGATAAGGCTTAGGCGACAATGTTGAGATTGCCCTAAATGGTGGATATTTGAGCCATTTGATGCAGTGTGACAAATATCATTGAGATTTTGAAATGGTACATTAAATTATATTACCGCAATATTTTCAAAGTTTTGGCAAATTTTAAAATATCGTGTTTTTATTGTGATGTTTGCGTGATATTAACGTGAAAATAGTAAAACACTAGGGATTTTGTTATATAAATACATTTAAAATTTAAATTTATTTAATAGTTTACAACTTTATTATAAAAAAAAAGTTCCATATTTTATTTTCATGAGTTTTTCCCGAAAATACCCAAAGAAAACCTCAAAAGTTGAAAATCTCAGAGAAATTTCCAGGCTGAGAAATTGTCGAGAATGAGATTTGTCACTATGGTTTGATGTGCTTTATACAATGTTCAATAAACCCGTTCTCCAATGTCGGTCTATGTGTGCAGCTGCCAGGGATTCTTTCAATATTGTCAAGGTTCCTCCCTACCATCACGAACATTCTAAGGCGGCTTGTGGACGAGGGCCAGATGCCTTGGAACCCTGAACCTCCGAGGCCCGTCCCATCTCTTGCGTCACAGAGTTTCAGGAGCCAAGCACAAATACAGACTCCGGTGGCCGCCTCAGTGCCTGACTCATCATCCTTGTCTTCTTGTGAGTCATCATCTGAGAGGGGGATTGAATACTCAGGCCCACTAAGACACAGACAAGTTGGTGAAATGGTGGACCAATCTTGATCGAGCGACATTATTAGAGGGCACAATGTGTACAGTATATGGTCGAGGGCGCTTGTTGGCTCCAGTTTAATGGAGATGCAAGATGTTTGAATCTGTAGTTTATTCTCTTTCCAGAGATGAGAAAAGGGTTTGTATTGGTAGAAACTGAAGGTGCAATCTCTTCTGCATATATGTGCTGTAAAAAGGTCAGGTAAAGAGTATTTTCCTGTGGTTCTTCTGGTGTAGACTGTATACCGGATTGTGATATTTTTATATTGCAAGAGGCTTCTTTAGAACATGACTCATTTTTTAGCATTTATTGGACCTGCAAGATAAACATGGCTGAAATGCCTTTAATGGTTAGTTTACTCACGACACAAGTCTCCCACTTGTGGACATCACTGATTTCGATGGGTTCCACAATCATAAATAGATGGCAGCCCATGTGCTTGTGGGATTATATTGAAATGTGCTACTCATGTGGGTGCCATGGTCCTCTCATGAATTGGCATTTTATTGTATCATGTTTTTCTAGTTTAAACTATTAGGTGTCAACATGGTCTCAACCCTTTGAATGGGCTGATTTGTTACAACAGTCTGATCATTACCAGCTGCAGATTGCATGGTTAGAATCATCAAACCAAAGTGCTAAAGTACTATTTGTAATAGTAAACAATACAAAGTGAGATCTATCGAATAGATATTGCAAGACAATGATTGGACTGTTTTGTTTCTTCACTCGTTCTTGATTGTTAATTTCTCATGCAGTTGATCTGATGTTTAGAATCATCTGATTGGTGTGATTTTTGCATCATGGCTTGCTCCTAGCATCCCTCGCGCCATTGACAAGGTTTGGAGCACTCTTATGTTTGTGCTTCCCCCCAAATCTGCACGAACACCATCTTTGCACTGGTGTGTTTCTGTTTCCCTCAATTTTAGTTATTTAGTTATAGTAGGACTGGATCTAGTCCTGCAATTCCAATGGCATATGAGCAATTTTTAGGGGGGTGTTTAGTTGCTAGTTTCTATATTTCTTAGCTTAATAATTCTCAGGATTTTATAGATAAAAAAGAAAAAGAAAAAAAGAAATTTAGTTCAGACTTTTTGGTTGGTTTTATATTCCCATGAATTCTATTCTTCAGTGCATCATTGCCTGAGATAAACTAGGTATGTACACCAACTCCACGTTCAGGATGATTTGATCATTATGGTCAAACCTATAATTAATAATGGATGATTAAAGAGAAACCTTCCAACTCCACATTAAACACACGTGCGGTCCACCTATTAGCAAATCAACTTGATGATTTACAGAATCTAGTGTAGCGGGATCGATGAGTTGGCCTGATTTCATGGTGACACTTGAGGCTGGAAATGTGGACAGCTAAAGATGCTTCCACACACAAAAGTATTACAATTGGTTATAAATTCTATAATTAATACATAATAACATAGATAATATAAAACAGAGAATATGAAAGAAATATGCCACGTCCTAGATGGATGTTATTATGTGAATTGTTGAGTAAAAGGACCTAAAGCTTAAGACATGAAATTACCTAGATCTCTTTCGAATAGGTATGCACAGGTAGAGCTGTACACGAGTTGAGCCCAGCCAAGTATTTCCCAGCTCGTGCTCGGCTCAGACTGCTCGAGTCCCAGCTCGTGCTCGGCTTGGCCTTCAAGCTCGGAACAGCAGCTCATGCTTGGCTCGTCCGAATTTGAGCCGAGTTCGAGCAGGTTTCGATTTGAGTTCGAGCAGAGTTTTGGAATCGAGTTCGAGTTTTCCAGGGAATCAAAGGTACTTACCGAGCGGGGCAGGGACGAGTAGCAGAGACGACTGGCACCGGACATGGCAATGTGAGCGCGCGCGCGCGCGCGAGAGAGAGAGAGAGAGAGAGAGAGAGAGAGAGAGAGAGAGACGGTCGCTGTGGCCACCAAAAAAGTCGCCGGACAAGAGAGGGAAGAAGATTGACAGTCGGACAGAGCGATCGAGCGGTAGGGACGGCCAATGAGAGAGAGGGGAACAGGCGTTGGGATGGCCAGAGATAGGGGAACGCCGAATGAGCACTGGGATGGGCCGGATGGCCGATGGGATGATTGAGAGAGGGTGAGGATTTGTTTTTTTGAAGGGTTGGGGTTTTTTTTTTTTTTTTTTTAATGGGCACTGGGAGGGTTGGGCGATGGGGTTAGGGCTTAGGGTTTTTTGTTTTGGAAATTAGAAGGGCATATATACCCTGGTCCTTATACCGAGTTGAGTCCGAGTTAAGTCGATTTCGAGTACTATTCAAGTCGAGTCGAGTCGAGCAGGGTCAAGCTCGTGCTCGGCTCAAACTCATTTCAAGTACCAAAAATCAGCTCGTGCCAGTTACTGAGCTAACTCTGCCCGTTTACAACTCTATACACAGGTATCAGGTCAAGGGTTTGAGGAACCATATGTGGTGAAATCCCACTACGGCCTGAGTGTGTGGTGGTGTGTGCTTGTGTAAAAAAAAAAAAAAGGTTTCGGGTTGAACAGCTATGTTAATTATCCATTGTTCGTTGAGAAATTTTTTATACTCTAGAATAAGGTGATGGATGATAGGAAGGAACTTAGTACCCAAAAATTGTACACTTGGCATACAAGTAATAAATTTAACCGTCCAAAGGATATTTCGCAGTGTAGATATATTACAAAAGAAAACGTTAATTTTATTTGGTAATCCAACTCTCAGATTCCTAGACATTTGTTTAACGATTAAAAATGGAAAATATGCAACGGTCATATTACCGCAAAGATATGTCTACGAATCAGAGGTTGGGATTGTTCAATCAATCTGATATTGGGAGTGTGATTTGGAGACACTGATATTCACAACCTAATTGGTTTTATTTTAGTTAATACGTGCCACATGCACCATTTCTAAGTGCCTGCGTATCAAGCGTTCGCAGCATGAGTATCATGTAGCTCCTACATTCATTTCGGGGTAATTTATTACTATAGACACCACCTGTCCACCTCACCATTGTCAACCGGGAGACGGATTGGCTACTCCCCCTGACACCAGCCCCGTGGCTGATGGTCAGTGCTCTGTGGGACCCACTATGATGTATTTGTTTCATCCATTCCGTTCATACATTTTTAGGGATACTTTTAGATACTGATACAACAAATTATAGATATATAAATCTCATATGGACCACACCACAAGAAAAAAAAAATATTGGATATCCACCATTAAAATCATCCTAAGGCTCACCGTACTGTTTATTTAACATCCAATCTGTTGATTGGGTCATAAGGACCCAGATGAAGAGAAAAAATAAATATCAGCATGATCCAAATCTTTTATGGCCCCCAAAACGTTTTTAATGGTCACCGTTCATCCAACACTGTTTCGTGTAATGTGGTCCACTTTAGATTTCAACATACCTCATTTTTTCTCTTGTAACATAAAATGATCTATAAAAATAGATGGACGGCATGGATGATATACATCATGGTAGGGCCCACAGAGCACCGACCATCAGCCATTGGCTGGTGGCAGGGGGAGTAGCCAATCCGTTTCCTGTCAACCGACCCTAAACTTTCCAGGACCTAAACTGTATGGAAAAAACCCATTTCAGATGAAAATAACCCTAACTTTTCACTGCTTCTAACTTAAAAGGAGGACATTTTTAACTATCCTTACCCTAGAAAACTAATTTTGTGTTCAAATTTTGCTGCCCTCCAATAAAAAAGGCGTTGTATAGACTCATCTACAGTGTTAATTTTTTCTTCATATTCCGCGGATATTTATTTATTTTTTAGCTTCGAGGTGGTTACTGTAGCTGGGGCCTACCTGTATAGAATCCAACCTTATCAGAAAGTTTGCAACCCATGGAAAGTTGAACTCTAAAAAAATCAGGCCGATCCAACCGTCAAGTGCGGCACAATGTGAATTTGAAGGTTTTGGATGGTTGTAAACTGTGGCCCACTTAATAATTGAATAGACCTGATTTTTATCTCGCTTAATCTTCACAGTGGGGTTCATTAAATGTACGGTTTGGATGGTGCATAGACGGCATGGCGAGTGGATATGCAGTTCAAAAAGCAGATGAGCGACTTGTACATGCAGGCGAATAAACGTTTGTATACACGCAGGTGCATGACCTGCAGGATAAGCCTATTCTACAAAGCATATCTCAGCAGCACACGTGGAAGATCAGATTACTGATCTTTTGATCCAATGTTAAAGAAGGAAACGGATTGGCTACTCCCCCTGCGACTAGCCCGGTGGCTGGTGGTCGGTGCTCTCCGGCCCCACTATGAAGTATGTCTTTTATCCATGCCGTTCATCCATTTTTACAGATCATTTTAGGGCTTGAACCGAAAAATGAGAGGGATATAAATATCAGGTGGACCACACCACAGGAAAACAATAGTGATTGTATATCCACTATTAAAATCTTCTTAAGGCCAACTTACTGTTTATTTGACATCAATCTGTTGATTAGGTCATACAGACCTAGATGAATGGAAAATACAAAGATCAGCTTGATCCAAAAGTTTTTAATGGTCGACGTTCAATCAACACTGTTTACTGCAATGTGATCCACTTAAGATTGGGATATAACTCATTTTTGGGTTCATACCATAAAATGATTTAGAAACATAGATGGACGGCATGGATGAAACATATACATCATCGTGGGGCCCAAAGAGCACCGACCACTAGCCATTGGCTGGTGGCAGGGGAGTAGCCAATCCGTTTCCGTTAAAGAATGCAAATCCAATGGGATGATCCTGACCGTCTAATCGGTGGACCCCAAAACGAGGGAGAGAATGAAATTCATCCGCACGTGAAACACGCCATTAAATTCAACAGCCGACCAAAAACTAATCATGTAAAACATCAACCATTCCGAGAGAATGTGGGGCCCAGTTTGACAGCAGCCATGCGTAGATATATATCACGTGTAATAAATTTGGAAGCGTATTGCCTCAACTGTCAATGGGCCGGGCCGTTGGGCCAGTACACCTAATTGCTTGGCTGTGTGGGGCCCACAGAGATGTCCGTGACAAATCCAATCTATCCATCTGTTTTGAAAAACCATAATAGGATAGGATTTTTAAAATCAGACAGATTCAAGATTCAGGTAGGCCACACCGACAAAACAATGGAAACAGAAAAATTCAACCGTTGAAATTTTCTGAAATGACCATGATATTTATGTGCTATCCAAAATGTTCATAGGTTATTACCACTCAGATAAACAGTAAGAACAATATCATCCTGATGAAAAACCTCTGTCATCCTCATTAGATCCCAACTCTTTAATGTGTTATGGCTCACATGAGTTTTGGATCTGCATGATTTTTAGAATACTGTTATATTGTGGTCTTTCAAAACAGATGAACGGAGTGGATTTGTGATGGACATCTCTGTAGGCCCCACATAGCCTCGGGCACTGGTATATCTCTATGCCCAGGGTCACCAGCAATCCGCTTCCAATAAATCTGAGCCGTTCATTAGATAGTATAGAGTGTGAACGTGCCGTGGGACAAAAAGTCAGAGTAGCACATTCATCAAGAGGGCCACATATTCACATTGAAGTTTCAAAACCCAAAAACTGGACTTTCCTGGTGGGTCAAGTCAGCAAAAGGGTGAGACCCTTTTGCTAGTTCAACACCATTTAAAAAAGGATGGTAGTTATCTTCCTGGTATGACCATGATTTACAACTATCCATATAATTAACCATGGGAAGGGTGTGATGAAGAAGATCACCATTTACCTTGGGCGTGCAAAACCTTGAATTCACAAGAAAAAAAATAAAAAATTTGAATTTTTTGATTAATCAATAAATATTTAATTTATTTTATTTCTCAATTACATTGCTAATAAAGAAAAATTAAAATCATATTTCAAAATGATCAAAAATAGCAAAATTCGTATCTTAATAGAAGTCGTAATTCTAGTAAAATTCTTCTAGAGTCTAATTTTCAAAAATAAAATGTCTAAATAAACATTATTAGAAGAGTCCTGTAATGATTACAAGTAATTTCTAAACAAATGAAAATTTAAAACTCTAAAATTAAGAAATATAACAAAAACCAAAATTATTAAAAGTAATAATTTTTTCGTTAAAATTTTGTTTTTAAACTAGAAGCACAATGTTTTCTTGTGAAATGAATAGACACAACCCACTTTGTGAGTTGATTGAACCCTTATGGTCCATTACGGTGAAGATTGATAGGTCATACGTCCCTGACGATGCCTGAATAAAATAGTTATGGCTGATTTACGATTCACACTTCAAATAACAATTTCTCTCCATCCGAATTGAATTTCTTCGAATGGGACTTGCCTAAGCCCAATTACATCACGCCCTATTTAGGATTGGGCCTCGAACTAATGGACTATTTCCACTTTCATTTGGTCTTCTTTTGGTCTAACCATGCTGAGAATGTATCATTGCCACGTCCTACATCAATAATACAAATTATAGGATCATATGTTTGAAATCTCATTGATCAAGAAATCTTAACCTATCCAAATAAACAACTATCCAATAAGAAATTAAAAGTAAAAAGCATCGGAGTCCAAATTCCAAGGGAAAAAAAAGTAAATTAATATTATCTTCTCCATTGGTAATGTTGAATCCTTATTTGGGGAAGTGATTAGGTACATCCTTGCCATGTATTCACTTGAAGAATAACCAACTTTTTCTAAATGGTACAAAACTAATATAAGATTCTAGCCATCATCTATGGTCTTATTTCAATTAATTGGGGTTTGGCTGCAAAGGAAAAGCATTTTTTTTAAATACTTCTCTAGGTGGGCATATGTGGGGATGCCTCCAACCTTCTTAGATTGCTGTACGTTTCAAGACTTCTCTACACATACGCCTATGGGCAAAATCAAATTATTATTATTGTTAGTACAATATACAATGGTGAAAATTAAAAAAGTTTGAGATTAAAATATCAAATGAAAAAATTCAACATGAAAATTTAGACTTATAAATATTGTTGAACAAATGTTCAAGTATAGACACTAATATGTCTCATATAAACGTTTTTGAAGAAAAATAAAATTGCATAAGGTAGAGATAAGATCACTGGATTATAAATGGCTTGATTTGAGAATGATTTATTAACTCTCTATATTATAATGTCTACAATATATAGTACTTGAAGGGACATGGTGTCCTTCCAAGATATAGAAAAATGTCACTTCAAAACATCCATATACCCATTCATGCATAAGAGTTATTTTGCTATGAATGTACATGATCCTTTACTTGTGGCAGTTATTTTAATCTTTTTTTGACAAAGATAATTAAACAAGATAACAAAAAATTATCGGCACATAATAATATATGCCACTGCCACATAAATTATAATCAATTTTGTTATCATTATAAGTACAATTATATGTGAGGCACACTCAATCAATACTATAACTAGAACCTTAGGTGTCAATGAATTAAATCACCTGCTAAACTGTTGCTTACTCCCTAAGTTCATTATGGTTGAGATGAGTCCAAACCAACTGCTAAAAAGAATCAGAATCTTTAGGCTTCTCGTGATGATACCAAATGCAAATTGCACTTAAGTAACTTTACAGTCCACACCACATTGAATATTTTTAAAGGAAGTTTCCATATATAATTATTTATTTACTTTCTAAAAATAAATAATTTATTTTTAAAATTTATTTTTATTATAAAAATACAACATAGGCATTATTTATTTTAAACTACGGGTGGTTATCATTCAATTCCTCATATGTGCTAAATGTGTCCTCATCATTTGTAAATAGGACAAGCTAACACGAGATCTTATCCACCTTCATGAAGAAAATGGGGAGAGTGGTCCTCCATGAAGTAATGTAGAAAGTGACTAGGCATGCTATTACGACAAGGATGTCTATATCCACGGTTTAAATTCAGGAAGTGGATGTCCATGATGAAGAAAATGGGGAGAGTGGTCCTCCATGAAGTAATGTCGAAAGTGAGCAGACATGCTATTATGACATGATATGATTGAAGGTGAAAAATAAAAAATGAATCACTTAAAGATCGGCTTAAGGCGTGTTACGATGTCGCTATCTTTAAGGCGATATTCGCACCCTACTGGTGATTAAACCAATTTGCAAAAGGGTTACAGCAAATCCGAGGCCCGTCACATCTCTTGTTTCACAGAGTTTCAGGAGCCAAATGCAAATACACACTCCGGTTGCCACCTTAGTGCCAAACTCATCATCCTTGTCTTCTTGTGAGTCATCATTTGAGAGGGGGATTGAATACTCTGGCCCACCAAGACACAGACAAGTTGGTGAAATGGTGGACCAATCTTGATTGTGTACAGTATATGGTCGAGGGCGCTTGTTGGCTCCAATTTAATGGAGATGCAAGATGTTTGAATTTGTAGTTTATTCTCTTTCCAGAGATGAGAAAAAGGGTTTGTATTGGTAGAAACTGAAGGTTCAATCTCTTCTGCATATATGTGCTGTAAAAAGGTCCGGTAAAGAGTAAAGAGTCTTTTGCTGTGCTTCTTCTGGGGTAGACTATATACCGCATTGTGAAATTGGACAGCCTCGGAGCTAGGAAGGCTACCATTTTCTGCTTGTACTTTGGAGACAGGGATTTCTTGATGCGCACTTCCCAATGAACTTAAGGAGTTCCCAGATTCACAATCTCGAAGTCGTCTGCCACAACATTAGCCTTGGTTTCGAACTTTTTAAGGAGATCCTGTAGGTCAGAAGTCGTGTCATCTTCTCTATCCTGTGTTTCGTCCATACCCATGAGTTCGAAGTCTAACTCAATGTCGAAATCATATGTGTCGACTTTAAACTCATACGGCTCCATAGACAAACAAGGCACATTATTGCATGTAGGTTTTGAAAGATTTTATGTTTTATAAAGCTGGAATATTTGATGTTTTTGGATTTTGGAAGTTTTTTTTTTAGATCCAAGGGATCTAGAATAGGTCGGCAGTACGAACCATTATTGAGGCTAACTTAGCTCTGGATGCCAAATGCTACTTGTTGATGCTAAAATCTAGTTCACCCTCGCCGAGCTTTGAGCACTCGAACTGAGCCCTGTTAGCCTGCACAAGACAAGGACAAAGGAGACCCTGGCTAGAGTAGGGGACCCTCCGATGCCAAAGTCAGGCTAGGAATCTGGGTCTAAGTAGAGTAGCGTGGGCTTAGGGTATCAGATATTGCGTATCTGTTCTTGCATATTCGATAGCTATTTATACCTTTCAACTGAGTAGATGTGCCCATAATTCTCGACACAATCTTAGCCTCTACCCACGAATGACGAACGTGCAGATATTGGCAGTTATGTGGTTATTCCGAGATCGTGTGTTGTTGCAGATTATTCGCAGGTCACGTCTCCATACAGACTGACTTGTCGACTCTTGCACCCATACTCTTTCTGCCGACTTGGTGAGTGACATCGGTGCTGCGCTTCGGGATTAAGTCCGAGCTTACTTCAAGCGCATGAGGTTAAGTCGAGCTTAGCATCACCTCATCGGACCTCACTACTCGGAGAGCACTACAAGCCAACTCGGGACATACTTTAGATTTTCCCATAATAGAAGTCCCCTACTCTCTGAGTATGAACTCGGACTCAGGGAGTAAATACATGAGGAAATGATCCGCCGCACCTTATGTTATGAAGAGTCGGCTCAATTAAAGCGTATAGTCGCAATTATGATTCCCCATTATCAAGATAGTGTGTCGCTGCGACTCTTTAACTGTGAGCCCGTAGCTGCTAAGCACGTGGCGACGGTTGTGGATTTGAATCGTCAGGGTAGCTATGGGATTGCCGCGTTGACTCCAAAGGACGGAGTGGAGACGTTACAGCTACTCAATGTCAGCAGCACGTGGCTCGGTGTTTCTTGGCTAATGGTCTGTTGCCATGTATCTCGCCAGCTCGACTTAAGGTGTTTCGGCTTCAAAGACAACTGTGTGTCATGATTACAGATGGTAACCTTGGGCTATATAAACTGTTCTCCCCTTCCTCAGAGCAACTTTGCCCTTGAACTTTTCGGAAGGCGCTTGTTGTAGAAGTTCCCTGGAGCAGGAAATTTTCGGTGAGTTCATCTTCCTTCCAGCCTTCTTTCAGTCTTTTCTTTTTTCCTTTCATTCTATGATATTGAACGGATAGGGTGAGATTCAGGAATGATGCGCGTATGAAGGCGAATTTGGACTGGACAGCTTGGACTCTAGGCTTGAGGCCTCGGAGTCCTTTGGAGGTGATACCCCTCCATCCTCGCCCTAAAAAGGGTAAAGGCCCTAAAGCCAGTGCTCGCCTCAAGGGCATAAAAAGAATATCCCAAGACTCAATGGGAAGGGCTATCGCCAGGTAATCAGGTGGTCGACCTGTGGAGCTCGTCCCTGGGGGCTTGGTGTTCATCGAGTCTTAGATAACTCGGATTTGTGAGGAGTTTCAGATCCTTGACTCTGTACATATACAAGCACCTACCCCCCATGATGTCGCCATCTTTGTTTATGCTCTACAATGTGGGCTTCAGCTTCCGCTGCATCCCTTCTTGCGTGCCATGGCAATGCGCTTAAAGCTAGCCTCGGGCCAACTTATTCCTAATGCTTAGAGAATTTTGATGGCGTTGTATATGATATGACACCAAGCCAAGAACCAGGAGCTGACGCTCGACGAGTTTCTGTCCCTTTATCAGGCCAAATATGATTGTAACAAGCTGTGTTGGTACTACTTCGCTGCCAGGGTCCATCAAGGTTCAAGCCTCGTTCTCAAACTTCCTTATTCTAACAAAGATTAGAAGAACAAGTGGTTCTAGGCTTTGGGAGAATGGGAAGCGCCTGCAGCTGAACTCGAAAATCTGGGGGTCCAAGTACCCACCAGATTCTTCACCCCAGGTCAGATTTCGAGAGATGTCCGTTAATTCCTTGGTTCTCTGACTTGTTCCATTCTGACTGATTTTTGTTCTTCTTTGCAGAATACCCGAAGGGAGCCCCCCAGTTCTCTTCTCTTCTCAAGGCTCAGGTGGCCAGAGTGAGGTTGTTCAAGGAAGAGCAACGCGTCTGACACTACATAATCACTCTAAATAATCTTCATCAGTCTAGGCTTTGCAAGCTTAAGCCCCTCCCTTTCACTTTAAGTCAGTATCTTTCCATTATACTGAAACTCTTTGGTCATGGAGGTTTTCTCAACTTCCACTGCTTGTGTAGGTATGGCCAAAGCTTCTAAAACCAGGAAGAGGAAACCCCCACCTCTCCAGGAGATGCTGCTCTCTGAACCCCCCCAAGTAAAAATTAATGCTCGGAAGAGAAATAAGACTTCTTAAGCCGCGGTCTCTCTCGCTGAAGCCCCTGACGCTGTTTCGGAGGTTGGGACTGCAGTCGTCTCTGCGGCTAGGGTCGGTCCGACCTCAACAATCCGACATGTTGCTGTCTCCACTTAAGCCCCCGAGATGCTCCCTACTACCTTCAGACGTCCTCCAATGGCGGGAGGAGAGAGAATCGAAGAGGTAGTGATTGTGATCCCCTCTTCTTTCGAACAGGAATGGGCTGATTTGACTGCTATAGACATGCACTCCCCGCCAGGGGATGGAGGCGTTGTCATGGCCGAAGCTCAGGTCTCGGCGGCTAGTGGCATTGGTGAGGCGGCAGGATCTGCCCCTCTCCCCGAAGTCGGAATACCACCACTGGGCCACTACATGTTTGACTTAGTTAACTGGGCGGCCAAACACACCCTTGAGGAGGAGATCGCCAAACTTCTCACTCACCAGCATGAGTCTTTCGTTAATGATCTTGCCTTTATCTACTATAAGGTAACTTTCGTGTGCGATTTTTCTCTTATATGGTTCTGAATTGCTCCTAACTGTTTCCTTGGCTCTCGTTGCCTATGCTTCTGTCGACTCAGGAGGGACTACGTGAAGTGACCATGAATGATGAGGAGATTGAAACTCTCCGAGGCGAGGTCAAAACACTTCGGCAGGAGCGGGAGGAGCTACGTGGATTGCTGGCGGAGGAGAAAGTAAGGGAGCTACTATACCAAGGGGACATCAACGAGCTCCAGGTCTGCTGTGACGCTGCCGAGTCCTAGCTCATGAAGATCAAGACCTATCTTGGCTCGGTGGAGGAGGATAACGCTCGATTGACAGCTGAGTTGGGACAAGCCAAGATCGATGCTGCTGCGGAGCTGAAGATCGAGGTCGAGAAAGTTAAAGTGGCCCAGTGTGCTGAGTTTGAGGCCTTAGTTGCTTCAATGATCACTGCCGCCATTGAAGAATACAAGTTTTCAGCGGAAAGGGCTGTCGAGACCAACAAGTTCTATTATTGTAGCTATAATGCATACATAGACGATGTCCAAGAACTATATCCGGACCTTAGCCTCGATGCTCTAGTCGCCGACGATGCAGGGGAGAAACCAGCCGAAGGCGCTCCCTCTAGCCGAGCTCTTGACTCCGAGGCTCCTCTTGCCGCCCAGCCTCTTGGTGCTGATCTTCTTCCAGCTAATTAGTCTATATTTCCTGGTTAAGTTTAGTGAATATTATAACGCCCTGGCGTTATTTTAGATATTTTTGGATGATAATTCTTTGAATGCTGCTGACTGTTGAATGATGATTATTGGTTGATGATTGTAGATTATGTAGACTGCGTTTAGTATAATTCGTCGAATGACGGGCTGATCTCTTCTATAAGAGTCTATCTGCCGAAGGGTCCCATCTCTGCAAATAAGAGATGGTCCTTCGTAGCGTTCTCGGATAATAAGTTGACCGTTCTTGTCGAATGGTTGGCTCATTCATAGGATCTTATTCCTTACGGAGGTCCCGTGTAGACTGAGTAGAAAAGAACTGGGACAACTTGTAGGAAAAATCATCTTTTATTGAAATTGTAGATCTCTAGCGACATGGGCCGACCCTTACATTGCTCCCTTCACGAGTAGTAAATCCTCAAATACTCGGCATTACATGGGTGTGGTAAGGGACGCCCTTTCAAACTCTCGAGTCAATAAGAACTGGGTTTTACTGAGCTAACAACCCGGTAAGGACCTTCCCAATTAGGTCCTAAGGATCCTACTCCTGGTTCCGACGTGTTTTGGAATACACGGCGCAGGACTAGGTCTCCCGGTCGGAAACACCTTGTTTTGGTCCTGTAGTTGTATAAGCGGGTGACCTGTTGATATCGAGCTGCGATTTGTAGCTTGACAATATCTCTCAATTCTTCGATCAAGTCGAGGCTCATTGCCATTTGGTCGGCATTCTGCCTGTTATGATATGATTGCACTCGGGTAGTGGGTAGTCCAATCTCAACTGGAATGATTGCTTTAACATCATAGGAAAGGGAGAATGACATTTCTCATGTTGTCATCCGAGCTGTGGTCCTATATGCCCACAACACAAACGGGAGCTCGTCGATCCACGCGCCTTTCGCCTTTTTCAACTTTGTCTTGAGGTGACCCTTTATGATCTTATTTATTGCCTCTACTTGGCCATTTGACTGAGGATGTTGAGGTGAAGAGTAGGCATTCCTGATATCGAGCCTTTGACACATGCTTCTGAACTTATTATTATCGAACTGCTTCCCATTGTCTGAGACAATGGTGTGCGGGATGCCGAATCGACAAATAATATTCTTCCAAACGAAGTTTGTTACCTTTTGTTCGATAATCTTGGCGACAGGCTCTGCTTCGGCCCACTTGGTAAAGTAATCCACTGCTACGATCGCGTACTTGGTCTGTTCCTTATGCTGGGGCAGCAGGCCGATGATATCGATTCCTCATCGAGCGAACGGCCAAGGTCCACTCATAGGGGTTAGTTCTTCCGCTGACTACCTAGGGACAGTCGTAAATCTTTGACACCTGTCACACTTCTGAGTAAAGTCTCTAAAGTCGGCTTGAATTGTTGGCCAGAAATATCCCTGGCGAAGATCATCTGTGCCAAGGCTCCACCCCCGGAGTGATTGAGAGTTAATAGACATTATTTTTTATATATATTTTTTATATTTTTTTTGGCCAAGGTCCACTCATAGGGGTTAGTTCTTCTGTCGACTACCTAGGGACAGTCGCAAATCTTTGACACTTGTCACACTTCCGAGTAAAGTCTTTAGAGTCGGCTTGAATTGTTGGCCAGAAATATCCCTGGCGAAGATCATCTGTGCCAAGGCTCCACCCGCGGAGTGATTGAGAGTTAATAGACATTATTTTCTTCTTCTTTTTTTTTTTCCCGTGAAATTAAGAAAACACCCACGCAAGTTCAAGGTTTTGCACATTTGAGGAAGACTGTGATCTTCTTCTAATTATTTCACGCTCTTCCTTGTGACATGTGGTGTGATTCACTTGGGCTTTGGATATACTTCAATTTCCGCTCATCTCTAAAACGAGCTGCAAAACCAATACACAACATAGACAGTGCACACATCACACTGCCTCCACATGGTCTTCACACCACGGTAAAGTGTGGTGAGCGCCTCACCACACAATCCACATCCAAATTTGTGGAAATGATAAATAATTACACACTAAGGAATGACCCATTTGTCAGTGAGAATCGTCTAATCTTCTCGCCTTCGTTAGCATAGCTTTTCACGTGATCTCTCTGTTACACACAGTACTTTGATTTCTTTTGCAGTAGTTTTCTCTTCTATCACTCTGTTTCCAAGCTCTAGCCAGTAGTTTTGTCTTCAATCTTCCTGTTTCCGAGCTCTCCGTTATGTTCAGTACTTTAATTTCTTTCACAGTAGTTTTCTCTTCTATCATCCTGTTTCCAAAGTCCCTGTTATGTACAGTACTTTGATTTCTTTTGCAGTAGTTTTTTCTTCTATTACTCTGTTTCGGAGCTCTGTTATTTACAGCGCTTTGATTTCTTTTCCCTGCAACCTTTGCTAGCATGGATTTCTTGAGTCCGGTTGGTGAGCTATTTCTCTTCATCTGGGGTCCTGTTTCTCGACAAATCAGTTATCTCAAACGCCTTAATCACAACATGGAGAAATTGACGAGCGAAACCCAAGAACTTAAGTGCAAGCGTGATGAAATTCAAGCCGAATTCCAGGCTGCTATATCAGTTGGAAAAAATCCCGTACGCCAGGTGGACAATTGGCTCATTGAAGTCAGCAATATCGAAACTCAAGTTGATTCGATGCTATTGCAGTTTAGCCGAAGGAGAAGCAGCTGCTTGAATTGCTGTTCCGCCGATCACTTGTCTCGCTTCAAATTGGGTAAAAAGGTCGTTAAAAGGCTCAAAGATGTCCAAAACCTCAAAGGGAAAGGAGTCTTTGATACCGTTGCTGTCAGCCCTCCGCGGCCTCGGGTTTTAGAGATGCAAACATCATTACCACGTGGACAACAAAGCACGTCTGAGCAAACATTGGAAGAGATATGGCAATGCTTACATGATGAGGAAAGCAGGATCATATGTGTGTTTGGGATGGGTGGAATCGGGAAAACCACTCTCATGAAATCCATAAACAATAGGCTCATTGGGACCCATGATTTCGATGTTGTGATTTGGGTGACTGTGTCTAAAGACCTTAATTTGGGATTAATCCAAGCGAAGATTGGGAATAAGTTGGGAATGATATTCTGTGAGAATGAGGAGAAGAGGGATAGGTTATTTACTCGTCTGAAGAATGTGAGGTATATGCTCATCTTAGATGATCTTTGGCAATCATTTAGCTTGGATCAAGTCGGAATTCCAAAGCCGGACGAAGAAAATAGATGCAAGATTGCGATAACCACTCGATCAGTTGCAGTGAGTAATGCAATGGAGGCTGATAGAAAAATTAGAGTGAAGACTCTTACAAGTGAGGAAGCGTGGAATTTGTTTTGTGAAAAATCTGGGAATGTGGTTCTATCACCCGAGATTCGACCAGTAGCAGAGAAGGTTGTGGAGGAGTGTGGCGGATTACCACTTGCAATCAAGACAGTGGGACGGGCTATGCATGGTAAGGATAAGACAGAGGTGTGGCAGAATGCATTGAGGGGTTTGAAAGGATCAGCGCCAGAGGTTCCAGGTATGGAAAGAGATGTGTTTCTTCCTTTGAAACTTAGTTATGATTGCCTAGAAGATGATAAGATCAAACTGTGTTTCTTGTATTGTTCGATATTTCCAGTAGATTATGAAATAAAGATAGATGAAATCGTAACATACTGGGCCATGGAAGAAGGATTGCTGGATAATGTAAATAACTTGGAGGAAGCATCAAACAAGGGGCATGATATCCTTGAAAGAATCAAGGACGCGTGCCTCTTGGAGGAAGGGCATCGAGGTGACAAATATGTTAGGATGCATGATTTGCTCCGTGACTTAGCCATTTGGATCACATCACCATCGTCATCATCATTATCTTCATCATCATCGAACCAAGGCTCAAAATTCCTAGTAAAAGCTGGAGAGGGACTAGTTCAGCCACCAGAAGAAAAAATGTGGGAAGGGATCGAAAGGATTTCATTGATGCGCAATGAAATAAAAGAATTCCAGATTAAGCCCAATTGCCCTACCTTGATCTCCTTATTCCTCCAAGGCAATGGACAATTGCATACCATTCATACTAGCTTCTTTGAACTCATGCCAAAGCTTCAGGTTCTTGATCTAAGTGATACTCGCATCGAATCACTTCCGGCTTCGTTTTCATTATTGGGGAATCTACGTGTGCTCATTTTAAGATCTTGCATGCATTTAGTCGAGGCACCACCACTGGAACTGCCAAAGCTTGAGGTTCTTGATCTAAGTAACACTCACATTGGTTCACTTCCAGTGTCATTATCATTACTTGTGAATTTAGGTGTACTCATTTTAAGATTCTGCAAATATTTACTAGAAGTGCCGCCACTGGAACAGCTAACGAAACTCCAACTTCTCGATCTGTCGCATTCCAACATCAGAAGCTTGCCTCAAGGAATTGCAAACTTGGTTAAACTAAAGCAATTGAATCTGTCACATATGAATATTCTTGCTGAAATTCCCCACAATATCATATCCAAGCTATCTTGTCTGGAAGAACTAAACATGTTGGGGCTGAAACATGCAAATGGAGCTATTCTGCGGAAGGTAGCAACCTTTACAAGCCTTACTTCCTTAAGTATTGACGTACCTGATTTTCATGGCATCCGGGCAAATGATGCACACCATTCAAGGTGGCCGGTCTTAAGAGAATTGAATGTTCACGTTGGTTCGAAGAACTTTTGGTTTGCAGATTATGATAAGCAGATGAACATCTGTGGTTGTGACTATTTCCCCCATGGGATTGAGGAGTTGGTAAAACAAGCTGAGTTCCTACGTTTCGACGGATGCACAGGTATAACATGTCTTTCTCGATTAGTAGGTGGTTCGAAGAGCTTAAAATGGCTTAAAGTCATTTTATTCAGTGGACTGGAATGCATTGTAGACTGGAGAGATTTGAGAGATGATGCTTTGCAATGTTTGGAGCAGTTGCTTCTCCATACTTTACCAAACTTGGAGAAGGTATTCAATGGTGGAATGCCACCACAACATACACACCTTCAGCAACTAAGCCAAATAGTGGTTGTAGGTTGCCCCAAGTTAAGGTGCCTCTTCTCCTCTTATATAATAGAACATCTGCATCAGTTGGAGGAACTTCAAGTAAGAGATTGTGATGGAATGGAGGAGATTATAGAAGGTGATATGCTGCCAGAGAATTCGCTCCCGAGATTACGCTTACTATTGCTGGACAATTTGCAGAAATTATCAAGCATTTGTATCCCACATTCTTTCTTCACATCTTTGAAAGTGATCCGTGTAGTTTCATGTCCTAAGCTAAAGAAGCTCCCACTCTTGTGCTCTAGCATACAAGAAATACAAGGACAAATCATAGGTGAAAGAGATCAATGGTGGGATGGATTGGAATGGGAAGATGAAAACTCCAAGTCCCTCTACACTAGAATTTATGTGGAGCCTCAGCCCGACCAACGTAAGAACTTCCTTTTCCCCCTCATCATGGAACAAGGGAACATGGGAACACCATCTTCATCTACATGAGAATTTACAGATATCCAGCCAAACTATACAGTATGCTACATTTCTCTTTTATGTTCCCTGTCGGCAGTCAGGAATTTTGTGAGCCCGGTTCTCGAATTTGGGGTGTGACATTCCCGCCCTCTTGTTAATGTAATATTAAAGGCCCGTTTTGATATCAGCAAATAAGTTACTTTCTTTTCTACTTACAGAAGTAGATAAGTAACTTATTTGAGATAAGTAAGTTTGGTTCATGATCAATTATATAAGTAGCTTTTTTTTATTTTTTATTTTTAAAGTTAATCACTTCAATTTAATAAGTAAAAATCAAGATAAGCTACTTAAGGCATAAGTAGCTTATCATAAGTAACTATCAAAACACCCCCTAATTAAAGCCTGCCCATCTTTTTGAAAACAATCTACAAACTTGTGTTTGGATGCATCTCTAGTGGTCTCCGGATTGATACTGCTCCTTGCCGCAATGTCTTCTAAAAAATTATGCAGATCCAGATCTCATGTGTTCCACACCGCAGGAAATTAAAGGTAGTGATTGAGTGCCTCACCATTAAAAATTCCAAAGGGTGCATCGTAAGGTTTTATTAATGTTTATTTGCAATCCAACCTGTTGATAATGTCAAAAGTATCTGGATGAGGGGGAAATACAAAGATCAATTTGATCAAAAACTTTTGTGGCTAGTCTCACAAAAACTTTTTAATAGTTATTCATCACTATTTCCATTAGTATGGTTCACGTGAGATTTGGATCTTGTTATGAGTTGGGATAAAATCCTAAAATGAGATGGAAAAACAGATGTATAGTGTGGTATACAAAAAAAATGCATCAAGATGGGGTCCACACGGTTAGGATAACAGCAAGTCATGTGCGTGTTTTATCCGTGACGTCCATCCATTTTATCATATATCATTTTAGAATATGAGCCAAAAATGAGGCAGATAAAAAGAAATGGACCACTCTAAAGGAAACAGTGAGGATCGAACGTCTACTGTTGAAAACTTTTTGAAACCATGGGAAATTTTTATCCAGCTGATATTTGTGTTTTCCCTCTTACTCCCACAATCCAGGTCCTACCACTCTACCACTCGCCTCAATCCAATTGCATATTGACATATGGTGCTCCGTGGGCCCACCATGATGTATGTATTTTATCTAGACCTGTACATGGACCAAGTTAGCTCGGTTAACTCGCCCGACTCAATTCGACTTGAAAAAGCTCGATTCTACTCTGTTCCAAACGGAGTTCGAGCCTAGTTGAGCTGATTTTTGGAGCTCAAAAAAAATAAAAATAAAAATCGAGCTAAGTTCGAGTTTGTCTAAGCTCGAATCGACTTAGATCGAACCTCAACTCGAATCGAACCATTTCGGTGACTTGGTTATTTTGATATTGATGTTGCTCACCGAGTGTTGGATGAAATGACTCAATGAAGTGTTGTTTTGGGTGCATACATTCCTCGTGGGATCGGTTGGTGGTGAGGAAGGTATGGATACGAAACAAATCACTACAAAAAAGCCATTAAATGATAAAACTACCCTCGTATCTTGATTTTGATGCTGCTTACCGAGTGTTTGATGAAATACCTGTAAACTGCCACCGTTGTTTTGCATATTGTGAGAAATTGTAGGTGCACTCCATGCGTTTGAGAAAATATTGCACAGGCTCAAACTCGGCTCGAATTGGCCCGAGCTGCTAACTGAATTGAGCCGAGCTGGCCAGTCAAGCTCGAGGACCGAGCCAAGTCAAGTTCGAGCTGGGGTCAAGCTCGACTCGGTTCAACTCGTGTACAACTCTAACTTTATTCATGGTGTCTATCTATTTTGCCAGCTTATTTTAGGGCATGAGCTCAAAAATGAGGCAGGCCCAAATCTAGGTAGACCATACCACATGAATAATGGTAATAGAATGCGCACTGTTTACAAATCCCTACAGCTCAGTGTAATGTTTATTTGCTATCCACCCTGTTGTTTAGGTCACACAGCCCTAATGGAAGAAAAACACAAATATCAGCTTAATCAAAAAGAAGTTTTGAATGATGAGCGTTCAATCACTATTGTTTTCTACAGTGTGGTCCACTTAAGATTTGGATCTAACTCATTTTGGATCATACTCCAAAATGAACTGGAAAAATGGATGGACCGTGTGGATAAAATACATACATCACGTGGGGCTCGCTGAGCTTTTCTAGTAGCACACAGGGTGGGTTTCTGCGTCGCGGATTGGATACTGATCCTGTCAGTAACAATGTTGATCTGTAGGCCCCACCATGATGTATGTATTTTATCCATGCTGTCTATCCATTTTTCCAGCTCAGGTATGAGTCCCAAAATAAGGAAGATTAAAATCTCAAGTGAACCACACCTAGATTTAATGGATTACTTCCACTTTTATTTGGCCTTTTTTTAGTCTAGCCATACTGGGAAGGTATCTGTGCGACGTCCACGGCCTACATAATCAAGTGTGGAGGGCTTTTCACTACACAATCGGCGTCCAAAAGCCTATCCACATCCCAATTCAAATGATAAGTATGTAGTAATAAATGGCCAACTTGCCAGTGGAAAATTTAGAAATGGACTGTCCAAACTTCTTGCGTTTGCTAGGTTAGTTTTTCTTGTTTTAGTATTCTCTTCTATCGCTCTGTTTCCGAGCTCTCTGTTATGTACAGTACTTTGATTTCTTTTGCCAACCTTTGCTAAAATGGATTTCTTGAGTCCGGTTGCTGAGATATTTCTTTCAATTTGGGGTCCTGTTTCTCGACAAATCGGTTATCTCAGACACCTCAATAACAACATAAAGAAATTGAGGAGGGATACCCAAGAACTTGACTGCAAGTGTGATGAAATTCAAACCGAATTCCAGGCTGCTATTTCTTTTATTACCTCAACCATATCGGTTATGCAGGAGATTGCAAGATCTTTGCATGAAAGAATGGAAATGACAAAATTGCCCTCATAAAAGGCTAGATACATTCCACTTCCATTTTCAAATAAAAAATCATGCTCCCTCTCAGTGACTAAATGTAGAGGCAAAATGGGCCAAACACCACTCCCATTATTAATAGCAGAAATACGAGAAATACTTTGATACTTTGGCAAAGTGTCATGGATGACGCATTAGTAGTTGGAAATTGTCAAATACCCACTTGATATAAAAGCTCCCGTTATTAGAAGATGGTATATCAATGTATATCAAGGGATTTTAACATTCCCTTGCACGTGAGGGATAGAACTCCGCATAGAGACACTCACACTCACACCATAAACACACCATAAACAATGCCCTCAAGGGGAAAATATATTATGGAGGCATTTTTGCATCTTCGAGGTTCGAGTACAATACATTTTGTTCTGGGACCATGTCAAACAAACTAGTTATTCTAAAAGCTCAATACCAAAATGGTACATATCTTTCCACTATAAGTGTTACGAAAGATATTGTGTTGCAACCATCTTCCCTCATCAACTAATTCAAGGGGTCGATAACCTAGTCCATTGGATAACCAAAGACTCTCCCCTATTACCGTACACATACGTTGCATCTTTCCCAACGGCACCTCATCCTCATATGCATTGTCTTCATATACACCCTGATCCATATCTCAAGTAGTAGACTGAGAGAAGATACCTCGTTTCAACACCTGTGGTCATGGTATTGATTCCCAAGTGGGGGTGGCTAATAGTGGAGTGTGTACTGACACACCAACAAACTAACCCAAAAAAAAAAGAAGCATTGTCTTCATATTTTGCGTCCTCTTCAAATTTGTTTTGCATATGGTTGGGAGTATCTTCAATGTATTCTCCTTAATCAAATTTACTGTAATTGTGGACTGATGTTCAGGACAATGAAATGAACGACGTCCCGATTGCCCACACTACACATGAAAGGAGTGTTGCTTTGTCCTATTTTGGATGCATTAGTCCCTCGCACATAATCACTTCCCCTAGGTTGGGCTTGGCTTTATTATTGGACGTTGGCCCATTGTCTCTCAGCCTATGGAAACCCTATGGTTGCCTTATGTAGAAAGTTAGCACGCCGCCCCATCATTGATGAGGCCCTCGTGGGGCACCAAATCTTCTCCCAAGTCCCTAATATATTACCTCATCGGCTTTCGACGCAAGTGTATATGTATCATACATTTTAAAAATATCATTGAAAACTAATTCATTTTGGATATATGGGTTAAGACCATTAAGATATTTTGAAATATTTTGGTCTTCTTACTTATGAAACCTTACCCATGATGTCAAGGTATGAAACTCCTCAATGTATTCATTTACCGACTTATTCCCTTGATGTAACTTGTGACATTTTTGATAAAGGTCACGGCTGTAAGTCGCAGGTAACAACTTCCATTTTAATTTTAATTATTTTTTCATCTTTTCCTAAGAGTTTATTTTCTCATTACCTTGACAGATTTATTCGACTTGAAGATCATCCCACCATGCTAACGTGTGATCCTAAAACTTCACACCTACTAAATTCACATTCTGATTATCTGCGACTTCCTTGTATTCGAACACTTTTTCCACCTTAGTCAATCAATGAAGTCGTCAATATAAAATCGGCCATGAAATTTTAGAATTGCTCCCTTAATTTTGGGGTTTATAACATGTTCTAACAATTGAATGATCAAATCATTGGTGTCTTCATAAACCATGGTCTCTTGTAGTTGGTTAGGACTTTGGTAGGGACCTCCCCATACGTGTCCATGTGATCTGATTTCAGTATCTGGATTCCCTCCATGCTAGAGCTCCCTCACTTGATTAGTGAGGTTGCCTATCGCATGTGTGAGTTGATCTACTTGCTTTACGAGTGTGCAGATCAAATGGGTTACTTAGCACAAATTATTCTCTTATCACCTCTTTTGATGCCATTAGGAGATGATGTAGTGTATTGTAAAAAATTCTCAAAGACAACCTGCGCTGGTACCAAAAGAATATCATGTCAAATAACCACTTGATCTAAAACTCGAGCTATTAGATGATGTCATATTAATGTATACCAAAGGACTTTAACATAAATTATTGAGAAATTGAACATGTAGCATACAAGTAACTCAAATTAAATTGACCATGCAAACAATGAGTGCCAATTTTGATGTATTATAAACTTAAAAATTATTTTTATTTAGTTATCTGACTATAAGATTACTAGACATTTATTCAATGATTAAAAATAAAATATATTCAATGGTCTTACTTCAAAAAACACTGTATAGATAGTAACCGAGTAATCATGATTCCACAATCTAGTAAGCATAATTTGAGTTAGTATATGCCATATGTACCATTTCCAAGGGTGCGTTTGGTAAAACTTAAT
Organism: Magnolia sinica; assembly: GCF_029962835.1. Taxonomy (NCBI): domain Eukaryota; kingdom Viridiplantae; phylum Streptophyta; class Magnoliopsida; order Magnoliales; family Magnoliaceae; genus Magnolia; species Magnolia sinica. Next base: position 104,049,866 of record NC_080578.1, on the reverse strand, counting down.
TTTGTAACATATCCCTTAAAAATACAATTTTCTGTAATTTTGGTAATAATTCAGACTGTTTGGTAACCAAAAGACATTACACGCTTAATTGAAAAAATAACTTGAAATTTGAAAATTTTTTAATCACTGCAATTTGGCTTAAAACTTATTAAGAAAATCGGTAATTAAGTCATTTTACTTGGCAAGATTTCCTAAATCCACAGACTTAATTGCCAGCCCATTGTTACGTACGTGCCTTAAATCCACGCCATTCAACCATTTTGATAGTTCATTTTAGGACATAATCCCATAAATGAAGCTGGGTCAAGTATTAGGTGGACCATACCACATGAAACAGTCGTGATTGAATCCCACTGTTAAAAACTTTATGAAATCCAGCGGAACGTTAGGTGCCATCCAACCTGCCCGGATATTAAACCATCCTGACATAGCTCTATGGGTCCCACCGTGATGTATGAGTTTTATCCACGTCCTCCCTTAAGTTTTTTAGATCATTTTAGGACATGGGTCTTAAAAATGAGGCAGATCCAATGCTCAAGTGGACCGCACCACAGGAAGCAATGGTGATAATGAAACTCACCGTTGAAGCCTTCTTAGGGGCCACCATGATGTTTATTTGCCATTTAATCTGTTCATAAGGTCATATAAACCTAGATGACTAGATGAAGGGAAAACGCAAAATTCAGATTGATCCAAAGCTTCTGCCGCTTACAAGAAGTTTTTAATGGTGGGAATTCAATCCTCACTGTGTGTTCCACTTGAGCCTTATATCCGCCTCATTTTTTGGTTTCATATCATAAAATGATCTGGAAAAATGAATGGATTGTGTAGATAAAACCCATACATCATGTTGGGCCCCACGGAGCCCTGCTTGGACGGATTAACGTCCGGACGGGGCAGGACGGAATCGGATCGGCTGGTGTACCACACACCAGCTATGTAGCTGGTGTAGATACGTATCGTGCGAAGACGAGCGCCGACGATCCTCGAGATTAAAGAGGTTCGAGATTAAAATATAATTAAAGAGGTTCGAGATTAAAATATAATTAAATATAATTATACAATAGTGAAAATTAAAGAGGTTCGAGATTAAAATATAATTAAATGAAAAAACATCCTACATGAAGAGTTGGACTTGTAAATATTGTTGAATAGATCGATGTTCAAGTATAAACATTAATATGCCTTGTATAAATGTTTTGAAAAAATAAATAAATTTGCATGGGGGTAGAGTTAAGAGCACTGGATTATAAATGACTTGATTTGAAAATAATTTATTAGCTTTATAGATTTTGATGTCTATAATATATAGAACTTGAAGGGACATGACGTCCTTCCAAGATATAGAAAAATGTCGCTTCAAAACATTCAAATGCCCATTCGTGCATAACAATCATTTTGCTATATATATATATATATGAATGTGGATGACCATTTACTTATGACAGTTATTTTAATCTTTTTTGAACAAGGATAATTAAATGTTAACAAAAAATTGTTAACACATAGTAATATATATGCAACTGCCACATAAATTGTAATCAGGCCAACTGCCGCTATATGTATAATTATGTGTCAGACACACTTAATTAACACTGTAGCATAAATGACTAGCTAAACCTTAGATGTGAATGAATGAAATTACTAGCTAAACCTTTACTTACTCCCTAAGTGCATTATGACTAAGATAAGTCCAAACCAAATATTAAAAAGATTAGAATCTTTAAGCTTCTCGTGGTGATACAAAATGCAAATTACCCCAAAGTAACCTTACATCTCACACCGCACGTGAGGACATTGAATATTTTTAAAGGAAGTTAGGAAGTTTCCATATATAATTATTTATTTACTTTCTAAAAATAAATATTTTATGTTTAAAATTTATTTTTATTATAAAAACACAACTTAAGTCTTATTTATTTTAAGCTACTGCTAGTCATCATTCAATTCCTCATATACACTAAATGAGGTGAGCTAACATGTGATCTTGTCCACCTTCATGAAGAAAATGCTGAGAGTGGTCCCCCATGAAGTAATGTAGCAAGTGACCAAACATGCTGAGATGAGCCATGACCACGCAACCTAATTAATACCTACCAAGAATAACACTTGAAAGGTATTCTGCATTACGACAAAGATATCTATATCTAGGGTTTAAATTCAGGAAATGGACGTCCATGATTTTGAAGGAGCATGCATGGGACATGGACCATATGGCACACATGGTGAGATATGAGGACTTAAAATATGGACATTGTTGTGATATGTCTTAAATTTAAGTCCTTTCGCAACTGGGATGATGTGAAAGGGTCCCTTCGCAACTGGGATGCGAAAGGGAAGTTGCCTAAACTATAAATAGGTATTCCTAGGGCTTTTCTAGGGTATGAGAAATAATTTTAAGACTTTCTAAAGGGGTTCTAGGGAAATCAAAGGGTGTAGTAAGGGTGAGATTCGAGGTTGTTCGAATCGGGTAAGTCCTCTCTCTTTACAATTTCTATTTTCATAGTGGAGATCTGTCGCTTTGTGTCATAGTTTTTTTCCGAAAGGGTTTTCCACGTTAAATCTGTGTTCTCTTGTGTGTGCTTGGTGTCATTGTATTGCTATCCTAGATCTAGATTTGTGTGATTCCGCAGCAAAAATCCCAACAAGTGATATCAGAGCTATCGTTGGGGCACAAATCTGAATATGAGGGATTAGTAATAATGACGAGCACGAGGTATGAGATTGAGAAGTACTCATGAAAAAATAATTTTGAGTTATGAAAAATCAAGATGATGAGTTTTTTAATCAAGCAAGGCGAAGATGGTGCTCTTGAGGAGCAGAAGTCTACTACGACTGATGATGATTGGAATACTCTTGATAAGAAGGCTTTATCATCGATTCGTTTATGTCTCACGGATGAGGTTCTCTACAACGTCATGAGGGAGAAAACATCGGCTAAGTTATGGGTGAAATTAGAGGATGTCTATGCGAAAAAATTCTCTGAAAATCGCATGCACTTGAAGCGACAGTGGTATAACTTCAAGATGACAGAGGGTGGAGATCTGGAGGCTTACATCAGCAACTTTAATAAATTAGTTTGCAAACTGCTGGATATGGAGGAAGTGATGAAAGATGAAGAACAAGCATGTATGTTGCTGAATTCTCTTTCGGCGTCGTATGAGTCATTCAAGGACACTATGTGCAGCATGAATAAAACCCTGAGTGTTGACACCGTTATCTCGGCCCTTCAAGGGAAGGCTATGAGAAAGATAAACGGCGACATGGGGACATCTTCTGATGCACTGTTTACAAGGGGTAGGAATTCTGAACAAGGTACGGGTTCTTCAGGTTCTAGATCCAAATCCAAGGGCAAGGGCAAAGGAAAGGTAAAGTGCTAGAATTGTGGGAAGGAAGGACATGTGAAGAAGGATTGTGAAAATCCAAAATCGAAGAGAGAAGATTCTGAGGGTTCATACAGGGAGGCCAATGCTGCTACGTTAGATGGATCGAGTGGATGTGATGGTAATATTTTGTCTGTGTCTACTATCAGGCGGCCATACGATAATCGTAAGGACAAGTGGATGTTAGACACAGGGGCATCTTTTCATATGACTCCTCATCAGAGTTGGTTCACCTGCTACAGGGAATGTAATGGTGGATAGGTATTTATGGGCAATGACACTGCCTGTAAAGTTGTGGCTGTTGGTTTGGTGCGCATCAAGATGTTTGATGGGGTGGAGCGTACCTTGACTGATGTCAGGCACGTTCCTGATTTGAAACAGAATCTGATTTCTCTTGGTGTACTTGAGGTAAAAGGATATAATTACACAAGTATTGATAATGCTCTTAAGGTGTCTAAGGGGGCACAGGTAATCATGAAAGCGCAACAACTTGGTAACATGTATAAGTTGATCGGGAGCACTTTAAAAGGTAGAGTTGCAGTGGATGTAGCGGATTCCACCTCTGCATGTGTGTGGCATGTTGGGCATGGCCACATGAGCGGGCAGGGCAAGAAGGCTGAGACGCGCAGACAGAGATACAGAGCAGGTGGAGCAGCCACCTGTGAGAAGAATCACACAGCATGATCGGAGGATATCGGTAAGGTACATGGATGACTCCAATATCACAGGAGATTTATCTTCTATTCAGATGGTTCTAGGTGAGCCTGGTGCTGAGAAGTGAAAGGTGACTATAGGCGATGTGATGGATTCGTTATACCAGACCGACATATGGGAGCGGGTGGAGCTTCCAGTGGGCCGGAGAGCGGTTAGATGCAGGTGGATCTTCAGGAGGATACAGCATAGATACAGGGCGAGGTTGGCAACGAAGGGTTATGCTTGGAGAGAAGGGATCAGTTTCTCAGAGATATTCGCGGCGATGGTATAGCAGGTATCTATTAGATCCGTGTTGGCGCTGGTTGGCCAATGTGATTTTGAGCTGGAAGAATGGATGTGGAGTCTGCACTTCTGTAAGGGAAAGTGAAGAGCAGATCTACATGAAGCAACCAGAGCAGTTCGAAGTTAAAGGGGCTGAGAAACGACTTTGCTGAAGGTCGTGGTTCGACCTGTTGCCTAGGCAGTGGTTTGATTCCTTCATGGTGAGTCAGGAATTGATGACATGTAGATCGCCAATTATGACATGTCTGAAATCAATATACTGAAGACTCGGTTAAGTGAGACATTCAGGATGAAGGATTAGGGGGTTGCAAAGATAGTTATCGGTGTTAAGACTGAAAAAGGAGTAGGCTTTGGTAATCACAGGAGGAATACCTTCTGTGTAGGTATTGATCAAGGATGTGATGGGCCAGATAAAGCTGGAGAGCGTTTCCTACATGTCTCTCCTCAAGTTTTCCTCAGGACATGTCCTAAAACAGATGAGGAAAAGCAGGATATCTCATGAGCCTTATTCGAATGCAGTTGGCAGTGTATGCCATGGTCTGGATTAGACCGGTTATTTCACAGGCTATCAGTGTTGTGAGCAAATACCCCGGTAAGTATGGGTAGCGGTGAGATGGTAAGAAGACTACGTCTTTCCTTTTGAGAAGACAGGAGTAAAGATTATTGGGCATGTGGATTCTTATTTAATGGACATGCTCTCCTAGATCGTTCCTGTAGAGAAGTTCAAGGTCTGTAAAACTTCTCTGAGCTTGGCGATGGTGTAAAAGGAAGATGGAGTGTGTAAGAGAAGCTATGATGTGATGCAGAAATAAAAGAAGAGGTTCAGAAGCTACATGGTTGAAGATTGAATACATGGTGGAGGTTGTTGCGATATGTCTTAAATTTAAGTCCTTTCGCAACTGGGATGCGAAAGGGTCCCTTCGCAACTGAAATGTGAAAGGGAAGTTGCCTAAACTATAAATAGGTGTTCCTAGGGCTTTTTTAGGGTATGAGAAATAATTTTAAGGCTTTCTAAAGGGGTTCTAGGGAAATCAAAGGGTGTAGCAAGGGTGAGATTCGAGGTTGTTCGAATCGGGTAAGTCCTCTCTCTTTGTAATTTCTATTTTCATAGTGGAGATCTGTCGTTTTGTGTTGTGGTTTTTTTCCGAAAGGGTTTTCCACGTTAAATCCATGTTCTCTTGTGTGTGCTTGGTGTCATTGTATTGCTATCCTAGATCTACATCTGTGTGATTTCGCAGCACAAATCCCAACAGACATGATCTCTTCTTTAATTTGGACAATGTATTATTGGGTTGTATCTGTTGAAATACAATTGTTGTAGGAATAAAGAGCAAAAAGCTTTTTCTTCAGAGGTGGGTGGTGTTGCCAACATCAACCCTAGCTGTGGGTGGCCCTTTGTGATGTATATGTTCTATATCCATGCCGTCCATTTGATTTGCTAGCTCACTCTAGGGCATGAACCCATAAGTGAAGCATATCAGAATCTGACGTAAGGAGAGATGTGATAAGGTTGATTATTATCTTCTTCTAGGGATAACCACTCTAAATCCACGGAGTGTTTTGGACTCCTAATAGAGCTTTCTAGACTCCTGACGGAGCTTTCTCGAATCATTGGGGGATAAAAGTAGGATTAATTCCTAATAAATTTAAAATAACTTAATTAGGGGTGTACATCGAGCCGAACTGAGTCGAACTGGGCTCAACCCGGCTCGGTTCGGTCACCAGCCAAACCTAGCCCGGCCCGGTCACCGGGCCAACATGTCCCACCCGAACTCGGCTCGGTCGGCAATCGGGTGAGTTCAGGCCGAGTTCGGGCCAGTTTCGGACCTTACAGCAAGTTCATGGGAAGGGCTTTGACAGGTAATTCGCATCCCATTACAAGGTCCTCGATCAACGGTTTAAATAGTTGAACTATAGACTCCACAAAAAATCTAACTAGTCAGGACATTATAATTCCTTTTTGTATTTAGATGAATCTAGGCCGTTCAAGTTATACGTCTCATTACAAGGTCCTCGATCAACGGTTTAAATAGTTGAACTATAGACTCCACAAAAAATCTAACTAGTCAGGACATTATAATTCCTTTTTGTATTTGGATGAATCTAGGCCGTTCAAGTTATACGTCTCATTGTGGACAGTGAATAACATGAAACATATCAAACTATCCAGGCTATCCAGTAAGCGGCTATCAAATGAATGGTTAAAATGTATATGTAAATGACCGAATCGGGTTTCGGACCGAGTCGGGCTAAACTGGGACCTGTTTGAACTTGGCTTGAACTCAGTTTCAAGTTGAAGAAAATGGCCCGACGTCCCAGACCGAACTCAGTTCCGAGTCGGGCCAAGTCGAGCTTTTTTGGGTCGAGTCGAGCGAGTTAACCGGGCTAGCCCGGTTCATGTACAGCCTCAAACTTAATTGATGATAGAATAAAAAAAAAAAAAATTACAACTCTTTAAATAAGGAACCCAAACTTGGGATGGAGTTTTAGACTTAAACTCTAACTCAAACACCCTAAAAATGTGACTTATTATAAATAGTAAACTTATTATTTATAGATGACCTTTATTCTTATTAGATTTCGTGGTTTTTCGTCAAAAATAGTAAGTGTCCAATTTGGCCCCACCAAGTTATTGTCCTAACTTTTCTAAGCCCTTTCCATGTTGGGCACGACTTGTACAACTCAAAGGATCAAAAGTTATAGTCAATCTAAAATTTATTATTTATAGTAAAAACAAAACTAAATAGGACATTTAATAGTCGATCCGATGGAATCTCACAAATCTGCTGTGGCAAACTGAATGTAGTGGGGTTAGTTAGCTAAAGTAGGCCCTCCTACCTTAAAATCATATACAATACATAGAAAAACTCATCCCGTCCCGTTTGCAAGATATGACTGATTTAAGGTTCTAATGGTCCAGATCATTTCCGCCTTCGATTGGGCCTTTTCTGGTCCATCTTTGCCATGAAAGTGCTTGCAACCTGCTTTAATTACATTAGAATCTCAAAGTGGATAGTGACACTAATCAATGATAACTTTCTATAGCGAACTATAAAATTTAATTATTTGCCATGCATCCAAATTGTTGTCGAGGTTAATGAGTACCAGATGAAGGGAAAACATAAATATCATCTTGATCCAAAGCTTCCATACCCTAAGAAGTTTTTAACAGATGGCATTCAATCACCATTGTTTCCTGTGGTGCGGTCCACTTGAGCTTTTGACAGCTTCGATATAAAACAGATACATCAATATGACCCCATAGTGCCCAACACATCACAACAACATGGCTGGGTGGTCGGGCAACACCACCAAGCTACTTGGTGTAAGGACTTTGTTGGGCCCACCATGAATTTCACATACCTGCATCCGACACAGATCAGGTGGTGCTGCCAACACCATCCCCGACAGGGGAGCGGATTAGCTAGGTGTTACCCTAACCATGTGGGACCCACCTTAATGTATGTGTTGTATATCCATGTTGTTCATCTGTTTTTCCATCTTATTTTAGAATCCAATCCCAAACCTTAAGATGATCCACATCTCAGGTGGACCATACCACTAAAAACTGTGATGAATGGCCATTAAAAAAAATTATGGGCCACAAACATATTGGATCAAGCTTGTATTTTCCCTTCATCAAGGTCTTCTTTGCATTATCAGAAGGTTGGATGGCAAATATACATTAAGAAAACCTTCCGATGGGTTGAAATTTTTAATGGTGAGGCACTCAATCACCACTCTATCCTGTAGTGTGGTTCACCTGATATTTGGATCTGCTTAATTCTGAGACCATGTGCTAAAATAGTAGGACAAAAAAAAAAAAAAAACATAGCCTGAATAAGCTGAAAACAAAACCATGTGGACATGCATGAATAGTGAATACATTGGTCAGGGTCTCCATTGATTTAGACTATTGGTTTTGTCCAACATGCATTTCATGGCCTACCATGCAAACATCACATCACATTACAATAGCTCGACTAATATTAACCATCAGATCAGTTATCTTTAATTCTGACACTCAAAAGGTTTTTTAAACAAAACTAGGTTCAATCAACAATTCGACGTACCTCTTTATTACTAAAGAATCCGTTTCAGCTACCATCTATCAGCAGCACACGTGGAAAATCAGACTAGCCATCTAATTATCCCTGTTTTGCATGGGAAATGTTAAAGAATACAAATCCAATGGGACGATCCTCACCATCCGATTAGTGGTCCCCAAAACGAGGGGGCCTTAAAAAAAAAAGGAAATTGGATCATTAGTTACACATTCATCCGCTCGTGGTCCACGCCATGAACATCTCTTTCAGCCAATAAAATAGCTTTAAATTCAACAACCTACCTAAAATTAATAAATAACACGTGTAATAATCTGTGCCATTCATTATATAGTACAGCTGCGAACATGCCATACAAAAAATTAAAAAAAAAAAAATAAATAAAAAATCAAGGCAGCACAGTGATGTATGTGGCTTAAATCTATACCTTCCAACCATTTTGAAAGCCCATTTTAGGATGGGCAGATCCAAATCTTATGTGGACCATACCACAGGAAACATAGTGATTGAATCCCCACCATTAAAAACTCCATGGGGATTTCCGGAATATTTATTTGCCATCCAACCTGTTGATATGATCACAAAGATTTGGACGAAAAGATCACACAAATATCAGCTTCATCCAAAACTTTTGTGACCCACAAGAAGTTTTTAATGGTCGATTATCACTGTTTTCTGTATTATGATCCACCTAACATTTGGATCTGCTTTGTTCTTTGGATCATGCCCTAAAATAACTTGGTGGATCCAGGGTCTCACCTAATCCGCTCCCCACCCAATGTTGTCAAACGTTCTCTCTCTATACATGTGGCCATATACATCCCTTAGGTCTTATTCTCTCTCTCTCTCTCTCTCTCTCTCTTTTTACCCTGTCCAAAAGTATATATCTCTCTCTCCCTTCCTGTCTCACGTGCATTGACGTACCAATTTCTAGAAGCGGATTGGCTGGAGTACCATATGCGTGTCGTGCGAAGACGAGCGCTGATGCTCTTCGAACTCTGAGTTGCACGAACGGTTCAAAGGAGATTAAAATTACATGGCCCCACGATGATGTATTTATTATATTCAAACCGTTCATCCAATTTTCGAGATCATTTTACAGCATTATCCAAAAAATAATCATATCCAAAGATCAACTGGACCACACCACAAATAGCAGGGAGGATAATGATTTTCACCGTTAAAAAATCGTAGCACCCACTATAACGTCTATTTTCCATCCAATCTGCTCATTGGGTCCAAAAGTCCTGGATGAAGAAGAAAAACAAATTTCATATTAATCCAAATGGATGGACGGTTTGGATATAACAAATACCTCATGATATGATCACAAAACTTGCTGACGTCAATACACTAGCTAGGTAGCTAGTGTGTGGTACATAGGGCTGTACACGAATCGGGCTAGCCCGATTAACTCGCTCGACTCGGCCCGAAAAAGCTTGACTCAGCCCGACCCGGAACTAAGTTTGGGTCGGGACGGGCCATTTTCTTCGGCCTGGCCCGGATCTAAAACTGAAAGACCATGAAGGGATGGCCCATACCTGGCCTATATATATATATATATATATATATATATATATATATATATATATATATATATATATATATATATATATATATATATATATATGGAAATGGTACTATACGGTCGAGTGAATGCAAGCTTAATATGACAAATTTGAAAACTACACCATCATGATATATATGCTATATCAACATCGTCTATTCTCTTGGACAGATCATTTTAAGTCATGAGGGAGAGGGGCCGTGCACCATTAAAACATTCATAATCATTTTTTGGGCTCACCGAGATGTGGTTTGCAAATCCAGCCCATCCATTATGTGTGTCCCACTTGCATGAGGGTTCAGACCAAGTTTCAGCAGCATTCAAAACTCAGGTGGGCCCTACCAAGTACTTTTATATATTTTAACGGTGTCTTCACATGATTTTAGATGGTATGGCCCAACTGAGTTCCGTATACGGCTGATTTTTGGGATATCCCATAATTTAGAGGGGACCCATCAACTGCATGGTGTTGATGGTCGACACGCATCATGATGGGGCCCACACAGCTCGACTTCACGGGAGCTTATAGTGAGGTCAAGTGCATAGTACCTTTTCTCATATATATTTTCCCTAACCATTTACAGCAATCCAAGTCGGCCAAATCATGGATCCCTTTGTAGATGGAGCAAAGTCGCAAAAATCAATGACAAATGCCCTTCCCAAAAATTAAGGCCGTTCAAGTTACCTGCCAAAGCTCTTCCCATGAAGTAGATGGGGCAGAGTCAAAAAATCAAGGACGTCCAAATCGTGGGTCTGAAATTGGCCTGAACTCGGCCTAAACTCGCCTGATTGGTAACCGAGTCGGGTTTGAGCTTGACATGTTGGCCCGATGGCCGGGCCGGGCCAGGTTCAAGCTGGTTTGGTTGGTGACCGGGCCGGGCCGGGCCGGGTTGGGCCCAGTTCTACTCGGTTCGGCCAATGTACACCCCTAGTGCTACACTAGCCAATCCGCTTCCCCGATTTCCATGTTTCGTGAAGAACGGGGTGTAGACTGATGGCCTCGTTTACAATGAAAACCTTGCATGGCAAGTTGTTTGCATGTAGTTTAGACTGATGGCCTCGTTTACAATGAAAACCTTGCATGGCATGTTGCTTGCACGTAGTTTGTGAGGTTGTGCGTTCAAACGTTGCCATCTACTTTGAATTATTATTATTATTATTATTTTAAAGTCTATTTGATTCAATGTATGACTTGGTTTGAGTCGTGCCAAGCCCTATCACAAAGACCGAGTGGGTGAACTGACTCGATGAGCCTTGGCAAGTCAGAACCGAGTAAGCGAGTTTCTTAGTTACTCCGTAGGAAATCCTGTCAAGTCAAGCTGACTCAGCTGGGTTTTGAGTTGAGTCACCGAGTTTTAGAACTATGATTTGGTTCATGCCAACCCATGACTAACTTGACTTGCTTGTCAGTTTCTTAGTGGCCTGGTTAGAGAGGGATTTTAACTATACTAGTACCGTGGTATGTCCAAAATCCTAAAAATGAAGAGATGTTTCAAATATTCTGAAAGTATTATATTGACAGATTTTGAAAACATTTTTAATCTAAATTGCCTTTGTCCTTGAATCAGTTGCTGTATGTACAGTAAAAAAATCATAACTAGAAATCCTGTTGAGCCGAGTTGATTTGATAGCATTTCTTGTCAAGTCACAAAGTTTTAGAACTTAGACTTACTTGTCAGTTTCTTAGTGGCCCGGCTAGAAAGGGATTTTAACCATACTATCACTCTGGTATGGCCGAAATTCTAATAAAAGAAGAGGATGTTACAAATATTCTGAAAGTATTCCGCTTACAGGTTTTGAAAACATTTTCAATATTCTAAATTGCCCTTGTTTGAATCAGAGACTGTAAGTACCCTAACAAATCCCGGCTAGAAATCCTGTTGAGCCGAGTTGATTTGATAGCATTTCGTGTCAAGTCACAAAGTTTTAGAACTATGATTTGGTTCTCACAAAGTTGAGAAGTCTTGTCTAGTCAGAACCAAATCGATCTTGCTTGTCAGTTTCTTAGTGACTTGGCTAGAAATCCCGTCGAGTCTTAAATTTCAAGCCGAGTCACCGAGTTTTAGAACTATGGTTTGGACTGTTGAACCATTTATTTTTCTCCCACAAGTTCTCCATGATTCATGGACCCATCAGTTTTTGGTCTACGGGTTGTTTTCAATTCACACTACCATATTAATTGATAGTCCAGATCTTTAATATGTGTGTCATCCAATGGTGGGAACAAAGGCTCCCACATGGTAGCTGAGATGGGGGCCCCACATTTTATCAAAACCCAGCTGCTATATATATACATCTCTCCCACCCATGATGAAATGAGAGAGAGAGAGAGAGAGAGAGAGAGAGAGAGAGAATGAGTAAGGTGTTTGAAGTAGGGAAGCTGAGTGTAAAGGTTGTGGAGGCTCCTGAAAGCTCATCACCTCCGAAGCCTCTGTTAATCAGCACACCAACAGAAGCAGGAGAATATCCAGTGGTGGTTTTCTTCCATGGCTTTTGTCTCACCAACAGCTGCTACTCTGCCATCCTTCAACACGTTGCTTCTCATGGATACATTGCAGTTGCTCCTCAGGTTTATTTACATTTCACCTCAATCCTATGAAATCTTTACAAAAAGTTTACAAAATGACCCCTTCAAACCATGCTTCTAATATGTTCAGTCGCGTCGACCCGAATCAACCGGATGTCAAATTTTAGTAATAATTATAAATTATGAATAGAAGGATTATTAGCAATAAACCTAGTGATGCGATCGCGGAATCCAAACTGTCCATGAGATGAACTACCTCAGAATTACCCCATATCCCAAAATTCAGTACGACCCGAAACTTAGATGGGCCATAGACAGGGAATATATTAAAAGGAACACCAGCCATTGATTACATTGGGAGGCCCTCCATGTTCTTTATATATAATTAATCATGGCCATTCATACCCTTTATCATTTTTCCAAATGAAGGATAAAGCCAAATTCTGGCTATCTTGCAACTCATGTGGGTCCTATGAAATTCAAGGGTGGGAATTGCATCGATCCCAGATCATTCGCTTTATCATTGCTCACCTTAGTGTTGAATCAGGCTTATTTCTTGGGTCTTAGGAATTTCCTGAGGTGAATCATCTCATGGACGGCTTGGATTCCATCACATGCACCTCACCGTGGGAGATTTGCATGAGAGGGATTGAATAGTTGATTGTCGAACACATGCCAACATGTCACATGTGCATATGTTCAGACTGTTCATTAGGTGGGGCCCACCATGAATGTTTTTTGTCAATGAAAATCAGTTTGGTCCGTTTATAAGTTGAAACCATACATGTATAGAAAAATACCAGTACAGGAAGGAGCAGCAATCTTTAAACGTATGGCATGTTGGAGTATTTCAAAACCTAGGTTTTGACACACAGCACCCTACTTTTTGGAACAAAGACAAATAACACCCTGCTATGTGTTTTTCAAATAACACCTTTCTGATTTTTATATTTTATTTAAAAAGGGGTTAGAAAATTAACAAAACCTTTCTACCTTTTATTTAGCAGAGTTTGAATTTGGGCGAAGAGAGAGGAGAGAGATTAGGGTTATAGCTGCTGTTTTGGAAATTTGAGAGAGGGGTAATATTGTTATCTAAAAATATTTTACTAACCCAACCATGTTTGGTTCTTCTGTCCCAAAAAACAATTAGCAGGGTGGTTTTTGACAGTATTGCTAAAATAAAGTGTGTTTTTTTAGAATTTCATAAGAGAGGATGTTATTTGTCTTTAGGACAAAAGGAGAGGGTGCTTCATGTCAAAACCTCCTCCAAAAAATACATGATCTTCGTGTGGTTTGTCAAATACTCTATTCCTTAAATGACCTACCTGATGAGTGGATTAGAGAGAACACCCATTGTGGGACCACCTAAATAAATGGCCTCAATCAGCCACATAAACACCACATTTTCACGTGCGCATCTTCAATCTAATCCCCTTACCAATCACCTTAGGGGTCGTTTGGCACCATGCACTTGGGGCTCTCAAAGATGGATTTTGAAATCTACGGTGAAAGCTTGGATTACATCTAAAATCCTTTCAAGAGTTACGTGTGTAACATGTGTGTCACTAGACACCTAATGGGCACATGGCCCACGGATGAAATCCCAAAATAATTAGATTATCGATTGCATCACTATAATTACTTTAATAAGATGACCTGCACTGTTCAAACATTATCCATGTAAATCAATGGTTAAAAATCATTGGTTAGTCACTCGGATATGATCTTATGCTTGTGGCCTATCAAAGACTTGGAATTTCATCATTTTCAGGCAAAGTATATATTTTAATGGGCTTATTACAACCAGCTTTTCAAACATTACATATATACACTAATTAGAGATATTAAAATTGATTTAGTAATTAAATTCAAATCCCCCATAAATATATTATACATAGCTACTTCTGAATTAGAGGGGATTCTAAATTCTGGGTGGAGGATTCCTATGGTGTTCTAAATCCAAAGGATTCCGAATCCACGCTCCTAAACAGACCCTTAGTGTCTCTCTAGCATGTTTGGGAGCCAAACAGTTCAAACTTACCTGTATTCCACCCAACTGATTGCTTGAACTATCTCGCAGTTGTATTCCCTCACTGATGATTTGATCAGCAACCTCTTCTCTGCGAATGAAGAGATCGAATCAGCTTTTGCAGTCCTCAACTGGTTATCTCAAGGTCTGCAATCTTCCCTCCCAAACAATGTCCAAGCAAACCTACTCAAGCTCGCTATCGCCGGCCATAGCCGAGGTGGCCGTGCCGCCTTCTACATTGCACTCCACAACGGCCAGACCTCAGTCAAATTCTCCCTCCTGATGGGCATCGACCCCGTCGCTGGAGGCAGCAAAGAGAACCAACTCAAGCCTCCAATCCTCACTTACAAGCCATCCTCTTTCGACATTGGCGGAATACCAGTCTTGGTGGTCGGGTCGGGCTTGGGAGAGCAACAGAAGAACTTCCTCTTCCCCGCCTGCGCTCCCAAAGATGTGAATCACAAGGAATTCTACAACGAAAGCCAGGCACCGCGTTTTCATATGGTCGCGACGGAGTACGGTCACATGGACATGTTGGATGATAAAATACCAACATTGGTGGCGAAGCTTGCTTCTTGTGCGTGTAAGAATGGTAAAGAGAAAGAACCTATGAGGAAATTTGTAGGTGGGATTATGGTAGCATTTCTCGAGGCTTACTTGAAGGATGAGAGAGGAGATCTCAAAGCTATTATAGCTGACCCTTCTATTGCACCAGTCGAGCTTAATCCAGTGGAGTATGATGAAAAATAGAAGGTTTGTGGTGTCGTTTGGTTGCACCAAATATTGTGAAATTTCATAATATCTTGCACCAAATTAGACTAATAAATCATGAAATATCATGATATTTGTTGCAACCAAACGATATGCAACCGTTGGTCTTTTGTGCCCCGTCGTGGATTGAACATGGATCAAAAGTCACATTGGTAGGACAATCAACACCCTTCATCATTCAATTGAACAAATATCAGTAGCTGGGATTAATTTTATTGTCAATCCACGGTTGGATGCAATAGACCAATGGTTTGGATTGTTGATCCAGAGGCTCCGCTTGTATAGGTCGCCTATGATGTACCTTCTCTTAGCTATGGTGGGAAGTAGGTAGCTTTTTCTAGGGTTTGTTAAACCGCTTCCGTTGGTGGGTAGGCTCATTTATCATTTGGGCTTATTGAATGGCTTTTGTATTAGGGTAAATCTTGTGTGAATGTGGGATATATTTCCTTTGATTTTCCTTTCGTTTGGGTTTGTTTGTTTTTTTTTTTCTTTTTTCTTTTTTTTTTTTAAATTTTACACACGCACACACACACGCACGCCGTGGGATTTCACCACCGGTGGGTAGTCGAACCCTTGACCCGGTGTTGAAACTCCTGGGAGTCTACCACCCGGGTAAGAGTAAGGACCCTCGGTTGGTAAGATTGAAATGTGGAATAAGATTTCTTAGGAAGGATTTGTAAGCAGTACACCTTTTATTGGAGAGATCTGATGGGATGCATCCCTACATAGATGTTGGATTTCTGGTCATGTCCCAATCATCCGAATATTTCAACTCTTCAATCGGCTATCACCGTCTATATACAGTGAGGCCCGTGATATAAATGGTTAGATTATTTCAACGTAACCAAATCCCACGGCTACAACGGCTGTATCCTTTCCTGAGTATGGAAAAATGGATGGACGGCATGGATAAACCACATACATCATGGTGGGGGCCAGAAAGCACCATCTAGTAGCTATGCTAGTTACACGGTCAGTAGGCAATCCGCGTCCCTCCCCCATCTGACGGCGGATTTGGGGCGCAGATTGGATACTACCTCCACCAACCAAGATAGAGACGGACGGTCCCATCAGGGCTCTGTGGGGCCCACTATGATATATGTGTTTTATTCGACCCGTTCATCTATTTTGATTGATAATTTTAAGATTTGACAAATAATATATTTTGAATGATAATTTTAAGATTTGACAAATATTATATGGGTACAAAACTTCTGTCACCCCAAGCGTTCAATCCCCACTGTTTTGTGTGGTATGGTCACTGGAGTTTTTAGATCTGCTTGATTTTTAGACCCGAGTCCTATTGTGGACATGCAAAACAGATGGATGGAGTAGATTTGTCACGTACATCTTTGTGAGCCCCACGTGGCCCCTGGCACGAGAATACTGTGTTGGGGTCACAAGCAATCAATGAATTGGGTATAGCTAGAAACGGACGGTCTTGTTAGGGGATTTGTGGGGCCACCTTGATGTATATGTTTTATCCACGAAGATCCATTCATTTTGACAAATTATTTTAGGGCATGAGCAAAAAATTGAGGTAGATTCAAATCTCAAGTGTACCACACTACAAAAAGCAGTGGGGATTGAAGCTTATCATTGAGCCTTCAATTTTGCCACCTTGGACTCATGCCACTAAGCAATCAGCATGATCCAAGACTTTATAGCCCACAAAAAGTGTTTAATGGTCAATGACCATTGTTTCCGGTGGTTAATGGCCCACAAAAACTTTTGTACCTGTTGCTTCATATTAATATGGAAGGGTTATGGTTATTCTATAAAGAAGAGTATATCACATGGTTCATTAATTGAGGGGTAATGTTTGAGAGATGTATATGAATGGGGCACAAGTATGCTAAATTTGGTGGCAAGGCAATAATATATTTTGTCTCATATTCTTCAAAAGATAGAAATTGAGACAATAAGGGCAAATATGACAAATTGCCAACGTTCAGATATTTATGATTTGTTTTTACCAACAGGTTTTCGTGAAAAAGGTACTTACTTTTAAATACCAACAAATTATCAAACAGATTTTTTAGTAATTATAAATACTTGAATTCGATAGTTTAAGATTTTAGTAGTTAAATTAATTTTCAAATCTTATTTTTCAGTTTACCAAACGGCACCTAAGTATTTGTGTATCAAGTCTCATATGTGGTTAGACTAACTCCCATAATGATAAACTAGCTAGTGGTTCAAAATCAACAGGTAAAATTAGTTAGTTACGATTATAATTAAAAAAAAAAAAAGTAGTACACAATGAAGAAAATGAAGAAGCTTGAAATGAAAATATCAAATCCGTAGATTCTAGTCTTAACCCTAATAGCCAATATCTTAAGAAAGATTTGTTGCGAACTGTAATTCAACACAAATATTTACACCTCTAAATGTTGAAAAAACTTCAAGTATTGGTTCCAACATACTTTATAAAAGTGTTTTAAAAAAAAAAAAAAAAAAAACTTTGTAAGACGGTGGAGACGAGAGCATGAGTTCATAGATGATTTAATGTAGGAATAATTTATTAACTCTCTCGGCTTTGATGTCTAGGATATATAGAATTTAATGGGAAAAGACACTTTTGTGTCTTTTAAGATATGCATACCTATTCACACACAACAAGTATTTTGTTTATAATCATATGTTTGTAATAGTTATTTATTTCTCTTCTAGAAGGAGATAGTCAAACAAAAGTTAAAAATAAAAAATAATTTTTTTTAAATTTAATTACCACGTTACAGTACATGCAACTGTCATCTAAATCCTAATCAGCTCAATTGTCGTCATGTGTATATCTAGTCACATGTCCGCCACATTTGGATAACACTGCGGATAAAATGTTAGGTATGAGTGGGTTCAAACTTCTGACTAGACTCACATGCAACATTATTCCCAGATTTGCATGTACGAATGTTGTCATCCTTGTAAAGATTTGAAGGCAGGTACTTGTCATAAAAACCTCTCCTCTTGCCACTAAACTGTTAAATATTTTAAAGAATGTTTACATAGTCGGATATTTAAAGTACTTTTAATTCATTCTTTATATGTGGTGAGTTCCCACCCTTCTTTAAAATAAAATAAAAAATTAAAAAAAAAAAAAACAAATATTATATTTGGTGATGGGCTGCCGCTAAAAAAGATATGCCCAACTTTCTTGTAGTGAGATTTGAAGGCAGGTTCTTGTCATAAAAACCTCTCCCCTTGCCACTAAACAATTTAATAATTTAAAGGATGTTTACATAGTAGGATATTTAAAGTACTTTTAATTCATTCTTTGTATGTGGTGAGTTCCCACCCTTCTCTAAAATAAAATTAAAAATTAAAAAAAATACTATATTTATTTACTTTTAGAAAATAAATATATACTTTTTACAATTTATTTTCAGTATAAAAGAACAAAGCAATAATCATTATTTGTTTGATAATTTAAGTTGTGTGACTAAAATTCCAACACATGCATCTCATGCATCCTCAACGTGTCCCATCATTTATAAATGAGGTGAACTTTTTTGTTTTTAAAGGTGGGCATATTCCAACAGAATTTCATTGAATTGACTGGATTTACTGCCATTCCGACGGTCCGAACAAAAAGAATTGGACTGCGCCTATCAATGGGTCGAACTAACACATGGTCAAAATGGATGAAATGTGTAATTGAGTCAGAGACCACACGATCATATTCATGCATGCCCTATAGGACCCACCCAACAAGAACGAGCCATAATGATATCTACGATCACATGTGTCCATGCCATTCATCAGTTTTACCATGTCAGCTTATTTTAGTGCATGATTCCAAAAAATGATGTAGACCAAGAGCTCAGGTGGACCTCAGTATTATAGAAAAGAATGGAGATTAAGCTCCCACGGTTCAAACCTTCTCGAGGGTATAGAAGTTTTGGATCAGGCGCCTAGGTATATGTGATCTCATAAACAGGTAAGATATCACAATGGGCCTTGGGAAGGTTTCAATGTGGCCTTTCAATTCCCACTTTTTCCTGTAGTGTGGTGCATTTGATCTCTGGATCTGCATTATTTATTTTTGGACTCATTCCATAAGATGATATGGAAAAATGGATGGACGGCCTCACAGAGCTTGGGCCACGTGTTGCCACGATATCCCTGTTGCTGCCGGATGCTGCAGGCAACTTAAAAAGACGTCCCCCGCGTGAGGACAAAGATGTCTGTATCCATGATGTTGCGTTTCTACGCGTCGGTTGAGAGCGAGGGCAGGTGGATGTTAGTATTCTGCATTTGGATGATACCTCTTGAGAGGTTTTTTTTTTTGGCTTAAAGGGTGCACCGTAGGAGTATGAATGGGATACGTGCCATGTGGCACACGTACGTGAGATCTCAGCCGTAGAGTATGTGGACTTAAAATGTGAACATGATCGATCTCTTCTTTAATTTAAGCAATGCATTGTTGAGTTGCATTTTGAAATACAATTTCTAGAAGAATAAAGAGTAAATAGCTTCTTCTTTGACAGTGGCCTATGGACTCAATCCAAGCATGTCTACGTGAGGTTCATCTTGATATATGTGTTTTATCCACGCGGTTCATCTATTTTTACGGACCATTTTAAGCCATAAGATTAAAAAGGAGATAGATGTATGATTCAAGTGGACCACACCACAGGAAGTAGCGGTGATAATGACACCCACTGTTAAAACCTTCCTAGAGCTCACCATGATGTTTATTTGCCATCATAACTGTTCGTAAAGTCACATGGACATAAAGGTAAAATACAAATGTCAGCTTGATCAAAACTCCCACAGCTTCCAAGAAGTTTTTAGTGGTGGGCGTTCAATCCCCACATCCCCGCTGTGTGGTTTACTTGAGCATTGGATCTATCTCATTATTTGGATCATGTCCTAAAATGATTAAAATATATAGATGGATGGAGTGGATGAGCACATAGATTGGTCTGAACCCACGTTCCAGGCCTCATTCCATTTCCAGCATCCAGCGCCCTTGGAAGTTTTGTATCATATGCATGCTCCGGTTCTCTTAGAGCACCATAATCCGTTCCTTTGATCTAGACAATTGCTTAGGTCCACCGCGCCTCACATGGCCTACAATGCAAACATCACACCCACTTGATGAATATCAACCATTTGATCAGTTGTCCTTAATATAGACGGTCAAGATTTTTTACACAAAAATAGATCCAATCAACAATCTATTCCACCTATTTGTCATTAAAGAATCAATTTAGTTAGGAAACTGTAGTCATCCCATCCATTCATCGAGTAGGACATATTGTCAAACGTTTCATATGTAAAAAATCAGGCATTAAACTCATAAAGTGGTCCAAGCATTTTCTAACCAACCATTTTCCTCCCATTGGTTTGATCTGCCTGATCAACGGAATGATATTATTTTCATAGTGTACACTATCTGATGAATGGTCTGGATGTCTGCCATCATGCCATTCAACGGTGAAAAGAAGGCTGGACCCACATTCCATCAAAACCGTAGGATAAGTGCCACATAAGTAACAGTGGGTATGCAGGTCGATAAGCAGATGAGCAACTTCTACATGTAGGCGAATAAAGGGGCGCGGAAGTTCCTGTGCTGGAAACTTATGTGGAGCCTACATTGATATTTTTGAGAAATCCACCCCGTCCATCCGTTTTGTGAGATCATTTTAACATGTTGGGTAAAAAATTTTCCGGATCCAATGCTCAAGTGGGCCCAAAACGTGAGGATTGAATGTTGACAGTTGAAATATTCGTGGGCTCATGGAAGTTTTCAATATTCTAACATTTTTGTTTTCAGTTCATCACAATAGAAATGACATTATGAACGGTATGGATGGCATGTAAACATCACTGTCGACCCTAGGGAAGTTTCAACGGTAAGGATTTCCCTACCCACCTATTCCTGTAGGGTGGCCCGCTTGAGTCTTGGATACTTATCACATTTTATTTCAAGCCTAAAATGAGCTCACAAAAAGGATGTACAGGGTAGACTTTTCACAGACATCGCAGTGGCCCCACCTAAGTTTATAGGGATGCGGATTTCCTACAAAGCTTTGGCAAGAACTTCCTGCTATGGGTAGAAAGGTGAGGCCCATCGTGTTGTCTGTGAGAAATCCATTCCTTTCATCCGTTTTTTCAGATCATATTAGAAAATTGGCTCAAACTGGCACAAATCCAAAATTCAAGTGAGCCACACGGTAGAAGATTGAACATGTACCGTTGAAAGATGCATAGGGCCACAGAAATTTTGAATTAGGCAAATTTTTATGATTTCAATTCATCCTAGCAAGAATGGCCTTATGAACGGTATAGATGATATGTAAACATCACGGTGGACCAAGGAAAGTTTCATCCGCAAGAATTTACCTAGACGTACAGCAAACTTAAGTTTTAGTTTTCCATCATTTTTTATTGACCTCGAAGTTTAGGTCAATTACCTAGAAAGCTATGAAGCTCGGTGTATCCCAAGAGTGACCTTCTGACAAGCTTTCGAAAATTACTTGAATCAAAATGCTTTTATCCTTATTTTAGTAGTGGTATGGTTTTCTAGAGAATAAGAAGTTACGTCGTCTTTAATGTCAAGAAAGTGATGTGTATGAAACTCTTTTTTTTTTTAATTTATTTTTTTGCGCGGGAGCAAGGATTAAACTCATGGGGCCCACATTGATGTATGTGTATAATATATGCCACTCATCCTTCTTATCGTGTCGTTTTAGAGTAGGGCCCAAATATAAGCTTGATCTAAAGCTCATGTGGGTTACATAATAGAAAATAATAGTGACAATGGAATCCACTGTTGAAACTTTCCAGGCTCATTGTGATATTTGTTAGAAGTGGACACTATTCAAGTCAGGACTTTTTAAGCCCACGGCGAGAAGGCCGATAAGGTAGACAGAACGGATCACCCCATTGTGTGTCTTAGGCTATTGTACCAATGGTTATCCTTTCTTTTGATAATAAAGGAAGTGAACAGTTAATAACCGCAACCCATATCACATAAGAACTATGACCCATATAACATGATAACTACAACCCAAGACAGTTACGACCTTTACCACATTAAAACCATGACCCATATAACATGACAACCACGAGCTTATAATATGACAATCACGACCCATATAACATGACAACCACGAGCTTAATATGACAATCACGACCCATATAATATGAGAACCACGACCCATATAACATGATAACTACGATCCATGACAACTACGACCCATGACAACCACGACCCATAAAACATGACAACCGCGACCCATGAAAACTACGACCCTTACCACATTACAACTGTTGAGGGTCGAATATTGCATCTTAGACCCTAGTTTTTACTTGATTTTATAAACATAATACTGTTTAATGCCCTATTTTAATCGTATTTGTGTTGCTCGGTGAATTTAGGAGCTTGGACTGAAAAGGGTGCTAAAAGCATGGATTTAACACTCCGAAGTCACCAAGGTAAAGGACAGACCCCAAGGGACCAAAATCGAAGAATGTACATACCAGAGATCTAAGAATGTCAAGAAATTAAAGTCCAAGAGCCTGGAAGTCATTTTGAATGCAAGATCACAGGGTTCTCATTATCTGTTTGGTTCAAAACTTGATATCTAGCTTGAGGACCATAAATTAACTGTACACGTCGAAATTCAGCCCATGGATCCTTGTGTAAGTGGCCCAACGGTCAGATCAGCCCATAAATCATCAATCTGGGGCCCACCTGATATCTAGACATGCCTCAATTTTGGTTTCAGTTCTTAAATGAGGTATAAAAATGGATGGACGGAGCAGATTCTACATATATATTACAGTGAACCCCACATAGGGCTGGGCGTGCACATAGTGCCCGCACACCAGCCGTGCACCAAGTAAAGAGTCGGTTCAAACGCTGTTTAACCCGACGGAATTAGAAAGAGAAAGAGAGGGAGGCCAGCGACCGCACCCACACGTCCGACCGGGACGTGTAGTGGGCCACCACCGTCCACCATATAGACGATCAGGACTGTCCATTAGATCTAGAAGGGGGGCAAGACCCTCGCCTGGCTTTCCTTTTTGACCTATGCACGTGGATCATCAGAAAACATACGATGAACGGTGTGTTGGTTTGATATAGTGGACGCGCACCAAAATTCGATCAAAACCACTCCTTTCCGACTGAAATTTTGCCAGGAATCCGGTGGACGACATGGATTTCTCAAATGACACCGATAATGGGCCCCAATGATGCCAATTCTTATGCAACATGTGCGTAGGACGATGCCGGCCAACATGGGTCGTTTTGCGATCATAGTGGTGATCGGATGCACCATCTGAACCGTCCGGAAGAGAGAGAAGGTGGCCACAACTATCGCCAAGGTGGCAGATACCAAGGACAGGCTGTACAACCGTCCCAAAAATCCACTAAACGCAACTTGGTTGCATCTCTTTCTTGCGTTTTTGGATGCATAAAAGCTACGCACGCACCATCTTACGCATTCCAGCTTCTCTACTGCCCTATGCTGGCTATAAAAAAGAAAAAAAAAAGAAAAAGAGAGAAGACGTGAGAGGCCATCCAGGTAGACGGGCAGCCGTGGAGGCATCCGCATGTGGAGGAAGAGATGTGGAAGAGAGAGAGAGAGAGAGAGAGAGAGAGAGAGAGAGAGAGAGAGAGAGAGATGGACGGCGTGGACGTCCAGCCATCGGCCAGGGTGTTTTCTTCCTTTGTTCTATTTATACTATTTTTTTAAAGAGTTTTTAGCCATCATGATTATGATTGGCTAAACTCTTAGCTAGGGCTAAGAGGTGAAGCCTGTAGCGTGATGGGTAGTTTTCTAGTGCTTGGATTCATATTTTAATTGAACTCTCTTTTTATTCTTGTTTGATTAATAGGAATGGTTTCAGTTTTTAATGGCTTGTTGTTACTTAAATTACAATGGATTTGTGATAGCTTTGAGCATGTTCTTAACATTATAGGGTTTGTGAATTTGGGAACCATGTTGTTCACCATCGTCTTCTGGGCATGGTTGAATGATGAAATCCTTCCCAACATTCATACATTCCTTAGATTGGTTATGGATTGGGTAAATTCTGTTGTTTGCTTTGTCTAATGAGCATGGTTTTGTGATGGAATCAATTCTAATTCTCATACATATCTTCTATTTGATAACTAGAAGGCAAGGAAGTTCATATTTGTGTTTTAATGGATTATCTTCCAACTGGATGAAGATAAGACTCTAAATTCAGTTGTGTTCTTGAATCAAGCGTAGATCACTCTAATCTCTACAAGTGGATCCTTAGCACCCTAGTTTCCCTCTTTTGAATTTTACAAGTTTTAGTTAAAGTTATGTATCATTATTCCTTTAAATTTCCTTGATTTAGTTTACATCTTCGCCTAGTTCTAATTGGAGTTACTTTCAGATTATGTACAAGGTTCAGTCCCTGTGGATTCGACCTTGGTCTTATCGAGATTATTACTACATCGCAACCCTATACTTGGGGTGTGAACAACAACCACGACCCGTACTACATTACAACTACGACTTGAGAATTTAACCATACATCGAGACCCACATTGATGTATGTGTATAATACATGCCGCCAATCCTTTTTGCTGTGTCATTTTAGGGCTAGGGCCCAAATATCAGCCCAATCCTGTGCTCATATGGGCCACATAATAGAAAATAATGGTGACAGTGGCACCCACTCTTGAAACTTTCCAGGCTCATTGTGATGTTTGTTAGAAGTGGACATTGCCCAAGTCAGGACTTTTTGGGCCCACAACGAGTTTACCGACTAGGTGGATGAATCAGATCACTCCCATTGTGGGCCTTAGGCTACGGTACTAATGGCTATCCTTTTATTTGGTAGTAAAGGAAGTGGACATGTAACAACCGCAACCCATATCACATGAGAACCAAGACCCATATAACATGATAACTACGACCCATGACATTCACACCCTAAGTATAGGGTTGTGATGTAGTAATAAACTCAGTAAGACCGAGGTCGAATCCACAGGGACTAAACCTTGTACGTAATCTGAAAATAATCAGAACTAGAACTAAAATAAGATGAAATCTAAATCAAGTGAATATGAGAGAATAATGATGAAGTATAACTCTAAAACTGGAGAAATTTAAAGGTAGGAAACTAGGGTGCCAAGGATCCACTTGCAGAGATCAAGGAGATCTACGCTTGATTCATAAACTCAGTTGGGCTTCAAGTCTCATCTTCATCCAGTTGGAAGATATACCATGAAAATCAAATCTGAACTTCTTCTGATCTAGTCTTTAAGAGATAAGATGGATGTAAATCAGAATGAATTTCATCACAAAACCATGCCCATGAGACAAGGTAAACAACAAAATTAAACCAATCCACAGCCAATCTAAGAGATGTATGAATGTTCGGAAGGATTCCATCATCCAACCATGTCCAAGGGGCGATGGTGAACAACAGGGCTTCCTGACTTCATAATCATAATAAGGGAAAGGAAATACTCAAATCCATCGCAGATCTATTGTAATTTCAGTTACAACAAACCATTAAAAACTGAAAGTATTCCTATTAATCAAACCAGAATAAAAATCAGTTCAACTAGCATGAATCAAGCCGTAGAGTCTTCCCATCATGCCACAAGCTTCACTTCTTAGCCCTAGCTAAGAGGTTTAGGTCAACAGGCTAAGAGGTTTAGGCCAACATAATGAGGTTAGAGCTCTCGAAAATTAAAAAAAGAAAAATATGAAAACAAAAAGAAAAATCTAAACTAATAACTCTCTCTCTCTCTATTGCACTTTACGTCCAAAAGGATCCTCCCTCTTCTTTCTTCTCTCTTCTCTTTATAACAACCAAAAGTCGGTCGGTTGGAGCTTCCGCACAAGAGGCGGTGCATAGACAGCAAAGAGGTGGTTGGCGTTGTTTATAGAAACTTCCTGCGAAGACAGCAAGAAAAAGACACAACTTCTTGCGTTTGGCCAGGTTCTTGGGACGAAGTAGCTGATTTCGAGATCTGAGCCATTCAGACTCCTTGTTGACAGACGGCCACCCTATAGTAAGACTTTTAACGATTCAGATCAACGAATCGATCATGATCTTGATTGTGGAACGGCCCGGAAGTCCCGGTTTCCCGGATGCGGATCTTGGTTTCAAACCGGTGCTGAGATGCTCTGCGGGCCCCATGGTGATGTTTCTGATGAAATCCACCCCGTCCATTGAATTTCTGGAAAAAAACCAATCGGGAAGGGGTGGTTTTGGTTGAGTTTTGGTGCGGTGCAGTGATGTTTTGCTTCCGCCGTCCATCCTACGTTTGATTGTGATTTTCACGTGTGTGCACACATGGAACAGAAGGACACCTAGGAGAGGGTCAAGCCCCCCCTCTGAACGCAATGGACGGTCTAGATCTTGCGAATGGATGGTGGGTGGGGCCCACTACTCATTGCAGCGTCGGACAGCGTCTGCCCGCTGTGAGTTAAAAAAAAACGTCGGTCAGCTCGTGTGTGTTCCGGTGCACGACCGATGCACGCACAATGCACATATGGAGTCCATTGTAATGTGTCACGAAATCTGCTTCATCCATCCCCTTCCTCATTTAATTTAAGGGGTTGAGACCAAACTTGAAGCATATCCAGATATCAGGTATGCCCAAAATCAATGGTTTATGGGCTGATCTGTCCATTGGGCCACTTCCACAGGGATCCAATGGCTGAAATTTGATGTGTACGGTTAATTTATGGTCATCAGGCCATATATAAAGTTTTGAGCCAAACGGATTGCAAGAACCCTGTGATCTTGCATTTAGGATGACTTTCAGACTTCTTTAGCGTGAAACACGTAATTTTCTTGAATCTCGGCCATGTAAAATCATCAATCTCGGTCCCTTGGAGTCCGTCCCTTGTCTTGGTGATTCTTGAGCGTTAATTCATGCTTTTACCATCCTTTTCAGTCATACGCTCGTGAATTCACCTTGCAATACAAACACGATAAAAATAGGACGTTAAAAAGCATCATGTTCTCAAAAGCAAGTAATAATTGGGTTTGATATGCAATATTTGACCCTCAACAACAACACATATAACATGACAACCACGACCCATGACATCTACGACCCTTACCACATCACAACCACAACCCATATAACATGATAACCACGACCTATGATAATTACGACCCATATAACATAACAACCACGACCCATATAACATGACAACTACGACCCATGACAACCATGATCCATTTTTTGGTAGTATAAATGGATCAAAGGCTACAGATTAAGGCCGTTGTATAATCCAATTGATCTTTGGATATGCTTCAATTTTGGGCTCAACCCCTTAAATTCGATGAAAAAATGGATGGACGACGTGGATAGACCACATACATTTAAGGTGGGCCCAACTGACTACTCAATCCAATTTCCTCTCTCGAGCGCAACTTACACTGGGAAAGAAAGAAAATAGGCACAGATTGCTACTGGCAGGTTGAGTATCCAGACTAGCTACTCAGCGGATTGCTACTGACAGGTCCAGACTCTCTACTCAACCTATCCGTATCTAATGTTGAGTAGCGAGACATCACCAAGTTCCATGGGCCCCACCATGATGTATGTTTTGTATCCACACCTTCCATCCATTTGGAAAGATCATTTTAAGGCAATACCTAAAGAATGAGTTAAATCTAAAGCTCTAGTGGACCCCATCACGTAAAACAGCGGGGACAGTGATGCCCACCATTAAAAACTTCTAAAGGCCACTACAATTTTTTATCTGCCTCATTCTTTTGGCTCATGCCGCGAAATGATATCTCAAAATGGATGGAGGTGTAGATACAACGCATACTTCATAGTGGGGCCCACAGAAGGTGACATCACTTTAATAGTCGACTTGCTACTCAACTTGTATCCAATCCACGTCCATCCGCATCCATCAGAAGCAGATTGGCTAGTGTACCTCACACTAGCTGCTGTATTGACGTCAACAAGTTTTGTGGGTCTAATCACGAGGTATGTGTTATATCCAAACTAGCCATCCATTTTTCCAGCTCGTCTTAAGGCTTGAGACGAAAAATAAGACAGATATAAATATCAAGTGGACCACACTGCAAAAAGTAGTGGGGAATTGAACATCTATCATTGAAACCCTTTTTGGGGTCACAGAAGTTTTGGATCAATATGAAATTTGTTTTCCCTCTTAATTCAGGTCTTTGTGACCTTATGAACAAATTAGATGGAAAATAAATGTTATGATGGGCCTTACGAATTGTTTAACGGTGAAAGTCATTATCTCCGTTGCTATTTGTGGTGTGGTCCATATGATCTTTGGATATGATTCATTTTTTAGATAATGCTCTAAAATGATCTCTAAAATAGATAACCGATGTAGATATAATAAATACATCATTGTGGGGCCATGTAACCGTTCGTACAACTCGGTTACATGGAATGTGGTACACGGACGCGGAGTGCACAATCCTTGTACAACACGTACCTACAGCGGCTAGGGTGCGGATTAGGTACTACTTGTGCCTATGCAGAGCTCAGGACAGGCTAGACATTGTAACGCCCTGAAAATCGAGGAAGAGTAGAAGATCAACTCCCGAGTTCCAACGCATCACTTATGCAATATAGATAATGATGATTAAATGTTGTCCGCATTAGTACATTTAATGTGAGTGAGATTATACCAAATCAGCATATCATACTCCAGAGACAGTTAGATTACGCAAGCGAAAGACTGTGATAAATATATAAAGCATATAAGTGGTTGTAAGTCCCTAGAGTATGAACATGTCACCAAGTTAAATGATTACATGTATAATTTCAAAATATACAAAATGATAAAGTATAATGTCATCTATCCATATCCCTGTAGCCGCGATACACAACTCCAGGTCTACATAGACCTGCCAGAGAGTTACATGTAGGAGAACTCTTCCTCGTCATCATAAAAGACAGGCTCCATTTCGTAAACCTCGTCATCACCTAAAACTAAAACAGGATTTGGTTGGTGTTTTAAAACACCGTCCTAGAGTGGGAGTGAGTGATCAACTCAGTGGAGCTATAAGGCAAAGGTTAATATGTTATCAATTCAGTCAAGCAGTAATGATAAAGCAATACAATAAGCATTCCAGGTACTCTGGTTAATGTAAGGATGATATGTGTTAATGATTTATGCCCTCGCCTACACTCCCTCTGTGACATCATTTCACGATCGCGACATGCACCTTTTCCTCTGTGCTCAACTCCAACGCCAAAGGCACATGCAATGCGGTGCATGTGCGTGATTATCCAAGTTCTTAATTAAACTTATTCATATAGCAGGTTTGAAAAGGTAAGGTACCTCCATTTATATCATTTACCTAAACGATGATCTATCTATGCCGTCAATCCTAGTTAATCACATACGAAAGATAAGTTATAGGGCAACGTCACCCCTGATTTAAAAGTAGTGGACAAGCAAGTTCAGGTCACTATGGAGAGGCTCGTCACCTCAGCGTAGGCCTTAGTTTATACTCGAGGTCACTACAGGAAGGCTCGTCACTTTAGCGTAGGCTGACAGCTCGAATACAGTGTCTCATACTATCGTATTCAGCTCACGAGTTTGGTTTGCTCATTGGACACTACGGGGAGCTCGTCACCCCAGCGTAGGCTGACAGTTTGACCACAGTGTCCCACACTACTATGCCCAGCTCATGAGTTTTAGCGGATCGAGGTACCAAGATTAAACGGACTTTTCACTGGTAAGTTGGTACCTTAGATTCAAGCAGTAGCGTCCATACATGGTGAACATACATTATGTCAATCGGGTTACTTGACAAGCTCGATGAGTACGAGCATACGTTGAATTGATCGACATGGAGTGCGTAAGCATCCTGTGTGGCCTAACCATTGTTGACAAACAGCGTACGACTCAGATTCATCGAATGTGTCTTGTGTGGCGAAACGACCTCGGCCACTAATCTGGGAACCGTTACCGATTGCCTGGACAACGTAGTAGTCCCAATCATATTCAGACACAATAGGCATTCATATGTGATAGTAAAAGTAGCATGTGACAAACAATTCAAATATAAATCTTATTTGAGCATTTTGACGAACACATAACACACATGTTATTATACATGGGCCTTTCATCCATAAGCCATATAGTAGTAAGGTAGGTTACATAAAAGAGACTATAACTATAGATAAGGGAATCGAGAATCATATCTCAACACCCTCAGTAAATACATTTCAACAAGCATTTTCTCATTCAGGCATTTTATCAAACACTTAGACTACACATATTAACATACATGTAATATAGTAGTTATAACAAGTATTGTAGCAAATCTTTTCGCAACGGATTTGCCACACATACAACAATCATATATTCTCAATCGATAATCATGGCAAGCACAAATCATAATTCTATATTCATTCAAACATTTAAACAAACACATAGAATGCATTATATTTAACATGGTTCATATATATGTGTAAAACACGGAAGCATCACATCTAAGTACATGCGACAACAATCAAGTCAGTCATAAATTATTAACTGACATTGATAGCCTTGAAAACCATAACCTAAACATTTATAGTCCGCACCTTTCGTCGGTAAACTCGTATCGAACTCAATTCGAACACTATACCTTCATTTTCGGCACAACGGCTACCTATAACATGAAATATGTTAGCTATTTCACCGATTTACCTATTTGAATCCATAAAACAGATTAGGGTTAGGATTCCTTACCTAAAAATGGAATCGAAATCATCAGTATAGCGACACGGATGAGGTGATTTAGCACGTGGAGCGGCAGGGAAGAATCCCAGCAACCATCTCTCTCACTCTCTCTCCTTTCCTCACTTTTTCCTTCTCTTTTCTCTTTTCTCTCTCCTAGGGTTTAGAAAATTCGTATGGCATAGGAGAGAGGAGTTTTAAGGGCCTTATATAGGCTCTAAACTGGTCTCAATGGCCCCAAAGCCATGGTATACTTAGGTTATAGCCAAAGGGTGGCTGTTTCGGGCCAACGTAGCTCATCTAGAGACCCCTTTTTTGCATACAGTTCAGAGAAAGTCTCCTAACAATGGATCTATGTCAGGTTAAGTTTTCGGTCCGATCGAATTTACGGATCAACCGTGGAGGACCAGTTTCAGTTTAACGGTCGTCGTCACTCGATCAGGGCCACAAGTACACTGACTTGTATATGAAAATTTTCTTGATCCGAGGGTGTATTTGGGTTAGATTCTGACGGTCTGAAACCTTAAATTTGGCCTGCAAGGGAATGACCTAATTTACTTAAATCTAAGTTTACTTTCTAAAGATGTTCGCGTTTCTCACATACTTCGCTCAGGGCTTTAGTTGTGCGTTTCTGGATACTATTTGGATTTGATTCCCGAGATGGTTGTTAAGCCCAGTAAGGCGGTTATAATCGTAAAGTTTCACATTAATTGGACTTTCGACGCATAGCCCAGGTCCGATACGGAGTTTCAATGTGTTCTCGCGAGCAATTGGGTTTTGAGATTGATCCTAAGTTTTTAGGTAATGTAGCGTTAGCGATTCTACTAGTTTTAGGTCTTACAGTTCGTATAGAAAGCTGTTCAAGCTAATCTACCAATTAATTCAGTTTAGCACTTAATTAATTTTCATCTAATTTATAAAGGATTTGGTCCTGAGTGATTTCTGCCTGAGGTGGTACTCGGGTCTTTGTACGGATTTTTTCGAGACGTTATAATCTACCTCCCTTAAAGAAAAATTTCGTCCGCGAAGTTAGTACCTTTTTCATACTCTTCGAGAATCTGAGAGTAGTTTTTACGGACCTCGGCTTTTGTTTCACAAGTAGCCTCTTCCTTAGTGTGATGTGTCCACAATATCTTCACAAGTGGAATCACCTTACTGCGTAGTACCTGCTCTTTCCTATCTAGGATACGTATCGATCGCAGTACATAAGTAGCATCTTCACTCAACTGTACCTGATCTCATATGATAATGTGGGAAGGGTCAGGAACGTATTTCTTCAGTATTGATACATAAAATACGTTATGCACGCCTGCGAGTGGTGTGGGCAAAGCAAGGCGGTACGCTACCATACCCACTCGATCTAGTATCTGGAATGGGCCAATGAATCTCGGCGTGAGCTTTCCCTTCTTTCCAAAATGAAGGACTCCCTTCATGGGGAAAACTTTCAGGAACACATGGTCCCTAACCTTGAACTCTAGCAGTCGCCGCTTCGTATCGGCGTAACTCTTCTGTCTACTCTGAGCTGCGAGGAGTCGACGCCTGATAATGTCGATCTTCTCTGAGGTCGCCTGCACCAATTCTGAGCCAATCAAACTCTTTTTGCCAACCTCTGCCCAGCAATGCGGCGCTCTATATGGACGCTCATACAGTGCCTCATAGGGGGCCATACCAATACTTGCCTGGAAGCTGTTGTTATAGGCAAACTCAGCATAAGGAAGACAATCATCCCAACTGTCTTTGAAATCAAGCACACAAGCTCGCAACATATTTTCCAACACCTAATTCACCCGTTCCATCTGCCCGTCAGTTTGTGGGTGGAACGCGGTGCTGAACTTCAGTTTCACACCCATTGCTTCTTGAATATAAGCCCAGAAGATAGATGTGAATCGCGTGTTTCTATCCGATACGATCTTCATAGGAACTCTATGCAGACGTACTATCTCCTTGATGTACAGCTTGGTTAAATCATCTGCAGAGTTCGAAACTCTAATAGGGAGAAAGTGAGCTGATTTTGTCAACCGGTCCACAATCATCCAAATGGAATCATGTCCCTTCTTCATTTTCGGTAACCCTGAAATGAAGTCCATAAAGATGAAATCCCATTTCCATTCTTCTATGGGCATGGGCTGAAGCAGTTCAGGAGGTCGGCGATGCTCCACCTTGACCTGCTGGCACGTGAGACAACGGGATACATAGTCTGCGATGTGGGCCTTCATGTTGTCCCACCAGTATGAACGCTTTATGTCTTGGTACATCTTCGTACTATTTGGATGCATCGCCATCTTCGAATTGTGAGTAGTTTCAAGAACTTCCGTCCTCAAGTTATGAAGATTTGGGACGCATAGGCGGCCACGATAATGTAAACCCCCATCCGTACCAACTCTCCATTCCGAGTCTTCCTTGTCGCTCACCTGCTCTCTCATCCTATCAATAGTTCATCGTCTTTCTACGCCGCAATAATCATGTCATTAATGAGTGGTTGTACATGAATGTGTGCGACGCTCTCAAACGACTCCTCTACTGTAAACTTCTGCTTAAAGTCTCGCACACACTCGACCATATTCCACTCCTCTATCATCAGTGTAGCCACAAATGCTATCATCTTTTTGCGGCTCAACGTGTCTGCCATAAGGTTGGCCTTGCCAGGATGGTAGGAGACTTTGAACTTAAAGTCTTTCAAGGTTTTCATCCATCGCCGCTGCCTCATATTCAAGTCCCTCTATGTGAATATGTATCTGAGGCTCTTGTGGTCGCAAAAGAACTAGAACTCCTCTCCGTAAAGGTAATATCTCCAGATCTTTAATGCAAAAATGACTGCTACCAACTCTAGGTCGTGCGTAGGGTAGTTTTCCTCGTGTTTCCTCAACTGTCGCGATGCATAGGCAATCACCCTATCCTTCTGCATAAGGATATAACCCAAACCAACACAAGATGCTTCGGTGTATATCGTATACTTGACCCCTTGTTTTAGTAATACTAGCATAGGGGCGGATGTCAACTTGTCCTTTAGTTTCTGAAAAGTTGCTTCTGCCTTCTCATTCCCGGCAAACTTAAGATCCTTCCGAGTTAGATGAGAAAATGGTCTGGCTATCTTGGAAAAGTTCCTAATGAATCGACGATAGTAGCCAGCAAGTTCCAGAAAGCTCCTCACTTCAGTAACTGAACCGGGCTACTCCCAGTCCTAAACTGCGGCAACCTTAGCAAGGTCCACAACTATCCTTTCCTTGGATACCACATGTCTCAAGAACTTGATTTCTTCTTTTCAGAAGTCACACTTCTTGTACTCTGCAAACAACTGGTTCTCTCTGAGCGTATCAAAGACTGCTCACAGGTGTTCCTTGTGCTCCTTCCAACTCTTAGAATATATCAGGATGTCATCTATAAATATGATTACGAATCGGAACAGATACAGCTGAAACACCCAGTTCATCAGGTTTATGAACACGGCCGGTGCATTTGTGAGTCCAAACGACATCACAAGGAACTCGTAGGGCCCAAAGCTAGTTCTGAACGCTGCCTTCTGCACGTCCTCATTCCTGACATACAACTGGGGATACCGTGACTGCAAATCAATCTTAGTGAAGTATTGTGCCCCTTTCAACTGATCAAATAGGTCATCTATCCTAAGTAAAGGATACTTGTTCTTCATTGTCACTTGATTTAGCCTGCGATAATCAATACACAATCGCAGTGATCCATCCTTCTTCTTCACAAACAACACAGGTGCTCTCCAAGGAGACATACTCGGTCATATGAAGCCTGCATCCAACAGATCGTCGATCTGTCTCCTCAGTTCATCCATCTCACATGGAGGCATGCGATACATCGGAAGAGATATAGGTGTCGCACCAGGCACCAGGTCAATAGTAAAATTGATCTCGCGCCGAGGAGGCAATTCAGATATTGTCCTGAACACGTCTGTGAAATCCTGAACTATTGGCGTGTTTCCCTACGTCAGACCATCAACATGCTCTAACAAGGTAGCGTAGCAACTGATGCGGTAGCACCAACTGACTTGCACTGGGAATGTAAAGGTTGTGCCCTTCAGTCCATGGGCTGTCACCACCATAGCATCTGAATCAATCTCTGCCCTTATCTCGGTGAGCCAATCCATACCGAGGAGTACATCGTAATGACATAGCGGAGCAATAATCAGGTCGACGAGTATTGTTCTGCTCACTAAGTCTATCGAACAACCCTTATACATCTTAGTAGTATCTGAGGTCCCTGTGGCGGTAAGGAGTCTCAACCCAACCATAAGAGTAGTTTTCAACCCCAGTCGCTTGACTACTGTATATGATAATATAGAGATAGTGGACCTAGTGTCCACCAACAAGAAGATTGGTGTACCTTGGATATGCACTGTGACCTCAAAGGCCAGTGGTGCTGTAACTGCTGTCTCGGATGCCCCAGCTGTAAGTGAGTGCACCCGAGCCTGTTGAGAACAGTTCGGCTATGGTACCATAGCTAATTGAGGCGGCCTAAATCTAGGTGTAGGTTGCCTGTAGGAAGGCTGTGCAGTTAGTACAGAACGTAGAGGTGGAGCTAAGATGGCTGGTGGCATCTGACGGTTGATCCTCTTAGGTGACGAGAAGTCGTTGTCCCTCATCCTGGTGAAGTAATAAGTGTTATAATGGCCTGACCTCTTGCAGTAAGTGTACCACAAGTCTGATCGCCTCATCAGGGCTGGTGGAGCTGCAAGTATGGGAGACGAGTCTGCACGGGGCCTCTTGCCAAGGAACGGCCTGCTCGACAAATCTGGTCAAGGCCTCGGAGCCATGGGCACGTGCATACGGGATAATCTGTCCCCCATCTTGCTCAGCACGCAAAGCCATGTTCACTAACTCAGCATAGTTGGGTATGCTAGCACAACACACCTTCATGCGTATCTCGGGTCGCAAACCCTTAGAAAATCACCGCATCTTCATTATCTCATTTGCTAGGATCAAATGAGCATATCTAGCCAGCTCCGTGAACCTATTCTCATATTCTGCCACTGTCATCCCCCTGTCGGTGGTGAAGGAACTCTCCCTCCTTCTCATTACGGTAGGTGAGAGGAAAATACTTTCCATAGAAGCGTGTCTCGAAAGCCTCCCATGTCTGTACATAGCTAGTAGCAACGATCCTAAGAACACTGTCCCACTAGAGACTGACCTCCTTCTCAAAGATGTAGGTGACTAACTCTACAGCTCTGCCTCAGTGCAGTGCAGCGGCTTCAGCATCTTAGAGATGCGGTCAAGCCAATACTCGGCCTCCTCGGGTCTGTGAGTACCTGTAAAAGTGGGAGGTCGGAAGCACTAGAATCGCTCAAATAAGCCTCTAGCATTCATATTACCAGCAGGCTGCACAGGTGGTGCAGACAGGACTGTGTGTATGTTTTGGGTAATGGCCCGCAATAGTGGTCAAAAACTGCTGTTGCTGTTGTTGCATCAATAGCATCATCTGCTCCAATCTATTAGGAGGAGGAGCTGACTGAGACATGTGAGGCGTCAAAGTAGACGCATGGTTCTACTCTAGAACTGGTGGTGCAGAAGGAGTTGGCCCATTAGTGGGGCTAGTGGCCGGCTGTGAATCCGAAATAGTCTCTTGATTCAGGCCCAAACTGGGGTCCGTATGGCTATCGCTGAGGGGAGGTGCCCCGTCACTCGATTCGCCAAGTATAAGACGTGTCGTACTCTGAGTGCTCTTGGGTGGCATTCCCTATATACAACATAGGGTGCAACCCGTGTAAGAATTAGCATAAGAATAACACTCATCCACACATCATTCACATTCCAAACCAAAGAAAACTTCATGCATTTTATTTACCAAAATTGTCACAATACATGAGATATAGTCTTACATGTATTATGACAGAAGACGCATGCAAACTAATTTAAACAAGTTTTAAACACCAAACCTGTTAGCAACTCTAACATACTACTAAGCCTATTAAGGTTATACCATAGGAAGCAAGAAAATAAAGAAAACCTAAAGACGACTACAACACATGACTAGTTGTCTGAATCTAGTGATGGAGGGGGGGCATCCTTGTCCTGCATGTAGCACAAGAGGGCCTTCAAAGTGCGGGACATCTTCTAACATTTCTTCTTTAAATAGGCCTAACTCTCCTTAACCTCCTGTCTTAAGGTGGCATGGCTCTCCTCAATCTGAGCCAAGCGGGTCTCTATAGCAACTTGATGGCGGTGGTGCTCAGGTGTAGCAGGAGGAGGTCCCTCATCAGACTCTTGGGCCTCCTCTTCTTCTTCCTGATCTCCCCTTGAGCCACTGCCCTCATCTTCACTACCATCCCCACCACTTCCTTCTTCTTCGTCACCACTTTCTTCCTCACCTTCACCTTCCTCGACATCTTCGCTCTCTTCTTTTGTATCATCACTCTGCTCCTCAAGGCGAGCTTGGCGTCGCCTTTGGCCAATGCTTATATTGTTGAGCGTGTTTTCGCTGATAATGTGGATTGGGATGACGTCCTCCATATGCAGTTGGAAACAGTAGTGGCGGGCTATCTTGCAAACAAGTCGACCAAAAGGCAGAGAGGAGCTCTCCCTAGTAGACCATGCAGTGCAGATTATCTGGGATAGGACAAGAGTAGGCAGGCATACTTTCTCTTCTTGCCCGACTCTATATAAGAAATCCACCATGAATCTTGTGCATTTGGTGCGATTACTCCACCTAGGATACACGTTATACGTGCATATGTGGTGGAGCAAGCGGAAGTCGGCCGTCATCTTGGGTGAAGCGAGACTATTTCTCCGCCTCCAACGCTCGAGTCGGCCGCATAGAAAATGTGTGCAAAGTCTCTTCTCTCGCTCACTAGTAAGGTTCTTCTCACTGGAGTGCACCACACCTCTTTCGACTCCCATAATGCGGGCAATCTCGTCCACACCCACTATGATCTTCTGCCTTCTGAGAGAGATAGTAAAGTGGAGAGGCTTCAATGGTGGATTCCGAATGAGAGCGTAGAAGGTGCGCACAGTGCCTTTGCTCGTATGAGTGTTCCCTTTAAATATGGGGTCCCACCCATTGTCAAGGAGAAAGTCGATGGCTGGATACATCCTAAACATCTTCTCATTGACATGCGCCTCAAATACGACCTTGCAGTTGTGGAACTTACCCAGGTTGATGTTCAGTAGTAGCGATCTCTCTAACAGAATGTGAGGATCGAGGTCCCGCTTGGACCTCCGTTCACACTCAGCACTCGTACTGGCTCCAGCGTCAGCCCTCCTCGTAGTACGATGTGGTCGGCTGGGCCTGGCCTCATTCGGGGCCGCTTTCTTTTTTCCCATAAGGGAAAGGAGTGTAGAGATCGAGAATATGGCGATAATAATTTCAAAGAAAGCCATTGGAAGTGGGAATGCTTGAAGGATGAGATGGGTTGATGGATTTAAAAGGTTGTGAGCCACAAAAGATGGCTTTTGTGATCAAATGGGTGGAAATATGGGAGCTAGAAAGATGAAAATGATGATTTTAAGGCAATGAAGGTGGGTAGATGCAATGGGTAGAGGATTTGGGAGATTATGAGACACAAAAGAGGGCTTTTGTGCTCAAATGAGTGAAAATAGTGAAGGTGGAGGGATGAAATTAAGGAATGGGGAGGTAATGATGAACTAAATAGAAGATTAGGAGATTGGAAGTGTATGGAAGAAAAAGTTTGAGAGGAAAAGGGAGATTTGAAGTGTATAGAGGGCTAGGGGGTGAGTGGAATGGCAAAAAGGGGAGGGGGGTCAAATAGAGGCCCCACAATGTGCATAGGCCCACCTGGCCGGGCGGTGGGTGGCGCGCCGCCCCGGCATTGTGAAGCTGGGTAGTGCATCGCCGACGGGACTCCGGTCCATCCGCAGTGGCTCCGCCTGGGGGTGGTGTCTACCCTTCCCCGGGGTGCCAAAAACACATGGGATCCACCTTGGGTCCCTCTGTAAATTACAATGTGGCCCCCACAACCGTTTAAGGTGCTTTTAGACTTCAACTTGCACGTATTCACGCTTTTTGGCATGTTTTGAACGTGGGATTCACTGAGTTATCGCCCAAACCCGTCGATTAACGGTCTAGGAAGGAGTTTGGATCATTTTTACATGATTTCATACACATACGGGGTGAAATTCAACAGTCAGTTTCGCTCCAATGGTCATGTGATCACCGACGGGGGAAACTTGGGATCCTATGATCATTTTTACGTTTTAACGCTCCATTCTAAGTTAAAGTACGCCAGTGTGCATCGTGTGTCCATAACCCAGGCCCAGTTTAATCCAAATCATGCTCTGATTCTAACTTGTAACGCCCTGAAAATCAGGGATCAAGTAGAAGCTCAACTCTTGAGTTCCAACGCATCACTTATATAACATAGATAATGATGATTAAATATTGTCTGCTTTAGTGCATTAAACATGAGTGGGATTATACCAAATTAGCATATCATACTCTAAAGACAGTTAGATTATGCAAGCGGAAAACTGTGATAAATATATAATGCATATAAGTGGTTGTAAGTCCCCAGAGTATGAACATGTCACCAGGTTAAATGATTACATGTATAATTTCAAAATATACAAAATGATAAAGTGTAATGTCATCTATCCATATCCCTGTAGCCCCGATATATAATTTCAGGTCTACATAGACCCGCCAGAGAGTTGCATGTAGGAGAACTCCTCCTCGTCATCATAGAAGATAGGCTCCATCTCGTAAGCCTCGTCATCACTTGAAACTAAAACAGGGTCTGGTTGGTGTTTTAAAACTCCGTCCTAGAATGGGAGTGAGTGATCAACTTAGTGGAGCTATAAGGCAAAGGTTAACATGTTATCAATTCAGTCAAGCAGTAATGATAAATCAATGCAACAAGCATTCCCGGTACTCTAGTTAATGCAAGGATGATATGTGTTAATGATGCATGCCCTCGCCTACACTCCCTCTACGACATCATCTCATGATCGCGGTATGCACCCCTTCCTCTGTGCTCAACTCCAACACCAAAGGCACATGCAATATGGTGCATGTGCGTGATTAGTCAAGTTCTTAATTAGACTTATTCATATAGTAGGTTTGAAAAGCTAAGGTACCTCCCTTTATATCATTTACCCAAACGATGATCCATCTAGGGTCGTCAATCCTAGTTAATCACATACGAAAGACAAGTTATAGGTAAACGCCACCCCTGATTTAAAAGCAGTGGACATGCAAGTTTAAGTCACTACGAAGAGGCTTGTCACCTTAACGTAGGCTTTAGTTTATACTCGAGGTCACTAACGGAAGGCTCATCACCTTAGCGTAGGCCGACAGCTTGAATACAGTGTCTCATACTACCGTATTCGGCTCACGAGTTTGGTTTGCTCATTGGACACTATGGAGAGTTTGTCACACCAGCGTAGGCTGACAGCTCGACCACGGTGTCCCATACCACCATGGCCGGCTCAAGAGTCTTAATGGATCGAGGTACCAAGGTTAAACAGGCTTTTCACTGGTAAGTTGGTACCTTAGATTCAAGCAGTAGCGTCCATACATGGTGAACATATATTAGGCCAATCGGGTTGCTTGACAAGCTCGATGGTACGAGTGTACGTTGAATTGATCGACA
Organism: Magnolia sinica; assembly: GCF_029962835.1. Classification (NCBI taxonomy): domain Eukaryota; kingdom Viridiplantae; phylum Streptophyta; class Magnoliopsida; order Magnoliales; family Magnoliaceae; genus Magnolia; species Magnolia sinica. Next base: position 104,009,281 of record NC_080578.1, on the reverse strand, counting down.
TGGAGTGCGTAAGCATCCCATGTGGCCTAACTACTGTCGACAAACAGCGTACGACTCGAATTCATCGAACGTGTCTTGTATGGCGAAACGACCTCGGCCACTAATCCGGGAGCTGTTACCGATTGCCTAGACTACGCAGTAGTCCTAATCATATTCAGACATAATAGGCATTCATATGTGATAGTAAAAGCAGCATGTGATAAACAATTTAAATATAAATCTCATTCGAGTATTTTGCAAACACATAGTACATATATTATTATACATGGGCATTTCATCCATAAACCACATAGTAGTAAGCTAGGTTACATAAAGGAAACTGTAACTATAGATAGGAGAATCGAGAATCCTATCTCAACACCTTTATTAAATACATTTCAACAAGCATTTTCTCATTCAGGCATTTTATCAAACACTTAGACTACATATATTAACATACATGTAATATAGTAGTTATAACAGGTATTATAGCAAATCCTTTCGCAACGGATTTGCCACACATACAACAATCATATATTCTCAATCGATAATCATGGCAAGTACAAATCATAATTCTATATTCATTCAAACATTTAAACTAATACATGGAATGCATTATATTTAACATAGTTCATAGATATATGTGTAAAATACGGAAGCATCGCATTTAAGTATATGTGACAATATTCAAGTCGGTCATAAATCATTAACTGACATTGAAAGTCTTGAAAACTATAACCTAAACGTTTATAGTCCGCACCTTTCGTCTGTAAACTCGTATCGAACTCAATTCGAACACTATGCCTTCATATATGGCACAATGGCTACCTATAGCATGAAATAGGTTAACTATTTCACCGATCTACCTATTTGAATCCCTAAAACAGATTAGGGTTAGGATTCCTTACCCAAAAATGGAATCGGAATCACCAGTATAGCGACACGGATGAGGTGATTCAGCACGTGGAGCGGCAGGGAAGAATCCCAGCAATTATCTCTCTCTCTCTCTCTCTCCTTTCCTCACTCTTTCCTTCTCTTTTCTCTCTTCTCTCTCCTAGGATTTAGAAAATTTGTATGGCATGGGAGAGAAGGGTTTTAAGGGCCTTATATAGGCTCAGAACTGGTCTCAAAGGCCCCAAGGCCATAGTATACTTAGGTTATAGCCAAAGGGTGGTTGTTTTAGGTCAAGGGAGCCCATCTGGAGGCCCCTTTTTTGCATACGGTCCAAAGAAAGTCCCCTAATAATGGATTTATGTTAGGTTAAGTTTTCGGTCCGATCAGATTTACGGATCGACCGTGGAGGACCAGTTTCAGTTCAACGGTCGTCGTCACTCAATTAGGGCCACAAGTACACTAACCTGTGTAGGGAAATTTTCCTGATCTGAGGGTGTATTTGGGTCAGATTTTGATGGTCTGAAACCTTAAATTTGGCCTGCAAGCGAACAACCCAATTTACTTAAATATGAGTTCACTTTCTAAAGATATTCGCATTTCTCACACAATTTGCTCAGGGTTATAGTTGTATGTTTCTGGATATTATTTGGATTTAATTCCCGAGATGGTTGTCAAGCCTAGTAAGGCAGTCATAATCGTATAGTTTTGCGTTAATCGAACTTTTGACGAGCGGCCCAGGTCCGATACGGAGTTTCAATATGTTCTCGAGAGCAACTAGGTTTTGAGATTGATCCTGAGTTTTTAGGTAATTTAGCGTTAGCGATTCTACTGGTTTTGGGTCTTGCAATTTGTATAGAAAGTTGTTCAAGCTAATCTACTGATTAATTCAGTTTAGCACTTAATTAATTTTCGTCTAATTTCTAAATGATTTGGTTTTGAGTGATTTCTGCTTGAGGTGGTACTCGAGTCTTTGTACGAATTTTTTCGAGACGTTACAGACATGTAGCCCCTTAATTGGTTGAGAGTGATTACGTCAGAAGACGAAGGGTACATCAGCAAATGGAGGCATTAGCCCACATTTGTACTTGGGTCCACGAAAAACCTTAAACGTCTCCTCTTTTTTGGCCCTTTCTACCTATTTCCAAGGACGGATTTTATGGAAAAGCCTTTCGCAGGAAGTTCCTATGAAAGGATGCTGGGTGGGGCCCATAACCATTTTTTAAAGAAATCTACTCCATTCATCTGTTTTAAAATCTCATTTTAGGACAAAAAACCAACAATGAGGTGAATCCAAAACTCAAGTGGGCCACACAAGAGGAAAAATTGGAGAAAGACATACCTATCGTTGAAACCTTCTTGGGCTCCACCTTAATGTTTATATGCCATCCAAACCGTTTATAAGGTCATTAACACTGGAATAAAATGGAAATACAAAAATTTTAGCCTGAAACAAATCTTTTATGGCCATAAGAATATTTCAACAGTTCTCACGAATCGCCACTGTTTTCTTTCGTATGGCCCACTTGAGTTTTGAATCCACATCATTTTTGTATAATGTCATAAAGTGATATCTCAAAATGGATGAACGGAATAGAATTCCCACTAACATGGCGGTGGGCCCCACCCATCATCCTTGCGCAGGAACTTCATGCGAAAGGCTTACGCAGGAAATCTGCATCCCCTTTTCCCATTCAAGTAGGAAGCTGATTGGCTACTCCCTATGCCACCAGCCAATAGCTAGTGGTCAATATGTGTTTCATCCATGCCGTCCATCTATTTTTCTAAATCATTTTTCTAGATCATCCATGCCACAGGAAAACAATAATGATTGGATATCCACCATTAAAATCCTCCTAAGGCCCACTATATTGTTTATTTGACATCCAATCTGTAGATTAGGTCATAAAGACCCAGATGAGACTAAAAACAAAGATCAGCTTGATCCAAAACTTTTATGGCCCCCAAAAAGTTTTTAATGGTCAACATTCATTCAACATTGTTTCCTGTAATGTGGTCCACTTGAGATTGGGATATACCTCATTTTGGGTCTCATACCATAAAATGATCTAGAAAAATAAATAGATGGCATGGATGAAACACATACCGAACGCTAGCTATTGGCTTGTGGCAGAGGGAGTAGCCAATCTGTTTTGGACGTGGATTAGATACTGACAGGTTGAGTAGTGATACTCGCTACAAAAGTGATGTCACCAAGTTCCGTGGACCCCACTATGATGTATGTGTTGTATCCAGAACGTCCATCCATTTGGAGATATTATTTTAAGGCATTAGTTAAAGAATGAGGCAGATATGTCTTTCCCCAATTTTTCCTCTCTTGTGGCCCACTTGAGTTTTGGATTCACCTCATTGTTGGTCTTTTGTCCTAAAATGAGATCTCAAAACAGATGAACGGAATAAATTTCCAAAAAATGGCTATGGGCCCCACCCAGCATCCTTGTGTAGGAACTTACTATGAAAGGCTTTTACAGGAAAGACATTTGAGGTTCTTCGTGGACCCGAGTACAAATGTGGGCTAACGCCTCCGTTTGCTGATGTGTTCTCTACCTTCTGACGTAATCGCTCTCCACTAATATAGGGACTACATGTCTAGTCTGTCTCGAGCTTTGCACAGGCAGAGGAAGTACCTAATCTGCGCCCCAGCAGCTATATAGGTGGCGTGTGGTACACGGACGCGGATTGCGTCCTACCCTCACCCGGACGGTAATCCGTCCAGGCAAGGCTCTGTGGGGCCCACCGTGTAGATGTGGCTGAAGTGAAAAAGCAAATATTAACTTGATCCGCAACTTCTCCAACTCCTAATAAGTTTTTAATGGTGGACATTAAATCCCCACTTTGTGGTCCACTTAAACCCAGTACCTTGCTCAGTGTTTAACTCATACCTTAAAAGGATATGAGAAAAGCGATTGACAGCTTGGATAAAACACTTACATCACGCAGGGCCCCACAGAGCCCTACCCAGACGGATTACCATCCAGGCGGGGGTAGGACGCAATCTGCGTCCGTGGTACACCAGCCAATCCACTTCCATCTGCGTCTATGGTACACCAGTCAACCCACTTCCGTTCGCATCCGTGGTACACCAACCAATTCGCTTCTGCGTTCTGTGGGTCCCATTATGAGGGATGTGTTATATCCAAACCGTCCATCCATTTGCCGATCTCGTTCTAAGGCTTAAGACTAAAAATAAGACAGATCTAAAGATAAAGTGGACCACATTGCAAAAAGCAGCGAGGGTTTCTAATGTTTACCATTGAAACCCTTTTGGGGGTCACAGAAGTTTTGGATCAACATGAAATTTGTTTTTCCTCTTCATATAGGTATTTGTGACCTTATGAATAAACTGGATGGAAAATAAACGTTATGGTGGGCCCTACAAATCACAACAGGACCCATGATCCTCATAACATCACAACATTGACCCTTATTATGTTACAACCATGAGCTATATACGTCATGTAAAAACCGCAACCCATATAACATGATAACTACGATTCATGTAATATGACAACTATGACTCATATCAATCACGACCCTTATAATATGACAACTACAACTCATATCAATCACGACCCCTATAATATGACAACTACGACCCATATAACATGAAAACTACGACCTATATCAACTACGACCTATATAACATAACAACCACGACCCTTATAACATGATAACTATGACCCATGACAACCACGATCCATATAACATAACAACCACGACCCATATAACTTGACAACCACGACCCATGACAACCATGACCCATACAACATGACAACCACAACCTATATAATATGACAACCACGACCCTTGCTACATGACAACCACGATCCATTTGTAAGGTCGTGGTTCACATGTACAATGGATTGTGGTTTTCATCCACAAAGGGTCGTGGTTGATATTTGAATCTACCCCTAAAATGACACAACAAAAAGGATAGGCGGCATGGATTATTCACATACATCAATGCGGGCCCATTTGGGTCGTGATTTACATGGGTCGTAGTTGCCATGTTATATGAGTCGTAGTTGTCATGTTGCATGGTTTGAGGTTTGTAACGTGTTCCTTTCCTTTTCTACCAAACCATTGGTACCATAACTTAAGGCCCACAATGGGGTGATCCGATCCATCCACCTTGTCGGCCAGCTCGGTGTGGGCCCAAAAAGTCCTAACTTGGGCAATGTCCATTTCTAACAAACATTACATTGAGCCTAAAAACTGGATAAGTACGATCCATACAACTGCGACCCATATAACAGGACAACTGCGACCCATATAACATGACAACTGCGACTCATACAACTGAGACCCATATAACAGGACAATTAAGACCCATATAACATGACAACTACGATCCATCCAGCTGCGGCTAATTTGGGTCGTGGTTTGGGTCATAGTTGTTATGTTGTATGGGTCGTGGCTATCATGTTGTATGGATCGTGGATGTCATGTGGACCACCAGATGAAAACAATAGTGATTAGATATCTACCATTAAAATCCTCCTAAAGCCCGCTATACTGTTTATTTGACATCCAATCGATTGATTAGGTCATACAGACACAAATGAAGCAAAAAAAAATCAATCAGCTTATTCCAAAACTTTTATGGCCCACAAAAAGCTTTTAATGGCATAGGCTTATTCAATACTATTTCCTATAACGCGGTTAACTTGATATTATGATATGCCTCATTTTCTATCACATACCATGAAATGACATGAAAAAATATGTGGACAACGTGGGATGAAACACATACATTATGGTTGTGATGTAGAGCGGGTTGCGGACAATTACATGGCCAAGATGGATCAGAAAAGGCCCGGTCGACGACAGAAGTGATCCAGACCATCGAACCTTAAATCGGGCGTATCTTGCAATCCGGAATGAGTTATCTGACGTAAAATATATGATTTTGGGGTAGAACGAGCTACTGAAGCCAACCAACCCCGCTACGCCGGGTTGTGCAGCTCGGAATTGCGAAAAACCCTGGATTGATGGTCGTTTCCCTATTTTAATTTCGTTTTTACTATAAATAGTAAGTTTTAGTTTGATTATAACTCTTCATCCGTTGGGCTTTAGGAGTTGCGCCCAACGTGAAAAGAGCTTAGAATAATTAGGAGAACGGTTTGGTGAAGCCAAATAGGACACTTACTATTTTTGGCCGAAAACCTTGCGCACTAGTAGACATCACGATCGTCTATAAATAGTAAGTTTACTATTTATAGTAAGTCACGGATTCTAAGAGTTTGAGTTGTAGTTTGATTCTAATTTCTTTCCCATTGCTTGGTAGCCCTATTTAAAGGGTTGTAAACTCATTTTTAATCATCAATTAATCAATTTCAAATTTATTAGAATTTATTTCTATTTTCTGCTTTCTTTCCTCGTGGATTCGAGAAGTCTTTGTGAGGAGTCCAGAGAAGCTCCGTGGATTCGGTGTATTTATCCTCATCACGTTCATCCCTGCGTCAATTGGTATCAAAGCGAGGATTCCCCTCGGGCCGATGGCAAACAACGAAGGTATGAATCAAAATCCTGTGGACGATGATCCAGGGATTCGGTATCTTTCGGAAAGAATGGAAGCTTTCCACCGGGAGAGTCAGTTGACCATGCAAGGGCTGCAGGCAACTCTCGACCGTCTTGCGGATGCGCTACTTCCGCCCCGAGCCCTAGGCGGTGCTCCACCACCCATGGTGGCTCCACCACCCATGGTTGCTGTACGACACAACCCCGATTTTCGTAGAGCACTACCAGTGGCAAACCGTAGGGCTACACCAGATGATTCAAGTTCTAGCAACGAGGACCTTAATGAGGGTTTTGCTCGACGACCAATCCATGGAGGTGATCATCTAGATCATGCTGAAAGAGACTATCGAGGTAAGGCTGAACTTCCTAGTTTTAACGGTTTATTACGTATAGAAGATTTTCTCGATTGGCTAGCCGAAGTAGAGAGATATTTTGATTACATGGACGTGCCAGATCATAAAAGGGTAAAATTGGTAGCGTTTAAATTAAAATCTGGTGCTTCTGCATGGTGGGAACAATTACAACTCTCACGAGCCCGCCAGAACAAGGCACCCATCTCATCATGGCCACGGATGAGACGTCTTCTTCGATCACGATTTCTCCCCAGTGATTATGAGCAGATATTATTCAAGCAATATTAAAACTGCTGACAAAGAAATCGAACTGTCATAGATTACACGAAAGAATTCTAGAGGTTGGCTATATGAAATGATCTGTCAGAATCTGAGTCACAGAAGGTGGCACGATTTATAGGTGGGTTGCGACCGACAATTCAGGACCGAGTTCAGATGTACCCAGTCGGGACCATGGATGAAGCAGTTCAATTGGCGGGTAGGGCAGAAACACAACTTGCAAGAGCTCCTGCTCGTCCATATCCTTCAACTCGACCCCCCATGACGGGTCCCACGCAGGATCCAGTGCTGGCACGAGGAAAAGATCCAGTAGGAGAACGTCCTCAACCTCCTACAACCGCAAACCGTGATACGGGGAGCGGCTCATCCAGACCTCAACGTGCAGCACCCACAACAGCGGGCCCAAGTAGGATTCCAAATCCTTATGCTCGGCTAAGATCAAACAATTGTTACCGCTGTGGCCAACCAGGCCACTTATCAAACACTTGTCCTCAACGTCCCACAGCACACTTGACTATAAACGAAGGGGGCACTGAAGATGAGGCCGCAGAAGAAGACCATGACTTTGATGAACATGAACAAACCACTGAAGAAATAGCAGGTGGCGATGAAGTGACGGGCGAGGATCGTGGCGAATTTCTAGTTGTGAGGCGATTACTGTATGCCCCACGAAAGGAATTACATCCACAGCGACACAATATATTTCGTACTCGGTGCACCGTCAACGGAAAGGTCTGTGATGTGATCATAGACAGTGGTAGTAGCAAAAACATCGTCTCAAGAGTAATGGTGGACAAGTTGCGGCTACCAACGATGAAACATCCTTCCCCATACTCTATTAGCTGGATAAAAAAGGTAAATGAGACCAAGGTAACTGAACAATGCACTATCTCGTTTTCAATTGGCAAAAATTATAAGGATCAAATACTTTGTGACGTGGTCGATATGAAAGCTTGTCATATGTTACTTGGTCGACCCTAGCAGTCAGACCGTGATGCGACCCATCGGGGACGAGATAATGTCTACGTATTTGTCAAGGATAGTCGAAAAATAATCCTTGCCCCTATGACACCAGAGAACCACCCTGAAGCCTCTAAAGTGGAGAGGAGTTCTCTCTTAACCATGCGGGATTTCATGGAGGAATCTAAGGAAACTGGCGAGGTATACGCCGTAGTAGTGAAGGGCGAGGAAGAGGAACCCTCAAACATTCCTCCAAGTTTAAGACTGTTGCTAAACGAATTTAAAGAAGTCTGGCCTGAGGATTTACCTGATGGATTGCCCCCCATGAGGGACATCCAACATCACATAGACCTCGTCCCTGGGGCTAGCTTGCCCAATCGCCCTCATTATCGGATGAGTCCGAAGGAGTGTGAGATACTTCAGGGGCAAGTGGAGGAATTGATCCGTAAGGGTCTCTTGAGAGAGAGCATGAGCCCATGTGCCGTACTAGCATTATTAACGCCAAAAAAAGATGGAAGCTGGCACATGTGTGTCGACAGTCGAGCAATCAACAAAATTACCATCAAATATTGGTTTCCAATACCACGGTTGGACGACATGCTCGATATGTTAGAAGGGGCCAAGGTGTTCTCTAAACTAGATCTAAGGAGCGGGTACCATCAGATTCGTATTCGACCCGGTGATGAGTGGAAAATGGCATTCAAGACCAAGGAAGGGTTGTATGAGTGGCTGGTCATGCCCTTCGGCCTATCGAACGCACCAAGTACTTTTATGCGTTTAATGAATCAAGTTCTAAAATCGTTCACTGGCCGATTTGTGGTAGTATATTTTGATGACATATTGATATATAGCCAGGATGAGGCGGAGCACAGGAAACATCTCAGGCAGGTGCTACAGGTCCTACAACTTAACAAGTTGTACCTCAACTTGAAGAAGTGTAGTTTTTTAACTGACAGCCTATTGTTTCTAGGATTTGTTGTAACGTTCACAGGCATTCGTGTGGACGATGAAAAGGTGCGAGCTATTAGGGAATGGCCGATCCCGATAAATATTCATGAGGTGAGGAGTTTTCACGGGTTGGCGACTTTCTATCGTCGATTTGTGCGAGATTTTAGCACCATAGTCGCGCCTATAACAGATTGTATGAAGAAAGGACCGTTCCAGTGGACCGATAAAGCTGATAAGAGCTTTCATGAGATCAAGCATCGTTTGTCTACAACACCGGTCTTGGTGCTTCCTAATTTCGACAAATTGTTTGAGGTTGAGTGTGATGCTTCATACGTCGGAATTGGAGGAGTATTATCACAAGAAGGAAAGCCAGTACAGCGAGAAGTTCAGCAAAGCCCGAAAGAAGTGGTTGACTTATGAGCTTGAGTTGTACGCAGTTGTTCAGGCGCTGCGACATTGGTGGCATTATCTGATTCAAAGAGAGTTTGTTTTGTACACTGACCATCAAGCATTAAAGTTTATTAATAGTCAGACTAACGTGAATCGTGTGCATGCTAGATGGGTTGTGTTTTTACAGGAATTCACGTTCGTTCTGAAGCACAAGTCAGGGCAGCAGAACAAGGTGGCTGATGCACTTAGCCGTCGTGCATCACTACTAGTTACAATGAGCAATGAGGTAGTCGGCTTCGACTGTCTCAAGGAGCTGTATGCCGAGGATGAGGACTTCAAAGATTCTTGGATGAAGTGTCAAGAAGGTCACCCCAGTGACCTTCATATACAAGACGATTTTCTCTTCAAAGGGAATCGATTGTGCATCCCCTAAAGTTCTCTGAGGGAGCAGATTATTCAAGAGCTACATGGAGGTGGTCTTGCTGGACACCTGGGACGAGACAAGACGCGAGCTCTTGTGGAAGAACGGTATTACTGGCTGTAGTTAGTACGCGATGTGGGAAAAGCCGTACAACGTTGTCATGTGGGCAATCTCAGAATACAGGCCTCTACACCCCGTTACCTGTGCCTAACGGTCCTTGGGAGGATTTATCAATGGACTTCGTGCTTGGTCTCCCACGAACACAACGCGGCATGGATTCGGTGTTCGTGGTAGTAGATCGTTTCTCAAAGATGACGCACTTTATCCCATGCAAGAAGACCCTCGATGCAACACACGGCGAATTTATTTTTCAGGGAGGTCGTTTGGCTACACGGGGTCCCCAAGACCATTACTTCCGATCGTGACACGAAGTTCATTAGCCACTTTTGGCGGACTTTATGGAATCGTTTCGATACACGACTTCAATTCAGTAGTGCTTACCACCCACAGACTGATGGGCAGACCGAAGTTGTAAATCGCACATTGGGAAACCTCCTTCGCTGTATTTCAGGAGAAAAACCGAAGCAGTGGGATTTGTCCTTGTCCCAAGCAGAGTTTGCATTCAACAACATGGTGAACTGCTCGACAGGGAGATCACCGTTCCAGATTATCTACGGACGAGTGCCTCGCTACACACTTGACTTGGTCCCTCTACCCAAGCACTCGGGCACGAGCATTGCAGCAGAACATATGGCAGATAAGATCATGGGCATCCATGCAGAAGTGCAGACCAAGCTACATGCCTTGAACGAGAAGTATAAGGAACAAGCGGACAAGCATCGGCGACAAAAAGTGTTCGAGGTGGGCGACCGCGTTATGGTCCATCTGCGCAAAGAGAGATTTCCGACCGGGATGTACAACAAGTTGAAAAATAAGAAAATTGGACCCGTCCCAATCATCCGAAAGATTAATGATAACACTTATATTGTTGATCTTCCAGATGACATGGCAATCTCACAAACTTTCAATGTCGCGGACCTGACCGAGTATCATGAACCAGAGCATGACGAGAACTCGAGGACGAGTTCTTTTGAAGTGGAGGAGACTGATGTAGAGTGGGTTGCGGACAATTACATGGCCAAGATGGATCAGAAAAGGCCCGGTCGACGACAGAAGTGATCCAGACCATCGAACCTTAAATCGGGCGTATCTTGCAATCCAGAATGAGTTATCTGACGTAAAATATATGATTTTGGGGTAGAACGAGCTACTGAAGCCAACCAACCCTGCTATGCCGGGTTGCGCAGACCAAAATTGCGAAAAACCCTTGGATTGACGGTCGTTTCCCTATTTTAATTTCGTTTTTACTATAAATAGTAAGTTTTAGTTTGATTATAACTCTTCATCCGTTGGGCTTTAGGAGTTGCGCCCAACGTGAAAAGAGCTTAGAATAATTAGGAGAATGGTTTGGTGAAGCCAAATAGGACATTTACTATTTTTGGCCAAAAACCTTGCGCATTAGTAGACATCACGACCGTCTATAAATAGTAAGTTTACTATTTATAGTAAGTCGCGGATTCTAAGAGTTTGAGTTATAGTTTGATTCTAATTTCTTTCCCATTGCTTGGTAGCCCTATTTAAAGGGTTGTAAACTCATTTTTAATCATCAATTAATCAATTTCGAATTTATTAGAATTTATTTCTATTTTCTGCTTTCTTTCCTTGTGGATTCGAGAAGTCTCCGTGAGGAGTCCAAAGAAGCTCCGTGGATTTAGAGTAGTTATCCTCATCACGTTCATTCCTGTGTCAGGTTGGGCCCAGGGAGCACCAAGTACTGGCCATTGGGCGGTGGCAGGGGAGTAGACAACCCGTGACTTACCGGGGTTGAAATAAAAAGGTAGTTTAGTACAACTTCTGAACCGAGGACCGCCTGCATTTTCGTACAAAATAATATTCAAAAGTGGTCGGAACGCATCTCTTAGGATATTTGAAAGGTTAAACGCCGGTAGGTAAATTACCCATACTTCGAGGCGAGTACGGTCATCCCCACATCTAGCTGGTGGTCCCTGTTTTGCACGGAAAATGTTAAAGAATACAAATCTAATGGGATGATCCTAACCATCGAATCGGTGGACCCATAAACGAGGGAGAAAATGAAATTCATCCGCACGTGACCCACGCCTTAAGCACTTCACTTTCAGCCAACAGAATGGCCTTAGGGCGTGTTTGGGCGGTGGGATTAGAAGGGATTAGGTGGGATGGGATTCAAAAAACACATAATTATTACCCATGGTAGGGATCGTCCAATTCCATGTTTTTTGGTCTACGGTGTACATTGAATGGATATACCCACCATCATTTGAAATTTCTAAGAATAACAAACGTGTGTTATATCGAAACCGTTCATTTGTTTTGTAACCTCATTTTATGGCATGGGCCTAAAAATGAGGTAGATCCAAAACTTATGTGGCTCCAAAGAAGTTTTCAATGGTAAGCATTCAATCCCCATTGCTTTCTATGGTGGGGTCCACTTGAGCTTTAGATTTACCTGATTTTTCTGCCCATGCTCTAAAATAATCTCAAAAAATGGGTGGACGGTGTGGATATAGTCCACACATCATGGTGGGATCTACACAACTTGCTAAAATATTGAGTGAAATTGGCATAGGACCCATGCAATTCCATCTAATCTGATTCCAAGCTTATCCATTCTTCCCAAACATGGAGTGGAATTGGCACACGACCAGAGATGAATCCCATCCCACCTAATCCCTTCTAATCCCACTGCCCAAACACGCCCTTAAATTCAACAACCGACCCAAAACTAATCATGCAAAACATAAACCATTCCGATAGAATGTGGGGCCCACTATCACAGCTAGTCAGCTAACATGCAGAGATATCACATGTAATAAATCTGTGGGCCCACATGGTAGCTGCAATGGGCTGCCCCACATTCTATCAAGACCCAGCTGCCATATATTCACTTCTCTCTCATCCATGAAGAAATGAGAGAGAGAGAGAGAGAGAGAGAGAGAGAGAGAGAGAGAGAGAATGGCAAAGGTGTTTGAAGAAGAGCAGCTGTGTGTAAAGGTAGTAGTGGAGGCTCCTGAAAGCGTGTTCGAAGAAGGGAAGCTGAATGTAAAGGTATTGGAGGCTCCTGAAAGCTCATCACCTCCAAAACCTCTGTTAATCAGCACTCCAACAGAAGCAGGAGAATATCCAGTGTTGGTTTTCTTCCATGGCTTTTGTCTCACCAACAGCTGCTACTCTGCCATCTTCCAACACGTCGCTTCTCACGGCTACATCGCAGTTGCACCTCAGGTTTATTTACATTTCCCCTCAATCTTATGCAACTCTTTACAAAAATCATTACAAACTGACCCTCTTTGGACCATGCTTCCAATACCCAAATACTCGGCTTGACTCGATCTTCATATCTAACTTTAATAATTATTTGAATGAGGCCAAGTTTTTATAGTAGACCGTTATATAATTAGGGTTAGATTTGTATTTAGGGGAATTGAGATGGTAATATTGTCATGTAAAAAGATTTTGCTAACCTAACAGTGTAGTTTTTTGTCCCAAAAATCAGCAGTAGAGTGAGTTTTGACTGTATTCATTTTATTTTTTATTTTTTTAAAAGGCTGTTATTTGTCTTTAGGCCTTAAGAGAAGTTGCTACATGTCAAAATCTCTTTCCAAAAAAATATTTTCTTGGTGTGGTTTGTCAAATACTCTCTTCCTAACATGGCCTATACCTGATGAGTTGGTCACCTTAGTATTTCCCTATAGCATGTTTGGTAGTAAAAAAAAAATCAAAATCCGACCTTGCATGCTGTCAACTGATTGCACGAACTTTCTCGCAGTTGTATTCCCTCTGCGACGGTTTGATCTGCAACCTCACCTCTGCAAATAATGAGATCAAAGCAGCTTCTGCAGTCCTCAACTGGTTATCCCAAGGCCTGCAATCTTCCCTCCCAAACAACGTCCAAGCAAACATACTCAAGCTCGCTATCGCTGGCCATAGCCGAGGTGGCCGGGCCGCCTTCTCCATCGCACTTGGCAATGGTCAGACCTCACTCAAATTCTCCCTCCTGATGGGCATCGACCCTGTCGCCGGAACCAGCGAAGGACACCAACTCGATCCCCCAATCCTCACCTACGTCCCACGCTCTTTCGACGTCGGTGGGATCCCAGTTCTGGTGGTCGGGACGGGCTTGGGAGAGCAAAAGAAGTGCCCCTTGTTCCCTGCTTGCGCACCCAAAGGCTTGAACCACAAGGAATTCTACAATGAATGTGAGCCGCCGCGTTTTCATTTGGTCGCGACCGAGTACGGCCACATGGACATGTTGGATGATAAAATACCAATAGGATTGGATTCGTTGGCCCGCTGCGCTTGCAAGAATGCTAAGAAGATAGAGCCCATGAGGAGATTTGTAGGTGGGATTATGGTTGCATTTCTCAAGGCCTACTCCGACGGTGACAGCAGCTACCTCAATGCTATTCTAGCTGACCCTTCCATTGCACCAGTTGAGCTTAATCCGGTAGAGTATGATAAAGAATAGAAGGTTTGGGGTGTGTTTGGTTGCACGAAATATTGTGAAATTTCATGATATCTTGCGCCAAATTAGACTGATCAATCATGAAATATCTTGATATTTGGTGAAACCAAACGCTAGATGATGATCTAGACCATTGGTCTTTTGCACCCGGTGGTGGATGGAACATGGACCAAAAGTCTCCTTGGTAGGACAATCGATACCTTTCATTTTGAACAAATATCAGTGGCTGGGACTTTATGGTCAATCCATGGTCGGATGCAACAGACCAATGGTCTGGATTGTCGATCCACAGGCCCCACTTGTACAGGTTTCCTATCAAGTAGCTACGGTGGGAAGGAGGTAGCTTCTTCTAGGGTTAATTTGCTCAACCACTTGTGTTGCTGGATGAGTTCATTTATCATTTGGGCTTATTTAATGCTTCTGTATTAAGGGTAAACCTTGTGTGAATGTGAGATATATTTCCTTTGATTTTCCTCTCGTTTGGTAAGATTGAAATGTGGAATAAGATTTCTTATGAAGTATTTGTTAGTAATGACTACCTTTTATTGGAGAGATCTGATCCAATCCATTCGGTTGCATTCTTAATGTCTGTTGGATTTTTGGTCATGTCCGGATGATCCGAATATTTCAACCTTTTAATTGGGGATCACCCATCCACAGTGAGGCACATGTTATTAATGGTTAGATTATTTCAATGGGACCAAATCCAATGGCTACAATGGCTTAAAAAAACAGCACTGCATTACGATGTATTGTACCAAACCTAATGGGAACTCCACATGCATGCATGACCCTGTTTAGCAGCCACTTAAAAATGAGTGCATCTCATTTTTAGTTAAACAGGAATCATGTCTGAGAGATTTTAAGGGACCATTTGGATGGGATTAAATGGAGGTAAATGGGAGGAATTGGATATGTTTGGATGGGAGTAAATGCATAAAAAATGAAATGGAATGGAAATAAACGAAATCCTCTTACTGAGGATTTGAAAGTAAACGAGGTTAAATGCTTTTTTGAGCTTCATTGGAGAGTTGCACGAGTAAACAAGAGTGCTAATATGCATATATTGCGGTACTGAGAATACACTCATAATACTCTAAAACAATCCAATTATCAACTACATTACAAAAATCACAACAATAAAATAATCCAAACCATTTAAAGGTTAGCGATCTAGATGAATGGTTAAAAAATGTTGACAAATTGCTTATTTGTAATCCTTACATTTATGACTTGCCCAAGGCTTGAAATTTCTTCATTTTTTGCTAAAATATATATTTTAATAGGCTTATTACAATTATTCCATTAAATATTAAATATGCACGTTAATTTGATATATTAAAGTTAATTTGACAAATATATTGAAAATATCTAATGCATTTCAATTCCTCCCTACTCCCATCCAAACAGAATATTTGGATTTCAAATACATTTCATTTACACCCATCCAAACACAACTGAGTAAGCCAATTAACTCCCGACTGCATTTGGTTGCACCAAAAATACCATCCACAGAAATTGCAATGTAGCCTGGGGGACGCTGGAGTGCAGTTGTCTATGGATAAAGACTTCCATAGAAATGCTCCACATCCCTATTGCAACTGTACCCTGTTCAATGCACCTAACATTAAATGGCTTGGATTTCAGGAGTGCTCACAAATCCAATTATTGCAGGGCCAGAACTAGTGCACGTGTCTGATAAATCACATTTTCAATACATGCACTTTTAATACTTCAAGGGAAGAAAATAAAAATAAAAATTCCAGGAATCATCCAAACACAATCTCAACATCCACTTGAATATTATAGGGCCTGGATCTAGCCCACATGTGCCCCGTTGGAACATGTGCCATAAATCACCTCTTCAATACATGCATGCTCTTTTAAATACTACAGGAAAATAACTTCCGGTCTTATCCAAACACATTCTCAACACATCCACGACCATCCCATCCTTGCATCCAAACACAACATCCACAGAACCCATCCATGCATCCAAACACAATCTCAAACATCCATGGAACCACTCCACGCATCCAAGCACAAAAACTCAACATACATTGTAATTTATTTCCAAGACAACCCCATCTGTGGACACAGACATCCCCTTGGAGATCCCTGTCCACACACCCCAAACGACCCCAATCACACACGTAATCACAGCCACTCCTTCCAGAAGTTGGTATTTTACCTTTTGAAACAGTCACGTATGCAAATTTGCGGAACTCAAACACAACATAACCTTTTTTCTTTTTTTTTTAAAACCAATCCACTATCATTTCATTAATTGGAAAATGGGATGTACAGCCATTCGGGCGGGTCCAAACAAAAAGGAATCGGACCCAGCCTATCATAAGGAGGATGTATACAAGGCTAAGCTAGAAAGGGAGAAAAGGAAAAAGGAAAACCAAAATGAAGGCCTAGAGAAGAGGAGAAGCTAGGCAAACTGCCAGACCCACAGCCGGGCAACACTTTAGAAACCGAGGAAACAGCCCAACCGCAGCTGCCAAAAGAGAGAAAAGCTGGAAAGAACTCAGCCACCTGAGCTGAGACTAGAAGCAAGCCAAAAACCACCACCAGCAAAAAGACCCCTTGACATATCCCGCTCCTAACACCTGACGGTAGGCTGCCCGCTGCGAATGATGAAGGAAGAAGAATGTGAGCTAGCCGACCCCTGTTTTTGGTTTGGATAATCTGACATGGCCGAGCTTGGATCTGAGAGTGTACAATCAAGACGAGCTTCAAAAACCATTTCAAGCCTAGTTCAAAATTCACAGTACCTTTTTCCATGCATGGATAAGAACTCCAAAAGGCACCGGTGTATGATTCTCCTGACAGAGCCAGAAATCAAATGACAATGCAACTCGGGCATGACATTTTCGTCTCCCTCTCTGGGACAAAAGCCACTCCCCTCACTCTCAGAGGGCCTACTGTTCTTTCCCATCGGATAGCTAAGAACTGAAGTGTGGCCTTAGCTGTGATTAACGGCAGCTTGTTTGAAGAGACGTGGAAGCAGTTCATGGGCACTTACATCCAGGACCTCCGGATCCCTGAAACAAGATGGCATCATGACGTGATTCGGAGAAATGGGGAAAAGAGAGAGTATTTTCTAATGCTTAAAAGCCAAGAATGACTACTGTAAGCTCAAGTGGTTTTCAGATTCTGCTAGTAGTGCCCATGGTTCAGCGATCCAACCAATTGGTATGATGGGCCTCTGGATGTGCCAAGCATAGTTCTTCAATTAGTTGCCACTAAATGGATGGTCAAAAAAATACAGCAACAGCCAATGTTGTCAAAATTGTTACTGTATCACAAATTGTAATAGGGGATGAATAGTATCGAATCACAAATCGTATCATTAGTCGTAAGATATTTTATGATTTTCTTAAAATATGAAAAAGTATGAATAATTAGAAAAAAAAACAAAATTAAAAACTCAGCAATCATCCTTTTGCCATCAATATGCACCAAGTAATACCATGTCATGATAGTGTTAGAGGATCTTTCAAGAAATTTTCCTTAAAACATGTAAGGATCCTTTAATAATTTATGTTCTTGTTAAATTTCTTGAATGAAGAATCACGTTGGAAAAGTGGCATTTGATTATGTAGACCGACACAAAAAAAATTTTGATTTCTAACCATCATTCCACAATACATATTAAGTCAATATGATTATAACCATCCATAAAAACATTCTGGGTAAGTCATACATCAATTTGGCATTTTGACCAATTAAGAAGTAAGAAATCATTAAAAAAATGAAATAAAATAAAATAAAATCCCTGTGATTTAACACTGAAGAGAATATATATCATTTGATCTCTTATACAAAATAAAATAATTTACCTTTTCTAAATGATTTTTTAAAGGTTTTTTTCTAAATGATTCTTAAAGCCCCCACCAATTCAAAGTTATAAAATGGAAAGCCAAGTGAAGCTTAAAATAGAAGAGAACAGGTATAATTTGAATCACAAATCGGGATTTGAATAGTAAACCCTAGGATTCAAATTATAAAATTGTAAGATTCATACAAAAAGGGATTCAAATGTGAGATTCAAATCATTTTGCTTAAGATTCGACTCAAATTATAAATCGTCAATCGTAGGATTTTGACAACACTGGCAACTGCACATATTCGATCAAGCTTAAAAGGCGAATGACTCAATGTCTACATATTGCATCCACAGAGAGGTTCATAATTTCAATGGTACATGTTGCATCCACACAGAAGCACATCATTCAATAGTTTGGATCACTGAACCATCGGTCCACCTATACAAACTGTGAACCCAAGCTAGGGATATTCTTGATCAAGCATTGTACAATGAGAAACGCTCCAGTGGTCTCATAGCACTAAATTACAGTGAGGCTAGTCTCATTTGGGCTACTATGCAAAAATTATGCAGATCAGGATAGATCTATCAGAACTATCCAAGTCCAAAGCACATTTTATGGTATACCATGCAAAAATTACATGGATTATTAGGATGATCCAATCCATCCCTGCTTTATCCTTATTTTTGTGGCCATCCCTTTCCTAAGCCATGGATGGTTTGCTTAGGATGGCATACTTGTAGTCATAAGCAATCTATGACGGTGCCAACAAATATATTGATCAAATTGTTGATTGGTCCTATTTTATGGAAATCATCTAGACCGTCCATATATTAAAGGCTTACAATCAGATGGTTAGGATTGTCGGACCGGTGTGATATTTGCATGGCAGCACATGAAACTTATGTTAGACCTAATGGATGATCTAGATCAAGAAAATGGATTGTCTAAGTGTCCATATGCAACTAGAAGTGCTATAAATTATATTGCTTTAGGAGCAGTACTAGAGCATTTCTCTTGTATAATACATAAAATGATTGAAGCTCCATGAACTGAAGTCAAGGGCAAAACAAGAAGATAAAACAACACACCTGATGTACAGGCACTTAAAGTGGTAATCTCGTGACTTCTTTGTCTCCACCTGATGACTAGATTTAGCTGATTTCTGGGCCAAGGTGCATCCAACAGCCTGGATCTGGCACAAATGCCATATCACAGGCCATGCACTGAATACTATCACAAATTTCTATAGTTTATTTATGCCAGAGACCCACAAGAGTATCAACAAGTCCTCGTGGGTTTGAGTACCCATTGTGGTGAAATCCTATTCATTCCATTTGGAAATTTACAACCATTCGGGAAGGTCCCAACAAAAAGGATCGGACCACTCCCATCATATAACTTTTTTTTTTTTTTTGGGGGGGGGGGAGGGGAGAGAATCACACAAATATAACACAAAATATCTCAATATCAACTCTACTACATTCTGCTAATGATGAGACATGGTTTTAATCCCAACGGCATCTCTGGATTACCATATCCTTTCATGCCTCCCCTCTTTTAATCCCTTCTTATTTGAAAAAAACAAAAATAAATTCTCTCCACAACGCCATCATCAAATAAAAACCTAACCACACGATCAAGGAAAACAAAAAAGACATACAGAGATATATGGCAATGCCATTTTTTCTTTGTGTAGATCTCTCCACCATCTCTCCATCTCTCCCATTATATAACTTAAACTGCACAAAAACTTCCTCGGAAGGAAAAGAAAAAAAAAAAGAGGATAAAATCTGATGCCCCAGCTACTGATGCCTAATTGTCCCAATGCCAATATTATCAATGGCTAGTACACTGCGCACTAGTCTCGGAAGGTTGGGTCGTGAGTTATACATTCTATTTGGGCATCCTTCGCTAGCCATCCTGGCTAAAGCATCCGCAACCGAGTTCCCCTCTCGATAAATGTGGCTAAAAATGAGGTTTAGAGATCGCCCATAAAGCTGAATCTCTCCCAGATTGTACCAAATCTTCCACGAACTGGGACAACTAGGATCTTTAACCGAATTTGCAATGGTCTTTGAATCTATCCCAGCTAGGATCTTTAGAGATCACCTATAAAGCTGAATCTCTCCCAACTAGGTGTGAGAGTGCATGTTAAAAAAATTTTAAAAAAATAAAATAAAATAAAAAAATACTACCCAATGGATACTCAATGGAGTACAATTGAATTCATTTCGAGCCTTCTTATTTTAAGATAATAATTTGAACAAGAAATGTGAAATGTGCCTTTAAAGCTTCGAAACTGTATAGCCTATGTTTGGAAATGTAGAAAACATGGAAATGAAAATGGTTTTTGTGGAAACTCTTTTCCTCCATTTGAGAAAAAAAGAGCCTTGAAAGTTGAAACCAACTTGCCAGCTTTTTCACGAAACACTAGTCCATTTTCCTTCCAAAAAGAATGGGCGGTAAAGACAATCGATTGGGGTGTGTGGTCCACCTGAGACTAGACAGACCTGAATTTTGGGTCATGGCAAGGAGATAAATAGGCCTCATTTTCAAAAAGCTTAGATCGTTCTCACGTGCCATATGGACACGTACCATATGAGGAGATTCCAAACAAAACCAGGACTCTTTAGAAATTTACGAATTCAATTCTACAAAATGGCTCATGAAAATCATTCATTGCCGAATGCTATATTTCACTTTTTTTTTTTTTTTTGACATGGAGAATTGAGCTTACAAAAACACCAAGTGGGGGCTCAGGCCAAAATAAAAGCTAAGACCCCCTGCTATACAAGAATTCACATTCGGGAGGCCCATCCCAAAAGCCCTCCTATCATATAACAGAAAAAAAAAAAATCAGGAAAAAGTTAGGAGTTTCAGAACATCCTTAATCCTATCCTATCTAGGACCAGCTCCCCTTTGGCGAAGAGAGGGAGGTCGGACGCCGAATTGATGAATTTGGACTTCTGAGAAGAGCTACCCCATCTGGCTAGGCTGTCCGCAACAGAGTTAATTTCTCTGGGGATATGCTTGATTGAAATAGACAGCGAGGTTCTAAGAGCTTGAAATTGGTTTTTCCAATAGAAAGCATTCCAAGGAGGGTTCCCTGCTGTAGATAAAAGGCCAACCACAACCTGACAGTCGCTTTCCACCTCGATGTGGGTGAGGCCCATCTCTTTGCAAAATTTGAGGCCATCAATAACCACCTTTATCTTCGCCTGAAAACTCGATCCCATGCCATAGCCTTTTGAGAAGGCAAACATGAAGGCACCCTTACTGTCTCTGCACACACCCCCACTCCCAGAAGGGCCCGGATTAACCCTAGACGAGCCATCCACATTAAGTTTCACCTAGCCCCTAAGTGTTTTGATCCATTTTACCAAGGACAATGAGGGCGGGGAAGTTCTCCCTGGAACTAGCTGAAGGTCAGATACCGCTTCCCTGTCTTCCTGGGATTTACACGCCGGAAGGGGGAACACATTGGACAAGTGGAACAACCAGGACCTGACCTGGCAGATGGCATGGGCGATTCTGGAGCGGGAGTCTTCAAAACGATGTTCGTTTCTGGCCTTTCAAATTTTCCAGAGGATAAGGCCTGGGGAAAGCCCTCTAAGGACTCCCAACGTAGAGGTATCCTTGGCAATCGCCCACCATTGGGATGCTCTACCCCCCGCAGATTGGTTCGGAAGGAAAGAGACACCAAGGATGGCAGAGAAATGGGCCCAAATGGAGAACGCAATCTCTCCCTTGGCAAAGAGGTGGTCGAGGGATTCTTCTTATCGGCTAATAGACGAGCAACAAACACAGGAGGAGGCCATGTGGATACCTTTCTTCTTTACGTTGATGTTGACTGGGACTGCACCATTGAGAATCTTCCACGAAAAAATACCTATTTTGGGAGGGAGGTGCGGGTGCCAAGCCCATTTGGCCTAGTTACGCACCTGGTCTGAGGACCTAATGAGGTGTCATGCCGATCTAGTGGAGAAAATCCCCGACTTTTCCTTGGACCAAATGACACTATCAGTCCCATGATTCAGCGCCAGCCCTTCAGATTGCATGTGATGTCGAACGAAATCAGGGAGCATATTAGGGAAACGAGCAGCGTGAAGGATGCCTTCAGGGCCTATAACATCTTTAATCTTCAGATCGTGGGGAAGGGGAGGAACATTGGTTGGAAGCCAGCCTTTTAAGGGGCCTAGCCCTGTCCAATTGTCACACCAAAAGCTACCATTACCAACCCCCAGCAACATTCGAGAGTTGTCTTGGACGAGATGTTGGAGTTTCTTAACTTGCTTCCAAGAAGGGGAGTCCGATTGACGTGGGTCGGAGCTATCCAACATCTGATTAACGCCATATTTGGACCTCATAAATCTAGCCCAAATGCTGTTTTTTTAGTAAAAAAAGACTGTCCAGGCCCTCTTTAATTTGAGGGCTCTCTTAAGTTTCTGATACCCAATCCGCCCTCCTTGGATGGAGCTGAAATTTTCTTCCAGTTAACCCAATGCAGTTTTTTCTTCCCTTCACTCCAACCCCAAAAGAAGTCCACAAAACCTTTTTCAAGGGCTGATAGCCTCTTCCTTGGGACTTCAATCGCTACTAAGGTATGGACAGGGATACTTGAGAGAACATGCTTGATGAGAGTAATCCTCGTAGCTTGGTTTAGGAAGTGCGCTTTCCAACCTGAAATGCGAGCCAGAATTTGTCTACTAGCGGCTAAAGTGTGGAAGATCTAATTCTTCCTTCGGCTATAAGGACCCCCAGGAAAAGGAGAGGGGACGCAACCCTCGAGATTCCCGACACCCTTTCAATGCAACGAACCCGCCTTGCTGTCATTTTGGAGGAAACAATCAAGCTACTCTTAGCTGCATTGATTTTGAGGCCTGACACATCCTTGAAAGTTTGGAGAAAGGACATTAAGTTTCTGACTGATGGGCTGCTCCCATTGATGAAAATGGTCGTGTCGTTTGTAAAAAGAAGGTGGGAGATCGGCATGCTCCCTCTACTTGTTCTGAAGGCTTGGCAGGCGTTAGAATTGAATAGATGCAAAAGGCCCTTGCTAAGGGCTTCCATGACCAAAACGAAGAGGCTGGGAGAAAGAGGATCTCCCTAGCGAAGCCCTCTTTCCGACTTGAAGAAGCCTAAGGTCTCGCCATTAAGGAGCACCGAGAACCAGGCCCTTGACCAACATTTTTCAGCTAAAACAATCCAAGACTGACAGAAACTGAACCTATGAAGCACCGCCTTGATAAAGGACCAATTAACTCTGTCATAGGCCTTTTCTAGATCAATCTTGAAAATGACGTTGCTTCCCCGGACTTTCTTGCCAATGTCTCGAAACAACTCATGGGCTAAAGATATACTATCCGCAATAGATTTCCCTTGGACAAAAGTCATTTGTTCATTAGAGATTAGCATAGGAAGGATGGAGTTCAACCTAGCTGCAATCACCTTGGAAAACACCTTGTATACATAATTACAAAGGCTTATAGGACCAAAATCAGAAAATAATTTAGGAGCCGATTTTTTTTGGATTAAACATAGCAGGGAAGCTGAGAAAGCTCTTGGAATCATACCTCCCTGAAAGAGAAATTTGATAGCTCGATGGAGGTCTACCCCAACAGTGTCCCAACATGCTGAAAAGAAGGCATTTGAGAGGCCATCAGGCCCCGGCGTGCCGTCTGCTGGCATAGCAGAAACAACCATCTTCACTTCTTCAATTGATGGCTGCGCCATGAGGAATGTGTTATTTTCGGGGGAGACAAGGGGATTGAGTTGATGAAGTCGCCTATTGTAGCCGTTTCTTCTGCCGTAAAAAGGAGCTTAAAGAAATCAACCGCTGCACTCTTAATGGACGCTTGGTCATTTATAACGGTCCCATTTGGAAGTTGAATTTCTCTGATTTGAGCTTTTCTTATGCAGTTGATGGTGGAAGTGTGGAAGAACTTTGAATTTCGGTCCCCTTCTTTGAGCCACCTATTTCTAGATTTTTTGTTTCCAGAAAATTTCTTCCAGATTCTCCAGACGATTAAGGATTTGCTTCCGCGTGTCCAAGTTCGAGAGAGTTTGGGAGGAGGGGTTGAGAATCGATTCTTGCTCTAGTTGTTCCACTCGCTCATTGGCTGCTTTGATTTGGCTGAATATGTTGCCAAACTCCTGTCTGTTCTAAGCCTTCAATGTAGCCTTAGTGTTCTTCATCTTGCACAGGAGGTGAATCATTGGATTAATGAATACCTCGAATTTCCAGGCATTGGAAACAGTAGTCTGAAATCCCTCATGCTAGGTCCACATTCTTTGAAAACGAAACAGCCGGGGGCTGTGGGAGGGGCAAGAGGAGAGGTTATGAGAAGAGGGGAGTGGTCGGAGTTGATGTGCACCAAGTGTTGGACATGGAAGGACGGGAAGAGATGCAACCAAGCAGTAGTGTAAAGGGCCCTATCAAGCCTAGCCCATTTCCTATTACATCCCCATCTATTGTTGCACCAAGTAAAAGCGCTCCCTGAGAAGCCTGTATCAATTAGATTAGCTTGGTTAATTGCATCAGAAAATTCCATAGAGCTAAGACCGGCCACCAACGAGTTTTCACCTATTCACTCTAATTGGGATGTGACCGCATTAATTGAAGTCTCCACACACCATCCAGGGCCCTGTATTTGTGTTAGCATGACACACCAGATCAGCCCATAATTCCCTCCCACACAAATATGAGCATTTGGCATAGACACGTGAAGAATAGGGGAGTATCTATGTTGGGGAGTCTGGCCCTGAAGGCTAGAAATTGATTTGACGAAGATAGAGTGTCCATGGAGATTGTGGAATGGTGGAAAACCTAGATCTTTCCACCAGCAGCAGCATTGGAAATGGAACAATGGAAGCCCAGCTTCAACCCCGTTCTAACTCTTCTAGATTCAGGGATCATAGGCTCGATGATGATCACTATCGCAGGTTTATAGGTTTTAATGAGCATTTTCACATGTCTGATTGAGGAAGAATTAACAATTCCCCTCACATTCCACATAAGGAAGCTATCCATCAGAAACACTACCCAAGTTGACGGCCCTGTTGCAATTGTTTCACTTTCTACCTCTCCAAGAGTTAATATAACTGGTCAAGGAATGGTCCGGGAGAAAGAATCTCCCTATGTTGTTGCTCCTAGCCACATTAGATGGTTGGAGATTGTCTGCATTGTCCCCACTTCTGAGCTCCATGACAACTTCCGTGTCTTGTTCTGCTGCTATCATGGCTTCCGAAAGTTGATCATTATGAAATTGGTCCGATTTACCCGAGGGGCTGGGGAGGAAGAATGGAGATAAATCCACATGGATTTGGCCCACGAGGCCTAGGGTATCTCTGTCTCTGGCACCATTCGAGACAGGGGTAGTAGAAATCTCCTCCGAGGCTATGGGAGAATTTTTCGGCTTGGCTCCCTCTAATTGGGAGCAGAATCTTCCGTGGTAGGTGATTATCTTTTTCTCGGTAGCTCCTCCACCTTTGTCCTGGATCTACTTGGGAGGACTCTTCTGGGGCCTACTGGTTGTAGGAGATTTTCTTCCTTGGGGTCGGCTTGGGAGGAATGCTATATTTCACTTATAAAATACTCTGTCCACACATGCGGCGTGTGCAAGAAAGCTGGACCGTTGCTCTATGGAGCCCTACTGTCGACGAGCCCCATTTCCCAAATATCACAAGTCAGATGATCCTAGCAGCCCATTGATTGTCAGCTGTTGGTTGGGTTTTCTTGCTACACAGGAATGGACCTCAAAACCTACCATGATCTTGAGTAAAATAGTGATGGATGGATGTGATGATGTATTTTTGGATGTTAGGACAATCGATGATGTTCATAAGGCCTTATATAGATATATACAAGTGGGTCCCACCCAAGATGTCCTGTTGAAGAAGTATAGTCCAATGCATGCGGATGGATGTACACGTGTATTTGTCTATGGCTCCATCTTTGTGTGTTCGGAATGCTAGGATACGTATGTACGAGAACGCCCACTTCTTCATCTAATGCACAACCGATGGTATGATATTGTACTGGTGTGGCCCACCCAATGAAGCAGGTGATCTTCATTCGGATGGCTATGGATATTCTACGAATTTGATTTTGTTGAAGGAAAAGAATGCAAAAGTCCACCTTCAGCTGTACGTGATCATTTCTCTTTCTAAAAGTGGACGGACGGCTGGTGTTATTTGTACTGAAGGAATTGCACTTTGTTACAGTTTGGGTTTGGACAAACTTAATTAAACTCATTTTTTAAATTTATTTTTTTTAGAAAATAAAAGAACTTTTAAATGTGATTTAAAGACGAGGTTGGTCATGATAATTCATTGACAGAATTGGGTGAAACCTAGTATGATTGTAGAGATGGAAAATTTTATATAAGGGTAAGAAGAACGGGAAAGATAAAGATATAAGAATGATGCTAGGATGAATGAAAAATACTTGTAAAATTTTAGGAAGCGAGGCCCACCTTATCGATATTTCCGTTCAATTGATTGACACGGCCACACAAGACCACACTCTATCCTGTAGTGTGGTTCACCTGATATTTGGATCTGCTTAATTTTTGAGACCATGTTCTAAAATAGTAGAAAAAATAAAAATAAAAATAACCTGATTAAGCTGAAAACAAAACCATGTGGACATGCATGAATAGTGAATACATTGGTCAGGATCTCCATGGAATTAGGCTATTGGTTTTGTCCAACTTGCATTTCATGGCCTACCATGCAAACATTACATCAATAGCTCGACTAATATTAACCATCAGATCAGTTGTCTTTAATTCTGACACTGAAAAGGTTTTTTACACAAAACTAGGTTCAATCAACAATTCGACGTACCTCTTTATTACTAAAGAATCCGTTTCAGCTACTATCTATCAGCAGCACACGTGGAAAATCAGACTAGCCATCTAACTATCCCTGTTTTGCATGGGAAATGTTAAAGAATACAAATCCAATGGGATGATCCTCACCATCCGATTAGTGGTCCCCAAAACGAGGGGGTGAAAAAACAAAAAAGGAAATTGGATCATTAGTTACACATTCATCCGCTCGTGGTCCACGCCATGAACATCTCTTTCAGCCAATAAAATAGCTTTAAATTCAACAACCTACCTAAAATTAATAAATAACACGTGTAATAATCTGTGCCATTCATTATATAGTGCAGCTGCGAACATGCCATACAAAAAATAATAATAATAAATAAATAAATAAAAATCAAGGCAGCACAGTGATGTATGTGCCTTAAATCTATACCGTCCAACCATTTTGAAAGCTTATTTTAGGATGGGCAGATCCAAATCTTATGTGGACCATACCACAGATTGAATCCCCACCATTAAAAGCTCCATGGGGATTTCCGGAATATTTATTTGCCGTCCAACCTGTCGATAAGATCACACGAAATCAGCTTCATCCAAAACTTTTGTGACCCACAAGAAGTTTTTAATGGTCGATTATCACTGTTTTCTGTATTATGATCTACCTGACATTTGGATCTGCTTTGTTCTTTGAATCATGCCCTAAAATAAGCTTTGGATATGGATAGATGGCATGGATGTAGTTACATACATCACAGTGGGTCCCACAGTCAGGGGTCCCACCTACCTTGCTGGATCCAGGGTCTCACCTAATCCGCTGATCCCCACACAAGGTTTTATTCTCTCTTTCTTTCTTTTTTTTCCCTCTCCAAAAGTATATCTCTCTCTCCCTTCCTGTCTCACGTGCATTGACGTACCAATTTCTAGAAGCGGATTGGCTATAGCTGGTGTGTGTGCGTGTCGTGCGAAGACGAGCGCTGATGCTCTTCGAGCTCCGAGTTGTACGAACGGTTCAAAGGAGATCAAAATTACATGGCCCCACAATGATGTATTTATTATATTCACACGGTTCATCCATTTTTCGCGATCATTTTACAGCATTATCCAAAAAATAATCATATCCAAAGATCAACCAGACCACACCACAAAGAGCAGCGGGGATAATGATTTTCACCGTTAAAAATTTGTAGCACTCACCATAACGTTTATTTTCCATCCAATCCGTTCATTAGGTCCAAAAGGCCTGGATGAAGAAGAAAAACAAATTGCATATTGATCCAACACTTCTGTGACCCTAAAAGGGTTTCAATGGTAGATGTTCAATCCCCCACTGACTTTTCAGTGCGGTCCAGTTGATCGTTAGATATGTCTTATTTCTCGTCTCACACGTACGATGAGCTCGCCAAATGGATGGACGGTTTGGATATAACAAATACCTCGTGATGGGACCCACAAAATTTGCTGACGTCAATACACCAGCTAGATAGCTGGTGTGTGGTACACCAGCCAATCCGCTTCCCCAATTTCCATGTTTTGTGAAGAACGGGGTGTAGACTGATGGCCTCGTTTACAATGAAAACCTTGCATGGCAAGTTGCTTGCACGTAGTTTAGACTGATGGCCTCGTTTACAATGAAAACCTTGCATGGCAAGTTGCTTGCACGTCGTTTGTGAGGTTGTGCGTTCAAATGTCGCCATCTACTTTGAGTTATTATTATTATTATTTTTTTAAAAGTCCATTAGATTTAATGAGTGACTTAGGTTTGAGTCATGCTAAGCCCTATCACGAAAACCGAGTGGGTGAGCTGACTCGATGAGCCTTGGCAAGTCAGAACCGAGTAAACGAGTTTCTTAGTGACTCGGTAAGAAATCCTGTCAAGTCAAGCTGACTCGGCTGAGTTTTGAGTTGAGTCACCGTGTTTTAGAACTATGATTGGGTTAATGCCAACCCAAGACTAACTTGACTTGCTTGTCAGTTTCTTAGTGGCCTGGCTAGAAAGGGATTTTAATTATACTAGCATTGTGGTATGGCCAAAATCTTAAAAAGGAAAAGATGTTTCAAATATTCTGAAAGTATTTTGCTGATAGATTTTGAAAACAATTTCAATATAAATTGCCCTTGTCTTTGAATCAGTAGCTGTAAGTATAATAAAAAATTCTGACTAAAAATCTTGTTGAGCCGAGTTGATTTGATAACATTTTTTGTCAAGTCACAAAGTTTTAAAACTTAGACTTGCTTGTCAGTTTCTTAGTGGCCCGGCTAGAAAGGGATTTAAGCTATACTAACACTTTGGTATGGCCGAAATTCTAAAAAGGAAGAGATGTTTCAAATATTATGAAAGTATTCCGCTTACAGGTTTCAAAAACATTTTCAATCTAAATTGCATTTGTCCTTGAATCAATCTAAATTACCCTAACAAATCCTAGCTAGAAATCCTATTGAGCCGAGTTGATTTGATAGCATTTCATGTCAAGTCACAAAGTTTTAGAACTATGATTTGGTTCTCACAAACTTGAGAAGTCTTGTCTAGTCACAACCAAATCTTGCTTGTCAGTTTCTTAGTGACTTGACTAGAAATCCCGTTGAGTCTTAATTTTCAAGCCGAGTCAACAAGTTTTAGAACTATGGTTTGGACTGTTGAACCATTTATTTTTCTCGTACAAGTTCTCCATGATTCATGGACCCATCAGTTTTTGGTCTACAGCTTGTTTTCAGTTCACACTACCATATTAATTAATGGTCCAGATCTTTAATATGTGTGTCATCCAATGGTGGGAATAAATTGGCTCCCACATGGTAGCTTAGATGGGGGCCCCACATTTTATCAAAACCCAGCTGCTATATATATACATCTCTCCCACCCATGAAGAAATGAGAGAGAGAGAGAGAGAGAGAGAGAGAGAGAGAGAGAGAATGAGTAAGGTGTTCGAAGTAGGGAAGTTGAGTGTAACGGTTGTGGAGGCTCCTGAAAGCTCGTCACCTCCAAAGCCTCTATTAATCAGCACTCCAACAGAAGCAGGAGAATATCCAGTGGTGGTTTTCTTCCATGGCTTTTGTCTCACCAACAGCTGCTACTCTGCCATCCTTCAACACGTTGCTTCTCATGGATACATTGCAGTTGCTCCTCAGGTTTATTTACATTTCAACTCAATCCTATGAAATCTTTATTAAAAAAAATTACAAAATGACCCCCA